>NC_058036.1:5572154-6242154 GCF_019176455.1 Solea senegalensis
TCAGGATGAAGACGGCTTTCTTTCTGTTTGACCTGGCAGAAAGAATTCAAGGAGAGGGGAAGGCTCGCCTCTTTGAGCTGTCTTACACTGTGAGTCTGACCTCAACACGCACACAGCAACACTGACATTTATCATAAATGGTGCGGATTTAAATGAACGCTAGGTCATTTCTGCCGCTAGGGGCCTCTCAGTCAAAAACGACAACAAAGGACTAAGTTTGATGACATCCGGAAGCAGCGTGGGACTGTGGGTCTTATTGTCTTGTTTGATTCCCCTTGTCAGAACATGTACCAAGCGCCAATGAGTATACAATCAGTGAACAATATACACGATAAAATAAAAAAACAAGACAAAAGACAACACACTGCCTAACTAGTAGTATTTAGTAGTGTTTCCTTGTCCACACTGATGTTTGACAGGGATTTGCCTTGGAAGTTACAGCAGAGACTGTATAGTGGATGACGTCCAAAATGAAGTGGTCCGTTATCTTAAATAGAATAGATTTCTATGAATTTTAAGTGTTGGAAATGTTTATTTCAGCACAATACTCAATAAAAATATAACATTAGTTGGTAATTTTTAGATATTTTTATACAGAAATGTTGTTTTAAGTGCCTTACAGGATGAAGTTTGACTTATTACTTAAATTATACTTTTGTTACAACCTGTTTATATGTGTCTGTGTGTGTTTTTGTGGACAGCTGTATAAGGAGATTGTCGAGGCCCACTCAAACTACCCTGCAAACTGGGACAAGAACTTTGCACTGGCCTGTGAGAGGCTGCTGCGCTCAGGTCACCGCGGCCATAGTCCAGACAGCCTGCTGACCTGCAGTACTCAGCACTTCAGTCTCTACCTGGAGAAGGAGCCCACAGATCCCCAGGCTCCTGCCATACGCTCAGCCGTAACTCACCTGCTCCAAGAGAGAGACCGGCTCCAGCAGAGCCAGAGGCGAAACCCATGACAAATTTGAGGGTGACTTATTGGGAGCTGGCACCACTGAGAGTGTGCTGTGAGCCCAGGCAGAGTGTGAGGCTATGGGAGCGTAGTCTGAACCCATCTGCCTCTTCTGGTGTTGACGAGGTGTTCTTCCAGAAGGGCACAGACTGATGTGCAGTGGTGTTCAATTCAATGGTTGGTCTTGATGAGCCCAATTCCAAGCAAGTTTGGAAAAAAGTTTGAAAATGGACTTGCTGATGCGGAAATACTGCTCCGTTATCTAGTCTGTGCAGAGTCACAGAACTCTGTATAAAGGGTGAAGGGAAAAAGACTGAACCATGCTACATTTAATAAGTGTTTACAGTGGCCCTGGGACAGAGCTTGACTTCACGAAGTATTGACTGACCCCCAAACTAGCTCCCACTATTCTAAATTCACCATTCGATTGCGTTATTGTTACATCTGGTTTCTTTTCTTTCTTTTTTTTTTCTTTTTTTTTTTTTACTCGTCTTCTACTGATTATTCAGCCATTGCTCTATTTCTCTTTTTTCACATCAGGATGGTAGGGCCATGATTGAGGGAAACCCAATTTGGGGGCAGAAATGGGGATTAGAGCTGTTTGTTTAATCTCGGACAGACTTGTTCTATGCGACAGAGTCGTCGCTATGCCCTGACAACACGACCCACCCGCTCGCTTCTCAATCCGTCCATCAGTCTATGTTAGATGGTCTTTTAAATGTTTTATAACTAATGGATGCAATAAGTGTTTTTTTCCTCTCTCTCTTTATTCCTAACCAGAGGGCTATAATCCCTCCTGGATTTAAATGAAATGTTAAATGTCACAATGCCGGGGACCCTTTTAGAGGTGTGTTTGTGTGTGTGTGTGTGTGTGTATGTGTTGATTTGTGTTTGCATGCCTATGTGTGCGTGTGTGAACATGCTTAAGTGTCCACTGAAGCTCTTTTCCTGCCAGATCTGGATTTGAATCGTCAGTTATACAGACCGGCACACTTTGTTTTTCGATGATTTTAAGTCTCGCAAACTCCAGGGACACATGTAGACACGCAGGACTATCCGTTCACTGGAACGTGGACTTTTTGACCTGGGTTTGCTGAAAAAAGACACTGTGGCTTGCACACACACAGTGAATGGACCAGAAGTCATAGTACTTCTTTGACTTTTACTGTTTTTGTGATTATCGATGCTGATATGACATGACACATGTGAATTAGAAGGACTGGGCAAGTGTTTTGTAAGCTTTATGAAACACTGCAGAAGGAGCCTGCTGTTTTGATATACCACTAGAAAAGCAAAGGACAGTAAGTGTATGTGCACTTTTCTCAGAATGTAATCAGCCCTTTCTGTTTGCAGGCCTGGTTAGCAGCTGTCAGCTGGCTTGATGATGAGATTCAACCTGCTGCAGCACAGATGGTTTGGTTTCACATAAAAAAAAAAGGAAAATGGTTACTCTGCCCTCTAAAGATTAAAATATTCCAATACAATCTTTGTTTATTTTACATTTTGATATGTTTTGATGTTGCATTTTGGGGTTAAACCCCGGCCCCCCCCCCGCCCGCCCCGCGGATCATATTTGTTGTTGTTTGACTGTGTCTCTTACATATTCATGTGTGTTTTTGTGTGTACATTGCAGTCATTTGCTGCTGCATGTCTCGCCCCTTGTGATATTTTTACTTTGCTTTCTTCCTCTCCTCCCCTTTGTCATCCCTGTCTTTTCTCTCATCCCCTCTCACCCCGTCATTCCCTAACCCCTCTGTTTCTCTGCGCTCTCCTGTCTCTGAGAGTCAGTTGCCCACCCTAAATCAGCAAGCTGCCGAGGATTGTGGGAACCCGTGGAATCGCCGTGACCAGGGATGCAGGCAGGGAGCCACGGCAACGCTGGAATGTGGGACGTCTGAGAAGATAAGAGCTGTGTGCCCAGCCAGGGAAGGGGTAGGAGGAGGAGGAGGATGAGGAAGAGTGTGGAGGGCGAGATGGAAATGGGGAGCACAGCAAGTCTGAATGGGGAGACAGAAACACAACACCATAAACAGCCCAAAGAGCAAGACGGAGTGAGACAGAGGAGGAAAAAAAGGGGTGGGGAGACTTAGGGAGGCACACACTGGAGATGGGAAGCCAGCCTTATTCCTCTTTGCATTTCATTTACATCCCTGGCCGTATCGACCAATCGGATTGGGAGCAAAGCCCAGGGCTTAGGAGGGGAATAAAAAGACAAAATGCCTTTGCTGCTCTCATCCCTCCCTGATAATACCCCTTCTGTTTTTCTTTTCTCTTTTTCTCCCGTCTATAAGTAGATACTGTCCGAAATGCCAGCGGAAAAGCGACACCTCCGCTTGCTGTGTATCTCAGATAGACCGAGCGGGAGCAAGGGCTGAAAAGACAGCTTTAGCAACTGGGCCTATCTCCTCTCCTCTCTGGCTGGATGGAGGCTTCTAGTGGAGGGAGGCAGGGGGCTGTGGTGTGTTCGTGTTAAGGGAAGAGAATGGAGGGTGTGAGAGGCATGATATACTCAGCTGGCCACCGATTTCGCAGAATCTTAACACTCTGAAAAACTTTGCCTTTCACATCCTTTTCCTAAGCATGAGAAACCTGTTTCAAGGATGTTTACGAGGCCACCCATCTTTGTTGAGGTGGCCAATTCTTGTGCCAAACTTCACGCATATTTTAAGCTTGGGATTGTTTCTATAGCGCACAAAGTTGCAGGTTAATCTCAAAGTGCAACTCTTAAACTCATCAAAAATGCAGCCTTACATGTGGCGGTCCCCCCCCCTCCCATTTGAAGCAATTGTTGTGGTAGTTCATCTTATCAATGTGGATTGGGTAGAATTAGGCCCATTAGCACGGTCTGTGTTGACATGATGACATGATTGACTTATCTTAGGTTTCTGTTTGCCGTCACTCTCGATGAGTTTGTATGTCTCCAGTGCAGGTACAGTGTGTTTGTGGGTTGATTTGAGTTTATTTGTACAGGTGTTTGTTGCAGCCTTCATTGTGTTCCTGTTTGTCCATGGGAAGCTTTACCTCTGCAGCGTCTAAAATGTGTTTTCACTGTTTGGCTGCATTAAACCATTAGACTATTGTTTTGTTACTCGCAGCTTCGTGTAGGCGCAGTCGCACATTGGCATTGCTGCTGATATAGCGCTTGAAAATGACTGTTGCTGGACAGATGAACAATCATTTCACTTGGGCTCTTTACCTGCTTCCACCAGATGCCTGTGAGAGATAAGGTCACATTAGGACCCTGTGTGGTCCTCCCTCATCCTTCATGGTGTCCTCATTCTCCTTAGGTCTGCACGACCTCACCCCCTCCAAAATAAAGATATGTGAGGAATTGGAGGTCAGAGGGTTGGGGAATGCGACATCCACAAATCTAGGCTCCATATCTCTCATATATCTCGAGTGATCACAGTGTAGAAGGATCAGTAATAGTCGTCCCTCTCTCTGTGTGATGAAAATGCTTGACTGTGTGTGTGTGTGTGTGCACAGTTAAGTTTTTCACTAATCTGTAAAAGTGAAATAACTTCAGAGTTCTTCTGAGCAAACAGAATATTATCCCCAAGTTCTTGTTGTTATCTCGTGTACACACATTTGTTTATTTGATACAGCACCTCTCCACTATGGCACTTGTGTATATCAAAGACAGCAGTGCAGAGCGTAATTGAAAATGGCTACCGTGGAGAAAGGTCTCTCTCTGCTTTGACTGCGAAGAGGCAGAAAAAGCCCCATTCTCCACTCCCTTCTTAGATCTATTTAAATAATTGAGGAGTAAACTGACAAATTAGGCACCTTTATGGATGCCCCTGGGCTCTCTCTTGGGTCCTTCAGTTTCCCCAATACAAGAGAGCGCCACCAGGCACAGGATAAAATCTCTATACTTTGAGAAAGAGGGGTGTGAGGGGGGAGTGGGGAGAGGAAAGGAGGGTAGTGGGCCAGGAGGGGTTTCGCCAATCAAGTGGGCCACACTGCCTCCCCCAGGTTCTAATTTTGTGCCACATTAAAGAGCTCGGCCTCCATTTAGGACACAGAGAGGCATTTTCATAATTTGCCGGGTCTCTTGACTAGCTCGAGGTGCCTCTTCCCGCTCACTCCTCCCTCTCTCTCTCTCTCTCACACGCTCCGTGTCTGAATGGAAGGCCTGCGGAGGAAGAGGGGGTAATTCATTTGCCTCCTTTCAACCAAGCGGTTTCAGTTCTGCATAATGCCGCTGCCACGTGGTGTGTAGCAGTTAATATGTATCATTTTCCGTGAGACGTAGACGTTGTTGTCATTTATAAGGAAAGCGCTTGTCATTCATAATTTGTTGACTAATTGAGGTCACGTCACACATACTTTTTTTATTGAGCATCCTGAGAACAATTAGAAGCGATAAAGGATCTGAACTGTGATCGTGCAGCCGTGGTGGTGTTGTGATAAAATCTGCCATGCTGTATATTTACAGTACATAATCCCGGGTGAAGTAGTTTTATATTCTTCCTCCCGACACCATCCATCCATTCATGCAGTGCGGCGTGTGTAAGCATTGATTCATATGTGATTGGTCACATAAGTCACAGTCTCGGGGGGGCATTTCATCACTGACAGACAAGCTAATCTAAAATCCCCCAATTTACAAATGAAAATCCCACCATCCAATTGAGCTAATAGAGGGACTTGAATGGGATAATAAGATGTGGTGTAATACTGTGTAAAAAGCCTGTAATGTTGTGTTGGTGTAAGAGCCTGTGTGACTGAATGTTTGACTGTTTGCAGTGATTACGGCGGCCTGCGGGCCTGGCGGCGGCTCTGTGGCTGGGACAGGGAGCTTCTCCCTGGGCAGGGAGATACGCCTGTCTCCCCCTTCCGCTGGAGCTACAGGGACCAGGATCATGTCAGTAGGGAGAGTCCTTCCTGTGAGCTCCCTCTCTCCCTCTGTCTTTCAATCTGTCTGTCTGTCTCTCTCTCTTGTTGCTCTGTGTCTGTACTATTGCAGTGCTTGCAGATGTGCACAAACAAGGGAGGATTAAAGCAAAACGAATCTAAACAGACAAACGGAATTAGAGTGATGGGTGTCGGTGGGCTGGTTCACAGTGATAAACATAATGATGCTCTGTGAGTGTGTGTGCAAGTGTGTGTGTGTGTGTGTTCCTGTGTCTGGGGGATTAACGATGGTTAGGTGTGTGGTGTGTATGGCTGGGTGACTGCTTCTGGGTGTCTTTGTGTGTTTGCCTATCTGTCTATGTTTTTGTAATTACGTGTGTGTATATTTACTCAGTTCCTACTTGTGTGTCTGATAAATGTGTTCTTCTATATTGCCTCTCAAAAACAAGTCTCTGTGCCCTCTGCATGCATGAAGGTATGTTTCTGTGTCCCCCCCCCGTTGTTTGGGGTCATACTTCTTTCTTTCACAGTGTCTGTTTGTGTTTGTTCACTGGTGCTGCCTAAGCCTGTTGTGGCTCCACTGCAC
Source organism: Solea senegalensis (assembly GCF_019176455.1). Classification (NCBI taxonomy): domain Eukaryota; kingdom Metazoa; phylum Chordata; class Actinopteri; order Pleuronectiformes; family Soleidae; genus Solea; species Solea senegalensis. The sequence continues at coordinate 5,578,553 of NC_058036.1, forward strand.
ATAAAATGTCCTCACCCGCTATTGACATACACCTAGGAAGATGAGAAAACGTTTGTGGAATATGAAGATGTCGCACACTAAGTTGGTTTTTCAGTCTGCAGTTTATGTGCAGATGTTGTGTTTTCTTGTGTGTGTGTGTGTTTGTGTGTTGAGGAGGTCAGGAGTGTGGTGGAGCCAGCAGGGGGGCAGTGATCAACAGTCTGGGGGCTCCCCTGCCGGGGGCTCTGGGATTACGGCTAAACCCTGGCCTGCCAGATGGACACAACGCGTCCTCAACATCACACACAAGCACCTTTTAGGACTTCGCTTGCCCAGTCCTCCTCTGTGGAAACGAGTTGAGTGGAACTGTGATGACACTCAGAAATCAATAATAATGTGATTTACATGTATTATATGTTTCCCAGGCATTATTCATCAAAATAAAAGCCTCATATTCTGTATTTAAAAAAAGAGAAAACAATCCCCGTGGTCTTATACATCATATGTCTAGGTTGGTAACTGTGGCATGTTTGTTCAGAGCAGTCATGTTAATGAATGCATCATCAATCATCTCTTCACAGGAGCGGTGGCAGGAGAAATGACTGAGATGAAGGAACTCTTCCAAGTGTCGGCTCGCGGACAATGTGGCCAGTCAGCAGGTTCCAGGGTTGTCGAAAAATGAAACTCGCAGGTTGTTTTGATGTGCTGTAATGGCAGAGCCACGGGCAACACTGACATGATGGAGTCTGTGCAGGTATGTGTGTGTGAGTGGGTATCAGCACTGCGTTGATTGCTTCCTACTTCGACTTCAGTCGCACACAACTGAAACGGTCTCACATGTCGTTCATGACTAGATAGAGTTGTTTTTTTCCCCTTTGTTTGTTTATGCATTCATTCATTCATTCATTCATTTATTCATTCATGCAGTGATTTGTGAAAGATATCAGTCTTCAGTCATCTGGTGTCTGTCATGTTATCACCCCCAGGGGATAAAACGAGGTCAAAATTTAGGTCAACCTTTATGAACCTGTTGTTCCCTGATACTGTTTTGTGTAGCTGGAGTATAATTATTATTATTTATTTTTTTAAATAGTACTTTTTAATGGTGCTGTGTGTAACTTTTGCTGATTTTTGTCGGCGTTATTATATTGCCTCTGTTTGGTGACCAGAAATAATGTAAGATTTTACAGTTAAACTGCTCAACAGTAAAAGCAGTATCATTCTCTCCTGAAACTTTTCATGTTCATCTTGTGTTTTCAGTCCTACTCCAACCTTGCGTTCGCAGTCGTCTCGCTTTACTTTCATCAGTTTTGATGTAGCCTTCTTCTGTCTTGACTTAAACCACCATGAAATCGGCTACACTGAGAAACACACAGAGAGAGTTAAATACAGCTGCCGTTGTGTTCAATTATTTGACAATTTGGGAATTTAGAAGTTGCACAGCACACTTACAAGTCCCACACCTTCACTAATTCAGTAGAAGGCAGTGTCAACCTGCCATAACTCGTAGTCATAGCCGGATCTATTATTCATGGATTCATGACTTAGGAAATGGTCTCTGTATTTTTAGAAAGCAGATTACATGAGACAAGTGTACAAACAAATAAAAGATTACAGGCTGTGAACATGTTTCAGTCTAATACCCTTTCAACAGGCAGCGTTTGACACAATGATTTTCTGTCCCCGAGCTAAATTTGGATTTCCCCGCTGATGTGAAGGCCTGCTGGCCAGCAACGTCTTCCACCAAGAGCACAACCTCTATAATGACAGCGTTCCACACGAATGGCCTTTCTCCTCTGTTAGGCTTTGGAGTTCAAGTGACAACGGGGTTTGTTTTTTTTTAAAAAAAAGAGGAGAAGAAAGACTTGCTGTTGTTCTTGAAAAGCTGTGTTTATCCAGGATTAGAGACACCAACATGTTAATAATTGTTTCTCTCAGAACTGCAAAGAAGCACTTTCCTGTAATCCCCTAATCAGGCATTACACCTCTGAGCAAAGCCACAACGCAGGCGCGTGGCGTGTGTGACGCAGCGTGCCCTCAATGTGTGATACACCCACGTCTTCCTCTATGCCACACCCACTTTATACAAAAGCACCTGCTCTTCTCATCTCCTTTTTAAAATCGACTTCTCAGCACACACACACACATCTTTCCACAAGATCAAGTAGTCTTTATTATCATTTTCAACCATAAATTCTACTTTTACAATTCACTGCATGTTAAAATAGTGTGTTAACAATTTAAAGTGAAGAAAAACAATGTTTTATTGAGAAAAAACACTGTAGTTGTATATGAACTGCAGATTTTTGCGCGTTAAAATTGAAACTTGAGCTCAAAACATATTTAAAATAACATTTGTTTTGAGCCGTCTTCATCACTGCCGCCATTGAGTTTGTTAATATTCATTTATTGACATGCCAGATGTAGAGGGAAGGGTTTAACATCTTACAAATTCAGATTTCCTTATATAATCTATGACCCATGAATATGGCCCTCTTTCAGATGTTTTTCTCAGATGAGTTGGAAAGTAATTTCTGCCCGCTGCATGCGGGACGAGATGAGGAGGGAGGGATGTATCACCTCTTGTTTACGCAGCCAAGGTCGCATATTTTGCTCGTGGTGGGTCAGCATGTCGGCTGTTGTCTGTAGTACAGTGGCACGGGGTCAGACGTAAGGTCACTGTACATGCTGAGATGATGACAGGTCTGAGGCTGGTGTTGATGAGCACTTCATCATCGCACAGTCCCGGGAATGTGGAGGGCACTTAATAGACTGCCAACATTATTGTTCCGCTTTCATGTTTATGAAAAATCTGCCACTGCAAATTTACAGTTGCCTTGTATTATTTCTAATTATAAACCCACACACAGCCTTTAAGGAACATTTAAGGTATTCAATCCTTAGCGTCTATACTTGGGATGCAATAATGTGTACGTGTTTGTTTGGAGCTGATTTTTGTGCCATTTGCTGAAGCTGAATATTTGTTTGTTTGTTCTTCCCGGGTCTCCCCCTCCCCCCCGTCTCCTCGCGGTGCCTGGTTGAAGAGTGCGATGAGGGGATGGTCAGGGATTAACCTGGGGAATTTAATTAGTAGGAGCTGTTGTCTCTGCCCTTAACATTTCATTCTCACCGGGCTGCCTGGTGATGCTAGAGCTGGACCAGTAATGACCAGCAGCTGGGGAGGGAGCGGGTCAGGGAGTGAGTATCTGGGGTGCACAGGAGGCAAGACAAGTGTTTGACACACAGATTAGTCCTATACCACTCTGGTGGAGGGTTCCTGGCTGAGAGGGGTAGAGGGTTGGAGCACTATGGGTGCTGTTTTTGCCCAAAATACATCCATACAGTGAGCACACAACTTTGGTTGGTACTCAGTTCTCTCACTTAACATTTTTAAGCATTATATTCATATATAAGAATCCAGAATTAGACAATAATGCAACATCAACGATGCCAGCTGGCGTTACAACCTTTGTGTTTATATTTGTTTTTTTAGTAAGAGTAGTCTGAATGATTTCTCATCATTTCTATCAAGTAATTGACATGATGCTACTTGTATTTTATGAATAATTTCTATTTATTTGCGTGTACAGTCTTGTTTGTGTAAGCAGCAGAAGTGGGTTGCTAGTGAGAGATTGAGGTAATCACTTCTCAATCCATAGCCACTGTTGCATTGTAATCCCAGTGCTAAACTCCCCATTAACCCATCTGGGACCCTACAACAGCCACCCAACCGCACTGCCCCCACCCCCCCACCTGCCCCTCTCTGCAAACACAGTGGAAGCATCTGTGGCTGTATGTTCGAAGTGGTGTCTGCCGTGTTGTCGCCCGCTTCTGGGGGCTGGTGGGGGTCATGTCCAGCAAATGGAAAAAAGCCTGCTGTAGGAATGTGGCCAAGTCCCACAGGAGCGACCTGTGCCTGTCCCTCTCCCAGCACTGACCCACTGGTCACTGGTGAATCCCCTTTTTGTATTCCACACACACGCCCGACTCTGGGGAGTGGTTCCAGAAGCCTCCTGGGGGACTTGTGATAATTTAAGTCAAACATTATGTCCCTGCTTGTTTGACACCCATTTAAAGCCTTTCAATCACATGTATTTGCCACAGTCCGTTGCCTAGCTGTGGCGTTCTCTCCATGTCACACCCTTGCAAAGACCTAATCAATTTTGTTTGATCGCGAGCTCCTTGTGTCAAAACGATTGGTTTTCATCCGACTCACATTGGTGGACTCGTACATCGGAATAAGTCGGTTGACCTTTTTGATTTTCTGAGAAGATACATCTTTATAAGGGTCACCGGGAGGACCTTTGTTGCATGTTCTCCTCATGTGCATGTGTTTCCTCTCCGGATGTGACAGTGCAAAAACATGCACATTTCAAGATTGGGTTAATTAGACGCTGGATTGACAATGGATGTGAATTTAAGAGTTTATGGTTGTTTGTCTCTGTCTCGAGACTGGCGACCTGCCCGGGGTGGACCCTCCCTTTCGCCCTATGACAGCTGGGATTGGCTCCAGCTCCTCTGCGACTCTCATATGGAGGATAAAGCGGTTGAAGATGGATGGATGGATGGATGGATGGGTACTTTATTTATAAAAGTTGGTTTGTGGACATTATCCCCCCCCCTTCCCCCACCATGCCCCTCCGTCCCTTCTTCCCAGCATTCCCCTCCCTCTCCGGGAGCTGCCAGTGTCAATGCGCCACTAATTAAGGACTCTTAAAGAGAGCTATGGAGCAGACTCATTAATGAACTGTAGCATCCTTACTGTCCATGAGGGGAGAGAAGAGGGGAGGGAGGGAGGAGATGATTCAATCTGAGGGTCTGCTACTCTCGTGACTCGTTCAGTTGGAGTCCAGAAGGTCAGGAAAAACCTACTGACATGAAAATCATCATATTTTAAGTATTAAGTCTATTAACTTGACGTGTCAAAAAGAGTATTTATAATATTTATATCATTGGTTAACTTCTTCACCGTTATTGTGCATATTTTGCTTGTAGGTTGATCCGCTTTGCCACATAACCCATGCCATAGGACAAAAAATATTATAATAACAACAACAAAAAGAAACGCCCCCAACTGTCCCCGTCACCGCCATTTGTTTATTCCATTTTCATGGAAATGTAAAACAAAACAAAACAAATGGCTGTGTTTGTCTTGGTGAAAGTAGGCCAAACAACTGCTGACAAACAAGAGGGGGAGTTGTAGGTCAGGGCGCCACAAGCCATGTGTAACCATGCCTGTCGAGAGAGCATGACACGCTGCAGTAAGCCTCAATAGACACAATAACATACAAACACCCACTGCCAGAATGATGTAACATTGTCTAGACTAAACAAACCACACCAATGCATTAATCATTAGTTGTTGTTGTTGTTTTTTTAGGAGTGGATCAAATAAAACTTAAACATTAAAACGCTATAATTAAAGGTTTAGCTTTCTTTTGTGCACTCGTGTTCCATTTTATATTTAGATTTATCAAATAACATCTTATTAGATTTAGAGTAGAGATTTCCACACCAAATATAAATGATGTCGTCAAATAAGACTAATTGTGCTCGTGTTCGTGGCGATGTTCTCCTGCAAAATGTGAATTGACAGCAGGAATTAATTAGAACTGCTTCTATAGAATCATTGATCTTTACAACAGACGAAAGAAAGAATTTGATGAGGGTAACAGGGTTGTTGGGGACCCCCCGCCTATCCGTCCTTGTCCTCGGTCACAGTTTGAATTGTGTGTTATGTCACTTAATTTTCCACGTTGACCCTCAGGTCAAGAACCACACATCGTAGACGGGCTTGACTTGACCTGACCTTGGTAACCTCGATGACTTGACCCCGATGCCCTCAACCTGCTGTGTCGCTGTGTTTCTCTCCACTGGAGTTCATAAATCACGCAGCAGCCGCACAGTCGCAGCTGGGCCCCCCCGAGAGTCTGGTGAGAGCAGCTAATCATCGCGTCGGTGGACCGATCAATATTATTGATCTGTGAAGCGATACGTAAGAGCAAAGGCTGAGATGACACGCAATCTAATCAGGTTATCTTTTTTTATTCCTGGCCCCTGAAAGGGACAAACTTTATCTTTTCCAGGTCTGGAGGGATTTATGTGGGTGTTGTGATCTTAATTAAACCTTTTCAATGGGCTGTTGTTCAATATGTGGCGTCATGCAATCCTTAAATCTCTATAAAGCAGCATTTTTCGTAAACAGACATTATAAAATAAGAGCATGTGAAGTTCAGTTAGCAGCAGGAGTTGACCTGTTAATGGTTAGGGCATGAATTATTCAAGTTTAGACCTCATTTAATTATAATGGATGCAATTGTTTGTTGTCCCCCCCCCAAAAAAACACACACACACACCTCTCTCTCGCTCACTCTCTCGCTTGTCATTTTCTTTGTTTCCTCCATTATATCTCAGGTTAGTCGCACGCACACACACACACAACAGATGCCCCCTGACGCTCACTCTCGTGTTTAGTGGGCACGTGATCGGCGACCGCAGGCCTGCCAGCCTCGTGGCATTGTGTTCCCCTTGGGCAGGCAGCCGGCCTCTCTAAATACCCTTTTGTCTTGGGTGGGATAACAAAGCACTGGCCAAGCCACTGGTGTGGCACGCGCACAGCCACTCATCCCCCTGTTCTGTGACCCAAACAGGTGGATATGAGGGGAAGGGCTGGTAGTGGTGGCTGTATGAAGGGGTTTTATTGGGGGGGTGGGGCGGCGGTGGTGGCGGCGGTGGTGGCGGCTGCATCTGTCCCCATACCCAACGACTCCCTGGGTCAGCCACTGCTCCATATGCTCCCAGGGGAGAGGGAGACACGCATGCAAACACAGACTAACAGGTGGAGGGAGGAAAAGGGGGGATTAAGAGAAGTAAAACTGATCAGGAAATATGGACGATGGGGGGATTTTGAAACTGTCAAATTAGCTGTATAAGAAGGGAGATATATTTGACTATCCTCGGATGATTTCAAAGGAGACTCCTTAAACCTTTAAGCCAAATAAAATGTTTGATGATCAGTAGGAGCACTCTTTATTTTATTTTTTTGTATCTGCCTATATTATAGTTTTCAGGCTCTGGAGAATCATATGTGAGTGTTTGCTTTTAAACTGGAAACTCATCTGTGCTGTACAATGTGCAGCTCATTTTAATGGCCATTGTCTCTTTGCGTTTGTGTTCCATCTATAATAATATAAATGAATAATTTATGTATTTCATAGTAGTTTAAGTTCATGGTTGATTATGATTTGCTGATTAGTCTTTTGCTTATTTAACTGCATTTAAAAGTGTCAGGTTAGGTCCTAATTGTTATTGAATTCATATTTGCACTATATTTGTTGTGCTCAAGCGTTGGTATTTCATTTAAAATGTCCCGATTTGTTTCTTATGGGGTAGAAAAAATGAGCACCTGTAGCTTTAAGGGGTCTTTTATGGGGTCTATTGCTGGAGAGGAAGTTCATTAGTGGATACATATTGTGATTTCTTTTGTCGAATAAATCTAAAAACACTTTTTTTTGTTGTCAGCCATAAACTCCAGACTTTTTATTGGAAAACCTACAATCATTTTTTTTTTTTAACTTTTTTATTTTTTTTTTTACAGCCATCAGCAGATATTTTCTATTATATACATTATATTATCTTTTTTCTCCCCCTATACTATAGTGACCGTACCATATCATTTACTTTATTGGAATTCATCCACAAAATACAGAAAACATGTATGGAATGTATTTAAAATAAAATGCAGGTCAATTATTTATGTGGCCTATAACCTTACATATGACCCTGGCTCTCTTAAACATGGTGTCGTTGCTGCTTGGCCTGCATGGGTTTACCAGTGCCAGACATGTTTGCCCCTGGCGGCTGAGAGATGTATGATGTGAAGAATGTGCAGGGTGTGAATGGCAAAACTGTAGTTGTGAGTGATCATCAAGACGAGAAGAATGCTACATAAATACACATGTTGTAATAATAATAATCTCAGACCAACTTCCTGTCACATCATCCCAGTCCAAATGCCAAAGATCACAGAATTTGACAGACATAAAACAACAAAGCACAGTACATTTACACATACACAATATAGCAACCATTTCCTTTTATTTATATATAATATAATAATAATAATTCACGTGAGTGGACACTTCTACAGTATTGCTGCTATTGTAATCCGAGTTTCTGTGCTGTTCTGTGGATGTGCTGATTTCAGAAGTTAGTGTATTTTTGGACGCCTGTCGTCGTTGTAGTCGAGGCACGTTGATGTGACGGCACACACTCGCAGGCTTAGTTTTTTTTTTTTGTGCGACGACACCCCGAAACAGTTCATTGATGTATAACACTGAGTGAAATATTGAAATAAGCAAAGAGGATATTTGTCTAATGAACTGCTGTCCGTCTTTGGTTAGGTGGTGATGGTGGTGGTGGTGTCTCCACGCTCTTATCTGTTGGATGCAGATAAAAACAGTTCTTGGTTCTCTCTCCCTCGGCCTGCTGTCTCACTGGAGAACAGTGTTTACCGGAGATTAAGAGATACGAGTGTTTGTTGGAAAGGTGTAAATCATCAGTGAGGCTCATCATGTTCACCTGTCATGATTGCTTTAATGGCAGGTCTCTGCGGCCTCTCTTCGGAGGAGACAAGTGTGTCGTTCACAGCCGTAACGACTGTGGAGGTTTAACAGCAACAGTCCAACAAATGTCAGTGTTATTATGTTGCCGGTGAAGGTAATTCACTCCTGTACAGAAGGCTTGTGTTTTATGAATTAATTAATTTGCACTGCTGAATTCATGGGGCTGGGGATTAATGTGAAATTAGCACATAATACTGTTGCTTTACTTTTTTCCTCTTTTGATATATACTGTGTTTTTTTTTGATATACTGTGTAGCCTGTGGTGAGAATGCTGGGTGAAAATGGAGAGAAATTGGCTCCATTCACCATGAAGTCATTAAATTTGTAAGCTATTTGTGATCAAAAGGTGTCTCTTTTTTCAGGCCCTTAACTATGGAGTTTGATCACGGCTTATGTGGAATGTCAAATGTCAGGGTTTCTCGCCGTTTCCCCGATTTCAGTTGAAAGTGCAGCATGAAGTCATGACAGGAGAATCAAAAACCTGTGATGTAAAACGTTGTTATTATATACTGCATTGTTTCTGCCTCGCATTCATGCACTCTGCTTTGTCTCCACTGGATTTCAGATGGATGCTACAGCCATCTCTTTCGGTTTTGTATTTTTATATGCAGAAATAACATCTTTTCTATTCTTTCTCCCCTCAAATCAACATCACAAAATGAATATTTTATTACTAAAAAAAACATTACTATACCTATTTAAACCAGTGATCACACCAGCAGAAATTTCTGGCTCAAAAAGACCCAACAGAAACAATGAAATCTGAAAGCAGAACGTGGCTCCGTTTAACACCGAGGTGTCGACTTTTGTTATCGTGGAGGTTGTGGAGAATTAGAGCAGCGGGCATTGTGTGTCTCGGTTATCGGTGAGAAACAGATTATTCTATATTTGTATTTATGAGAAATAGAATTGTCTCAGGGACCCCAGTGTTTTAGTGTGTTTCCCTCAGTTCAGATACCTTACACTATAATTATAATAACATAACATCGAGGATGTGTGTGTGTGTGTCTTTAATTATTATAAGGTGTTTTTTGGACGCCTGGCTGCTGTAAAATTCCTTGTCTCATACAGAGATTCTGAAACATCTGCTTCGTGTGCCAAAATGTCACCAACGCATTTTAGGATTTTACCTGAAATGTTGTGTTTTTATTTCAGCTTTTCATTACCGTGGACGACATTTAGGTGAGCTTTAACTAACTAGGCATTAACTTGACCCAAGAGCAGAGCAATAATGTATTTTTGAACATATGCTCAGATCTAAGCTTCTTATGGGTTTTAGTTTTTTTTTTTTTTTTCCTCCCTGCTGCCCTTCTGAATAGCTTAACAAAAATATGCTTCAGTAATGGATGGTTGTATCCTCATCCTCTGCCCTCCTCCTCCTCCCACCTACTGTAACTTGAAATAGGCCATCAAGTGGCTAATGAACTGATAAGCTCTCTGTGTCCTCTGGGGCTTATGGACATCATAAGCCAAATGTTTAGGCATATTTGGAGACTTTTTTTTTTAAAAGAGCACTTACTGTGTTTGGACAAAAGACAAAAGAAAAGAAAAATCACAACTTTAGCCTCAGTATGGGACTGTCCTTCATGTTGTCCACTCATGGGACAGATGTTCCAAATGACTGCAGGACCTGGATGTCCAGTCATTCAGGCCGCTTCATATCATTTATCAGCTGTGGATCTGATGTAAATCCATGGATTTGTGCAGCCCGTAATAGAAATTAAAATAACATGCTTTTTATTGCGCTTACTTCAAATCTCTTTAGATTTCGTAAAAAAATAAAATAAATAAAAAAAATAAAAACATCTAAATCTGTTATTATGTGCTGTACACAACCCTTTTAATTTAATCTCTGACAAGATTATGAAATTCATTGATGATGTCACAAACTTAAATAATTTCAGTCAGAAAAATGTTAACTAAGCCTGATTAAGCACTTTCAAGGGAATACTGTGGGATTATCTTGAAAAAAGAGAACACACTATTTATTTGTGTATGTTTCCCTGTTTCCTACATTTTCCCCCCTCATCACCCCTCATGTTATTGCTTTTATTGTCATTATTGTAAAGCAATATGATGCATATACTATTATCTATTTTATTTTTTATCCAAACGACAGAATTAATAATACACTGATTCCTATTACTTTTTTTTTGCAGTTTTTCTGCTCTGTTTAGGCTGGATTGCTACATGGAAATCAACGAGATATTCATATTCTCATAATCCTAATGGGCTCTTTATTGTTTTATTTATAAGAATTCGTGGTTAAACCTGATCTAATATAAATAATATTTAAATATGATCAGGCCACATGTTGTATTCACTTATGTTTCCTCTTGCAGCCTCAAACCAGCACCTTTTCACCAGAACCGGGGACAGAGACCAGAGCCGGGGACAGAGGCGCTGGGCAGCGCCCGCTGCTCGACAACAACACGCAGGAGGGATTAATGCCGCGTCTGTTGGTCCCATATGCTCCTCGGCGCTGCTCTGCTCTTGATTAAAAACTCATTGTATGTATGAAGTATGTCGTGGAGACCGGATTGTCTAATCCTCCTCGTGACTTGTGCACTTTGAAAACACGAGGTTACAATAACAAGCGGGACGAGGCCATTGTGTCCGTGCGCACTGGTTTAGAGCAGGAGTCTCACACTCAGTCACGTGGAAAACTAATAGTTTATGATGATATTCGACATGATTTCAAAATAAAAGGGTTTGTATTTGATATGGAACGATAAATACTTCATATTATAAACGTATTTATGATGCAAAAATGAATACAGTAATGAGAATCATGCAGGAATAACTTGGTATTTAGTGGTGGGCCGCATGTGGAGCGCGAGTTTGAGACCTCTTGATTAGAGCATTATCGATGAGGAAGGTGACAAATAGGACTGTAGCAATTAATCGATGAAGTAATTATGACTAAGGAGCAAAGAAAAATGTTATTTTCCCCGACTGTTCTATTCTATTCTATTCCGTGAGTATAAATTCACCACCCGAACAAGTTTGATGATCAATCCACTTGTAATCGACAGCAAAATTAATTCAACTATTTTTTTTTTGGAGTAATTGGTCAGTTTGAGTGCTTTTTCCTTTTAATTGAAGCTTTTTCTATGTTTGTTTTTCCAACTTAAATCAAATGTGAATATGTTCTATAATAGTTTCTTTGCTGCTCTGTGACAGAGAAAGCAAATACTGATTATCTTTAGGCAAAACAGTAGCAAAATGATTTTGACCAAACAACGTATATTAGTTCATCAATAAGAAATTATGGATGATGGGAAAATTCCTTATAGTTGCAGGCCTGAACTGACAGGTTTTGCACATCTGTATATTATTTTACTATTTACCTGTAGGTGTTAGTGTTTTACTGTAGTGTTTTTTTAAAGAATAACTAATTTTTGTCCAAATCGACTGAAATTATCCAGATGAAGACGATAAGATAGTAAAAGAAAAAGATGTTTGTCCCAGTTTTGTCTCAACTTCAAACTTTAGAGGTGAATCCTGATCTATTTGTCTCTCATTATAAATAAGAATGTTTTTTGTTCTGTTTTTTTTTTTTTGCTTCAGCTGAAAGTGACCCTGCAGTGTGACACACTCCCCCCCATAACTACAGTCTGGATGGAGGACACTGGAAGAGGAGACACGCAGCTCATGAATATTCACGCTCTTTGTCCCACAAGTCCAGTCCCCGTCATTGTTCATGCTCACGTGAGTGTTGATAAACTGACCGTTGCGTTTCGCCACAATGGTCATCGATGAATTTAATATATATATATATATATATATATATATATATATATGAATAAAAGTGGATGAGTCAAAAGAGCATATAAAGAAACAAACAACTATTTATTCTTCTCTATTGACTAAGTCAGGGTCTATATTGAAAAATATTACAGTGGCACACGCGCGCGCGCACACCTGTTTGCGCGAGCAGGCAATGGAATCAAAGCCACTCTACTTCTCTTGAACGCTTCGATTATTCCAAGCAACGCTTTTAATTAGTGCGCTCCTTTAGCGGAGGCTGCAATGTAAGAGAGATTATTGGCAAATGTCAAGGATGCTAATTGAATGTTGGACTTCTAACAATTAGGCCACTGTGGAGACATGTCGCCTCATTACAGGGTCCAGGGCCGCGCTGACGTCACGTCGACCGTTTTAATATAGTAAATAAATACATAAATCGATCAAAACACAACCCTAGTAATATGCCGATGTGAAAAGTAAAAGGAGAGAATGCAAATGATCCACTTCTTATAAGTGAGCGCGTGTTTTAAAGGCATCTCTTCGCCTCACTACACAAATAATGTCACATGGACACTATGGGGTTCAGTTTCGAATTTAATGTTGCAAGGCCCCCCCCCCCACAATCTTTCTCTTTTCTTTCAGAAAACACGCAGTAAACATCAAATCAATGAAAAGTGGTGCCTGATTTGTTTCCCTCCTGTTGAATTAACTGACATGACAGATAGAGTTATAATCTTTTAAAACAGTTCACATTTGAACCAAACGTGTTTTATTGTTTGGGGGCCGAATATCGTGATGTGATTAAAGGCTTGATATTAAAGCGCACATGTGGGGATCAGACTTGTTAAAGCCCGTGTGGTTGGCTTTGAAAGGAGACCGCTGCTGCCCCAGAGGGGGGAAGAAAAAAAAAACCCACCCCGCCGCTAAAATATTGGGATTAACATCTCTTGGAGGCCGGGATTAAAACACAAAGCGCCCTCTTTGTTGAAACAACAACCGGAAACTAAGGAGAAAAAAAACACAATTAATTCTAGAATCAGTAAAAAATGTGATCCTACATGTAAAGATGTTTTATTTTTTATTGTATTTTAGAACTAATTTTGTTTTGTTTTAAGTTAAAACACGGTTTATTTCATCTTCACTGAAATTCATAGAAGCACGAGGAGACATTGCCAATATAGGCTATAGTATAATCTTATTGTACTGTTTTTTTTTCTTCAGTTAAAATACCCATACATAACTGGGTCACCCAGTGTTTCTGTTTTCCACAGTCAAATCCTAGATGGTGGAAATAAAAAATAAATAAGTCGAAATTTTCCCTGAACCCCAAACAAATCAAATAATAAAAAAGAAACCGTCTCTCTGTCCCTCGCGCACACACACGTACACACACACACACACACTGATGAAAGAGTATAATCTCACTGCAGGACCTTTATTCGTGTCTTTTCAGCGGTGAGGTCACACCATCTTTGGGGCCACAATCACCGTGTACTGAGATAAATGGAGGGAGGGGGAGGAAAAAAAAGCGGAGCTCTCGGCAGCAGCAGAGAGTCTTTTCCAGTGTATGGCTAAACCTTGATCATCATCATCATCATCATCATCATTATTAATATTATCATTGTTACTTCAGAAGTCTCGTGTCTCTCTTTGTGGTGGAACCATGGGCGTCTTTTAAAGTCACAGCAGAGACGAGAGAGTGTGGCGCGAGGGGGAGGCTCACAAATTGCATACAATACAACAGATCACAGTTTCCAAGTCTAGCACAGATAAAAAAAAACAAAAAAAAACACATATGTACCATTTATATAAGACACACACTGATTGTCTCTTAGAAACTACATATTGATTCCTTATAAACACTTTTTTTTCTTAAATAAAGTAGTGCATCCATGTCCACGCACCATCCTCGCGCATGTGTCCGTGCCAGCAGGTCGGCAAAAGCTGCATGAGTAAGAAGAAGAAGAAGAAGAAGAAGCAGAGAAGGGTTTCTGTTCATGAGCTCGAGTTCAATTCGTGGATAAACATTAGGTTCCGTGGCTCTTGTGGTGTTTTTTTTTTTCTTTTGTCTCGGGAGTTCACTCTGCGTTTTCATCAACAGGTGTTTTTACGCACAGAGGCGCGCGCTGTCACGCATGGATGAGGGGCTACAACCTGTGAATGAACGGGGGAAACAAATCTCTTTGCCAGTCCTAAAATAAATTAAACCTCTCCTTTTCATAGAGGACCAAAGACCATCATGCCAGAAATATGTGGAGGCCCCTGAGGGCCCACAGCCTCGTCGAGCCCGGCTCACATTTCAACCAGTCTGGTGCGTTCTTCTTATTATTGAGGGGTGGCGTTTGCAGCGCTGTGCCTGATGTGTGTGGTCGTCACTGTTTGTGCACTTGTGTGTGTCTGATTGCTCTGTTCACAGGACCTGGAATTTCCACGAGGAAGTTTGATCCTTATAATCCAAGCAATCTGCGTTGAAGTTCAGCTTCCACGACGCGGCTTGGTCCTTATAATCCAGGCAGTCCGCTGTGGAGTTGAAGCCCAGGCCGGACGTCCCGTAGCCCTGCGTGGGGAGGGACGCCGGGGTCTGGTTCAGGTGGCTCGTGACCGCGTTCGTGCTCATCGGGCTGAGTGTCGAGCCCGGGCCTGACAGCTGGTGGTGCATGGGAGTGAGGTAAGAGCTGCAATCCATGCCGCCGAAGTAGGACGTGGAGCCGGCGTAGCTCTGGCTGTAGCCCGAGGCCTGGGTGTAAGTCATGGGGTAAGACCTCTGCATGCACGAGGAGGAGGAGGTAGACAGCGGGTCCGAGAGCGGAGAGATGGACGCCGGGCTCCAGATGGACACCGGGGCGGTGCTGGTGGGGATGGCGGGGACTGTGGTGGTGCTGGTGGGGGGCGTGAACTGTCCGCTGGCCCCGCTCTCTGAGCTCACTTCTCTGGTGGGGGAACTTTTCTTCTTGGCAGGTCGCACCTTGTTCTGGCCTCCGTTCTGCTGCTGCTGCTGCTGCTGGCGACACTTTGCCCGCCGGTTCTTAAACCAGACCTGCAAAGAGAACAAACACATCATGTCTTTAACAAAAAATCCAATCAATAAAATCAGACTCGAGGTTAATTACAACCACTTCTATTCCCCGCATATTGAGCAAACTTTTTAAGTTGTAATTTAATGTTTAACATTTTAAACGGCTTAGTAATTGAATTCGTGTTCCACACATTTTCTTAAATTCATTTATAGTTATTTTTTTGATACATTTGGACTGATCCGTCTCATTTAATTGCCCGGATCTTCAAAAAACTCAAATGTTTCCCCACTGGCAAAAGGTTTCCACTTGATTTGAGGAAAACAAAATACAAAGCTTTAGTCACGGTTAAGATGAGCTCCTTCTTTTCTTTTCTTTTTCTTATTTTTTGCTGCAGCACAAAAGGAAAATAGACTTAAAAGAAAAAGTTTCATTCGAGTTCTTGTTCCATATTTTTCTATTGGCTCATTAATTTAATCAAAACCCAAACTTTGATTTGATGATATTAAGACAGATGTATCTCACCTGGACTCGGGACTCAGGTAGATTGATTTTCAGCGCCACCTCCTCGCGCATGAATATGTCCGGATATCGAGTTTTGGCGAACAACGCCTCCAAAACGTCGAGCTGTGCGCGCGTAAAAGTAGTCCTTTCTCGCCTCTGCTTCCGCGGCGTCGCTGTAAGAAAGAGCACAAATGTAAATAAAATAATAATAATAATAATAATAAAGTAATAAATGAACGATTTCACTCATCAGTCCTTAAAGAAACGAGTAAAAAGAATAAAACACATCAATGTTTGTTTTTTCAAATCAGCAAATTGCAGCACTTTTTGGTCTAATGGAGCAAAAAAAAAGATAACATTTAATTTATAACTTGCTTGATTAAATTGACCAATTAACATATTAATAATTTAATATTGTATTTTATTTTTTTAAATGATGAATATGATTTCAAATTAATGAATTGGCTCGTGGTCGTTGATCTTTTTGCCTCGAGCCATTACCACTGAGCCATCACTGCTCATGTATTATTAAGAGGTTTTGAACCCACCTGGATAACCCACGGATGGATGCAGGAGGTCCATGCCGGAAGTGGTTAAGCTGAGGCCGTTGACTGTGTAAGGTGGTTGCTTTAAATACGACATCATGCTAATGTTTGTCTGAGGGCTGAAGTTGGAGAAAATCTTGAAAACTGATGGAGCTCCCGAGGGTGAACTGGGTTTTTCTTCCTGTCCCTGGTCCGCCGCGCGCACCGTGTTAACACCGGGACACCTGTTCCACGAGTGGACAAGAGAAAGCAAGAAGGTGACTTGGATGAAAACGCACCAGTTACCAGTCAGTTTATCCAGAAACGCACGGCGCTCCACCGAAAACGGCCCCTGCTTCATCTCCAGCTGTCCTCGCCCCCTCCCCTCAAAACAACACACACTCTAAGTCAATTTAAAGTTCGATTTAAATCGCACAAATTAGTGCGAAGTAAATCACTTAGTTTCTGTTTCTTTAGGCTCCACTTTTCCCCTCAAAAAGTGGAGGCTTGAGCTATAAATTAAAAGCAGTTGAATTGAACTCGGCTCTTTAATTCACATAAATAATCATTACAGGCCTAATAAATAATAATAATTAAAAAAATCATGAATTAATAATAGAAATAGATCATCTTTTTCAAAAGCAATATTTACTCAGTCACTTATATATTCTTTATGTTTATCACTCCTTCCTCCACTCAACCATTCTCCTTTGGACACGCGATTTAATTGCAATATTATTTTTTAAAATTCAGTTCATAAACGAGCTCTGTAAACGTGTGATCGCTGTCATTCAGCTTCACTGACACTCACTCGTTATCCCCACTGTGCGTTCTGATTAGTTGCACTTTTTTCCCCCCAAACATCCAACGGTTTTAACCCCCTCATCCCAATCTGTCACACTTAAAACACACACACACACACACGCTCAATAATTGAAGCAATAATAATAAGTCCGAGAGCTGATGATAATAAATGTTATTTTTGCCTGTTGATGAATTAACGACATAATTACAACTGTAGTGCATCACCCAATTGTCTCTTAAATATTCCCGACTGCACCTTTACGGGCAATGTTCATGTGAATTTACTGAAATTAATTTAAAGTTGTAAACTAAACTTGTAACTTTATTTTTAAGGATAATTAATGGCATTATTAGTATTTTTGAAATACTGGTAAATCTCTCTATATTATTATTAATAATAAATATGACAGATTTCTTTATTGTCCTGTAAGTTTTTACTATCTGAAAACAGAAGTTAAAAACAAGGCCCTTGGGTCGTAAAAGGCCAAAGTCTTTCTTAATTCTTTCCACTGGTTTTTAACAGCGTGGATAAATGTGTTTTTATTTTTAAAGAAAAAAAGAACAGAAAGAAAGACAGAAGCTTCTCTGACTTGGAGACATGAACTCTGTGTTCTCCTCGGCTGCCAAACCGGCGTCACACTCAGGGAATATGAAAATATGAATTCCACAATTATGAAAATCCTATCATTTTGATATAAATCCAGATTAAATCTGTAAGATTCAGTCTTTGCCTGCAGCAGCAGTAGCAGCACCAGATTCTCTTTCAATGTGCCTCCATCGCTCTGGATAATTATCATTATACTCCATACGTGCTTGTTTTATTTTATTCTTTCAAACATAATGAAACGAAATGATGAGGAATTTTATGCTAAACGTTTCCCTTCACTATTTTAATCACAAACATCACATTTTTTATGTGACTTAAATAGGCCTTAGTAACAGCACTAGTACTAATTATGATGATAATAATAATACTTGATAAATGAATGAAACTTACCCTAGTATCGCTTGGTGTCAAGTTCTTTGTCTACTTGATTCCCTTCAGGAGAAAATAATAAAAAAAAGTCGGTGCGGATCAGCGACGTCCTGGTGAAGGATTTAAAGAAAAAAAAAACACAAACAAGACCTGGCACCAAAACCCCAAAACAGTCAGAGTTTCAAGGAGCAGGATTTTTTCTCTTACAGGCACAACATTTAAAGACTGAGCGCCTGCATCAGCTGTAGAAGCGGTGCAAGAGGAGATGAAGAAGAAGGAGAAAGAGGAGGAGGAGGAGGAAGCTGCTGCATGGACGCCTTTAGGATTTGTTGGTGTGTTGTGAGTGAAGTGGTTTGAGTTGGATTTTGTACAAACTGTCAGCCAATAGGAGCCGCAGGACTGAGCTGAGGTCTGTCTCTCATACTGGTGGGGAGGATTTCCCCCCTCCTCCTCCTCCTCCTCCTTCTTCTCCTTTTCTTTTTTCTCCTCCCTCTCCCTCTCTCTCTCTCTCTCTCTCTCTGGGAAACAAATGTCTGCAGCCACTTTTTTTTTTTCCTTCCACGCGCACACTCCTCACAGCCAATGGCAGCGAGAGAGCCACTGACAACATCCCCATCCCGCCGCAGCGCACAGAGGCAGCGCCGCTGACAAGTGAACGGCCCATGCCGCTGGATGACGACAATTAAGGGCAGTTTTTGTTATTTATTATTAATAAACATTGACGCGACACGTTACAATATAAGGTGTTTGGCTACAAATAAAAAGTTTTCTGAAAATGCTTAAAAACAACAACAACAACAACCATCTGCATCACTTTAACTTGTATAATGGCAACACTGACACGAAATGTAATAAGGCGCAGGTTAAACGAAAAAAGGTGTTTTAAAAGTGTCCTCTCATTCACAGAGACAGTCAGTGTGCTGCCATGTCCCTGCCTGCACCAAACATGAGGGGACTGTCACCGGGAGACACCGAGGAACTGGACACACACAGAAATATCAAGGTAAGCCTGTTTTTTCTGAACATTGGATACATTTTGTGATGCAACAGTGCAATATATATAATTTATATTTATTATTATTATTATTGTTGTTATTATTATCATCATTATTATTATTATAATAAATAACAATACTGAGTGGTGTCGTTCGTTCTCTATCTGTTGAGGCTGCATGCATGAGGGGAAATTATCCTCCTCCCTTACGTCACTTGAATTTTGATCCCGCGTGCCCATCTCAAAATAATGTGCCGAGGGTTTTTGTCACGGTGTGGTAAATGTATCATCTTAAGAGGCTTTGTGGAACACCCACACCCACACACACTCACACACTCACATACACAGGCACACAGAGAGAGAGAGAGAGAGAGATTTGAATATTGATTCAGTTTTATACAAACACAGGCAGACTGGCTTTAATGACTCGTCATTTGCCTCTGTCTTGTGTGGAGAAGGCCACAGTCAAAGGTGCAGTGACAGCTGCTGGAAGAAGAGACTGTCTCTCTCTTACCCCTTACACACACACACACACACACACACTCCCCCCCCTCTCACTCACTCACTCTCTGACATGTCTTCTGACACATTCCCATCACAGGAGGCAGTTATGGATCATAACCCCTGGATTCCTTTTTAACCTGCAACAGAGAAGGAGCTGCAACACAATCCAGGTATCACTGTTATGTATTTTATTTATTTCAAATAATGAAACCCCATGTTGTACAGTATAGAACATGTGTGACATCTGTGCACTCCAAAGTAATGTCAACTATTTTTTGTACACATTAGTAAATTTGTATACCTTATCAAGACAATAATATAGTATAGAAATGTAAGGTGCAATTCTGCTTTAAAATGTAATAGTAATTGTCTACAAAATACTTTTGTAGACCATTTATTTGCCTGAATAAGAACCTTATTCATGCACTAAAATGGCAAACATACACACCAAATGTGCAGTGGTAATTATCTAGTCATTTCTCTCTTTTTTCTAACATTTTAGAGTATTTGCCTGTAGCCCTGTGGTGAAAATGACACAAAATGTCTTATTTCTTTTGATTTAATTCACTCTGTGCCCTCTCTGATAGTCAAAAACATACATTTCTGGCACATTTTCGTGCACAATAGTGAGGGAACTTTCTCCAAAATGTTCTTGATTATTATTATTATTCTTTTTACTTTACTTACACTGTCATGACGTCACCAGACTTCCTACATTTATAGCACATCCTATGCATGAAGTAGTCACACATTTTAGCCACCAATAACACCCACATCATATTGTTTTTACGCACGCGCTCCCTCGCAGCAGCTGCAGACTCGCGTGGAGAAACGTGACGCGTGGCGCTGTTATTATCCGCTGCATCTCAGCGTTTAATAAAAAAAGAAAAAAAAAAAAAAAGAAAAGCTAAATAATTTATTAAATGTCGGAGCCTCCGCGGGGACTGTGTGTATCTTAAAAGGACGTTTAAAGGGAGAAGGAGTTAAACGCCTCTGGCGAGCTGCGCTCCCTCTGACTCTCGGCTAATTGACGACGACGCCTTTTATCTCCGCCTCTGCTCCACTCAACCTGAGGCTGAGGATTTGCGCAGGGCCTGCTCCAACCTGTCATTTCCTCCACTTAATGCCTAGAACAGCATATTCTCTTTCAGCACACTGACCTGCTGGATGTTTAACCCCTGTTTGATAAAAGAAGAAAAAAGAAAAACATATATTATTATTATTAATGATGATAATAATAATAATAACAATAATAATTATAATAATAACAAGGAAGTTGCCCCAAGTCACCTTTATCATAAATAATAATCAGGCATATCAAAGAAAAATAAAATAAATATGTGGTGTTTTTGTGGAAATGTAAACACTTTTCCAAAAAAATAAAGCACAGCTGTTGTGAGTTATCTGAATTTAAAGCTGCATATTTACATATTTATTCTTATACATCTCCCCTCCTCTCCTCTCCTCTCCTCGTTTAATATTCGCAAGGCTGAATGAGAGGAATGTGTTGGTGGAATTCATTCCGAGCTTTAAAAAGAATCCAATAAAGCCAATTTATAGCGAAATGCACATAATCTGCTGCTGTGTCAAAAAAAAGAGTCCTTTTCCTTCTGTGTTTGTGGATTCAAATTTACCCCACTATTATATGTTTGCCTTATTACAGCAAACAAACAAAAGTTTCTACAGATAATATATATGTATGTTTTTTTAAATTTAATTTAATATATGAAAAATATGAAGTATTTTCACCTTATTTTATTTTCAAAAATGTTCCCCTTCTCTTGATATAAATGTAATGACTCATTATTTGATTTAGGAACATGTGCACAACCACAGTGAGTTCTTTTTTAAACACAGTAATTATTGTGTAAAGATATGCAGTGTGAGTGTGTGTGAGTGAGATGAACTGAAGTAGGATAATCACAAGCTGTATTTTAATTAGCCTGGCCGGTTTTATGGATATGCTGCTGCTGCTGCTGCTTTGCAAAAGAAAAGAAAGGAAGGTGCACTTTGTAGCGAGCAACATTTCTAAACTGAGGGATTCCCTGCACTATTCTCCTTTTTATAAAAGAGCTAAACCTTTGTGTCATGTAACATGTACGTGACCCAGAGGTCGTGAAAACACGCTCAGATCCCTCCTCAGGGATTAAAGAGGGAGAAAACCTCCCTGAGTGTCACTGTGAGAGGACTTTTCTCATCCTCTGCTGAGATTTTTATCTCTTCAATTACAAATTTAGTTTAGGTTTAAAGTTGAAATGGTTGTGAAAGATGCTTGTGCTGTTGAGCGAGTCATTTCCTTGCTTCCAGGTTGTACTTTTAGCGACATAAAGGTGTGTTAATTAGGGAAATCAAATTCAAATGTGGCACCTCTGTAAATGCTCTGTGTGTGTGTTTGCCAAGTTTAACAGCTCTTGCCATTAATATGACATGCCTTTTAATTAGTGCTATAATTGTTTGTGTTGTGTTTGTGTGCAGGAGTTTGCCAGCAAACAAACGGATGCAATTAAAACACAACACACACTTGCCTTCAGATCATCAATGAGGAAGGCAAAGTCAAGACTGGCAGAAAACAGACAAGGACAAATAAAAGGCGGGAGAGAAGACTCCGCTGCCTCAAGGTTAACACTGACTCAAAGGAAACGTGTGAAGAGCTCGTCTCGGCACAATGTGGACACGTCACCGACTGTGGATCATAGCAGCTGCACTCGTGATGTTTTAATTAATGATTTTTATTTAAGTGAATTAAAACAATTTCCCCTTTTTTTTTTTTCCTCCCCTTGTCCTATTTCTTTCTCTGTCTCTGACTTGTTCAAAGCAAATGGAGACATTTGTGTTGATATCACTGTCAAACCTTCTCTCTCTCTCTCTCCCTCTCCCCCACTCCTGCTTCACCTCTTCCACTCTCTTCTCCTCCTGTGTGCTGAGGTGTCTGCATGGCGTGGCGTGGTAAAACCTGCCCTGCAGACTGGACCTCTCAAGTCTTCAAAGGAGGAAGGAACTCAATGTTGGGGGATTTGTTCAGGCTTATTTGGTAACCTAGGATTTGAATTGGATTCTGGGAGGCATTCATAACACATTTGGAAATGTTACATTGTGTGATTTTACGTGTAATCCCCATAATAATTTTTTTTTTTTTCTAGAAATGGTCACAGCACAACTGTGACTATTCACGATTTATCAAATGGTTTTCTTGTCTTGCCTCTCGGGGGTTAGGTGTGTGCCGCGGACGGGGAGCGGGACCATCTCAGCATGGTGAAGAGACAAAATCCCCGTCTTTTAAGCGTCCTCTCGACACTTTATTTGTCCCGATTTCCTGAATATGGGATGAGGTCAGCTGCCGTGACTGCACCAGACCAGTACGACCTTGGTGGGTTATGCACGACACAGAATGTGATTTTATTAAAGCCACGGCAATAGATTAGTAAATAAACTGTTTTCATTTCTCCACCAGGCCATGTTAAGCACCAACTACTGCAAGTCTTACTTGTTTCATTTTAAAGTGCACCCTTTTAAGTAAGATTTAGAAACTTGCCCTTTGTTTTCCCCACATTAAGTTACATTTCTTAACCCTTTAACACCTAATCCTCAAAGCCCTCAATTGTTTTGCTTATTTTAACCATAAAAGGGACAAAAATGTCATGTAAGTGCTTTTGTTATTATTTACAATTAACTGCATGTTAAAATAGTGAATTAACAATTTAATTTAGAAAAGTTGTATATGAGCAACATATTTTGTGTAAAAAGAGGCCAAAAAAAGTGTGCAAAAACTATGCACAGGCGTTTTTCCAACTCTCTCCTCTGTGGTGAAAAAGACGCTCAGTGAAATTAACATATAACCACACGTTGGCTTTAGTGTGCAACTTCTCGGCTTTCAGAAGCGGTTGGGATTTTTCCGATGGCACCAACTGTCGTGTAAGTACCGCAACGTGTCGTCTGTGACGCGCTCGGGGTTAAAGGGTTAAAGAGAAGGCATCTCTTCTCTTTTCCTGGTGGAATTGTTTTTGTTTTGTTATATATTTCAAATTATTTTAACTAATGAATCTCCATCAGTGTCTGGATCACCACCAAAACTGTCAATTTCTTTCATATTTTTAGCTCTGCTGCTCATTTTAGTTCTGAGCCAGTGTTTCTGCACAGGAGAAAGTTTTCACGTCACGCTTGTTTAACATGTACATCTGACCATGTGTGATAAAATCATGTACGGTGAGCGTCTTCCACGGTGGAAGCAGCAGCTGGTGTAGTAACGGTAGATAAAGCTGTTGGGAGTGGACGGGGCCTCACTTATTAATTGTTGATAAACACCGTCCGTCGCATGGTTTGGTGGCTCCAGGCGTTGGATTCCTTGTCTGCTACATGCAACGCTCCCGCCTTTGCTTGACAAGAGTGAAAGTTTGTCTCGGCGTGAGTGTGTAAATCAGTGTTTGTGCCCTGTCCAAACCCCACTTTGCTTTGAATGACACTTTGGCGATGCCACCAGCTCCCCACTTCGACTTCTCAAGCTTTACCCCCTGTCAGTGCCAACTCTGCCAATCCCTCTCATGTCTTTAATATCTCTTTTTGGACCCTTGGGTTTTGCCAGTGAAGGCTCCCCAGTGACAGTTGGACATCGCCGTCACATTTGAGAGACAGTGGCTGGTGTTTGTAGTGTTCCCAGCCCCGGGCCTGTGGGGAATCTGTGATGGCTCGCCTGTCAGCCGGCCCCTCCCCTGTAATTAGGAGAGTAAACACAGTGCCTGGCTCAGCTTGGGGGAGAAGTAGGAGGGAGCGGAGGAGGGGGGACCGTCCGGCTCCTGTCCTACTGCTCCTTGAGCTGTCCAGGAGCAGCTTTGGACTGACAGAGTGTGATATGCAGCCCATCAGTCAGACTCCACCTTTCTTTACATGACATTAGAATAAGATTGATTAATAGTCTGACCAAAAATCATAAATAGTGGATGTGGTCTAACGCACCCAGATAATGGAAATGCAGAGCCAAATTATGACGCCATGTATTTATTTGGTTGCTCCACAATTTCCACTTCCTTTGCGCTGACCGGGAAATTTAAGTGCTGCCAGTTTAACTTGTTCCACTAACAGCAACTAACTAATACTAACAAGCTGCCAGGGGACATCACCACCTAGTGTAGTGGAGGTGGATGCAATTTAGTGATTGTATACAGGAAACACGGGCAGCTGTCCAGTTAAAAAGTGCTGAAAAGAGTGATGAAAAGCGCCCGATTTCTGTTCTGTGTTGAGCATCAAAGAACCCACTGTTGGAGGGAAAAGACAAAGAAACTCGCCACTTAATGTGATCGTGATCTCAGAAGTGATGAAGCCGTTTCCTCCGGGGGTGTTTCATGTACACTCTCACCACCAGTATCACACTCGATCGCGACTCCAGCGAATAATAACACCAAACACCGCCACCGCCACTCGAGCTCTGTTCCTCCTCTTTTCACCTCTCTCCTGGTTGCTGGGGGGACTGGTCAGCGGGCTGCAGGAATTTCGCTGTGGCCTGGAGTTGTAGCTGCAGCTTTGGGTCGGCGCGGACAGGGTGGGGTGGGATAGGATAGGATGGGATGTGGGGGCGGGGGGGTTTGTCCCACCCAGCCCCAGCCACTCCGGTCTGCCTAGGCAGGGAGGCTGGCTGCGGGAATGCCGACTCCACCAGGGGAGGAATTTCACTGGAGGACCTGCCAGAGAAATACCATGCGGGGAGTGATGAAGAGAGAAACCTAGACAGTCAAACAGAGAGAGAGAGAGAGCGAGAGAGTGAGAGAGGAGGATCTCAGCCAATTGAAATGCAGCCTGTCTGTGACATTCTGGTTTTGTAGGAAGGTTACTGATGATGGGCCAGTTGCTGAAGGAGCCGGTTGCCACACAGACACAGTGGCACCGCATCTCACTCCATGCTCGGGCTTCAGTGGGTGAAATATGCAGCGTATTCAAACATAATGTACTTTTCCTCCCCCAAAAACACGAGAACTGCATTTATGAATCAGACGGTGTGTAAATCGGTGCGTGCGTCAGGCGGACAGGGTGCATGCGAAGGCCGGGTGCCTGAAGGCCCAGTGTACTTGCCAGAGTCTTTACGGCGCCCAGAGAGCCATGCTGCAGCATCATGGTCCACAGCATGGAAAGACATGGGGCAGATGGGTGCAGTGTAGCAGCACAACCTCCCCCCTTTCTCCTCCCAAATGTGAGGCAGCAGTGGTGGGAATGGCACAGTGTGAGAGGCAGCCTGGGTTCATGGTTGAAACAGAAAAGCTGTTGGAGGGGCATGTGGGGGCTGAGAGAGGAGAGAGTGGGGGCGGAAAGCTGTTTGAGTGCGGGGGGGTATAGGGGGCTTTGGTGAAGCTGTTGGTGGAGCATGGATCCTGCGATGGAGAGGGAAAGCCAGTCCCCCTGTCACATCCCTTTGAAATCCAAGTACAGGGGCACGAGCCCAGGGAGGAGTGGCAGCGTGGCCCAGCGCCTGGGCAGACAGGCAGTCACCACACTGGGCCGCGGTCCAGCTCGACTCCCCCCCAGCCCCTTCCAACCTCAGCCCACCCCGTCTGGCCCAGGCTTATGGGAGTCAGGCAGCCGACCCCCAGTGGACAGGCTGGAGCCCTGCACTACTACGAGTCTCATCCCAGCTCATCCAGAGAGTCTCATACTCTGCTGTGACTGAAGCAGTGGCAGCATCCACCGGCAGGAGAGGCCCCTGTCGCAGTGTGTGTGTGTGTGACGTCCGCTGCCTCGCAGTTCCTCCTGCACCCAGGCCTCTGGATGGGGGCCCAGCAGAGTCTGCTGCTGATGATAACCCCCCCCACCTCACCACCAGACCATTCTGCCTTCAGGGCCTGCACTGGTCTACACATCCCCATGGCAACAGTGGCAGGGCCGTCCACACTATGAGTGGGCAGCAAGCCAAGTGCTGCCAAATTGGGATGAGGGAGAGACATTTTGGGAGAACGCTCACTCCGAAATCTTTCCACCTTTATTTTGTCACCGGGTCATTGTGTTTGTGGAATGAGATCAAGGACTGTGGAGCGTTTGTTATGTGCCTCACAGTTTCCCATTAAACAACACCTTCTGGAAAAAAACTGACCTCAGAGGCGTTCACTGTGTGTAAAGGAGCCCTTGTTATAGCAACATTAAGCCCGAGTATACACAAGTAGTTCAATGACATTCACTGCAGCCACCTAAAGTTACGGTGTAAGTGGCTGGCTGTTTACCGAGAGTGGATATCTGCTGTTTGTTTTGTTGTTCTGCTTTCCTCCCGTAAACACTGCATAGATTTCCTTGAGTGTGTGTGTGTGTGTGTGTGTGTGTGTGCGCGCGCGCCATGTGTTACATTTGCTGATAACAGGATTTACTCGAATTGCAAATCACCAGTTGAGGAAAGGTTAATTGTCAGTGCAATTGGTAGAATGGGTGCGTGCAATAATTATTAGTCGGTGTCGCTTTATTATTTAGGGATGCTAATTAAGCGTCAGCTGTGCTCCCCTTTTTGGATCACAACTTCAAAATGCGTGTCAAATTGCATTAAGTTCACTTTGACATTTATCAAAAATAAAGGAGTGCTGTTTTGAAGATGTCCTCAGTGTGTTTTGTGTTTTTTGTGAAGTCAACTTCAGAAAATGCTCAGTGGAGTGCGTCCTCATTTTATCCGCTGTGAGGACAATACCGTCTGTGATTGGTGTGCTGTTTGCTTTTCTTTTTTTTTTCTTTTTTTTTGGGCAGCTTGCCGTTGTTGTGCCGGTTTTGGTAATTGAAGCATGCCTCGAGAATGATATTTGATACACGCACAAAAGCACGCGATTTGAAGAGTGTTCTCCGAGCACAGACTCGTCTGAGTATAGCGGGGCTTGTGTGTGCCACCCATGTGGACGAGGCTGGCATGAATCTGGCGTTTAGGTGAGATGGAAAGTGACAAAGGAAGAAAGCAAGAGATCAAGGCATGACTGCCAGTGCATGTCATTGCCCTACACTCTCATCAAATAGCCCCGTGCTGCTTTATGTTGCTGCCCAGACGCAAATTAATTTGGATGCTTGGAAAGACTGCGGAGCCCGGGACTCATCTCTGCCCTTTAAAAAAGAAAAGACACCAGCAGAGAGCACTCTTCCAACAAGAGGGGGCAGGGGCCAAGAGAGGGGCTTTGATGGACTTCAGCAGAGAGCAATACCAGTGTCTGGAATAAGATGGGAGGGTACAGAGGACACGGTTGAATGTGCTTGTCCTGCTATGATGACAAGATGGCTCAGCCACCACTGTGCCACTGGCCTTCCCTTGCTTTCCACCACTACTCTCCCCCCGAGGACACAAGTGAAGTAGTAAGGAGTGAGGAGGGGGAGAGAGGAGTACTGATGGTTAGCCACCATTTAATCTTCTCCTTGGCTCACTGCAGATTCTTTCACTACATGCCTCACTCCCTCCTCTCCCCAAATCTGTACCTGCTCATCCCTGGGCCTGCTTTACAGGGGGGCTCTTGATCAGTGAGGTGATGGAGAATGGCCCTCGTCACACACTCCCAAATAGGATCGGATTGCCCGGGAGCAAAAAGGTTAGCGATTCATGGAGCTTGGTAAAAAATAGCGTAGGTATAGTGGTGGTGTGGGGGGTGCTTCGGCAACCAGAAGCTACCAAGACATTAGTTTTGTTTGAGGTGAAGTTTCCACGGTTCTACGGTTTTGGAGTTATTTGTGGTGGTGCAGAACTACGAAAGGGGGGTAAAAAAAAAAGCCACTGTATATGCTGGTAAGGCGGTAGAAGAAGAGGGGAGTGAGGTGGAGGTCTTGTGAACGTGAACATGCCCCAAAAAATCTTGGTGAAAATGTACAAGTCGTTTTTGGTGAAAAAGTGTCGAAAATTGAAAGTGAGGGGCTGATGAAAATGAAACATAGCTCTTATTAGGTCATTTTTTGAAATGTTTCACGCACGTTAATCATGTCAGGACGATCCAAAAAGTCAACAAGGACTGCGCTGTAAATCCTCCAGGAAGGCCGCTATCTCGGGTTAAATCGCCATTTTTGGGACTTGAATTTGTAGCTAAGAAACCTTAGGATTGGAAGACGGCTACCACTGTACAAACACAGCGACTTCTGCTGTTATTGGTTCCACAGTAAGACAGTCGTACACATACTGCAGCTTGTACTGTATCCGTGCTCTTTCTGCCTTTTCTCTAGAACACGGTCCGCTCGGAGGTGGAAGTCATTCCAAGTTACGAGTTTCCGATGTAAGTGGAACGCAGCATTGTTCTCCCCCTGGTATGTCGTTGGCATGTCGTTAGCCTCCCAGGGCTCGGGGAAAAAAGAATGGAGCCCCCCGTGTGTGCTTAAATCTCAGGGTTTGTTTGTAAGGTGCCTGGGGAGAGCTTCACCCCTGCTGGAAGACGAGGTAAGAAAACAGCAGCGTGCTGATTGAAGGAGGGATGGACACTGGAGCAAAGGGTAAATAAAAACACATGCTGGGTCACTGAGCAGCCCCCATGGGTTCATTATTATACAGTTAGTTGGCTAAATGAGGTTTTTCTGTATTCTGAGATTTAACCCAACAGTCCTCACTATTGACCTGTGACTGGTGTGTTTTTGGATCTTTTTAGCAGAAGAAGCAATAACCAAATGTACAAATACACTGTTATAAGTCCTGTTTTCCACTGTGTAAAGACCGGAAACGTGGAGACAGATGAGTGCACTGTATAGAGAATATTGCTTGATTAATATGTAAAGAATGAAAATAATAAATAATCAGTGATTTTTTTTTTTAATAAATGAAAATTATAATTTACAAAAGCTTAACTGTTCCTTTTTGCTGTATAAAATGTTCACATTCAAATGAAATACATGCTCCTCACACTGGTATTGTGCGCTTTATTTATTATATGTATGACATTTTATTATTACGCTGTTTGTCGTAAGTCAACAGTCTGTGTAGTGTAGTGTTTTTTTTGATTTAAGAGCGATTAGAACATAAACTGTACTGTACCTTCTGCAGCCTGACGGCTAATACTGATGCATGTTTCCCACTTTAAAACAGTGGCTGGTGAAAAGGAGAAGTAACGGCACGATTTTGTCTTTGTTTCGAGGTTCAAAGTGTGCGTTAATGAGACTGGAGCTGGAGAGCGGAGAGGGCAGAAATGGGCAGTAAGAGTCAGAACAAGAGGTTGGTAACTCTTTCTTGTGATCAAACACCAGTGGTGACACTACAAACTTCTTTCCAGCATTTGTCCTTTCCACCCCCCCCCCTTTTTTTTTCTACAGTAGTAATGCCCCTCACTATTTTTCTACATCTTATCCCTTTTAATTAGAAAGCAAATTCTACAGCCTTGAGAGACCTAATCCCCTACTACCTAACAATGCACAGAGTGGCTTTGAACAGCCGACCTGCAACCCTCAACCCCCAGTGCCTCAAATTCCCTCCACACTGCTGGACCTTCAGGAGGGGGAAGGGGTGGGGAGGGGGGCCCCTTTCCATGTCTGAACATTATTACTTAAAGATACATGTGCTGCGGTATTTGCAGAGCCGCATATTTGCATTTTAGGAATGTTACCAGTAATTAACAACTTAATGACACGTGACAGAATTGATACAAGTGTATGCCAACTCGGTCTATCTCCCCTGCGAGTGATGTAGCCACAGCTGATTTGCATATATATTAATGTCTCTTATTCTATAGATTAGATCCCATTAGTTGTGGTTATGCTGGTAGAAGGTGCAGTGACAAGGACGCTGAAAGGTCTGGTTATTATGTTAAAATTCATGTTTAAATTGTTGGAGGGCAAGGGGGAAAAAAAGAAGGGGTTATGGCACTGATGCAAGGTTAAGGATGATTATACACCCAGACCCTCCTGACAATAGACTAGATTAGATGCTAAAAGCCCCAAAAAAAGGAAAACGACTCTCTAAAATGGAACTCTATTAGCAGCCTGTGCATTCACACTGCTTCTATCTAAAATTACCAGCTTTCATTTCTTAATAAAAGTATATCTCGATGGAGCGCATGCACACAGTCCGCCGGAATGAAATTGTGGCTTCATTACTGGGTCCGAGTGCTTTGCATGCAGCCTGGCAGTTAACACGGGCGCAAAGTGATCGTTTACTGAGCTGTTTGTCAGGAGAATTATGAAGCTGTCAGCGTCTGCTCTTGTGCCATCTGTGGAGAGGTCATCTGATAGCAGCGATGATGATGAGAGAGAGAGAGAGGAGGGAGGGAAAACACAGGCAGGGAGACAGTGACAGTGTCAACACTTTAATCTACTGATTGCTGCGCTTGATTTACAACACGGAGCTGAAAGCACTGGAAAGTTAGTCAGATGAGTGTTTGTGCTCCACTGCTCCCAGTGGCCAAAAACTTACTCCACCGATAATGTACTAAAGGCAGATATTAGTACATCTACAGCTGTTTGTATTTAAATTTTAATGTCGGGTAGATAATATCATATGCAAGTAATATGAACACGTTTTGATAAAGATGCGCTCGTCAATATTTCGTTTGAGAGATCTAAAGAAGACCATGTGAAATGAAAAAGGGGGTTTTCGCATGTTTTACACCCCTCAACTTCACTGTCTTCCACTTCAAGTTTACTGAAAATCCCACTACTACTAAATTACGAGCACAACAGCCCTACTCTACAGCGTCACCGATGACCATCTGCACAGATGCAGAAACCTTGAAGAGATTTGAAACATGCGGAAAATTACTGCTCATACTGCTCCAGTTACATTATGGAAGCTAAAGTATGAAACAACACTGGAATAATCCAAATTAATCATTCAGTCATGATTTTGGCATATAACCTTTTCACACTGGCAAGAGTCGGTCACGGTTCCTGTTCCCTGAACCCAATTTTGAATCATTCAAACTTGTTTCATAACCTTAAAAGTTGCCAAAACGGAAAAAAAAATAAAAATTTTGTGACAATTTGAGCAGAAGCTCGGTGCAATTGTCCATTTTCCATAGGGTTGTGAAACTTTTATTCTGGCTAATTGGTCTGAACACTAGATGGAACTAGAATTTGAACCACGTCGGTGCTGGGCCAGTGTGAAAGTGCAAATATTGAACTTTATAATTATTTGAGTTCACAATTGAATACACAGCTGGACCTCTTTTTTTTACAGTAAATGTACATTTGGTGACTTTACAAATCTAAGTTCAGACCTGTACCAGAAAACGAGGGTGTAACGGAGCTACAGCTACTTGTGAACATTTATAAATCAGTGCGTTTTAGATGAAATAGTGGCAATGACACAGATCCGTCACCCCTGCGCTCTCGCTGTGGCGCTAATGTTGTATGTGAGGAATCCAAACAGTTCAATCCAAAGAGTTTTATTGACATAGTGAGCGATCGTTCAAAGGGAACACTGATTACATGCAATAACCTCTTTTAGCTTCCATAGTAATCGTTTCTCAGCTAATTAACATTAATTAATATGCCTTAAGCAGGGATAGTGCTGTATGTATGTGTGTGTGTGTGTGTGTAGAGGTGGAAGGTTGCTAGGAGAAGAGGGCGTTCTCCCACTTCCATTTACTTAAGGCTCAGCGGATCTCTTTTGCGTCCCGTCTCAATTAGTTACTCGCGCTGTCACTCTGTCTGTCACTTCCTGGTGTGACGCGCTGATACAGCCGAAGAGTGGGCCGACCCGCACGAACAAACGACAAGTCTTAGCGCGAGCATTCAGCAGGAGAGCGTGGGTCACACTCTTTGCCTAAGGCCACACCATATTCCTTTCCTACTCAAGGGTTCAATTTTCAGAAAGCTACTTAGGTGCTATTCTAATCCCTACCCAGCTTTTTGTCCCCCCTTAAGCTATATCTCAGGTTACCAGTTTGGACACTTGATCAGGCGTCGTGCTGAAGTTTGAAGCTGCAGGTTCTGGTTTGAGTCCGTTGCAGCCCCGTGTGTGGCATGAGACGCCGACAATAGCAGTCGAACCAGCTGGCGTTAAGCGGCTGTCAATTCCTCTGCGACTGTCCGTTGTCATCTGATGGAGTAGAAACCAACTTATTAATAAAACACCGTCGCCTAATTTGCTATGACAACACATTAGCATGACAAAATCAATGGCTTTGACTTTGTATTCATGTATGTCTCTGAGCATATTTGCTGTCCTCTGGCCCGTGTGCGCTCTGAAGTGGTGTTTCATGAGACTGTTGCAGATGGGGCAGAGCAGTGGAGGTCATGGCGAGGGCTGCCGGGAGTTGTGGGGACGACTGGCTCTATGGGATGTTTTTCTCTTGTACAGTTTTGTTGTCTAAATGTTTTACAAACTTAATTGGCATTCCCCGGGGAAGGCTGCCAGCTGTCTGCCTGATGGCGAGGGTCTCTAATTTGGTGCACAGCGAAGGCTAGCTGCCGGGGTAGCTAGCGGAGCGGAGCAGGGAGCGCAGCACGCTGCACGTGGCCTGATCAAGCCCGGGGTTTGTTTGTCTCCCCCCTCGTTTGTGCAGTAACAGACATTGCTTCACCAGGAGAGAGTTTAGCAGCTGCTATCTAACAAGCACAGTGCAGAGAGTGCTGGGCCATGATGCTGGGGCGAGAAGCTGGCTGACCACTGGTGAAGGTAGCAACACACTGGCTCCGTAAAGGCAAGTTTGGTACATTATGAGTGATAACTTTCTAATGCACCACAAAAAAAGAGTCCGAATTGAAAAGTTACTGACTGGTCATCAAGGTTTAAAAGCGGCCACTTCCTCTCACAGACTGACTTTGAAAGTCTCTTTGTCTCAGGTGAAACTCTGACCAGGTAAGTCATCCCCTTCACTCCAGCCATGCTTTGATTTTGAAAATCTGATGCCACCAGGGGGGGGATTTCAAAGGTCAAGATACCAATCTGAAAAGTCAAACTGAGCTTGATTTCTACTTTAAGCACTAATTCATTAAGAGCTTGGGGCATTAAAGGTTTAAGTTAAGGAGCAATGGTGGATAAGAAACTACTGACACTGAGGTGCACTTTTTTTATTACAAAGTAAACGGCCATCCATCAGGTCTATATTTTCTGTTTCTATATTTAAATTTCAGGCTGTTCAGATTGTTCTACACGTCTGAAAAAAACAACCAACAAAGGACAAATAACACAGATAATATTCATTCATCCCTCCATTGCCGACCGCTTTATTCTCCAAGCAGTGCAGGCGTTACTGTGATTTGTTCAGCTCTCGTCTCGCAGAGGTGAGCCGCGCTATCGTGACCTGTACGGCGGGACGGGCCGGGGCTGGCTGAGGCCAGAACCTGGCAGCAAGCTCAGTCTTCCCACGTGTTGACTCTTCAGCACATTATCACCAATGCATGGTGCTGCATAGTCACACCGGATAATTGACCTGCAGTAGGAAATATGAAATTGTTTCTCAAGGGTAAACAGGACCTGCACGAACAAAAGAAACATCAGCTTTGATTGTATTTACAAAAGTAAGGGCGTAATATCATGATGAAGTAATGCTGTTACTTTTTAAATGTTTTAAAACAACAACTAGCACAGCACTTGTGTACAGTAGGAGGCATTAGATACTTTTTTTTGGACGTAATGTCCACCTTCTGTTTTTGTAAAACATCAAACCACCTGCAGCCTCTCTGCTATAGATGACCTCCTCTGCAAAACTCTTGGCTCAAGGCCCATCAGGTTTTTTTTTTTTTTGGTCAAACAAGAGGCCGGATGTGGAGGATGTGGAGGATCAAGGGATCTAAAGCTTAGTAAGAGTGCTGCATTCATGATGCATGTGGTTGTGGTGGCGGGACCGGAGCGTACATATGCTGAGGTCTTTATTGGCATTCTAGAGGAGATTGGAGGGGGGGACAATCAATTAGCCATGAAGCTGTGTGTCACCAGGGGCTCTTGGGATACCCAGATGACTCTGTGGCCATACACACACACACACACACACACACACACACCACCATGCTAACTGACTGGGCTTGAATTCATATGAAAATACCTGTGCTTGAAAAAGTTTCCGTGCACTTTTTGAGTTTCTTTTGGAATTGAAATTCATGTATTGGCCGGTTTAAACGAACCTGCAGATCTGTGTGGTGCAGGTTAACCTGGTGTTAGTGTAGCTACTCTTGACTTTAATTGGCCCTATAATAGTCTAATTGATAAGTGTTGTGAGCAGGGACAGGGAGGGGGCAAAGGG
Source organism: Solea senegalensis (assembly GCF_019176455.1). NCBI lineage: Eukaryota > Metazoa > Chordata > Actinopteri > Pleuronectiformes > Soleidae > Solea > Solea senegalensis. The sequence goes on from NC_058036.1 coordinate 5,613,318, forward strand.
CTGCAAACGCACCCCCAGCTGTGGTGCAGACTTGAGTGGAGGATGCAGGGGCACTGCTGATTATTCAACATGTTTCTCTAATCCCAGCCCTTGTGGTAGGAACCTGTGAAAGAGCCTGGTCTTTGTGCTGGGGGGCTAATCGTGTTTTGGAAACGCCGATCGAGGCTAATCTTCTGGCCTGCCTCTAATGTGGAGCCGCTGATATCCTCTGCTGCGATAAATTAAGCTACTTATTAATCTAATTATGGTACATTCATCCCCACAAACTTTCATGTGACTTGGAAAGCCCCCTTTGCCGTTAACTCCCATAGCCCTCCATGCTCCCCCCTCTCCAAACCCACATCTTGAGACTGTTCTCTGTCTCTGGCCTTGGTCAGCCCAATTAGTAGCCCTCAGAATAACGAGCCTGCTGGCTCCAGTCAACCATTCTACACACACTCTGTGGTCTGTGTGGACCAACCTCTTCTCCAACTCTTTCTTCCCTAAAACTTCAAGCTGCCTTTTTTTGGTTGTTGGTATCATTTTTTCTGAGCAGAAGAATTCACTTCTGAAATGTTTTAAGGGATGCTTCTTCTGTGTTTTTCAGTCAAACGCCAACCTGTATGCAGCTACGTTGTTCCACTCTCGCAGTGTTGCTGTTGAAAAGCCACTCATTTCCAATTGCACTACACGTACAAAAGCCAGCGCTTTTTACTCATCCTTCCGTCTATCTGGTTTTAACTTAAAGGGACTTCTTCATGGCCTCCCCTCCTCTTTCTCCTTCCTTCTTTATCACTTCTCTACTCCTCAACAGTGTCGCCCCGCAGTTGCGGCCTTATGACGCTCCTGCTTAGTCTGTCGGGGGTTCTCGTGGGGTGCCGTGGCTCTGGGAATCTCGAAGTCGCTGTGAAGCTCACTGTCAGGAAGCGAGAGCCGGATGACGGGACCCTGCCCTGCGTGGACAGTGACCCTGAAGGGAGATGAAAGAAGTCTGATGTCCTCACTTTAGCAGCTCAAACGGGGGCAGCAGTCATCCGTGAAGGCCCTCGGCCTTTCTTCTATACCTCTCCCCGACTCTGCTGTCTTTGATTTTAGGTTGGGTGTCAGTGTGTCCCCTTCACCCTCCTGCCCCCTCCTTGTGAGATTTTGCTCTTTTTTTTCCCCTCGCCCCTGCGGCCAGTGGATTTTTACCACTCGAGGTGGATAGCAACTACACAGTGTGTTCATTCATATCTTTTCACATCCCTGTGCACACCTTCTACGACCAAAGGCTGGCTCCTCAAAGCCAAGTGCAGGGGTCGACACAACAGGGAGGTGTTCATCGTCACGCGTGTTCCTCAAAACAAAGGTCCTGTGCTGCTATCAAACTCCCATTAGATGTGGAGAAATGAGTGTGCGGTCTACACCGCGTACGAGGCAGCGAGGTGATAACACAATGAAGAGGCAGGCCAGGATGCTAATTGCATGCCGAATATTTATAGTCCAGACAATTAGCTGTTGCCTTTTATATGCAAAATAACGACAGCAGCAGTGGCAGCAGAAAGGGGATGTGTGTGTGTGTGTGTGTGTGTGTATAAGTAATTAAGATGCTCAAAACAGGACAGGGACATGCAGTCTGTTGTGCTCTGATTTGTTGCTAACAAACACAATAATTAGCCTGTTATTTTGGGATAATGAAGTTGCCTGTTGTCCTTTTCGCTCTGCCAAGTGCCGTCCTGAACAAGGACAGACTGATGTCACTGTGGACCAGGCCCTGGTGAGAAGGGTGTGTGGAAGTTCAAAAATCACATTGGATGTCATGGATCTTGTCGTCGTACCCTTTTGTGAGGGGAATAATAGCATGTAGTAGTATGAGGTTCTCAAATTTGGCACGGGCGATCATGAGAAAATGATACGAAAATGATATGATATGATATGATGGCATTTTTTGTAAGGTAAAAGTGGATATTTTAATTAAGGCAGGACACGGGCAACACAAGACTAATCTAATTGAAAGTAAACTGCGGCCATCTGCGTGTGCAACTGTGTTCATCTGTGCGAGTGGCTCTTTTACACATAGGCCTATTGCTGTGTGTATGTCTGACTGCAGGTTCATTGAATCAACAGTGCTGTCTGGCAGGATTAGGTGCAGCTCGAGCTGATTTGATATTTGTGGCTGATAGTGCTTGTAAGTACGCCTTTGTTCCCTTCCATTGTGGCCAAGATAAAGGCAAACCTCCTCTTCATCATTCTGCTTCAGTGTTGTAATAACCTAGATAAAGCTACTCTTTGATTGAATCATTTCTGCCTGCATTTCGGGACCTGCTCCCTCGCGCTCTCTCCCTGTCAGCTGTCGCTCACACATCATATGCCCTGCTTCTACTTTCCCTTCATTACCGTGTTCCGCTCTTTTCCCTCACTTTTTTTGGTCTTTAATACCTGTCACTCACACTGCTCGATGCTAATGAGGGTGTTTGTTTGTTCACTAATGGTGACTCCCATGAATTTGAATATTGTTTTTTGTGTAATGTAACTACAAGGAAATGACTGTTGCACAAACTTCTATTGCATCCTCATCTGACACTGTCACCCTAAATTATATGGAACACAGGTTTAGTATGTTGTGTAGGAGTCTTTAGCTGTGTATGTTCTCACGTGGAAGTCAGCGGGGAATTATTGATGATATCTTTACAGCACAACACTAATATTCATTAGGCAACCAGAATATTAATAGGGGCGGTCGGAGGGGTAATAGTATTCATATACTTGTGTATAAGAATACTAGATACAGATTTATAGTGACATATGATGTAGAAGTTCCAGTTGTACCCCGTGTGTGTGTGTGCGTGACTTTTCTCAGTCCAAAAACATGCAGATTTGAGGATTAGGCAAAATTGACACTGTAAATAAACCATACGTGTGAGAGTGGATCATTGTTTGTGTCTATATGTGTCCCTGTGATGGACTGGTGACCTGTCCAGGATGTGACCCCACCTCTCGCTTGATGTTTTGGGATTGACACCAGCGACCCTCATGTGGAGGATAAAGCGGTAGAAGACGAATGAGTGAGTGGGTGAGTTCCATTTGTGTGGATAGTAACAGCCCTCTCATATAGAAGTGAAGTATCTTTGACAATTTAAGTTACTGAGTTCAGTTTGCTGCATTTTATTCTAACACATTTAATATAGTTGTTGAACTTTGAAACTTCAGCTGAAGCCTTTGTTGGTGGCTCATCAGGATTGACATAATAAGGATTATGATAACATAAGCGTAACTGCAATAGGTTGTTTGAGGCAGAGTTATTTTTTGGATTTGTTTTTTAAATGTTAGTTAAAGAGCTGTTGAGTATCTCCATATTTTAGTAGGTTCATTTGTTAAAGGTCTAGTGTGTAAGATTCAACCCTTAGACCTCAGAGCATTTAGGTGGCATTTTTCCATATGTTAAAATGTATATACAGAGGCTATAAGACTAAGTGTCTTATATTTTTTAAATTTTCACCCACTATATAAACACACCTGAGCAAAAGGTACTCAATTTAAAAAAAGAAAGAAAAGAAAAACTGTGTATTTTGAGACTTTTGCACAATTATCGCTCCTCCCCTTTTTTTATTCTACTTAAATATGTGATTTAAAATGAATCACAACTTTGACTCAATAACACATAAGAAGATGAAAAACACATTTAGTGTAGCCTGAAGATGTGACGTGTAAGCACACACCCCCAGGATGTCCATATAAGGAGTTGGGTATTATGTTATCTGTGCGGTGTAAGTGTTAATAACTTCTACATTTCAGTAATACTAAATAATATAAATAATAATACATTTTTAACAGTGTGTTGGATGTGAAAAAAATCTTAAAATGAGTCTAAATGCACACTCATCATATTTTGGCTCACCTGACATTTTTCTATATATATCAGACACATGTATGTTTATGACATGCTGACACATGTAGTTACTTTTTTGAAACACACACACACACACACACACACAATTCATGATCATACACCCAGTCCTCTGTTCTGTTTGCCTCCCCACTGAGGGCTGTCACATGTCAAAGGTGTCCAAAGTCATTGATATGTTTGGGTATCCTCCGTCTCTCTCTCTCCCCTCGCTCTCTCTCGCTCTCACACACACACACACACACACACACATTAATCTCTACAGGTATTTCTCCCTGGCTGCTGTTATTAGAATGCACCAAATGCTCTCTATTGATGCATGTCAGAGCCTCATTCTTTCATCTCCAACATTTAATTTACCGTCCTGTTGTGCCACTAATCCTGTGTCGTGCCATTTCCTCCGCTCCTCAGATTGCTCTCTCAAAGCCCCCTCTCCGCCAGATAAAGAGGAAGGTAATCGCCATTGTCTGGCTTCAGATACACCAGTGCCGGCCCCCCCCACCCCCACCCCCTTCTCTCTGTAGCCCCAAATTAAAGGGCCGTCCTGCCCCCGCGCCCCCTTAATCACTGGCCTCGTCATTCTGTGCGAGTGGACCCCAGGGCTGCAGCACTTTCATCTACAAATAGGCTTTCAATGAGAACCACCCAAGGCTGGCCTCCTCGCAGGAGATCCCCACACTCTCCTCTGCTCCATCTTTACAGCACTCTCACTTCCACAGCCTCACGCGCTCGCTCTGTCGCAGGTCCTTCCTCCAGTGACTGGACATGAAGAGTATTCTGCTTTCACTTCTATTGCACTCTGATGAATCGAGGAGAGCGTCTGTTGAGGAACTTCAAAGTGGGAGTGCACAGCTGTAAGTGGAGCCACTAACACCTTCCACCGTGTTCCCTGAAATATAAATGGGTTGCCTTAAAGCAGGGGTGTCAAACTCATTTTAGTTCAGGGGCCACGTACAGTGCAATTTGATCTCAAGTGAGCTGGAACAGTAAAATAATAGCATAATAACATAAACAACAAGAACTAATATACAAATATTTTTCTTAATTTCAACAATATTATTAAAGTTTTACCATTTACACATGTGCATTACAACTAACAGATCATGGTGGGTCTACAAAGGTACAAAAACCCCCACAAATGCATCATGCGGGCCGGATTGGATCCACTGGTGGGCCAATTCTGGCCCTTGGGCCGTATGTTTGACACCCCTGCCTTAAAGTATTAAATGTTTGGTCTCATACCCTGACATTAGTGTAGCGGGATAGTGAGTACATATGGACTTTTTTTACTGAGGCTACATTCAAATAGTTTATTTTCCCTCTGGATACGCGTGTCACCCACAATACCCTGGCAATTTTTTTCAGCCCGAGAAATAGAAAAGCTTAAAAAAAGGCATTTAGACATTTAGAAACGTCACACAACAAAAAAAAGTCCATGCTCTAATGTTTCTGTCTGTAGTAACACTGTATGCTTACATCTACGGCTGTAGTCCGACTAAAACCTGCAACCGGACAACTTGCCGAGTCCATGTATACATGCGGAGGAGAAAAGCTATTTATTGGCCATGTACGTCTGACTCCGCCTCCGTAAGTAGCACAGTATCTCTCTATAAGCTTGTGCGTATTGAATCAGTTTCCTGTTGACCTTTAGGTCACAGAAAACCAAACGGTGAATGGGGAGATGGACGGGGAGATGGATCGTGCTGTGGTTCCCTATGTTTCGTACCTGCCTCCAGCCGTATGATTTCTGACAACAGTGCTGTAGATTATACGTCGTCTCCTTTTACTTCCGGGTCAAGGAGTGGGGAGGATTTTTTTGGTACGCCAAGTCCGACTAAGCGTAAACATGCAGGAGTAATCGGACTATGAATCACATTGTCCCGGTATCTTAGTCCGACTAAGACAAGCTTGATTTTAGTCGGAAAACCAAATGATTGTCTTAGTCTGACTAAAATCAGACTTATTTGAACTGATTTTGCTTCAGTTGGTCAGGTCTAGGCTACCTAAATAAACTGAATGACCAGGGTTTTTACTCCAAAAGTTGCAATGCCAGGATTAGTTGGGCTCAAGTTATGACTTGATCTCCCCAGTGTCCAGACCTTTACCTCATTGATAATCTTGTAGTATGTGCTGGCAAAGACTCATAAATCATCATTATCATAAATACAACATTTGGATTGAAATGTGGATTTAAATGTGTTTTCCGTGACGTAATCTAAGCTAAAAGCAGTCCAACAAAAATTGTGTGATGTAGGTTTTCAGGTGTTAGTATGGATACAGGTTATTGCTGATACAGAGCTGAAATGTTGATGAACTTATGATGTGACAAAAAGGCTCCAAAATGAAGAGATTAGTGTTAACAGTCATTGGATAACTGACTAAATGATTTGCTCACATCATGAAGTCGATCTCCATCTGTGAAAACATAATTGATTGACAAAACAGCGCGGGCTTGTAAGGGTCAGCACCCTGACCTCAGATACGGTGAACCACTCAGCAGCATTTAGCTAATTTCTGATAATTGTGGCTCTTACTTTCCTCGGCTGAATTGACACAACGCTGGAGGGCTCAGCCAAATCATCACCATTATGACATTAGCAAGGGCTTATCCAGCGCTAAGAGCTTGAGCTGATACTAACACTAAGGAGTTTAGGATGCTAAGATGAGACCAAGCAATCGCAGAAGCTGCCATAAGACTGATGGACAACAATGAGAGTTTACAATAAGGATCAAAGATCCTTGCAGGGTTAAGGAAACTATCCAATTAAAAGGCGTGCCTTTTCAGTACGTCCACACAAAGTTGGAGTCTCCGCAAGCACGCCGAGAGACACTCCTCGAGCTAATGCAGAAAAGCTACACCCCCATTTACCAATAACAAAGCCATTTAGCTTAAGAAAGTGCTGCCGCGTACAAAGGAATGACTGCTCCGTGCTGCACAGTCTGCCCCGGACTTATTAAGACTCCTGTAAGAGGGATTCACCTCTTTGACTTCGGGTGAAGAGGCTGTTTAATACACACACAGTAAATTAGTGGTGAAATAGTGTTTGTGCTTTTCATGAGACAAGAACGGGGGCTGTGGGGAAAGATGATTACTTGTGATATATCCCAGGTCGTAATCCTTGGACAAGTGATTGCGGGTTCCTTTTTAGCCAGCAGAGGGGCTCTGGCTGGAGAAAGGCGCTGGGCTTAATTAGACTTGTCTAGGGAAGAGATGGGCTTTAGGTGTAGCTAATTAAGATCATAGCCGTGGCTGAAATAGCTTAAACTGCACTGTAATACCAGTCATGTCCCAGAGGAACAACACAATGCCAGTGAGACACCATCTTTCCACAGCTCATGAATGCGCACATTACTGGTGTTGGGGTGTTAGAGAGGCAGAGAACATTATTGCATGCATTTTGGACGGTAACACGTGCTGCTGTCATGTCCGTTCATGTCACGGTATGTGATTCAGTGGTGATCACTCTAAGACCGTGTTGTATTTACATTGCAATACTAAACATGCGCTACAACGAGATTAGAACGTGTGGTGCGTTCAGAATCAGCTGTTTATCTTGCCTGATTTTCATATTCCCATAGCAGCCAACCATTTGAAGCTCATAATCAACTGTTGTCAACTGGCACAGAGTCCAACCACTCGATGGTGATTGAACAAATGTGGCAAAAACATCACTTCCGTAGAAGCTCGGCTTCTCTCGGACTCGATGGAGCAGTGTGTGGGCGCGTATGATGGGCTTCTGCATGATGATTGGAGGAACTCTCTGAAAGGCAGAGCCAGTTTTTGATTGACAGCGTTGCATAAACATCATACAAGACAGTGGAGCATTTTCTGCCTCAGTCCTGTGTGGATTTTGCGAGGGAAGTCTGTATCGCGATCATTGTTCGAGTCGTTTGTTTGCAGAATTTACGTATAAATAACTGGGCCTGAAATGAGCTTTCCCTGTCACTGATGTGACGAAGCAGCATTTTATTGAATCGGAATTGAAGCGCACCGTAATGAGGCGCGTTTGAATGTTTGTATTTCAAAAATAGCTGTCTGAATCCTTGCAGTTCAGTCATCCGCAGGTCATTGGCCAAATCGTTGTCAGCCAGGTTGCCAGTGTTAGTGCCAGAGTCACTTCACAATAAGAGTGGAGCTGAATCAGACTGGAGCCCTCTTGTGTCTTCTGGCAGGCAAAATGGTTGGAGGCCAAACAGCCGTTCCTATAATCCTCACTATTGATGGGGCCTGCTCTGTTCTCCGCCTGATCTGTTTGGTCTGTCAAGTTAAGGGAGACCCGCTTGTGCTTGTGGGAACCAAATCTATAAACAAACCCTCAACGAATCTGCTAGCTATTCCTGTGCATTGTCGTTGGCCTACCATCATCCCTCCTCCTTCAATGGGAATCATTATTTAATTGGCCGCTAAAAAAAAAAAAAGCTCAGTTTTTGGTTCCATTATGGAGAGGGAAGATTATATTTCAGCTCACACACACATTTTAGTTTTTGGCGGCCGCTCTATAATAAAGTTTGGGCCTAATTTCATATTATCAGAATGTGCCACAGACGAGAATGAATGCTTGAATGAATAGAGCGGTAGAGAAATTAGATATTTCTCTGGAGCTTTTCAGCCCTTTCATCATTTCATTCATCTTTGTTAGGACCAGACGTTTCTCGCTGTGACTTTGTTAAATTTCATCATTTCCTCTCTTGTTCATTTCAACTAAGGATGAAAAGGGGAGGGAGCTTTCCAAATGTAGTCACATAGCTGTGATAACCAGGCTCTCTTTCTCTCTCCCCTCTGACCAGCCGTCACCTTTAAATCTGCCTTTTCATATTCCTCTCAATGCGTCGTGTCCACAGAAAAGGTGCCTGCCAAACCGGATCTCTGGACAAACAAGAGATCAGGAGAAAAAGAGATGGGAGACCTATTGGAGCGAAATTATTTAACCAGTGGCAAAGAATAATTTTTTTTTCTGTCCCTGTCTCCCAATTTTTGTTGCTAGTGTTTTTAGAAAATTAAAATCTGACCTTTTTATACTGTAAATAGTAAAAAAAAACCACCTGTTTTATTTTATTTGCGTGACTCGTCAAATTGTAAAGCATCCATAACATCTCAAATGACCAAAGGCTACTGACGCATGTCTCACAGTTTGTCGTGAGGCTTTAAAGCACTATAGGGTATAAGTGACAAATCCAGACAAGAGTGTAGTGAATAGTGTGGCCCATCTACCTGGGTGGCTGTCCAGTGATATGCTGTGGGACAGCGCCGGCCGGCTTGACCGACAGGCCTGTGATGGGTGACGACAGCTTGGCCTTCTTTCCAGTGAATAGCCGGAGGCCCAGCGGCACCTAAAACTACGTCTGCCAGCACTTCAGAAAAAGGAAATATTCAAATGGTAATCGGAAGGCCGTGAATCATAAGCCCAAGGTAAGCTATGTAATGCTGGTAAGACAGTGAGTAGTGCTTTATTGGTGGAGAGGGAAATCCTTTTTGCCATTCAGGAGATGAATTGCAACAGTAATACCATTAACTTGCACCCTGAATCGCCGAATGCCATTTAATTGCCAATAGCAGCCCATTGTTTGGAGTGGGTGAATTTAGGCTTCAGAGCGGCTGTGTTTATACATGTGAGGGTGACAGGGGGTAGAGATGGAAGGGTTTATGTTGCAGGGGGGTCGTAGGGTGTCATAGTGTAAGATGTCTGAAGAATGATGGCCCCTCACACATGCACAATCGCACACAAGCAACCGCAGACCTAAGTAAAGCTCCGCAGTAACTAGCTTAACTAAAGTCTTTAGGGAAAGTAAATTCGGACAAACTCCTCTGTCCTTAATACCTGATTTGTTCAACAACATGATTTGGGGCGCGTCTATTCAAGGCCCTTTTGGGCCGAGCCGAGGTCTTAAGGCTCAAGCCTTGTACGTTGTAGTTATTGTGGTGTGTTTAGGGTTTGTCTCAAATCTCCTTGTGTGGGTGCGTGGACGCTCCTAATGCTGGCTAATGGGCTTCGGCAGACCAACAGTCTCCTGGCTCCCATTGAAGACCCCATGGAAAGCAGCATAAGCTCCGTCGAATAAAGGCTCTGGCCAGACCTTTCTTTTGGAGTTTTTTTTTTTTTATTACTGGGAAGAGGCCACCCTCCATCACCCCCATTTTCACCCCAAATCTCCTGTCCATTCTCCAAGGATCTTCTGTGCCCGCCAACCTCCCTCCATCCTGAGCAACAGCAGCACTCTTTCTTTGGACTATGAGCCCAAAAACATCAGCATTGTCATTATACCCCCTCCTCCCCTTGAAACCTGCCACTGTCCAAGACACTGGCCTCCACCCCCCAGTTGTGTCTACTACTGCCGATGCTGACCCTGACAGCCATGTCCCGGGGAGGGCTAAATTGAATGTGAAATGCATGATGGGTCCTCGCAGACTCCATTGTACGAAGGGGGAGTCTGGGAGGCGAGCAGCGTCACTACTCCTCGGTGCTGATCGAGTTTGACAGCACAACGGGAGGAGGCAAGAAAAACGTTCTCTTGCTCTCATTCAGAACTGAAAGAGGGCCTTTTTCAGTCCCCACCTCCTGAACCCCACACACACACCACCACCACCACCAGCTCTGCCTGCTCTCTTTTCCCTTCATCATCTCGCCTCTCCTCTTCTTTTCACCCAGCAGTGAAACAGACGGTAGTTTTCTCTGGACCGCTAGCTCTCCTGGGATCGGCTTGCTAATGTTTTCATGTCCTCTGCAAAGTTAGCTGAGAACTCATACAAACAACTCATACAGCATCGCCGGTTGTGTTTGCTTGTATAACATATGTAAAGCCAGTGTGTGTGTGTGTGCACTTGTGCATGCAGGTGTGTGTTGCTCTCTGTGCATTATGGAAAATGCTATTCGGTCTGCTGATACCAGGCAGCCCTGCTCCCGTGAATTCAGCGAACCCCTCATTTAATGCAAATGACAGTCATGTAGAATCCGGCGCATCTCTCATCGCTGCACATTGCCTAATCAATGTGAAGTGCTCTGTAAAAAAATGCATTGCCTCCCTGTAATAGTTGTTTTTGACCGAGTCAAGTGCACCTCCTAGAATTAATCCCAACCTGAGATTCAATTATGGGTGCCTGGCTAAGCAGAAGAGGGGTAGCACAGTGAGCAGGGGTGAGGGGGACTGTGATTGTACGGTGGATCCCGTTTGTGTGAATCTGTATTTGTTGGAGGTGTATGAATGCATGAACATTCCTGGTCTCTGGCCTTGCGTTGGGTTGGATATGAGGTGTTGGTATTTGTGCTTGTGAACTTGAATCAAGGGCACGACGAGACCTCCTCCACAAGTCTCGTCGTCATTCAGAGGCAGCACGCGTCAGTCTCCCTGGCCATGCTCTGGTTCGCAAAAGGGAGATGTGAAAATTCAAAGTTGTGAAACCTCATTGTCACCTTTTTCTAATGAATTCCCTGATCATCAGTTGTGTTCACAGTTCTGACATAGCTTCAGGAGGAGGAGGAGGAGGAGGAGGTGGCGGCGTAGGCTCTCAGGCTGCTTGCTGGAGGCGGAGGAGAGCTGCGCTATGGCTTCATCAGTGCGCATGAAAGTCAGACTCCCGGAAATTCATTTCTGCTGCCTGTGCCAGATAAGCATGTTTCAGGTCAGTGTTTGCGCAGCGCCTTTTTTTGGGGGGCGGCGATGCACTGTTCATTATAAGGTGTCAGAGTGGCTTTTGTAATTTTCATTCACATTTACATGATGTTGTTGTCGCGATCAATCAACACCTCAATTGTGTGTAACGACCAATTTGAGGATATTAGATTAGGCCACTCGGCGTGCGTCATGAGAGCGTGCAGGTGGGAATTTGTTTCAGATTTGATTTCGTTGTAAAACACACACACACTCTGACTACTTTCCCTGTCATGTACACACAGCACACATGCATTCCATTTACTGTACAATAAAAGTTCGTCTATCCAGCCCAAGGACATTGCTGCTGTCTCCCATCCTCCCCCCCTCCTCTACCCTTCCCGACAGTGGGCCAATGACAACATAAACACAGAAAAGGCAATTTAGCTGCCTCTTTTAGAACTACTTTGAAAATAAAGGAATTTTAATTATGGACACAATGAAAAAGAAAAAAGGACTAAAAAGGGAGAAAACATTCACGCACAGTAAACAAAGCTGAAACAATTATCTTCTGGTGACCAGTCGGTGTTTTTAGAACAGTCATTTTAATCTTTTATTTACTGCAAAGAGAGAGAGGGGGAGCGAGAGAGCAAGACACAGAGAGGAGAAGAGGGTGTAAGAGAGAGGGTGGGGGGGGGGAGCTGAGAGAAGCTAGGGTGAAAGAGAGAAAGATAATATGCATATATTTTAAATATCCCCACCCTCACAATCAAAAGATGTATTTTTTTTTTATTAGAGAAACAATTTTTCCACACACCCAAGAGGAGGAGGGGGTAGTTTGTCATTTGTTGTTGGAAATTGCTCGCCGACAACCCCCAAAGACAACATTCTTTTTTTTTTTTCATTCATTAGTGAAAGAGAACGCAGTGACATTGTGAGTTCCTTGTGGTGGGATAAAGCCGAACCGGCAACAGCACGACAACAATACAATGTGATGATGGCAGGGTTATTTTAGAGCACACGGCATAATTGAACCTAGATGTCGCCTTTTGTTGACTTGTAGTGGACCCGAAGCGCAGCAGGCAGGTTATAATAGTCAGGTGATTGGCATTCAGAGGACGCGTGGGATGACCTGGGATTCACAATATATGTAACGTTAAATTAAATTGAATGGTCAGTTTCACATGAAACGCAGCCACACACTGGTAAAAGAAATGCTGAGGAAGAAGTCGTGGCCCATTCAGTGTCTTGAACGCGAGATGCCTGTCGCCCGAGCCTCGTGATTTGCAGAGAAGATGTGAAATAATTAATCTATCACATTTATTCCAAATGAGCCATTGACACCTTGCCTTTGAAGCCGCACTGCTCCGTGGATGTAGATGTGTATCAGCTGTGTCTGTCCCCTGGGTGGCTCAGATATAAACATTCACTCCACCGGATGCTGTTATCCCCTATTGAATGATGTGATGTGTTCTGTGGGATTGGCCAAGATAGCAAGGCAAAGGCTACAAATCTCCATTTGCAATGAGGAGAAAATTCCATAGGATTAATTTTCTGTATAAGACCCCTGCCCAGGTCCCCCTCCCCGCCCCCACCACCCCCCCAACCCCCCGCCTTGTCCACAACTTCAGCTGTGCAAAAAGACCCAGAGGAATACTGTCTTTGTCATCCTGCCGTTTGGGGCCGAAGAATAAGAGAAGTTTTAATCCCCATTGTCCATGAGTCTGGGGGGGGTCGGCGGCTGTAAGATGATCCAACCGGCCACACTAATCCTTCCATACTACTTTCGCCTTCACATCAAAAACACCCCCACCCTTCCACAAAGCAGTGGTCTTGTGCATTGGACCCCAATGTGCAAATTCTAAAGAGGAAAATGGAGCAAAGAAAAAGTTGCAACAACAGAGCAGAATGGACTTAAAGACAGTTGCACAGAAGATAGGGAGCGATCTCTGGGGTGAGGGTGGGAGCATGGTAGGCTCCTTCGCTGCCAGAACACACGCTCCCTCTGCTGCCACTCTCCCCCCTCAGGGTCGAGCGCCCTGATGCTGGTGCAGTTGCTCTTTTATAGGTCTCCCTGGTAACCGAAATGTTTCCCCGAGTCCTCCGTGCTTTCCATTTTCCAGAACGACAACGAGCCTTGGGGAAGGGGACAGGTGCCACTCAGCCGCATGCACATGGGCTTACTTTTGTACACAAATACCGACTGTGATACACCATATTGTTTCTTTTCAAATCCAGCTGGATTAGGCAGTAAAACAAAAAAAGCAGCCGAATGTGGACAACTCAAAAAAAAGTGGGGATTGTATTACCAAGGACAATTTTTTTGCCAGTGGATCAAAAGTGGCTTTTAAGAAATGATTAAGCCAATGTAAATCTCGCTTAAATAATTCCCTCAGTGGATTCCCTCACAGCCCACTACCATGTTTGTAATCAAACGGTGGCAAGTAAATGGGAAAGACTGTACTTTTGCCCAAATCTGACGTATTTTGAGTCATCAAGAAATCAAAAAGGCACCAGAAATGTCCAAGTGTGAAACACACAAAGGCCCAAGAGTCCCCGTGATGAGATGATGACCCAGGCACAGGAACACTAAAGTCACCGAGATGATGCGCCAAACCAGAGCTGCTCTAATGAACTTCACTGTAACTGTAAGTGTGTGTTAGGAGTCAGGATGGGGGCAGGGAGAGAAGACACGGGGATGGTGTGTGTGTGCGTGCGTGTGTGCGTATGTGTGTGTGTGTGTGTGTGTGTGTGTGAGGGAGCCAGGAGACAGCCCTTTTAAAATTCTGTTTCCTGCAAGTGAGGAGGCTAATCCTGCCCCCATAATTCCCTGCAGCCACGGCACCCCTCCTTCCCCAACATCACCACTCCCTTTTTCCTCTATCTCGCTCTCCCTCTATCTCACTCATTCTCTCTCTCTCTCTCTTAGTGCACACTCCATGAGTGACAGCACAATGCCCGGGCCCTCGCACGCTTATCTAACTCTAGCAGATGGTCGACTTGGATCAATGCACACACGCCACGATCAATGGCTGCGATAAAGAGCGGCGGGGATGGTACCCTCTCCCTAGCTCCTGTTCTCCTTCTATCTGCCTCCCCTCATGCCAAGCCCCGCTGCCCCCTGCCCAATTGTTCCTCGCCGACGCATCTGCACTGGCACCTACCCTGCAACCGGCCCCCGTGCCTGTGCCGGCGTCAGGGTCCCATCGATGGCAGGGGTCCTCGATGATGCCGTCTGCTGCATCCATCCTCCCTCGACCTGCTCCCTGAGAGAACTCTGAGCCCCTCTTTCTATCAGGCTTATCATGAGATCCCTGCCTCATCTCCTCCTCGCCCACCCTCCTCAACTTATCTCACTCTCTCTTTCTCTCCTACACTGACTCTGGCTGTATCTCACATGTTAATCTCCCACGGCTGTACTCCCTCTCTTCAGCCGTTCATTGAGCTCTCTGCTTCTGACCTTCTATGCTCTCCTTGAATGCACCGTTTACCATGTAGTTGCTGCTTCTGCTGCTGCCGCTGATGACGAAATCTCTTCTCTCCCCCAATGTGATGTCTCTACAGAATATTTCCACTTATACATCAATAACTCCTCTGGCTTTATTTCATCCAGTGTCGCCATGTTCAGAAGTTGTTAGCAGGAGACTGAAGTGAATCAAAGTGGGTCAAAGACAGAACTATATTACTATACAGAAAGTGGAGCAGAAGTCTGACTGAGTGAATCCCCAACAGGAACTATGGGAGAAAGTGGGCCAGTGTGCACGCTGCTAAACAAATTTAAGCTCTATAAGCAAAGATTTTATTCAGATTGTGTTCAGACAGACACACAAAACCATAACAATTCATTATTTTTTATCTTTGTCATGCAACTTCAGGTTCACTCACATCCCAGAATCATTCACTGACATGCTATGCTATGTAGTTCCTATAGCCAGCCAGTGGTCCCACCAGAGACTATGAGAAAAACGAGACAAACTCTTTTCACTGTCCCTCAAATATTCCTATGCATGGGTCATGTGTGAGAAAAATTTAGCCTAATATTTTGCACCTTTTTGATTTTATGGCACATTGAGTTCCACCTGGGTTAAATTTGGCCTTTCATGCATTTGCACCTGTCCTATGGATTGGATTGGATATGGATTTAATATTGTATTTCCATTATAGGCGACGTGACACATGACGTGGAGATATCTTCAGTCCCTTGGATGGGTCAAGTTCCCAAAACCACTGCCTCGTATGCTTCTTCTAATGGAACTGTACAATCTGTGTCATTAGACTATCTCGGCTGTAAGTAGTGACAGATGTGACATTCCTAATGTGGCAGTGACTATGGCTAGTTTGACAAAACTAGACTTCAAAGGGACTGTCTTTGTATAATTTGCCTCTTCTATATACGGTATATTGGAAGTTGGTATTTGTTTCCAGTTTACAGTGAGCGACCACTGTTGGCTAATGGTTTGTTATTTCATTAGCTATGCTACGGTCCAATGTTGCGGTGACATGACACCTATAGGGCCACTTTAACTAAGGTGTCACTAGGTGTGTTTGCCGCTCACACTTTGCCCTGAAAGTATAAGCCTTTCTTTTTCCTTCTTCTTTAAGGAATTTGTAATTGGCTGTCGGTGATGTAATGTGGTTCATAATAAGCCCATTAAAACCTTTCTATGTACTGATGGATAACGCAGTGGCAATATGGACACCTCCGCTATTTATACCTCTCAAATCCTCATGCATATTCACACGGTGCAGCGACGGGGAAGGAGCAGGCAGACACTCTGACAAATAAGTGCCTGGATCTCATTTCTTTTTGGAACCAAAGCTATTTCAGCACACTGGGGCCTCCTCCCCTCCTCACACTGTGGCCACAGACCCATCCATTCTCTGGGTCTGGGCCTGCTTTCATTTGCTCTCGGTCAACATGAGCAAGGCGTGCGTGTGTGTGTGTGTGTGTGTGTGTGTGTGTGTGTGTGAGTGAGAGAGAGAGAGAGAGAGAGGAAGAGGGATAAGGCTGCTGATAATGAGGCTTGGCTGAAGAGTTTGCTCTGTTTTGGTTGAAGCGCAACTGTCCAAAGTTGTGTAACGCAATGAATTATTCTATACTGTTTGGTCACACTGAACATCGGCATCACCATTCCCTTTCGCCATGCAATTATTTAAGATGTAATCCTGCGATGTTCCTGTATAGAACTGCAAGTGTTACTGCCTTGACTAAAATGAAGTGTACACTTGCAGTGTCTGATGCCACTGTCCTGTCTCGTTTACCCTTAATTTGTCACCTGAGAGTCGGACAGACCGCGCCCAACCGCTGTCACATGACTTCGAAAAAGCCTGTTCCCCCCCACTCCTCCCCGCGACCGCTAATCCTGCTTAATTTGAAGGCAAAAGAAATTCACATTTTGCCAATAAGAACATTTACAGAGTACACTGCCTCCATCCCCAAAAAATAAGACACAGCTTAAGCAATAAGCTTTTGTTGATCTTACAAATTGATAGTGTGATTAAGGAGGAAGATGGATTCCTCTAAAGAAAAAAACACTTTTAGATTGCTGCTATGCAACAACGTTCAAAGTCCCAGAGCATCTCTGTGTGGACACCGTCCCAACCTTTTTTTTAAGGACGCCTGTGAAACGTGTGAGTGAGTTGTTATACCTCTTAGTGTATGGTGTGCCACTTTGTTTACCCCTCTAAAACAGTTTGAAGCCAATTAAAAGGATAATCTGCAGCGGTGCTGCTCACTCTGACTGCCATCACCCCCACTTAGCAGCCGTCACAGGGGAGGTGTGGATCTGTGGAGGGGAATGTGCGAGTGAGAGCGAATGGGAGCTGTGGACCAGAGAGATGCAGATTTGTCCCGACTGGGATTTGAACACCTCCGTACGATGCTGTGGGTGCACGGAGGGCAGCACACAGTTGGAGGGGCTGCATGGCCCACCCAGTAGGGAAACTCAACACCATGGCACTGGCAGGCATTAGTTCAGCACCAGCTCTTCAGCTCACACTGATAAAACCAAAGGCTGCAGCAGTAACCGCTTTGATAACTGGCAGCGATGGCACAAACACATCCACCGCTTCCATTAAACCCACTTCCTCTGAAATCACTAAAATGCGCCACATCAAAGGGTTTCGAACAGCATGAGGTTGTTTCGTCCGGCGAGGTTTCATCTCTGTTTAAAACAAACAAACAAACATAACACTGTTCCCTGTCACTCTGTTAAAACGTTATTTTTGGTACTAGAAATGCACACATTGGTCGCAAATAAAGCACATTTTTTTGTTTTTTGTGCACGCCAAGCCAAAAGGTAAGAAACACGAGATGAAGAAATCCTCAGCTGATAATGACACCATACCTCATTGTCTGTGATACTGAATGTAATGTCTCAGATCTCTCTGGCATCTTCCTCGAGCAGCTTTTCCCACTTTCCCTTTTTGTCTTTCCATTGTGCATTGTTGTCGTACTGGCTTTAGTTTCTTATATCAGTGCCTCTCCTTCCTCAAAACACCTACTCATTTGAGCGCTGATTCATTCCAGGCTAATTCATATTCTGGAGGGATTAGAGACATCTAATTTAGTGATATTTCTGTCGCGCACACACTTTGGGTGTAGTATTCTAACAGTCCTTCCCTCCCCCCTATGCTATAAGCAGGAAGGGGAAAAAAAATGCAAAACAAAAACACGGCAACAACAGTGCAGTTATCTTTCCTGTGCTTGAAGGACTTTCAGTTCATGTGTTTATTAGACAGCTACATTATGGGTTGTTGGGCAGATAAGGGTTCAAAAGAGGGAGCGGAATGAACGAAATGACAGGAACACGGAGATAAATATTCCCCAAAAATAAAATCGGGGAGTAAGGGCACGTCGATTGGATCGCACATTTGCTAATTGATCCAGATAAAAATGGACAAACTCGGAGGCTGATGTGGTTTCGGACAAGCGATGCAATAAGCAGATGAGATCAGATTAAATGTCAAAACTCCAACCAGTCTGGACACAATGTTAATTCAGTATTTTAATATAAGGTATTATTATTATTATATAGGTTTCATAGAAGGACCTGCACGTCCTCATCATCAGGACATATTTTATTGGGGTCGTTTGCACACATTAATTTACCTCGTTCAGACTCGGACTGTGGAAGCTAAACCAAACACACAATGCTAAAAAATAAAAATCTGTCAGCGTAAACATCATAACAACATCATGTGTCTCTCTTGTTTTTCTTTTTATTTCCACGGTTTCCAGGTCCGAAGCTCTCTCCCCTGCAGACGGACGTCTAGATTCCCAGTGTGCCCTGGTTTTCAGACGGTGGCGTGACAGTGATGGATAGCTGCGAGCTCGGCACCAATAAGAGCCTCCAAGCGGTTGGTTCGGGGCCTATGGCTGCAGTAGATGAGGGGACCCTCCAGGAGGCCCACTCTAAATTAAAACCTCTGAAGCTGCCAGGCTACTATGACTCTTTCCCTCTGCCGCACGCCCATTCTTGACCGCTGCCTCCAACCAGCCTCACTTTTGTTCCCCAAGAACAAGTTTTTCCTCCTTAATTAATTCAACAAAAAGTAATTAAACCTTTGCATTTCGCCCCCCGCTCCCTCGGGATACACAAAGAAAAGGTAGGATGGAAAGAGGGGGCGCGAGAAATTAAGAACACTCAGTGCCAAATGGCCGTCGGAAGCAAAACAATATTAGCCCCCTGAGTTCGTGGCTGGGACTCATAATAAAGGAATAACAAGGCTGGGTGTAGAGCTGAGATGAATGCTCTGGGGTGGTAGAGCAGGTTGTATTGTTCGACGGGGAGGTGGAGGCTGCTGAGGTGGACAGCCCCAGCCACAGTGCCCCCGCTCTTAATTTGCTGAGTGATGTAAGTCCTCGGGGGAGTGTGTTGTTTGGCCCCGAGGGGTAATAATGTACTTGGCAACTTCTCTTCGTCTCCCCTGCTTTTCGGTTTATGTGGAAATTTTGAAGGGGAAAAAAAAAGAGAGAGAGAGTTCTTGCTTTAGCTGCTTTAGCTTGAGTAGGTGTGTCAGTATATATGAAGTTCTGACTTTGACCTGATTTAATGTCACATGGTCAGTGGTGGAAAAAAGTCTTTTTGTTTCTTTACATTTTGGTTGTCTTTCAACTTGGAGGTTGTGGGTTTGATTCCCGGCTCCACTGTGTCCTTGGGCAAGACACTTAACCCAATGTTGCTCCTGATGAGTGATCGAAAGTAAGGCAGCTTTTAGTGGTCGTCAAGACTAGAAAAGCACTATATAAATACATCTTCTTTTTTTTTTATTTAAACTTTAACTTTAAATTTAACTTTATTTAACCAGGAAAAGAATCACTTTACAAGTGTCCTGACCCAATTTCCCCTTTAATTAAACCATTTAGATAATTGAATGAAGTATGCTTATTTAATATAAGTTTACCCTTCCAACAGGATATACATATTAAACATTAGCTCCTTTTTACACAGCCATAACGGTTAAAGGGCACATATCCATGATAATAATAATTATACAAAACTCTACATTAAACGCTTTTGATACTTTCACTAATGGAGAGAAAGAAAAGCAAGAAACTGAACCTCCAACACAAGATTCATGAGTGTTTGGTCGCGTATTATCCCCTCTAATGACCTCCGTTTCAAATCGGGTACATGCTTTCTCAGCAGTTCATTCTCTACATGGCCCACATTCACAGTTTAAATACAAAAAAAGTTCCACAGTGAGTTCGGTGAACTCTACAGTCACCGAACTCTGGAGATTATCAACGATTCATGACCGGTGTCCTGGGTGTGGTCCGGTGATGTCTTGATGGTTTGTCGAGGAAAGAGAAAAGTTTTGTTAAGCCCGTGTCTTTGAACTGTGATGTCGGGTCAGACGGCCAAAGCAGATATTTGACCAGCAAATATTTTAATCCCCAACTAATCACTTGGTGAGTCCAGCGAGTGGAGGTTTGAGGTTGTGGGGGTGGAGAGCCACGGTGGCCTGGCACATTCTTCCCGTCAGTGTGATGCCCTTTTTTTTTTTTCCCCCAAAGAGATTGTGGGAGGAGTCAAACAGGCAGTGACTCAGGTCGTGGATGAAGGACACGTGGGAGCATGTGGCGTCTACATCCATGCAGGTGTTTACGACTAATGCCTGTAATTAATATGATAGGAGTTATAGATTCAATCTGAGGCATTAGCGTTGTCTCTTCCATCTTTAGGATATAAAAAAATATGAACTCTGTGTTACATCCCCTTTGAGAGAAATTGCTGTGCATGCACTGCTCACTCTAAACATGTTTTCCACTCATGCAGAGGAAGGCACTCTCTCGCGCTGTGGCACCCCAGATTCCTCAGCCATTCGGTGACTCTTGGCTTTTTGCTTATTATCGGGAATATTCTTAATCATAGTGGAGACAGTGCCAGTGCGGCGAGCGAGCCGAGAGAGACACGTCAAAACGTCTCCAACCGTAAAGGACCAGACAGCGAGCGTGATGGGCAAATTAGTCAGAGGCACTGCCTAAATGGATGGCGAGGGCACAGTGGGGAGAGATAGGGGAGTGTGTGTGGATGCAGAGCACACAGAACAGAAAGAGAGCAACCTTCTCCATTTCACCATTCAGCGGTGCCTCGTATTCCCGAAGCACTTTGTCAGATCACAACCCACTAACTGATAGAGAAATAAATTAAGGAAAGGCTGCTCAAATAGATATGATTCTGGAGGAGATTTAAGGAGTGGAACTGATTGTGCATGTCTGATTCCTGCTCCGCTTCAGATTCCTCACCCGGGGGGCTTGGCTTTCAAAGCTGAGTGACTTGCATGGAGAAACACTCCATTAACAAAGTTCAGCTCTCCTCTCTGCCCCTTTCTCCCACCACCACAGTAGTAGACCTCTCTCAGGCAGCAGCTTCTTCTTCTAATGATGTTCCAAAGGTGTTTTGTGTCAATAAACAGCAAGATTGGAAGAGAGGGTGGTGAGTGTGTTAAAGGATGATTCCAGTTTATTCCAGCCAGGGTCCCTTTAATAGGCAGATCATCATCATCATCATCATCATCGCTGTGATAAACAATAAAGAACATAGTGGTTAAGCCATATTTTGGATGTAGGCTATTGGTTACCATGTTAATATAAGTACTAGTACAGATTTGTGCTGCTTTGTGCGTCATGTGATCAAGAACTTACTTCTTTGGTCCAGTCGACACTCGCACTAGACACTAACTTCATCAATGGGATTAGACAGTTTCAGCTACATTTATTCAGTTATTTTTTTGTTGTTTCTGCCACCAGATAATATGTGATATAGAAAGTACCTTCAGTAGTTCGCTGTCCAGTTGCCTATACACGAGGTACCACGTTTCCTCCCAGAGATTAATTGGTAAATTGCCTCTCAGTGTGAACATGAGGGCGAGTGGTTGTTCGTCTCCGCGATGGACTGGCCGACCTGTCCAGGGTGCACCCTGCCCTACCTTTGCCCTATGTCAGCTGGGATCGGCTCCAGTGGCCCCCAGTGACCCTCACATGGAGGATAAAGCGGCAGACAATGAATGAATGGACTGGCTGTTGTGGCAAAACCTTCAACATTCCTTTGTATGCATTTGCAGGGGACATTGTTTTAACTGTGTCATTGTTACGGGAGCTAAAGTATTCCTCTCGCGTCCTTACTTTGTGCTAAAGGGTTAACCTCAGCTGAGGAGAGACAAAAGGGCATTGAGCAGGCGGCATGGAGGAGAGGAGTTAGTTTGGGTCCCGAGTCCCAGGATTAGAGTCATGGGACTCGGCAGAGGCAGGACCATTACCTCTGAGTAGAAAAGCTCAAACCCAGTGACTCCTTAGATCAGATGGAGAGGAAAAGACTCTGAAAAAGAACAGAGAGAAAAAAGTGGAGAGGGAGGGAGGCAGGGAGGGAGGGAGGTAGAAGAGAATTGCAGAAGTATAGTTAGATGTGGGTGGGACACGGGGAAGATGTGTTTTTATGGTCTGAGTGTCTTGTGATCACATTTGAAAGAAGGTGTTCATAATCCTAATGGAAGGGTTACTGTAGTGAGAATGATTGTGGTAATGGAGGCCAGTCTTTCAACCACCCAACTTCATTTAACCTATACTTCTGAATCCATCTGATACCAGAGGGGCTCTATTCCCTGAATATGCTGCAGCTGTATCACTCAACTCCTGTCTAAGCCCTCGACCATTAACCCCTTTAACTTGTCAATACAGCGCTGGAAATATTAGACTTCTATTTCATTCGCACGGGTGAGAAGTGGCGGAAGCTAGGTGAGTGTGGATAACTGAGCAGTCTGCAGGCATGGAGCCCGGAGATAAGTGAAAGGGAGTGTGATGCTGAGGCGAGGCCCGGGTCCTTTATTTGATGGAGAAAAGAGGAAAACGGGCAAAGAGGAGAGGAGGGACGTCTCTGAGGGGGAGAGATAGACGGCGGCGGAGTGAGCGACTCGGAGACATAGAAAGGGAAAGATATGGATGGCAGGCAGCAATTACTGAGGCTGCAGCTCAATGTGAACACTGCCAAGTGTGTATGTGACAGTGTGTGTGTGTGTGTGTGTGAAGGGAGGAGGAGGCAGAGGGAGGATTGAGATCTCTGCCTGCCTGGGCCCCTGCTGACTCTCATACAGGCAGATCACAGGCTCATCATGTCAGCTCTGTTTGTGGAAATCCTCCCTCATCAAATGACAAATTTGCTACACGTTTACCTTTATCAGATCTGGGGAAGAGAGGCAGAGGAGACGAGCGAGAGGGAAGGGAGAGGGGTGCGTGTTTGTGTGTGTGTGTGCGCGAGCGCCTCTCTCTGTCACCACTCCTGTCGAGGGGCCAATTACTTGCTCCTCCGAGAGCAGCGCTGCCATCTCAGGCCTTTCATTCAGCCACCGCGCTCCTCCTTCGGAAACATCTGCCTCTGAATATGAAATGAGCGCGTCAAAGAGACACGCGTCCCCTGCTCAAAGCTAATATTTGTTAACATCAGACCTGTCTGTTCTGCCCCCCCAGTGCCATGTACGCCACTGGTGCTGCTGGGAACCTCTCCCCCTCCTGCTGTAAGATTACTGCCCTTGTTACTGACACCACACTTCGCTGCCCTCCTCCGTCGCCTCCTTCTCTTAGATTTCGCCTTCCCCGGGTTTTCTGTCCTCCTCTTATCATCCCGCGTGCCGGGTTCCTCATCTTCTTCCTCCTCCTCCTCCATTAAGGCTTAATTAGCTGGACTTGGGCCTCATCAGCTGCCTTGAATACATATTAATATTGACCAAATTCATGTCACATCACTATGTGGTTTCTTATGGCTCATGGACGATGAGCGCGTTTAACCAGTGTTTACTTGCTTTCCCTGAGAAAGAAGATATTCATCGTCGTGTGGTGTTTTGTTGGACTGATCTAAAATCAATAGACAGATGTGTAGATGGAATTTAATTGACAGTATTTGTGAAATTCTTTCCGTCCTTGTTCTTTTGGCTGCGGTGAATCTGCGATGACGTGTCAGTTTGTCTAAAATAAACAGCACGGACGTTATGGTTCAGTGTTAAAAAAATAATAAAATAAATCTGCACATTTAGAATAAAAGCACACAAACACAACACTTTGTTATAAGGACTTCCTGGGGTGTGTGTTTATAGGTCACATCTTCAGGCTTCTTATCTGTTGTTTGATTCCTTTTATGTCGCATATTTGTTTTTCTTTTGTGCAGAAGTCACAAAATAGACCATTTTCACTTTGATTTTTGTTCAGAAAAACGGGCCACGCGACCTTTGAACTGTGACGATTTCCAAAAAAATGAGGGATTGCCTATAGGTTGTGCTGGAAATAAAGGATATGAGACACATTTTATGTACGTTTTAACATAGTAATAGAAAAAAATGTGTTCTAAGGGTTAAAGGTTAACTATAATTAAAATAATGCAGCTGAACCTGACACAGGGCAGTCTTTTTAAATTGCCAAAACCTTGTGCCTGCATTACCCACAATGCATCAGACATTTTCACAACATACTGTACAGTAGGGACTATAAAGCTCCTCTTCATTGAGATCATCACTTGATACCCGATTGTAAATTGTTTGGAAATAAAAGATGCTGCTGCTTCTAGTATAGTGCAACCTCCTGTATTGATCATGTGCAGCACCTCGCCACAGACGCACTATTAGAGAATCTGTTTTCTTTGCATCTTTAATTAAATCTCTGCAAGTGGAGGATCTCTCTCTTCTTGACCTTTAATTCCGCTTTTAGGGATTTTCGCGTAGCCGTCGTTTCCGAGAGAGCGAAGAGTCAAAGAGGAGCAATTTTAACAGTCCGCTCTCTCTCTCTCTCTCTCTCTCTCTCTCTCTCCACACTGTCTGTGTGTGCTGAGTGATGAAGATTAAAGAGACAGGAACAGAGACAGACAGATTATAAGAGAGCAGAGATTGACTGCCAGAGAGAGAGTGGGAGAGGGAGGGAGGAAGAGAACGAGAGAGAGAGAGAAGGAGAATAAATTGCATAATGTCCTCCACCCCAGTATGTCCCTGAGGCTAGCCATGCTGGATAACAGAGGACCAGTACTCTTAATTCAATCTCTTTATTTTTCTAATACTTTATAAATTAATAATTCCTCCCCCATTTCCTCCCCCGGCCTCTCCCTCCCGTTTCGCAGCAGAACCACCGTGAGCGTCGTGCTGAGCTGCCTAAGTTTGTAACTTTAACCCAAGAAATTGATGTGAGCAGGCCTCGAGGCAGACCTGCTAATGAATGGATCGCGAGAGAAAGAAGAAAGTTAAAGATGGTCTTTTATAAAGTAATTTAAGAAAATCCTGTTAGCTGGATCAAGTACAAGAGTATAATTTCTCAAAAAAAAAAAAAAAAAAAAAAAAGATAAAGACAGGGAATCAATTATAGGCCAGGGCTGGTAAACAGTGTAGAGAGGGTGGTGGGATGGTGCAGCCTCAGGCAACACATCCTGTACCACACATGGATCAGAACCGAGCTGGGTGAGAGCAGAGAGGAAGGAAGGGTCAGGACAGGTGGAGCCCTCTCACCTGACCTCACCGAAACGTCATAGAATAGTCGTTTATTATATCATAAAAGGACATCATTTACTTTATTTACATGTGCGAAAACTCATGAGTAAGATTATTTGTTCTTTGCTTCTTCTATTTCCAGGTTCATGATGACACGATCGGTCCCTGACGCCCATCACAGAAACAGCCTGTTAACCAGCCACTAAACACACTGGAGATAAGAGGAGATTATCAGACTGTTATTGTTCCAAACGGGAGTCCTCTGTCACAGAGACCTGGCCAGGCTCAGTCAGTCAGTCAGTCAGTCAGTCAGGGAGGAGAGAGAAAGAAGGGATGAATGGATGGATGGTGCAATAAGAGATAGTGCTGGTGATTAGGGAGAGGTTCCCTCACTGTATGCTCCTTCTGCTCAAAGCACAACCTCAGCAGTGTTTTTGGCACGAGGAGACGAAACCTGAAAAATCCTGTCATCATAATGTGTGCGTGTAAATATGTGCGTTTAAACGTGGTATCATTATTTATAACCATTAATTATAATGCATTTTCATTTGAAATCATATATCATAAATGACCTATATAGTGCACATAGACATTTACTTTACTACACAGTATATTTATTTCTCATTTTATTATACACAGCACGTTTAAATAGTCTGCACTCTGTTAAATACACGTAAATACAAAATACTGGTGTGTTTGATATCTTGGTGAACTATATTTAAACATTTGACTCACACGCTTTATTGCTAAAATTATATGGAAATTATAACACGCTTTCTTTCTTCTTTTTTTTAGCACTTGTAATACCACCGGTATAAACAAAGTGAATGACAACATGAATTATTTTCCAGCATTAAAATGCTGTAATGACTAACTCAACTCAATTTTGCATTCATGATTGTTTTATATTTATATATATATTATGTTTATAGGATGCTAGTGCAACATTTAATGAATGACAATAAGTATGGACTATTTAAAAAAAGAATAAACTGACGTAGAGACACGTCTCATCTTAATTATCGTCTTCACATTGTCCTCTGAGGTGATCTTTTTTTGACCTTTCGCGCGGCGTTTCACTTCCTCAGTAGATAAAAGCGAGGATGAATGGTCTCTTTGGGCCCAACAAACACTGAGCATTATTTGATTCAGACTCCCCTGGGTGTTACGACTGGGAAATAATTGTATGTATTTGTATTTGTTTCTTTTTCACTGTGGTGCGCTCTGGGTAATTCTTAATACCTTCTAGAGATTATACGGTAACCCCCAAACTCCCATGATTATAATTAAGCCTGACTTGGTTATAAGATGAGCAAATAGCAATTTCGTTTTGCATCGTGTGAGGGAGCATCTGTGTGTGTTCCTCTGTGGTGTTGTTGTTGCTTTCCCCGTTCATCTTTACATTTCCGTATATGTATATTTATGTGATTGAGCTTGAGTGTGCACATTGTGTGTGTGTGTGTGTGTGTGTGTGTGTGTGAGGGAAGAAAAGACGATGTTTCGATAAAGTGCTGCACAGGGACAGGGAAGGACGTGAATACAGGAAGGTTTGGTTAGGCATGGAGACTGCTATCATCTTCCTTCTGGGAAAAAGAAGAAAAAAAACACACACAAACATTCCCCCATCCATTCTGTTTCTCCTCCTCATTCTCTCTCTCCAGCTTTCTCTCCCTCTCTCTTTTCTGTATCACTTACAAAGGCAGCGGTTTCCTCCAAAATGAGGCCATGTACGGAAGGTATGCAAATGAAATCATTGCTCGTGGATTAGAATGGGACACCATATACCCTAAATCATGATTGTCAATCATGGCTGCGGATTAAGGGATATGGGCTCACAGACCTAAAAAAGCAACATTTCCCCCCCTCAGGCAGATCCCCATTGTGTGGAGCTCTAAGGGAAGAGAGGCCTCCACACTGCTGGAGGAGAACACTGGAGCACTAGTGCCCCCTTCTGTCTGATCTTCACTGCGCCATTTCATCATCAAACACTGTGAACAGAAACAGAGGCTGGTGCTCGCTCCCAGCCTCTGTTTCATTTCCATTCACTGTAGCCGCGGGCAAAAAGCTTGATTAGACAAAACGCGCGCGCTTTGGTGCTGCCGTGTTTCATCTTCAGTGGAGGAGAGAGAGAGAGAGAGAGAGAGAGAGAGACCTCATTTGTTTCCCTGGCACATGTGCAGCCCTCGGTTCAGCATCAGTGGGTTAGGAGGGCCACCGGCCTTACACGTGTAACAGATGTTTGTTTTTGCCCTGTGAGTGAATGTGTTAAGCACCGCAGTCCCTCAGCCGTCGCAATCAATTTGCTCTTGATGGCGTCACTCGGGTTTTAATGGGTCTGCATCTTCTCATGCACTGTCAGTACAGTAAGGTGCATTTATTTGTGCCTAGATCCATTCATAGTTTTTTGTATCCACAATTTGTGGCTTACAGTGTAACATGGCAGTCATGTGGTAATGCAAGGGTTATGCCGTGGTATTCCCAAAGGAATTGTGTGGTAGCAACGATACAGCATTACAGTAATACCATTATTTCTATAGTAAAATCCAAGTAATAGCTTGCTAATCTGAATAACCGCAGGCTACCATCAGTGTAACACAAATCAAAATCTATAATTACCATATTATAAAGTTGAAATTCACCCACCCAAGTTTTCACTGGGTTACCATAATAATGAAAAGCGTTAGCCATCATTTTAGCGCCGCAGAGAGTATAATAACGTCTCACCGAGTGAACTCAATGTGCCCGAGATTGCGAGTCCTGCTTCATATTAAAAGCAGCTTTCTCACACAGAGACATGTTTAGTGGATTGTGTGTGCAGACCTGGAGCCCTCAGCTAGAGTGCCAGTCTGTTCCTGTGGAGCAGTCAAGCAGACAAACCCAGCCAAGAGAGAGCGAGGCACAGGCACCGGGCCAGGAAATCAGGAAATAGCACTGGAAAGCACTCCACAGTGGCAGAGAATTAATAACGTTTCTATAGGAGTTAAAGCGTGGAGGAGAGTGGGGTTTAAAAAAAATTGAAAAAAAAAGACACACACATGATGCTAGTATCATCAAAGGGATGGTGGTGTGATTGTAGAAATCAGGAGTTTGAGCAGAGGAGGAGACTTGGCACGAGTCACATCCTGCACAGTTCAGCTGTCGACTGCCCAAGACTGAAGGTGGTGCAGCACCTGTGCCATTTTGGCCCCGGCAATGTATGGGCAGGAGGTCAAGGCCAGGGCAACATCTGCATCACATCAGAGAGTCTGGCTGCCTGCCCATGTCACGAAAGCCCGTCCTAAAGGATAGATCGGAAAATGAGCACAAGAAGCATTCTGTGGAAATCCACTTTGTTTCCAAATCAGCCGCTCGGTGTCGTTTGGGATGATTTATGAACGCGGAACCCAGGTGACACACTCGGTGCACTAAAGATGACCCGGCTCCTTTCGAACAAGGGGAATCCTTAATGCTCGGATGAGATCACCCGAGTCCTCTCTTTGATGGCTGGTTAAAATAAACCGCCGAAAATGAATATGAGCCACCAGCAGCACAGACAAGAGCAAATCATTATGCATCATTAGGTGAAGGTTTAGTTTCCATGTGTTTAGCGGGAATTAAGCAAAGCTGTTGTTGACATGAATTGACTGCTGTAATGCTTTATTGTCAGTGCTCCAGAAGGCAGAGGGAGGGACGGCCTATTTGTAGTTGCAGCAATGTGCCGAAAGCGAGGATTTATGGGATGTTGGGAGGACTGACTGGATGTGCGGCAAGAGTGGACAAATTGTCGTTTTGTAACCTTTTTTAGTTTCTATAACAGAGAGCTTTGTCTGGTTCCATCAACTTGCCTTGGGACCACGTGTATTATCTGGTTATTTTACATGTTAAAGTTCAGTTTCCGTAATTACTAATAATATTAAATGGGTAAACACACACGTATCTGTAGTCAGGGGAAGATGGGATTTACAGCTGCAGTGTTTATGTGGACACTTGAATCAGAGTGGCCTTATTCCACACATGAGCAGGTAGTATTTAAAGTTTATGTTATGTTTTATTTTCTGGTTTTGAACGGCTACTGCACACAGCAGGTGTATTAATGCTAATGCTTCAGGTATCAAGTTGAAGCTTAAAGGAATACTTCACTGATTAGCATTTAGCTTTTTAATTAGTAGAATAGGGGTAGTATTTTTAAAAAAAAAATTGTGCTTCCCAACATGACATTACCTTACATGTAAGTTAGCAGACGCTTTTATCCAAAGCAAACCTCAGTTTCCCCTGAGTTGAAAAATATCTTCATTCTTTTCTGTGTTACGTGCCCACCAGTGACACTTGGTCCTGTTAGCGTAACTGTTAGCAAAGATGGCGGACACTGTTTACATTCTGCTCGTCCTGCTACGGAATTAGCGCTGCCGTTTCAAGCCTCGGACCAAGTGTCACTGGTGGGCACATAACAAAAAGTGGAACTGAGGTTGCAAAAATCCTACCCCCTATTCTAGTCGTACAAAGCTAAATGCTAATCGGTGAAGTATTCCTTTAAACCCTGTGATGTTGGCGCGGATACAAACAGGTTAAACTGTTGAACTGAAGCAGGGAAACAGTGTCCACAGTCAGTTCAACCACAGCAAAGTTTCCTTCTCCCACCCTGACACGGCTCTGTTTGTGTTTATCGGTGCCTTTATGTGTCTGAATGTGTGTGCAAGAGCTGCTCAAACTGACAAGTAAGAGAGGACAGTCTTATCCAGCGCTCCAGTGTTGACAGTATTGCTAATCCCCTCCACCTGCTCAAACACCCACCGCAAAAAAAAACACATACCTCCCCCCTCTTCCATGTGCGTGTGCTGGGAATCCCTGGGGCCGCGCTGTGCCGCTGCCTCCGTCTCCACACCAGTTATCGTCCCTGGCCCAGCTCCATTCCCCTAACCTCTTCCTGCGTACATTAATCGCCGCAAAAACAAATAGTTTTCAAATGTTTGGAAAAGACCCACTGTTTGCATCATGGCCTAACAAAATAATTTTTACAAGCTATCCCACTGTGATTAGGGCTGCGAGAATTGAATTTGTGTGCCATTGATAATATTAATATTAACCTAATTAATTATGTTGTTTGAACTTGCACAGCACTGTGTGTACCTTCTACACAACACTAACCAGCCGGAGCTGGAACTGAGCTCTCAGGCGTCTCTATCTCCACAGCTCTCCCCCAGTCCATGACTACTGCACACAATTCATCAACTGGTAGATATCTAATCCCCTCTGGCTCCGCTCACTTCCTGAAGTCTTAGGAAGAACTTTTCCTCTGGTGGCAGGAATTCCCATGAATACTTGATGACTTCTATAGAGAGCGAAGTTCCGTTTCATCTCGCTGTGAAAGTGACATTCGCGAGAGAACTTTTGCTTCGCGGTTTGATGACTGTGGGACAACAAAAAGGAGGGACAATGATAAAATGCAACGTCCTTTTTTAATGAGTCACTAATTAAGGCTGCAGCAGAGCGGGGGCAGCTTTGCGTATGAGACAGTTTCGGGCATCAGGGACATGACCTGTCGTCTTTCTTAGTGCAAAAGACTGTCAGTGTGTCTCAAATAAGTCCTGTGTGAAGAAGTACCCCTAGTTTGTTTCCCCAATCAGCAGAGGTCAACGTGTCAGTGTCTCCTGACCCAGAAACACCGCAAATCCAGTCAACAATGCCTTTGGACTGTGCGCGCCGCTGGATGAGCAAAGTGTTGATCTGTGCAATTACAGTGACACATACTCAGTGACCCATCACACCAGTCATCTGAGCCTAACAAGGGACCACCCAACTCTCCAGAGAGAGAGTCTAAGAGCTGTTATAGTCCAGATCACAGTTCTCTGTGATGGCTTGTTGACCTTCACTTTGTGGCCAGAGCCCAGAGGTTAGAGAGGTGATCATGTGTCTCTCTCACCCAGACAGAGATCTATGTCATGCTTGGTCAAGCCGTCTTCTGTTCTCTATAGTTCATTACAAAGGGACAACTTGTGTTGTGCTACTGCAGGCCTGATGTTTGATTTTACAGCATGATTGTTGACTATGTCCCTTTACAGCAGCTTCAGGGTCTATTTTGTGCACAAGTGCGGCCACAGAATTTATATATTTGGCACAATCAAAAAAGAAAAAGCACAGATATCAGTGTTGTCCAATTACTCATAATGTCATACATTGTTAGCCACGTGGATTGGTGATGGATTAGTATTTAAAAGTCTTAAATCAATAGACGTTTAAATTTCTTCAGCACGGAGAAATAAATTGGTAAAATGCACATTTCCCACAGATAAGGAGGAGACGCCTTCGTCTCCATGATGTACAAAGCAATCTCAGTGAAGTCTATGTGCCGGGACCCGGACCGACGCATTCTCTGGAGCAGGGACGTGTTTCTTCAAGGTGCATCTCATCAAAAAGCACGGGTAGCTGGACGGAGGGCGGCAGAGTGTAGAACCGCTCACTAACTGAAGTGTCGGCCCAGTCTGGCAGAACGGTAGTCCACTCTGAGCTGGACAAATGCGTGCAAGAGGTTCCGGTCCAGATTGGTAAGCTGCTCACCTGAGCAGACCTGCTTTAGGTTGTCGGGGGCGACAACCAGGAGGTTACAGAGGGCATGGAGTGTGTCGAAGAGCTGCAGCACCAGAGGGACCTGGAGGACGGAGAAAAAAAATCACACTCATTTGTTGTGTAACCGTTCAGAGAGATGTGGAAACAGAGGAAATTGACCATTTTTAAGTGTGTTATTTTTAAATACACCTGATTATATCTTCTTTTTTTTTTCTCTTTACCTTACGCTATCGCCATTCTGTAGACCTTCAGGCTTAAATGTGATGATTGTCACAAAATAATGAGGTATCACTTAAAGCTCTGGGTATGTGTGATGGATTTTGTGATTATCCTTTTATAGACAAAGTATATGATTTTTGGGTTTATTCACCATTTATTTATTGCCCGTGTATTTTATTTAATCAACACAGGAAGAGCCATATTTTGCCCTCTGACCAGCGTATCCTGGACCTATGCCCCCTCACTCACCCTGAAGTCCTTGGCGCATCTTCGGTATTCGGCCACATCGCAGATGGCCAGCATGCCTCCCATTGAGCTGTAGCTGTACTGCTGTAGATGCTCATGGATGAGTCTGTGGAAACGCACGCCCAACTCTGTCAGCACAGTGTCCACATTCTTCCCATCCATGGACTTCCGCACGTGCTCCACCTGCCGACTGACGTAGGCGCACACTTTGGAGCAGGCCTGCCGGACAGAGGAACACACAAGGACAAAACATACACGTAAGTCAGCTTTCGTCCGATTTGAATGTTGCGACTGCTGATTTGTTTTAGTTTGCGTGTGAGCCTTGTATCTCTTACTGCAGTGTACTGGATCATAACATTGTTTTCATCCTCTGGCCTGAAGTCAGTCTTCTTTTGCTCCGTTGCCAAGATGTGCTTCATCTGCCCCACCATGCAGTTAATTGTTCTGTACGCAGCAGATTGACACATGAAAAATATGATTTACTTCCTTACTTGCCTTCACTTCTCAGGTGACAGTGCTTTGCCACCACTGACCTGTCAATTCCTGTGTCCAGTTTCACTTCCATCTGTTCTATCACCTCTTTCTTTTTATGCAGGCACTCCGCCAACTTTGGAGAAGAGCTGGGGAAGTAATTGAAACGGTAAAATCAGGTCTCGCCTTCATCTAAAAGTGAAATGCCTTTAGAAAAAAAAACAAACCCTCTAACCACTAACTGACCTTATTAGAGGCATGAGCTGGTCATTAAACTGCTTGTCAAACAAGTGGAAGATAGAGTTTGCCTGCTGAACCACGTCCAGGAAGTATAGATTGGCATTCTTGGCGTCTGATGAGGGAATTGCTGCGGATCAAAGAGAGAGGATACATCCAGGAAATTAACCAAACGGTAGGTTAAGGGGTAAATCAATGTGATCTGCTGTTGCATGTTGAGTCGATATTAGAGAAGCACAACTCTGGAGAACTGATTTTCTCATTTACAATAATGCCCTGCTTTGGCATGAGACACTGAGGAGAAATTATCAAAGCGTGTTGGCATCAGCGGTGCATTTCTTTAACGCAGATTGTACCTTTTTGAATCGACCACTGTGAGAAACGCGTTTAGTTCCACTGTAGCTGTCTGAAAGTGATAATCTGTTGCCATATACGGCCACATGCACCACGCTTGAATGATGCCCATAGCAACATGCTTCTTTGCTAGCAGAATGAAAGGCTACAGACAGCAGTGACTAACACTGTTGAGGCCTAAAGGGAAACAAAAGAGACATAAACAGACACCATGTAGACATTATGGTTAGGATAAATGAAGTAAAAATGTACCTGAGAGGCCAATCTCCAGGGCATAGTCGATGTGTTCCACACACAGATGGTCAACCAACAGCAAGAAAATTGAGAAAGCATTCTTGGGTAGGTCTGAGGGATCTGAAAGCTGTGAGACCCCAAACAAGAATTAAGATAAAAAATCCTACCAAACTGTGTATATATATATATATATATATATATATATATATATATATATATATATATATATATATATATATGCATCATAGCCTTACCCTGTGGCATCTCTCAAAGGCATGTCGCGTCTCCTGCAACAGATTGACAACAAGCTCCGGGGACAGAAAGGTCTCCCCATGAGTGTCAATGCTAGGACCCAGGGGAAGGTTGGTGCGCTGTCTGATACGCTCCTTCAGGTCTTGAATGCTGTATAATGTAACGTAGATTGGGATTACATTGTGCATCATTGTGAAAGGAGGGCCTAATCTGACATGATGAAACAGAAGACCAAAGGTCTGACCTGCCCGTGCCTATTGGGCGTTTCTGGTGGTTCTTGGAGTCGTAGTATCGCTGCAGAATCATCGCACCTCGAGTCCGAAGGTAATCTCTCTCCATGTCGATGTAACTCTCCAGGTAGGAGGAGAAGATGCTCTTTATCAGCTTGGACAGGAACGTGTGCTTGTCCGAGCCCAGGTTGAACTCGGTTAGCTTAGTGGCTAATGCGGTGGTCCTGAGAAATTTAGTATAGTCACAGAAGAGCGTTAAGTGTTTGTGTGTAGAAAGAAAGTGGACAAAAATGACACGGATAAGTAAATCACCTGGTGTAAAGGTCATAGAGGTTCTTGAGGTACTGTTCAACATCAGAGTGCCGAGTCTCGTCCAGTTTTTCCTTCACATGGGCCTGCACATACAAACACAAGTCAGGTACAGGATTATTGAGCGCTGACAGTTACATTCTACTAATATGACCAGTAGTAACATAATACCTGTAATTTGTACTCGAAGATGTTCTGGATGAGTTTGGCCATGACGGTTTCTGGGCTACTGAAGACCTCGCCCACCTGCTTGTTGACCCTCTGGCAGAGGACAGCAGTGTCCTCAAACACATCGTTCCTCAGGTAAGCCCCCTAGAGAAACAGAAGCGTAAGCCGATAAAAAAGCATGGACATTACCGACTCCTAAAGCATAAAATATTACATGCAAGAGGAACTTTTTTTACACTTACTTCCTGACATTGCTTGATATAGACGTCCACACAATGTGCATAACCCTTGTACATAAAAACACAGCATTTTAGAAAGACTTAAGAAAAATAAAAGACTATAAATATTACATGGAATGTAAACAAAATCACAACATTGACAGCAAATCACCTTAAAATGTAATAGCACCGCCGCAACTTCCCGCATACGTCCAATCTCACCCCGGCGCTGGGCAGCTGTAAACTCCTGGATTAACTGCCGCTCCAGGTCATGGTACTTACCTGAACAGAAAATAGAACAAAAACAGAGATATGGAAAAAAAAATAACATTAGCATTTGTAGCTAACCTTCTGACTTTGCAGTGCCGATACCAGTGCCTGAGTTTTATCACTACTTACTTGCGATTTTTGCCTTGACATCTGCAAATCTGCCAGAGAAAGACATCACACATCAGGGAGACAACTTAGATAACAGATAATATGCACTTTATTTCTAGCAGCATAAGACTACTACGTTTTAATTCCTGGTATATTCTGCAATGGACTTCCACTGTGAGAAATTGTCGACATTAATAATAGACCACCTTCCTCTTGTTTGATAGTGCTCTCGTCTAAAGCTGCCTTCAGGATGCCTGACTCACCTGTCAAATGGCAGCTCCTGGGCAATGAGATGCAGCTTCTGAATGATATCAGCAGCCTCCTTAATCTGAAGCAGAGAATGAGAAGGTGAGTGTGTGTGTGTGTGTGTGTGTGTGTGTGTGTGTGTGTGTGTGTGTGTGTGTGTACAACATGACATGTCAGGTGAGAGAAAAAGAGAGGAAGGGCGACAGAACCATGAGAGGTGGACATCCAGATAGAAGGTGGGCAGGCCACCGGCACAGTCTCCACTTGGGGGATCATCATCTTAGAGCAGCCCTCCTCCACCTCCCAATGTTGAACAGGGAGCTGATAAGAGACAGGCTGTGCTCACCTGGGCTTCAGCAGCAACAACAGCAGCAGTCCCGACTTAGCAGCACATCCAACTCTTTATTGGCATGCTTTTTCTGAATAGACTGTAATCCCACAGGAGTCTAAATCGCCTTCAATAATCTGTCCGGCCAGGGATATCTGTCTAAAAAATGGGGGCCCTGTAGAGAATTCCCCTCCCCCCGCCCCTCCTGACATACACGCTGGCTGCAAAAGCCCCAGACCTGCGAAAGGCCCGCTGTCCGCAACTCCTCTGTTCCTGCAGATGCCTGCCTCAGCTAACATCATTACTCTGCTCCCGTGAGGAGGATCCAGCCTTTCTGCTCGGCGAAGGTTTTCTAAGTATCTGTCCCCCAGCTAAGATTAGCTAAATCCCATGTAAGTAATGTAGCCGTCTCCCTGCAGTCAGGGTTTAGCAGCACTTGTCTCCACGCTGGCGGCCCAGCCCTCCCTTTCAGAAGGATTAGCAAAGCCACCCCCCTTCAGCTATTCACTTGCAGCTTTCCTCTTTCCCCCTCTTCTGAAGGTATGCTCAGGAAAAGGCATCTGGCCAGATATTTCTGCACGCCTCTCCAAAAAGCTCGCTTCATCTCCATCTCTCGTCTCTGGGATTGACCCTGAGACTCACTGTTCTGCATCTGCAAATGATGTCCCTAACTCGCTTCTACCAGGAATTCAGCGAAAGCATCCCAGTCTCTCGGTGACACTTACAGAACTGCAAACTCCAACTTTCAGGGCGTGCCTGTCCGACATCAACTGTATCAAAGAGTGCACCTCCCCTCCCGGTGTCCATGTTATCGCCACCCTCACATGAACAATCACGCCGTGAGCTCTTTGCCTCCCAGACAACTTACTGTAAATGCAATTAGGGTTGACATGAGCATGTTGACATCCATGTGAGTCGATCACCCAGCTATTGTCAGGCAGGAAATGACACTTAATTAATCCAAATTAGCTGATTAACTTTGGAGATCCAACTAAAGGGATAAACTTGCCAAATTAATATGGATGGTTTACCTCCTAATCCCATTCATTCTTACCTCCAGCAGTATCACAGCGGGAGTCTTTGTCGGCGGTCACATATGTAGACACTGTGACTGGAGGGGATGGAAAAGAACACGAGAGAACTCACCTTGTCTGGGTTATTGAAGACATCGCTGCGTAGGTCTCCATCCAGGAACTCGTTGAAGTAGGTCATGAGACGCTGAGCCTCCACAGCTCTCTGCCGGGGTGTGTTTACCCCCTCCAGCTGGTCGCCAAGGTGGCAAACCTTGGTGGCCACATAGCTTATATGCTCGTCGAGCTCTTGGAAATGCTGAAAAGCCACCTGAATTTATACAGAACAGTGGAAATGTTACGTATAAACACAGAAATTCCATGACGTGAAAGTGTGAAAGTTCAGATACTGTACATTCAAGTGGTAATATTGGGATTATCTGATGCATCACACCTGGTTGCTTCTCTGCAAGTCTTGTACTTTGTGGGCAAATTCCTTGGCCTCACGATGACACTGATGCTCAAGCTTCTCCACCCGCCGCTGAATCTTCTCATCCAGTTGCTTTAGCTCCTCTATGTGGTTCTCAAACTCTTCCAGCAGCCTGTCACAAAGAGAGAGGGCATGAAGCTTCACAATTTCTCGCTGGGCTAAATAACACATCGTAAATCCTCCAAATCAGGTAAAAAACACAAATATTGGTGTTACTCTTGAGGAGTAATTGCAGAACACAAGGTTAAATCTGTCCCACTGACCCCACAGTTACAGTTAAGAGTTACAGAATTGAACCGGATGCTTAATTCCTGGGTCTCCAGACTTAAGAAGCTCTGAGAACCAGCAGCTTCGTCAGCTACATTTTAAGTGTCATCAAGACTGCAGAGCAAATGTTCTAAGTCAGCACCACATTTCATGGAGTAAGAAACATCCCAAAATGATGAGTGTATAATCTCTCCACTAATTCCCTCACCAGTAGCGGCAGCTTAAAGACATCTCCCATCCTTTCCCAATAGACACTCATTCCCTGGCTTGTGACTCACAGTATGGTGGCCTCAACAGATACTGTATGTTGTCTCTGACTCCTTGCTAAGAGCTTCTGAGGAGGTGGTGGAAACAGTTTTGTGGGGGAAGCAGATAAGGTGGGATGGATCTACAGAGCAGTTTTAACTGTTAGGGAATTTCTCCAAGCGAGACACAGTATTTCCTCCAACCCAACCATCAGTGAGTGCACTTCTATAAGGACACGCTCAGTTTTATTTTAGCAGTTAGACACTGACGGTCATAAATTAAGAAAACACACTCAATAATAATAAAATAATAGCAAATTAACATAAAAGCCAATGATACATTTTCTGAAATAAAATCTAAAAAGAAAACATTTTGCTTCAGTCCCTTCAACAGAGACATTTTCAATGGCTAAAAAAAAACCCAGCATGAAGTCATACCAAGGTCTTAAGTTGTTATGTAGATAACAACACTGTCAGTGGGTTGAAGTAGAAAGGCTGTGATGCATATACCAAAGTTATAACATGATAAAGACATTTAA
The DNA here is from genome assembly GCF_019176455.1 of Solea senegalensis. Taxonomy (NCBI): domain Eukaryota; kingdom Metazoa; phylum Chordata; class Actinopteri; order Pleuronectiformes; family Soleidae; genus Solea; species Solea senegalensis. The sequence goes on from NC_058036.1 coordinate 5,651,716, forward strand.
TAAAGTATATTCTTGTTTTATCAGTCATCTAAACTAAACTTTCATGCAAGACAATAATGCTCAAGGTGTAATAGCCCTTTACGTAATGTAGTCTTTCAAAATGATCTCAGTTGTTTATTATTATATCTAATGGGAAGGGGCACATTCGGCCTCTTTCGGTATGGACTTTGCATGTTCTCCGTGTGTATGTGTGTGTTTTCTCCAGGTTATTCGGTTTGCTCGGTTTGCTCGCACAGTCCAGTTTTTATGTATTTTATTAATCCCCAAATTCTCTGCATTTAACCCGTCCTCTGCAAGAATTAGGAGCAGTGGGCAGCAACTGAGCAGCGCCCCAATGCAGGTTGGGTACCTTGCTCCAGGGGTACCCCAGCCCTTTGACCTGGTGGGGATTCGGACCGGCAACCCTCCGGTAACAAGCCAACTTCCCTTTCCATTTGGTCATGGGCTGCAAATTGGACACTCTCGATTGACCATGAGAGTGAATGCTTGTTTGTGACGGATAGGAGATGAGTGATTGGGGACTATGGTGATTATAAGTCAATATTTACACCTGGAATATGAGATATGAAAATCAAATGCTCCAAACGTCAATATGTAGCTTGTATAGTACCTTTTAGGGTCAAACGCCTCAGCCCCTCCTTTGGAGCCTCCTCCAGGAGTCCTCCATGCTAACCTTTCTATGTACTCATCTGCATCGAAAGGCTCCTAGAGAGAGAGAATAACGGATACAGTAAAGGTTACCTCGACATATCAGGTAAAAGCACACAACTGCAGTGTATAGCAACAGCAAATGACAATGCAATTCCCTCTTTAAAGAACACACATTCATCTTATTTTCTACACAGTTGTATCAATATGGCACCGATTTAGACCTAACAATCACAGCGCCATAATCCATAAAATGCTACCCGTTACCGATAGTTAGCACCCTGGCTAATCTGACAGCTAACACAGCTCCGGTCTTCTTCTTTTTTTACCTCGAACAGCTGAGCAGTTGTCGCCATGTTGAGGATTCAGTCAGCGGTGTGGTGAAATGTTATTTAGCAGAAGGAGCTTGGAGGCGCGAGTGCTGTGGACTTCCTCATCGATTTCGTGCAGTTTTGCCCTTTGTTGACAGCTTACTGGTTAGCAAATCCAGCTTCCTGTATGGGACAGAAGGGTGGGGCTAGCCGCCGGCTAGTGCGCACGCGCGTGTGTCTGCTGATTGGCGGTTGGTGTCATATGACACGGCAGCAGCAGGAAGTTGGTGGCTGTGTGTGTTCGTGTGACAGTCGCAGTTAAGTGTGTTCGCTTTACACTGATTACATGACAACGATGTAGCTATTAAAATGCGTTGTGTGTCGTTTTCGTTCATACACTGAGGACGGAGCTGCAGCTGGAAACATGAGCCTGCGTGCTTTGTGGATTATTTCATACGAGAAGGATGGAAACGCATCGATACGCTTTTCAAGGTTTGTTGCAATTATGCACAACGCTATAGAGGAGTATTGTTGTGGTGTCATGCAGTGTCTGACACAGCAGTGTTTTGATTTTATTTTATTTTTTGTATAATGAATAAAATCACTAATTCTTCACATTCTCTGGTCAAATGTAAGATTGACAGTGTGTAGTCGTGTCTGAACAGACACTTAGTTTTCTTTAAGAACCTTGGAGTTAAATGAATGGTAGTCTGCTCAAATAACATTATAGTAGAAATACACTCAAAGAGACTGTACAAGAAAGGCCACAGTTTTGACATTTTTATTTACAACATTTCTGTTATAACTGCTATCTTAACCTCAGGATTTATTCTTAAAACATACAAATGATATATGAGCGAATCATGACTTTTATGATGTCATTTATGCTGTCACAGTGTCTCTTACTAATGTCCATCTTCCCCCCCCCAACAGGAGGTTCTCCACTGTGGAGCACCGTGCCAAGTGCCTGGCAGGTCCCTCATATGTAGCAGTCCCAGAGGAGAGCGTTGTGCTGCAGCTCCTGCTCACTGAGCTGGGCCTCTCAGACCCAGACAGGTCTTTTGTGGCTCTCAGAGATGATTGTCTTCATCGCCAGAGGTCACCAGCTCTGGAGCTGCATGTGGATGGTCCTGGAAAGGGAATACTTTGGCCGATGTTGGCCATCTCACAAGGGCCTCTTATTCTGGCTTGTCTGTGTTTAGTGGATGCCCCTCTTGAGCCACGGCCACCACTTGCCAACCTCCTTTCTGTCTCTCAGGGCCTGAGTCTCCTGGCAGGCCTGCAGACTTTTCTTTTTGGCTCGGGGAGTAAGCCTGATAGTGAGGGGATCGCCTCTCGCCTGGCAATGCTGCCCTCTATACTCCTGCAGGTTTGTCCACTCGGTACACCTCTGGATGTGCCAGTACTGGGGGCCTCCAATACGCCCACTGTGCCCGTACCTGCCGGGAACCAGAAGCAACCGGCCTGGAAGACGGGTGTCCACCGTGGCCGAGCTGTTGTGAATGTAGCGCTGAAAGAAACTGTTCGCTCCATGCAGTATGGTCAGCGGAGCAGACAGGACCTCTGGGATGTATATGGCACAGTGACGTGCAAAGTAAGCAACACAGTGGAAATGAAAGCCAGCAGTGGTGTAATTGTTTTTCTCTTTACTAAACTCACACTAACTCTGCATTTCTTCCAAAAGTGTGAAGTGGAGGGGGTGCTGCCAAATGTGACAGTGACTCTTACACTGCCACCTAATGGCTCTCCACTGCAGGACATCCTGGTCCATCCCTGCGTCACCTCACTGGACTCCAACATCCTGACCGCCTGCAGTGTTGATAACTGTGACGGCTCAGCTTTCTCGGGCCCATACAAATTTCCCTTCTCTCCACCCCTAGAACCTTTCCGTCTATGCAGTTACACATCTCAGGTAAAGGACATGCAAGGCTTACTAACATACATTACTTTTGCTAACATGTCATGTATTTCTTTTTTTTAAAATCATCTACAGGTTCCTGTCCCCCCTATTCTTGGATCCTATCAACTGAGAGAGGAAGAGAACCAGCTGTGTGTGTCGGTAAACCTCAAACTTCACGAGAGTGTCAAGAATAGTTTTGAGTACTGTGAAGCACACCTGCCATTCTTTAACAGGTAAAAAAAAGAACGTCTTTATTGTCATTGTAACCTGCACAAGGTCATGAAAATGCCATCTCAGTCCTAGTTTTGGTTGATCTGTGTCGTCTTGTGCAGAGACCTGATGGGTGCCGTGGATGTGAAGGTGAGCTCCGGACAGGTGGACACTTCAAAGGAGAAGAACCTGCTGGTCTGGACCCTCGGTAGATATTGTACTCCAGAGCACCAGCATAACAGACTTTTACCATATTTGAAAAAGAAACAAATGAATAGATCCCCTTCACTGATATGTAGGACAGAGGTTCCCTAAATCTCGCGAGGTCAAGATGGAGGGCAGGATCACCTTTTCTGGGCCAACACCGGGACCTACGGACCCCATCTGTACACAGCTTACAGCTTACGTCAAAGTAGGTTCCTGTTTGTGGTTATCGTGTCATGACAGTGTCATGGTTTTCCAAATATGACCGTACTGGCTGTACTGTTTCCTTTTTCTTTCTTTTTTTAAATTGTGAAATATGTGCAGGTCCGGTTTCACACTGAGGAGTAACATTTAAAAGTGTATTACACCCCTAAAAATCTAAAGACTTTCATCAATGAAGCTGTTGTTAACCTTTGAACTAAATACATATATCTACGGATTACGGAGAAAAATTTTTGATGCAGAAATGTTACATGTAATTACTTTAGGTTCAGAAAAACTGTTGTCAAAAGTCTAATAGTGTATCCACTGTTCTCTTCATAGTTGTATTTCAAAGTACCAGACATAACACTGTCTGGATGCTGTGTGGATCAACATTCAGTGCAGGTTTATTCCGCTGCCAAACCACGGATTGTAACGTGTAAGCTATTTTTTTATTTATTTTTTTTACATTTTTGCATCAATCTTTTTTTATCTTGTGTGCACTGTTTCCTGAAGGTGAACCTGGTCTGTCCATCTACCTGTTTTTCAGCCCGGGATCTGCAATCCAAAGAGTATTTCATATGGAATTCAACTGGCTGCGCTCCAGTGTCCTCTGTGCAGATGATGCTGTAGCACGGATCCATAAAGATGAGCGTGGAGAGAAGGTGCACATTTTCACCATGTACCTGTGGGACTGAGCATCTTGTCATGCATATTTACTTGTCCAAACTGGACATGTGGCCTTAATAAATGCACTTGTTACCGTCCTCCGTTGGTTTAGAGGTTGAACTTGCTTTCATTTTTGGAAGGATCACAGTGCACATGTGCAGACTTTGCTTGGATGGGTGGTTACTGTTAATAAAATACCTGCCCCCTTTTGTGAAACTTCTTTTAACCCCCCACCCCCCACCCCTCGAATTTATCCTGCTGCAGACACAAGGGCCACCCCTCGCTCTGACAGTCCCACTTCAGTGGCTCTCCATCAGCCGGATAATTAGCAGCTGGGACCTTGTCATCAGCTGTTGTGGGTCTGGAGGAGACGGGCGGCTGGGCTGTGAAAGGCCAGGCTGCTCTGGCCAGTGTTTTGGCTACAAAAGGCTCCTCTTTTAGAACTGGCAGGAGTCCTTACCCTACCAATCACTCACCCCCACCTATTTTGACCTCGTCCCTACCCTGTCAACTAGTGGATAGTTCAAACACACAGCCTCTCCAACCAGACTCTGATTGAGCATTGACCCTCTGGCCCTTTGAGACTTTAAAGGCAGTTGGTCCTATTCAGTGAGCAGGAGCTGCCTAATTGGTGAAAAAGTCACAAGGAAGCTAAGGGTTGGGTCACTCTCTTAAGGCTGCAGACGTCCATTAAGTCAATTAATGTAGAACTTTCAAGTATTTGATTTGTATTGTTACACCATGGTTGTCAGCGTAGGTCTCCCGTGCTGTTTACGTTACATATTTACTTATTTGTAGACTTGACCTTCCACAGTTTATTTCATATTTGACTTGCACTATGTCGAGTTAAGTCTATAATAATGAATAAGCAGTCAGTGAAGGGTTAAATCAGAGGCCCACTGTTCCACGGCAGCCAGACTCCTCTGAGTGCCCTCATTGTCTGCTGTTGGCCTCTTGTGCCCCTTGCTGGTCCAAATGCTACATTCTCACGTGGATTTCCACTCTGAAGGCTGACCATGACCAATCCTCTGTCAATTGGAACCAATTGCTCACACGGCATCCTCCACCTTCTTTTTATGTAGCAGTACGCGGTGGCAGACACCAAGACCTCTCGGCTCTCCCCTCCACGATGATTTGGCTTTAAGGCCCCGTGTGTGTGTGTGTGTGTGTGTTGTGTGTGTATGTGTGTGGCTAGCAAATTAGAAAAGGAGATTTTTTTTTAAAGAGAAGGGCTGTTCTAAATCTCCTCAGTGTCCCAATATGTGGTCAGTCTGGCTCCTCAAGTCTGCAGTCACCGGCCTCTCACTGGCAGAATTTGCTTTGTTGATTGAATGGCTTGTTAAGTAGATGGGCTCATTTTAATGGGCTGCTGCGGTCCAGTGCCGTCTGCTAACACTGCTGTGCTTTTCAGAATCAATTTACTTTATCGTAGTTTACGCTTATAAACATGTATACAAAAGGGAGTACTTTGTTGTTGTTTTTTAATGATAATTATAATCAAGAAAAGAAAATGTTGTAAATCACATTAATACATAACAAGGGTTAGGGTTGGTATTATTATTTTAGTTTTTTTTATCAGAACACATTACCACACACTGCAATGTATGAAAGTCATCATAATAAAACCCTCAACTGTTGCCCACTGAGCTGTGAAAGTTCACTTCACTGTGTCCTTCAGCCCAATAATGACACCCAGTGGTCGAGGACTGTTAGGATTTCTTTAATACACTTCAGTGCACATTTCTTCTTATTGAAATAGTCCCACTCAACCAATGCCATGAGAATCTTTGCTGATTTATTTCCTGTGTGATGCCATCACACTGTGGCCTCAGGTGTATGGTACGAGTCCACTTCCTCTCAGCCTCTCCACGCTCTCTAAGAACCAGTCTCAGGGAGATGTCTCGTCGAATGACAATGGTGCGAATAGCAGTTTCGTGTATTATCCGTCTAATTATCTCTCAAGACGGATCCTCATGAATAATGAGACCGTTATTGGGTTTTATAGAAGTAGAAATAATGGCCTCAACAGAAGGTTTTTCTAATGTTGAAGCCACACTTTTACCCGTAGAGGGCATCATAAACTTAGTCATGCAGGGGAACATTTAAGAATGATAAGGTTCATTTTTTTCACATCTAACAAAGACATAAAAATACTAAAACCTTGATTTGTTAAGAGATATTTGACTTGAAGTTCCAATCACCACAATAGAAGCTCTGTTAGTAATTACTTGATCATACCATGGTGTTTTAGCTTTGCCCTTATCCAGATTACTAAATACAAAAAGTGCTGAGTGCTGCTTAAATTCCCAGATCCCTCTTACACGTCTTACCCTCCACATCTCTGTGTCTCACCCCCTGTCTTCAATCCACTCCGTTTCCCTCTTGGTTGTCCATGATAACCTCGTTCTCCAAGAACAGTTCTCCGTGGCCAGTGCTTTGAATAGTTCTTTCCTTATGATTAGTGTTGGGACCAATATTTCGATCGCTCTGGTTCACATCTTGTTTACCAGTGTGTTTGGTGGATGGAGAAGAAGTGGGGATTTTGGCTCCAGAAGGCAGCTGGGGTTCAGACTTTCTCCTGAGGCCTCATCGCAGAGGACGTCCCTCTCTGTGGGCCTGTCCCAGCTCTTAAAAAGAGATGAACCAATGGTTCCCCCAAAGGACTCATTGCCCTTTACAGAAAACCTGGGTTAGTTTGATTATATCATTTCAAATATAACCTTTTTATCAGTCACTGAAGATAGTAGATAGAAGGTTGTAATTCAGACATGAATGAAAGTGGATTTAAAGCAAACCTCCTGCTTCTATTGAAATAAACATGGGGCTGTTGTATCGAACCCGTACCCTGAAAATAAATCAAATTTAGGGCCAGTCATGGCTGTGGACCACCTTTACTTTCCACTCCACCAGCACTTTAATCAGATCTACTGGGACAGGAAGAGCCTTCACTTAGCTCTCTCTCTTAAGCACTGCTGCACACTTTAATCTCCCAACAGTACAAAAATGTACGATCTGAATTATTAATGCTATAGATGCACTTCAGCTCTTCCGTACTTTTGTGCAGATGCTTTACCTGAATCACTCTGCTGGTGCCGACATGTCCTGTCCCGTATCTCTTAACAGTTCCCCCCCTACAACAATCATGAAAATAGCTTACCTGGTTTAAGAATAGCATTGAGGTTGGTCATCAGGGAGGGTTTTCTCTTTCTTTTTTTTTATAGCATCGTATAAATTTGAATACATCATATGTTGTGTAAACATGGAAATTAAAAGTGCAAGTTACATAATCAAATTAGCACTAACCTGGTAATGAGAAAGGAGTTATCCCCTGTTTTAGTGGAGGTAAAGTTGTCTTCTTGTGGGATTTCTGTCACTTATGTCCAGTTACTGAATAACCTATAAATCTCCTTTGATGGCAAAATGAATGAATATTTGTCCTGCAGCATATCTCTGAATCCAAACTACAAATGCAATAAACACTTTTAGCTGTGGTTGGGGAAAAAAAAAAAAAAGACTTGATGCGTACTCCATCACTGCCTTCATACTTGACTTTCTCATTATAATGAGCAACGTTTCTATGGTAACTCTCCCCACAGGTTATTTTGTAACTCATAAGTTAATGCTTGAGAGACCCTGTTATTTTTCCCTGCATCACCTTCGTCTGCACTGAAAGGCCCAGAGGGGTGAGGAGAGAATCAAAGTCTTCAGGACTTTATTAAATAAGTGAGAAATGTAGTTTGTGTAGTGCTCAGTAGACAAACCCTGTAATTCCAGTTAGTGGAATTGCTCCCACTATATGTTGTTCTGCAGTGGACATTTTTTCCTGTTATTTTGTCATTATTTTATTTCTCAATCAGGACATATTTATTGCAAAATGTCATTATTTCTGAAATAAACATTTGTTCCCTCTTAATTTGAATGGAAAATTTCTTCAAAAAGTCACATTTTCAGCGACAAACTAGTTCCACATACTTAAAGGCATACTTCAGCGATTAGCATTTAGCTTTGCATTACTAGAACAGGGGTAGTATTTGAGAAAAATTGTGCTTCCCAACCTTGAAACTGCAACACTAATTCCACACTTTTTCCACCCACTCGTAAGGCGGACAAGACCTCATTCCCAAAATGTAAACAGCGACCGCCATCTTTGCTAACTGTTGTGCTAACAGGAAGTGTCACTAGTGGGCACGTAGCAAAGAAAAGAATGAAGATACTGCTCGACTCAGGAGAAACTGAGGTTGGGAAGTCTAGCTTTTTCACAGAGCACAATATAAACTGACCTCTCTAAACTACAATTTAAAAACTGCCACCCCTCAGCCATTTTTGACTCTATAGCTCTTATCGCTAAACCTATATCAAGCTGTGTGACACTCACAGTGAGTCATTTTGAAGTGCTCTCTGTATTTTTAATGGACCTGCGCACATTCAGCTCAGTTAGGACTTTATCGAGTGCGTCATTAGTCCTTTCTTTTGTCTTTTTTTACTCCCTCTCTAATATCGTCTCCTCTTGTGTGATGTGTAGCGCATACATGTACATGCGACGAGTATATTGAGAGTCACAGTAGTTAAAAGCAAAAGAGTTATGGTAGAGTTATGGTGATTCCTTTCTTTACCCTTTGCTGCCACCAAGAGAGTGGTGGATTATTTACGGAAATATCTTAATGGCTTTTCTCATTTGCTAACCTATTACTACTACCTAAAATGTTTTTGCCACATTTATCTGTCTTTTTGTGAGCAGCAAAACTCAATATGTAAAGGACAAATTTTGGCCCAAGGAAGAAATGATGTATAAAAACCAGCTTAGCTAATTATAGCTCCACTATAGCCTCACCCGTGCTTTGTTTTGTTTTTTAACGTGTTGCTAGCTGATGTTAGTTTTAGCGCAGCCTGACCGAGCTGCAAGCAATGCTCCGGGCTCGTAGTGTTGTGATTATTTCAATGATTCAGCGTTTGTTTGGGGCACTATAAGGTGTCTCATGTTACTTTTAAAAAGTGCTGATAACCGGGGGCCTTTTTAGCAGAATGATGCTGATCGGTATTTACCCTGTAATATGACCCGACCTCGTAGCAGCATTTTGTCGGCGTTCTTTAATTATTCTGCTTAAATTGTCTTTACCACACTTGCTAAATAATGACTCGATGAGAATGTGAGGATAAACATGTTATTGTGGCTGAAGCAGCATTTTATTCACGACACAAGGCCCCCCTCGCTGATTAAGTACATCTCTTATCAGAGTCCAGACGGGAGCCAGAGCGGCATTACAAATTATTCTGGCTCATTTATTTCAGTCTGTCGAAATGGCACCGCAAATTATTTTCAAACTCAAAGTGTCACCTCAGCAAATGCTTCATTAGAGGTCTGACTTCACTGCCTGAATTCCAGCAACCGAGCCGGCACTGTGTGGGTGAGTCTCGTGTGAGTGTGTGTGTGACTGAGCGAGTGTCAGTAAGAGCTAATTCCACCAGGAAAACGAATGTGCAATTTCAAATAGCGAGGAAAACCCTGCAATGTAATTGCTGCTAAATGCATTTTACAGATTCTTTTCATGCAGTATTGTAGGGATGCACGTTTAGTCTCTTCTGCAGTGAAATGAACATAATATGTTTTATACTCATGTCACAGCAGATGTAGATGTAAATTCTCTTTATTGAGCAAAATAAATAAACTGAATAATAGTCATAGAGGGATCCAGGATAGAATTCAAGGAGGTAGTGGCCGATATCTGCCAATATCTACTGATATCGTGCCACTCATATCCTCATAGTAGTGTATTTATCGCGTAACGTACGCATTAAGAATTGCTTGAAATACACTTGTGTTGGAAAGGGACATATTTTCAATGTTGAGATAAGGTATCATTTCAAACGGAACTGCTTTAAAATGTGTTAAAACCATGACGTTCTTAATGCTGAATTGAATTCCGGATTGAGCATTTGAGAAAAAAACCCATAAAACAACATCTATGCTAACCTTATACAGACCATAAAGACATGGTTTGAGGAGATTCGTGAGGAAGAACTTGCACCTTTGGGATGAACTGGTACTGAGATTGTGAGCCAGGGCTTCCTCTCCAACATCAGTGCCTGAACTCATAAATGCTCCACAGAATAAATGGGTACAAATTCCAAAAGAAACACAAAATCTTGAGGAGAATCTTCCAAGAAGTGTAAAAGCTGTGGGGGGGACCAACTCTATATTAAAGTACTGTATATGTATTTGAATATGTCATTACAGTCCCTGGTGTTGTAATGGTCAGGCGTCTGAAGACTTTTAAAGCATTAAACTTAATATTTGTACATGATCTGTGAAGTAAAGACTGAAAATCTCAAATGTATTCTTAATTGTCTATTAATACACTGCAATAAATGAATGTTTTAAGTATTTTATTGTAAAACCAAAAGATCCTGTACATTGCGCATAGTATAATTGCCAGTTTGTAATATAATGCCATTCTATAGGACTTGAAACTCATATTCTTATGGACACCTCTCTACATAAATATCATAAATACAGATAGGATTGAGCCAAAGTGGCCCTGCCAATAATTATATTCACAGAATACAGTCCACAGTGCAGGTCAGGGTTGCGTGCAAGGGACAGGACTGAGCGTTGGGATTTCAAGAAAGTTTAATCCACTTTCTACCCTTTCCATACATGTTCCCCCCTCCTGCGGTGTACTGATGGAGACAATGTACCTCCACAGAGAAGTTTCAAGTTCAAAACAATACTTCCTGTCTTCCCGATGGTGGGTCCATGTGGACTGGACGTCCCTGCCACGTGCCCTTAAGTGGGCAAGTCTTTGTGACTGGGTGCAGGCGGTTCCAAGCTCATGTCGTCATGCCCGCGTCATGCTAAGGGAATCGAGACGGTACCGTTTGCTCGACTGCGGCTGCGAGTGTGGACGCTGGACTCCGTGAGCTCCTCGCCGTGCTCCTCCGTCTTCTTGTCTGCAATCGTGGCCAGGAAACGCAGAGTGACCGAGTCCCACTCCTCCGGCAGCAACAGCAGCAAGAAGCCCAGGCAGATGATGCAGGTGGCCGCCAGGCGCACCACGCTGAAGATCACCTCGTGTTTCAAAACGTCGACGGCTGAAGCGGGTGGAGTAAAGACGGGGGACAACAGGGCAGGGACGGAGGGGGGGTGGGGGAGACAAAACAACAAGTGAGATTCATTACATAAAGTGAGATAAACCACAGGACAACGCAGCCGTAGAGGATGAGTGCAGCAAATGCGGCTTATAACGAACACAAGTGATCCACTTCATCCACTCTGTCTTTGCAGTCTGGAGCCTTTGGACAAGTTGGCATAGCCCACTGACCTTCATATAGTCCATCATGGTTAAAGGAAAAAAAACTTGTCTGCAGGCATTTAGTGTCGCCTTGGCAACCTGATCCTCCCTTAGCGAGGGAATAGTTGCAGGGTCTGTTGAAGCACACTGATGATTGGGTTTCCAGGACGAGAAAGGCAGACTTGCTGCGTAATCTCTTTGTTACAGTGGCCTTAAGTGCTGAGTCACTAAATCCAAAACCCACAGCATACTCACTCATTTTTTAATCATTTTCATTCCCACCATAACAATCTAATAAGTAGGTACACCGTGAGTGGTAATGACTCCACAAAAAAACCCTTACCTGCATTGCCCGGCACACTAAGCAGGGTCCCGATGGAGATTAGGATGGGGTAGGTCAGCACCACACCGACATGCACCAAGATGTTAAACACTGTAAAAGACACACGGTCATTCAGACCAAACCACAGCATATTGATTATGGATATTGTTATTGACCGTTACCTTATGAAGTTTTAGAAATACTCTCTATGTACTGCAAGATTATAATAAACTTTTAATTAGTTTTTAGAGCGAGTTTGCTACTTTTAATTTTTTTGTAAATGCTTAGTTTTAATTGAGTTTTTTAATAGTTTTAATGTTAGTTTGAGTTTTTTGTAATATGGAGTATTTGCCAGGTGCAAGATTCAAATATCCCATTTAAAAATGTATTGGGACAGATGAACAACCATATTTGATTCAAATAACAGACCCATGTTTTCCCACTTAAATCATTATTATGATGCTGCTCGCTTTGTTTCAATTCACATTCTATTACAGAGTTGGATTAAATTTGACCAATTTGATCCTTTACTCATAAAACTTGTTGTAATTGACAGAAACACAGCGAAGAACATTTACGCACCACTGCAGTGTGACTACTGAAAAAAAGAATGTTACTTTAGTTCATTTTCAATTAAAAAAACAAACCCATATTATTAGTTACAGCTTTAGAACGAATCCATTGGCTTTGACCGTGGAAGTACGTGCACTCTCACCCAGCCACAGTCCTGCCAGTCCACACAGGTATCCCCAGGGCAGTGAGGACAGCGAGCCCCAGTGCTCCACCTTGGTGAAGTAGAGGATGAGGGACACGAAAGAGATGAGGATGAGGTTGAAGAAGCCCATGGTGGAGAGGAAGTGGGCCACCTCTCCGAGGTTGGCGCTGCCAAGAAACATCTTGAACAGCACCTGGTTGGTGAGAAGACACTGTCATATCAGTCACTTTATAATATTACTGAACTAAAAGTCTCAAAGCATATGACATTTACTGTATTTAAGTGTCAAAAGTTGTTTTCTGATATAGAAAATGCTCTATATAAATACAGAATACCAACTCTTCTTCTAATTAGATTTGGTAGTAAGGAGTAACAAAGATAGTTGGAGGACATGTAGTGGAGTAAAAGTTGCTAGAAATATGAATAACAAAGTAAAGTACAGTAACAACGTATTTTGTACTTAGTTTTAATTACAACGCTGCACAAAATGTAATATCTTTGGCAGTCTGACCTTATAAAGAGCTGATGTCGAGGCTGAGCCCACAGCCAGTGCCACGCCCACAAAGGAATCACCATGGAAACCGTCAGCATAGGCCATCATGACAATCCCCGTGATGGCCATTATGGCCGCCACGATCTGCAAGTAGAGTTTTTAAAACAAAGAAAATCCCATCAGTGACGCGACGTCAACATCTCCATGCACCAGAAGAATTTGCACTGTCGGCATTTCCACACTGACCCGAACACCCATGAACCGATCCTTGAGGACGATCCAAGACAGGAGAAAGACAAAGGCCTTGTGGCAGCAGTAGAGGGCGGAGACGTCCGTGGCGGTCAGTTTCTTCAAGGCCAGCAGGTACAGGTAGTTGGTCAGCGTCCACAGGATGGAAAAGGGCGCCGTCCTTTTTACGAAAAGCTTAAGCGTCATCCCATCCTCCCCAAACAACTTGCTGCACTCCCTGTTAGAGGGAAACACAAAGGGGAGTAAAAGGAAGTCATGTCGTCTTGTCTTTTTCTCCTTCAGTTTCAGCCTCGCTGTAAAGAGGACGGTGTGTTAGTGGATGGAAATATTGTGCTGCTTAGTTACCTGGTTCCTCGTGGACGGGGATCGGTTTGGAAAGAATCTCCTGGAGCCACGAGTGGAAATTTTTACGGCCTAATCTTTGTTGTACATGTATGGTCCTGAGCTTAAGATAACAGTATACGACTTATCCAATATAAATGTAAACGTCAGCTAGGCTTGGTAACACGTTATATTACAGTGCAGTAATAAGACTGTAAAAAAGGACGTAATATTATGGTAATACCGTCTCATTTTTCTCTTAAAATTGCTTAAAAATAGCAATGTAGTAGGGATGGGAATCTGTATCAAGAAGTTCTGTTTGGGCTGTTTATTTCCTCTTTTTTAGGGAGAACAATACTTGTTACACAGTTGGAAAATTATGTCTTTGAAATGACTCAGCATAAATGCTCAGCTTCATATGTTCATAAATGTGTTGTTAGCAGCTTCATATGTTCATAAATGTGTTGTTAGCAGCTTCATATCTTAATAATTGTGTTGTTAGTAGCTTTATATGTTCATAAATGTGTTGTTAGCAGCTTTATATGTTCATAATTATGCTGTTAGCAGCTTCATATGTTTATAAATGTGTTGTTAGCAGCTTCATATGTTCATAAATGTGTTGTTAGCAGCTTTATATGTTCATAAATGTGTTGTTAGCAGCTTTATATGTTCATATGTTGTTAGCTTCATATGTTCATAAATGTGTTGTTAGCAGCTTCATATGTTCATAAATGTGTTGTTAGCAGCTTCATATGTTCATAAATGTTCATATGTTCATAAATGTGTTGTTAGCAGCTTCATATATTCATAAATGTGTTGTTAGCAGCTTCATATGTTCATAAATATGTTGTTAGCAGCTTTATATGTTCATAAATGTGTTGTTAGCAGCTTCATATGTTCATAAATGTGTTGTTAGCAGCTTCATATGTTCATAAATGTGTTGTTAGCAGCTTCATATGTTCATAAATGGTCTAAGATGACTGTATTGGACTGATATCAGTATCCGGTAGATACTAGATACTAAGAGTTTGTGATATCGGTATCAGACACAAAAAAGTAGCATCATCTCATCCCTACAATGCACTAGTGTGATGAAACTAAACCTAAAACCCTTCCTTTTATATTATTACACAAAAAACAAACAATATGATGGCATTGTCATAGGGTTAGCATGTTATTACTGAACTATAATTTTCATGTGAAGAGAGTGATTTTTTGACTTACCTGAACTTCTGTATGGGCGTCTGCTTCTCCTGTGTCGTCATCACATGCACCGAGTAGTAGATGGGGAAGAAGAGGATGTTCCAGTTGCTGCTGAACCAGGAGATGAAGAAGGGACAGGAGAAAGACTGGAAGGTCAGCTTCACCAGCTGCGTGGTGCCCATCCAGGAGGAGGACACGCACAGCACCACCAGCAGACCACCCAGGACCTTCAGGACTGCGTTGGCGCAGGTCTGGTAGAAACGGTTCTCTCCGCTGGTCTCGCTGCCTGCTGTGTCGCCGTGGGACTCTGAACCATCCTCTCCTGAGGGAATGAATAAATTATACTTCAGTTGAAATGATTATTTTCATTAAATGATAATCCTGAGCAGAATAATTCACGATTCACGATATTATTGCGATGACAAAAGTTCAATATAATGTTTTTGATTCATTTACGGTGATATAATGAATTTAAATAGATCATAATAAAAAATGAAATATTAATGTTTGTCAATATTCACGATCATCACAATAACAGAACTTCCCCACAATCAACTTATTGAGTGATAATATTCTATACTATCCCATACCGTAGTCTCAATTTTTTTAATTTTTTGCACTTTTATATACTACAATGTAGTCTATAATATGCTCCCTGGCTGCAGATTGCATTTCTTGCTGTACAGGCACCAGTGTGTAAAGCAAAGCTTTGTTTCCAATGTGCCGGGTTACCATAAATAGCTGTCATTGCTTCATGATGCAGCACACACCGTTCACTCGTTGTAGTTCCGGGCGTGCACAGAAACCCGATATGCCACGGAGCAAACGCAAACCTGACCACATGACATTCTACGAGAAAGGCAGAGCAACCTTGGCAGCCCTTACTCCCCTGCTACAGCATTGTAATGTAAAGTCAATGTATAACCTTGCACGGGACTCATGGCAGATCTTGCCAACTGCATTAATGGACTGCAGGGCTGAACGTCCTCTGCACCTTAACTGTATTGTAGTAACATATATGTATACATATATATATATATATATATACATATATATATATATATACATATATATATATGAGAGCATTTCCGGGGGAGAGCTGCGATCCGTCCTTTACCTCTCAACGGTGTGATCAATTTACACCACGGCAGGCATAACAGATGACATGTGCTGCTGGGTGTTGGCTGCGCCTGTGCTCTCCTTGCAAGCTCAGCATGTGAAGCTCTGCCATGTTCACCACGGCCACAGACACCAGAGGCCCGCGAGCGCTGGAATGAAGCATTTTCCCCCTCTTCCACTAATAGTCTGACAGGTGCAGTGAAAACCAGGGCAGTGAGAGCATATGTTTATGACACGTGGATTGTGGCCCACGAGGAGATGATCATTTCTTTCCCTCTGGTTAAAAATAATGGCAGTGTCACTTATATGAGGTCTCAAACTTATGGCTCGCAGGACACATTCCGGCACCTATCAGCATCATGCAGTGCGCCACTAAGTCATTCCCCCGCTGTTTGAAACAACCTGTATGAAACAGGAAGCAGGACATGTCACATGTAACGTCACGTGACCCTTCTGAGGAAGACTACAGAAAGTGGACCGAACATGTTAAGATAATGGGAGTAAAAAAAGACTTGTTTTTCTGTCTGTGAAAATTTTTGGACATTTGTTTATATTCAAAAGTAGTGCAAAAGTAAAAGTACTCAAAAATGCTGCATTACATGTAATTGTCCTACATTTAAAACCTTAATTAAGTAAATGTTCACTGGTATCTGACCAACCTGTATGAAACAGGAAGCAGGACATGTCACATGTAACGTCACATGACCCCTCTGAGGAAGACTACAGGAAGTGGACCGAACATGTCAAGGTAATGGACAAAAAAAGACTTGTTTTTCTGTCTCTGAACCTTTTTTGGACATTTGTTTATATTCAAAAGTAGTGCAAAAGTAAAAGTACTAAGAAATGCTGCATTACATGTAATTGTCCTACATTTAAAACCTTACTTAAGTAAATGTTCACAGGTCTCTGACCAGCCTGTATGAAACAGGAAGCAGGACGTGTCACATGTAACGTCACGTGACCCTTCTGAGGAAGACTACAGGAAGTGGACCAAACATGTCAAGGTAATGGACAAAAAAAGACTTGTTTTTCTGTCTCTGAACCTTTGTTGGACATTTGTTTATGTTCAAAAGTAGTGCAAAAGTAAAAGTACTAAGAAATGCTGCATTACGTGTAATTGTCCTACATTTATAACCTTAATTAAGTAAATGTTCACAGGTCTCTGACCAACCTGTATGAAACAGGAAGCAAGACATGTCACATGTAATGTCACATGACCCCTCTGAGGAAGACTACAGGAAGTGGACCAAACATGTCAAGGTAATGGACAAAAAAGACTTGTTTTTCTGTCTCTGAACCTTTTTTGGACATTTGTTTATATTCAAAAGTAGTGCAAAAGTAAAAGTACTCAAAAATGCTGCATTACATGGAATTGTCCTACATTTAAAACCTTACTTAAGTAAATGTTCACAGGTCTCTGACCAGCCTGTATGAAACAGGAAGCAGGACGTGTCACATGTAACGTCACGTGACCCTTCTGAGGAAGACTACAGGAAGTGGACCAAACATGTCAAGGTAATGGACAAAAAAAGACTTGTTTTTCTGTCTCTGAACCTTTGTTGGACATTTGTTTATGTTCAAAAGTAGTGCAAAAGTAAAAGTACTCAAAAATGCTGCATTACGTGTAATTGTCCTACTGTCATTAAGACACAAGCTCTTTTTCTCAAGAGAATCCTGTTTTGAAGAAGGTTAACTTCACAGTTTTCTATTTTATTGCTTCCCAAAGATGACATTTGTGTGTGAATGTTGGACGTGTCGCTCATATTTGCAGTTTTGTGAGATACTTACAAAAAAAAGTGGAAATGCAGCTTCATAAAAGTAAAAAAAAAAAGAAGGTATTTTGCTGTTCTGTGTGTGGAAGAAGACAAATGCAGAAGTGATAGTGCGTAAGTGTTATTTTCCACCACTGCATCAATGCAGATCTGGTCTTGAGTCTGCGTAAAACTGCAGTTTCCCACTCATGCCAGTGTCTGAGGCAAGAGACCAATAAGACATACAGTAGGTGGCAATAAAGCCTTTCGCATTCTGTAAAGTGTAACACCCCTGACGACTCTCATGGATCGAGTTCAGTTCATTACAGGCGATCGCCTCGGAAATCTCTCCGATAACACGATTCACCTCACACCACACTGGCTGTATATCCCAGCTGGGAGCGCATCTACAGTTTGTGGAGAAAGCAGAATGTTCGACACCGCTACAGATTTGTTTCTGCGGGATTATCCAGGGGATTTGGTCTAATTACATTCAGTCACAGCAAAGATTCTTAATCAACCTAATGAGCCTGGTGGCTGCTAAACCGCAGAAACTGAGATCTGATACTGCTGCATGAGAGCAAGAGAGAGAGAGAGGCTGCTCTTTTATCCACCGTTTGTCTTGCGTCTCATCCTCCGAGCAAACTGGTTTGTGTTTTCATACAGTAGCAGCGTTGATAAAAACCTGGATACAGGTTTTTCTGCGCTGGAATAAAAAGCCACTACAGGCTGATCAGGTGCCAAGATGCAGTAATGCTGTACTACTATTCGCCTGCTGCACGAAAACAGCTCTTGTGGCCACAATTGTTTTCTCATATGTGTACAGTGTTACTGCTGACTAGGAAGGCACAGGGGTTCCAAATTAGGTCAGACGATACTGACTGAAGGCGACCGGTGTATCACGAGTAGAACTGCAACTAACGCTTATTTCCATAATCGATGAATCGTTTGGTCCATCAAATATCATAAAACCTTAAAATGATGACGGAAACGATGATGTTCGCAAATGTCTCGTTTTGTCCGCAAACCAAAATGATTCACTTTCAATGACTTCTTTGTCGTCCGGAGCCAAGAAATGAAGAAAATATTCACATTTAAGAAGCTTAAACAATCGGAAATCTTGTTTTAATCATGAAAACCGATTAATGGATTGTGGCCTGTCATGTTTTAAACAACAATATTATTGCCATGAATAGCGTTATTGAGATTACATGATGGGATACCTTGATAAGATTTTAAGCTCATATTGCCCACAACCTATTTCTCTCTTGACCGGCCCCCTCCTGACCAGACTAGACACTCACTGGCCCCCCAGGTCATTGGAGTTTGAGACCCCTGCTATAGAGTACAGAGCTGAAATGCTACAGGAAGGAAGTGCTGGACCACACTTGAGTTCTCCAAAGCAACCAAGCACATGTCACTGATACAAGCACATTTCCTGTCCGCGTTTAGCTTCTCAACTCTGCAACAAGACATCTGATAAGATCCAAATATCTGGAAGAAAACTTTCTACAAGTCCAGAGAAAGTAAATGCAAGACATTGGCCAAGTCCATGCATAACCAGACACTGACCTAACCAACATTCAAACTATAACATAGGTTCTGCTTCATTAGGACAAGGTTTTGGTCTCCGTTAAGTCCTGACAAGGTCAGTGTTGATACTGTAAAAGGTCATACAAACTATACAAATATAAGTACACACACACACACACACACACACACATGCACCTCTGTCCTGGGCCAGTTTTACCTTCAGAGATGGGGCAGGTCAGGACCTGAGTGCTGTACGAGCTGAGAGGAGCCACTCGGGCCGAGTGCTTCTTCATCCTCCGCTGGGGCAACACGCGCTCTGTCCGTCCCTGGGAGGTGTGTGTGTGTGCGTGTGTGTGTGTGTGTTGCACGCTCAGCAGCTCCTCCTGTTCGCTCCGTGCATCCTCAGACTCCTGACTCTTGGTTGCCGCCTCCCCCTCCTCCCTTCCTCCCAGATTTCTGTCAACTCTTCTGTCTTCCTCCAACACTCTCCGTTCCTCTCCAGCCCAGTTCTCTCACTGTCAGGCCTACTAATACTCCCTCTCTCTCTCTCTCTGTCTGTCTCTCTGTCTCTCTTTGTCTCTCTGTCTGTCTGGATCGGGACACAGCTCGGTGGAGACAGCTCAGTGTGAAAAGTGCAGTGAAGTGGAGACTCTACTGTTTCACTGTCATGCCATGATCCGGCGCTGCCACTGTCTCCAAGGGAGACTGAGCTTCAAGTGTGAGTGGCATGGCGCAATCACTCCCCTCATCCCTTTTCTATCCTCCCCCACCTTTTCCTCCTGTCTGTCTACGCTTGGTTTTGCCCTCCTCTTCCTTTGCTCCACGAATGAGCAGCTTTGTTTGGAAGGTAACCAAGCAGCCCGGGCTAATTATGCTGCGTAAGCTGCTGCCCCCTCGTTTCCTCCATCCTCTCCTCCTCTCCTCCTCCTCCTCCTCCCTGTCCCTTTTCTACCTGACCAGGCTCACTCCTTCCCTCCATATCTCACCCTATCTTGTCCTCCAGTGACTCTCTCTTTCTCTCTCTCTCTCTTCTAAGCTCTTCACTTCTCCTTAACAGTCAGCTAATTAGCAGAGTCCTTTCATATTGCCTGCAACGCTGCGGTGGATCTCTGATACGGCCACAAACTATCATGCCAACACTGTTCACAAACACACGACGGTCCCATGGATGCTAATTGTGTCTCATACTGCTCTGATTTTACAGCTGTGAGTATTAAAAAGATATGTATATATATATATATATATATATATATATATATATATATATATATATATATATATACATAAGATAAATTCTACTTAAAATGACCATATTCACAAATTGCGTGTCAGAAATAGTAATGCAGGTTTGTACACATGTTCTACTCTCTCTATGTGTATTATATTATATTATATTATATCACATGACCGAAATAAACATATAAATAAATAAATAAATAAATAAACATTTAAATAAATCACATTATATTATATTATTTTTTATCATATTATATTATATTATATTATATTTGCTCAACCAAATTCTTGTGTTTGGATTCACTCACTGGATCATTACACCAGCAACTTAAAGCTTTGGCTGTATTTTGACGGTTGAGCTACTGTATGTCGTGTTAGAGCTGAAACAATGAATCGCTTAAGTAATCAACAACTATTTTAATCAGTTTGAAGAGCTTTTTTTCGTGATTAAAACAAGATTTCCGAGTGTTTAGGCTCCTTAAATGTGAATATGTTCTTCACTTCTTGGCTCTGGATAACAAAGAAATCATTAAAAGTTGTGGTTCATGGACAAAACGAGACATTTGAGAGCATCCTCTGTTCCAGGTTTGACGAACACCGGTCAACTTTCTGTAAACACTATTGATTAGTGTGTCTTCACTAATGTTGGTCAAAAAAAGGATATTTACTGGTAATGGTGTAACTTTAAACATTAAATATTTACAGTGCGATGCTGCTACGACCTTAATAATAAAAGAAAATCCATATTACTTTCATTATTGTTGCACAGTCAGGGGGGAAACCCTCCCCATAGTCTGGCCCATGTGAGTCATTCCCGGGGACTGTGGTCAGGAACGACCCACCCCTCCCCGTCATTCTATCTTTATCGGTGGTTTTTCTTCCTGAAGACTCACTGGAACTAAAACGTGTGTAGGGCCTTCACGTCGCTGATATATCGGTGTCCAGTGTATGCGGTGAGACGCGCGAGGCCTCGCAGCCTGTAACATAATCCTAATATAACCTATGCTGTGCAGTAAAATCGATGCATAAGTCAAGCCCGGAACAGCAGAGCTATGACCTGAGAAAGAGAGAGAGAGAGAGCGCTGAACGTGCAAATGGCTTTTTACCTGAGCCGGTTGTTTAAGTATGAATGAATGAATGTTATAGGGGATGAAAAATGTGTTGTTTTCAAATGGAAATTGCAAAATCAAACTAAATGACACACAGTGGCAACTTCATAGTGACCCAGCCTGTGGTTCCACCATAAATAACTGAAGAAATAACCAGAAAAACACTTTTCACTATCCCTTAAGATTCCTATATTAATTCCTACAGTAGTTTGACAGCAGTTCATGTTAATGGTGCTTTGAGATGTTTGTGGGTCGTATACGACATATTTTTGTCTTATTTCAAAGAGAAACAAATGCTAATGTTGTGCACCTTTTTGATGTTATGCACTTTATGCACCTGAGATGACAAAGACGTGTTTATGTTGTTATTTAAAATAGTTACGGCTAAAACTGCACTGAAAAAAGAAAATAGTTGGAACGACTCTGAAAGTGTTTTGTACACTCCATTGTGTAAATAAAGTTTATTTAAAAAAAACAAACAGTCCAAAAATTCAAATTCTGACTTAAAGCAACTGCATTAGGCTAACTTGTAAATTTAAGTTGAAAAATACTTAATTAATTTGCATATTACCAAATGAAGTCATTTTTTTTTTTAAGTTGGTTCAACTATTTTCTTTTTTCAAATATTACATTACTTCAACTACTACTCAAATACACTTTTTCGAGTGTGTGTACTTTTTCAGTTCTGCTCTATACTGTTATGTTAATGAAAATAAATTTTTTTCACGTACATGTTGACAGGTATTAATATCGCTAACTTGCCGTCCTCATATTAGAATATACTAGTACACGGTATTTCATGTGGCATTGTTCCAACACAGTTTAAGGCTATCACATACAGTCGTGATGTTTGAAAAGACCTAAAATCATTTTTGTATTTATTTAACCAGGTTGGTCCCATTAAGATCAAAAGATCTCTTTTTGCAACAACGAACAACAGATAAAATTCAAGTTGCGTAAAACACTTGCACACAAACGAGGTAGAAATCAAATCAAATCACAGTATCTGGAAAAAAAATGGTATTCTCTTCAATCTGTTGAGCCGTAGTTATTATGCAGCTGATTTTGTCCAGGATCTCTGCCCTTATATCAGTATCATCCCTGGGTACTGCACTGTCTGTCTGTCTGTCTGTCTCGCTACTCTCCACTGCTCATCAGACAAAGGTCTGGCACTTCTGCAGAGAGAGAAAAGCACATCAGAGAGTTTTCCTGTGCAATCTGAGAGAGCTGAGAGACGCAGAGCACAGTGGCTGTTTGGGCTGTTTGTTGCAATGGAATAAAATGCGGGGACACAGTCCAGTAACACTACAGAAATTGTGAAATTGTGAATTGGATGACAGTAATGTTTGGTCAGGTGTAAGCAGGTGGATGAGCATGAAAAAAAGAAACTATCGAGTCTAATCACTCATCAACCAGATTAACAGACACTGCTGAACTCCACAGTTCAATCTCAAAAAATGAGGTTTTAGGATAATATTGATCTCTCTTTCTCTTTCTTTTTGTCCTTTTTAGGTAATTAACTTCAGTTTTTAATACAATACAATGAACATTCTGGTTAAAATGTTTTTCTATATCTTAACGACCACCGTACGTCTGAGTTTACAGCAGAATTCAAGAGCACAACCAAAAATAATCCTAATTAATCAGCCCCTCTATAAAGCAGCATAAACACAACAATAATCTAGCTCGGCGTGCCTAATAAACTGGTGTATGTCACATAAAGACATAATATTGAATTGCAGATCAAAGCCCATAATATTATGGCTTCCTCTCTCTTCAACACCATAGCAACAGTGAGTCTCCTGTGCACAGTCTCCCCTGATTCATGCAACTCATTTGGGCTCTTTTGTCATTTAGATGAACAGACACTCGTCGGTGTACAGTGCGACGCCGTCGCTGTCGTCAGCGCCTCTCTCCTTCTTCTTTATTCAGTACAACGAGCACAAACGCCACAACAGGAGACGCATGAAAGGCCTTTAAGTGTAACTCTAGCAGTGTTTCCAGATGTGCATCATCCGCTCAAGCGTCAAGTGGTGGGAATATTGGAAAATGACGTCACCTAGTGGTGTATATGATGAGTTGCATCACTCAGCTCTTACAGATTTGTCCTGTTCTGCATACCAGATTAAGTCTGATGAGATTTTAGAGGCTCCCCTCTTGGACGTTCTATAGATTATCGTCAATGACGGGGACTTTGCAGGAGAAAATGTGGCTGAATAAATCTGTCCCTGGCAAAAACCTATTATTTTTCTATAGGAATTAAAGGTGACAGTTTCATTGCTTGTCCATAGACGTGAGAATAGTGAGATTAACTGTGTCAGTTGATTAAGGTTTGAACACAAGGTCATATGTAGTTGTGCCTCCAACGTATTCCATATTACTACTGCAGGATATGAAACATCAAATGATTCCACAAAAACCAAAAACTACCACGGTCAAAATGATTAGGCCCCTTAAGAACTGACCTTTTTATTGAGCCACAACACAAACCACTGTTGTGCAATGGCACGCTTTAACTTTGTTACACTCAAAACCTTTACAATCAAGTTAAAACTGAGGGTTTTCTCCCAATTTAAACACAGTATAAAATCTTTAGTGAAGGTTTGAGCTGTCAAGTCAAATAATGGACGTATCCAAAATAAAACTAGGATGTTTGAAAAAGTTACATTATCATAGGGGGGCTAATAATTCAGTTGTACAGTCTCTCCAGGATGACTCACACATGCCTGCAGTAATTTGATCAAGTAATAAGTGTTAATGTTCACTGTCTGGACGACATAGAATAGAATAGAAAATACTTTATTAATCCCTTGCGGGAAATTCTTTCATGACAGGTCACTTTGTTGTTGTTGTTGTTGTTAGAGGAAGAGACCACAGGAGGGCAATGTGAGGCTGCCGACTGCTGGTGAGCTCAGCTTGACACAAACGCCATTAATAACCACGCGCACCCTGTGCTTTTATATGTGAATAATATTCTTCACAGGAAAAACATTTCAGCCATGTAACTAATGGCTGAAATGTTTAGTCGACACAACATACAGAAACCCCGACACACGGCCCGTAGCACCGTGACATATTGCACTCATTTACATGCAGCATGTTTGTGCTCCTTCAAAGAAGAGTGTGGGACTAATAGCACTCCAGCAGTCGTTCAGGCGAAGCTCATTCCCCCCCCATTCAACTCTTGGCTTGGTTATAAATAGCACAGAACGAGCAGGCACGGTGAACGGGCCAGTCCAAAATAACATATGCAGGATGTTTTTGAGGTAGACAGTGGACTTTCACCTCCTGCCAACACGGAAAGAGTCAAATACAAACAACAGTATATAGTGTACGTGTATATTCACATTTTACTTTGGGTAAATACTGCACTGTGTTAATGTTTTTTTTTTTTTTTCGCTTCTCTGTGTGCCTGGATGTGCTGTTGTACGGTGGCCGACGGACAACGGCCCAAAACACATGCAGGAGAAACGAGCTGCATATTCACAAACGCTGCAGATTCCCAAAACACCGACAACTTCCAAAACACCAACAACTTCAAAACACCAGCAAGTCCCAAAACGCCAGCAAGTCCCAAAAGCCGGCAAGTCCCAAAACGCCAGCAAGTCCCAAAACATTTGCGTTTGCCCCTCTCGGCGGACAGAAATGACAACGGAAGCGTACTCAAAAACAGACGTGTTCGGGTCCGTGGGGGCGCTTGTTTTCGTGCAGCTATACGATGCTCGGGGACTACTTAATTGTTACTTTATTAACAGACCTTTATTTACTTGCATTTTTGAGTACGCCTCCGTTGTCGTTTCTGTCAGCCGAGATGGGCATATGTTGCTGCCGTTGTGGGGCTTGCCGGCGTTTTGGGACTTGCCGGCGTTTTGAGACTTGCCGGCGTTTTGGGACTTGCCGGCATTTTGGGACTTGCTAGTGTTTTGGGACTTGCCGGCATTTGAGACTTGCGCTTTTGGGACTTGCCGGCATTTTGGGACTTGCTTTTGGGACTTGCTAGTGTTTTGGGACTTGCTTTTGGGACTTGTTTTGGGACTTGCGGCGCTTGGAAGTTGTCTGCGTTTGGAAGTTGCCGTGTTTTGGGACTTGCCGGTATTTTGGGACTTGCTGGTGTTTTGGGACTTGCTTTTGGGACTTGCCGGTGTTTTGGGACTTGTGCTTTTGGGAAGTTGCCGGCGTTTTGGGACTTGCCGGCGTTTTGGGACTTGCCGGTGTTTTGGGAATTGCTGGTGTTTTGGGACTTGCCGGCGTTTGTGAATATGTGGCTTGTTTCTCCTCCTGCTTGTGTTTTGGGTCACTGCAGTGCGTTTGCCCCTGTCGGCCACCGTACTGCTGTCTTGTTGTGATGCCAGTGGTGAACACAGGTAAAGTGTCACCACACATACAGTCATACCTGTCATTACTCCTGCACTCTACCCATTTACCTATAGCGGGAAGCCCAGCTGCAGCTATTGCCCTTTCAAAAATAATGCACAACAAATGATGTTAATGGCTTCCTGGGAGATGCTGAAGAAGCATTTACTGCACACACAACAATTACCTGCTCGAGCAGGAGCAGGAGGTGCTGTTCCCACATGTGATGCTGTTTCCAGATTTAAAGTTTTCCCTCGTGCACATGTTTATACGGGTGCCATATAAAGTGGTGGGAAAGGTGCTTGTTTGTGGATAGTATCTTCGAAGACCTTGTGAGTAAATGTAGTTCACATTCTGCCTCAGAGGCAACACAGATGGAAAGTGAGAATGATAAACAAACTGGCAACAGGGTCTTACTAAATATATCATTACCCCATAGGCCCGGCGGGACGAGCCAACTGTTCTATTTACGTGCGCCTTTGTTTTTTTAAATTGATAATGGAAAATGAGACTCGCCAGCTTGAGGGACGTGCGATGATCTGGGCCCAAAAAACACGTTATCACGACAACGAAGTTTCAACTCGGTCGATGTGATTGTGAGTTAAAAAAAAGACGGCTGATGAAAGATTTAAAGTTTTACTCCTGTAAAAGTTGAAAAAAAAGCAGGTAAACGGAGTAACTTTTCCCAAATCTGAGCCAAAGCATAATCTCAAAGTAAGAAGAAAATCACACCACAGTGTATATCGCGATAGAATTATTGCCCAGACTCACAGTGTACAATCGTGTTTACACTGACTTCACCAGCAATATAACATCTTTAAAGACACACACATACACAAACAATTAATTGATAGATGGAGAGACGCAGGGCAACAGATGGCATGTTTTATCAGCAAAATGTAGAAAATTGCCTCTCAAACCAAATAAGCCTCCACTCGCAGGCGGCTTTTATAAGCTTGGTTGCCAGAGCTGTTGCGACCCACACCTGCTCCTTGTGTTTACAAAATCCCATCACAGGCGACACCACATCTTTCATTTTGCGAGCAGAGGCCTGGATACTGATTTCCATTTTCCAATTCCCCAGTTCCTCTGAAATGTGGCTCCATTAGCCAGACCAACGTTTTCCTGATTAACCAATCCATCTTATTAAAATGTAAACAACTAGACTAGAATAAAAGCGGTTGGGTCTGTCTTCCGTTTAACGTTTTTGGACGCCTCTTGTGCGATTGCATTCGTGGTTAATCGACTGCAAGTGGCGCTCTTCAATGAGAGGCAGACACGTTTCTCCCTTTTCCCCTCTGCCTCCGTCTGGAAATCCATTGACGTGCTTTCAGAAGCCTCGGCTGGAACCGCTCTTGATTGGATGAGCTCGTATTTGCATACTCACATTTCCTTTGAGATTACCAGTGGGGTGGATTCGTCAAGGCACGTCAGTGACACCGGGAGAGTGGCGCGTGTATCCCTAAGTCACGAATTCAGCGCTAGGCTTTTATGTAACTGCCAGAGGATGATGTTCAGGAGCGTGCGAGACAAGTCCAACTCAGTTATGGTGAAGTGTATGAGCGTTTGAAACCGAGGAGGCCACTGGGACTTGCTCAAGAAAAGTGCAAGTTCACCCCTTCCTCTAACGGAGAAGGATGAACCAATAAAAAATGCACCAACTCTTGCACAAAGGTGACATTTTAATAAAGCCGTTTGTTAAAGGAACAGATTTATAGTCGGTGCGCGCGGGGCACTGCAAGGGTTGCTCTTTCCCTCTGTTACCATCTCTCTGGCACTGGCCTCAGGGCAGGATTTCAAAAGATCATCCCTGAACAAAGTGCATCATCAGCTCTCTGTTTGCGGTCGCAGAATTCAAAGTATTGCTCCACCAATCGAGAGCATTATCGACAAAGGGAAAATACTGTACTACAGAATCTGCTGCGTCTGTCACCGGGGACGTTGATAGTGAAACGTTTGGTATTCAAGACGACTCCGCCGGTTATTTGATACGGACCATTAGACCACAGATGAAATCATTCAGTTTGAAAATGGCAGCATCATTTGAGCAAAACACTGTGTGCTGTGTGCTTGTGTTGTCTGATAGTGTCACATTTGTTTATTCTCTCTCTGTCTCTCGCTCTGTGTGTATCTTGTATCCCTTATATTGTGGGGATCTAAATCTGTTTTACGTCCAGGGGTGTCAAACGTACGGCCCACGGGCCACAACCGGCCCGCCGGAGGATCCAATCCGGCCCGGAGGATGAATTTGTGAAAATTACACATCAAATCACACAATCTAATCATAATGTGAAATCCTATATTTTTCCACACACACACACATGTAAATTGTAAACTTAGGCATAATATTGTTGAAATTGCACTTAATTTTCTTATGCTATTATTTTACTGGTCCGGCCCACTTGAGATCAAATTGCACTGTTTGTGGCCCCGGAACTAAAATGTGTTT
This sequence comes from Solea senegalensis, assembly GCF_019176455.1. NCBI lineage: Eukaryota > Metazoa > Chordata > Actinopteri > Pleuronectiformes > Soleidae > Solea > Solea senegalensis. The sequence continues at coordinate 5,680,001 of NC_058036.1, forward strand.
GACCACCCTGGTTTACACGGTCGCATTATGGGGACTTGAAGGAATACTTCACAGATTAGCATTTAGCTTTGTATTTCTAGAATAGGGGTAATACCTCAAAAATCTTCTTTCTTTTCTTTGTTACGCGCCCACCAGTGACACTTGGTTCGAGCCTTGAAACTGCACCGCTAATGCCGCACTTTTTAGGGGGACGGGAGCTCATTCTCAGAATGTCAACAGTGTCCGCCATCTTTGCTAACAGTTACGCTAACGTCACTGGAGGGCACGTAACAAAGAAAAGAATGAAGATTTTTTTCAACTCAGGATAAACTGAGGTTGGGAAGCACAATTTTTCAAAAAATACTACCCCTAAAAGATCGGTGAAGTATTCCTTTAAGGGGACAAAAATCAATTCTGCACGGCAACTCAAGTGATTTACAAGGGCATCGAAATGCATAAGAAAATCATAGACTAAAAGACGTGACGTGAATCAGAATAAAAGGTAGATTTACATTTTCAATTTTATTCAAATTTTAAGGAGAAGTCATTTTTTTTAAGTTATAGGCTGAGGTCAGGGTTAAGTTAAGGTCAGGGGTCAGGGGTCAGGGCACGAGTCATTATGGTTAGAGTAAGTCTCCAGGGAACGAATGTAAGTCAATGCAATGTCCTCCTGAAGTGATGGAAACCAGTGCATGTGCGTGCGTGCTAGTGCGCGCGCGCTTGTATGTATGTGTGTGTGTGTGTGTGTGATGGATGGGCCAGTGCATCACCCAGCTGTCACAGTTACAGCAGTGTATGACATCAATAATGGCAATAATTAAAACCCGACTGTCGCTGAATTTGCAGCAGCAACGTGATTAAAAAAAACTCCTTTACATTTTATAAAAAAGATTTTTGCATTTTTTAAAATTTTCATTTTGCATTTCCCCCCCCACACACACATACTGTGTTTCCACCATCTGTGAGTAAACAGCCTGCACAATAAGAAGCTGCACACCTGCACGAGGACTGTCGCATCTACTGATCTGTTGATCAGTCTACTTTCTTTTTTTTTTCCTCACTCACTTCTATGACTGGAGTATCCCGGGTTGTAGCCGTAGTAACCGGTAATCCTCAGAATCCGGTCCTCGATGTCGTGCACCCCGTTGGCGGTCACTTTGGAGCCGCTCTCCGTGAACGCGGCGCGGCTGTCACCGCTCGGCAGCTGCGTGATCTTCAGGGGATCCAGACGGATGCACGGCTCCTCTCCGCTCTCCTCAACGCTCTCCGCGCTTATCATTGCAGGTCCGAGCGGGCACAGACGCGAGAAGGCGGCGGGGACGAGTCCTGATCACCACGCACACAAAGCTCCGGGACCGCATCGGCCAGTGAACACAGAGCGGATCAGGAGCACGTCCAGAAGCCACGGTCACATTCCTCCAGTGATGCTCCCGGACGCAGCGCAAGGTTAACAAACTCCTTGAACCTGGCACACATCAAACACTAGGGGGCGTGTCACTACTATCACATCCTCTCAATACCTGATTTCAGGGCCGACCCTATGCTTTTTGGTGCCCTAGGCGGGATTGGGATTTGGTCTCCCCCGTGAATTTTGACAGCACATTTTCATTTAGTTTTAGTATAGTCTTATAATTAGAAAAAATAATTTTAAAATAATAATTAAAAATTATAATAAAAAAAATCTAGATTAATCACAATTAAAAGTTTATCTTACTGTTTAATTGTATCTTTCTTTTTAAACTCAGAACTCTACATAGGACTGTGTGATTTCAAAGAGACTCAGGTAATCTTAAAATAAAGGCTCAGCATGGATGACTCCCGTCCTGTATCCAACAAGAACATGTGTTAACTTCACAAAAATCCACCTGAGAAGTCACGCACACGTCTGTTTTCTTGACAGTCAAGGCAAAGGGTCGCAACTTCCAGTCATTGTCAAGGTAACTTTTTGTTTGAGCGATGGCTCCGTCGCTTCTTAAAATGAAACCTTCCTCCCAACGATCCCTCCCCTCTCTCCATCTTCAGCTACCATCTCTCAGTCTCTCCTGTCTGACTGACTGCAGGCAATTTTATCGTGTTAACTTTAACAGCCCTAATAATAACATTAACTTTTCTTAAGCGCCTTTCTCGTGAGCCAAGGTCGCCGTACAAGGACAAAAAGAAAGAGCGGAACAAAAACACAAACCCTAAAATAATCAGGTGGCAAAAACCTGTCGTTTCAACATTGATTTCTGACTCCAGAGTTGGTGCCTGGCGAATAGCCAGAGGGAGTGAGTTCAGAGGGTTGGAGCAGCGACACTGAGCTGTTGCCTGCAGGTGCGGGGGGATGGAGAGGAGACCCAGGTAGAGAGGAAGTGAAGCTTGAAGATGATACAGAACTTAACGGGCAGCCAGTGATGGAAAAAGGCGGTTTTAGTGACAGATTTCGGTCAGATGTGTATTGAATGATAGAGTGGAGTTCATAATGACAGATATCGTCATATTTCAAAGGGTCTTCGACGGACATTTTTCCTCCGTCCACTGTCACCCAACACACACGCGCACAGACCTTTAGTAGCAACTCCTCAGGAAAACAAAGCTTCAATGAAAAAGTGAAATATGTCAACACCATATAGTATGGTTGTCACCGGTAAAGTTTTGGAATAGAAGTCGTGAAATACATAGTAATCAATAATAGAAAATGGTCATAAATATGCTAAAATAAACAAAACACGTGTGGACTTCCATACGTCCGTCTTAACTATTATTATGTATGTCATTTCATTTGTTAAGCGATGGACGTATAGGGATTTTTATTCCGGCGCCTCTCCAGTAGATGGCGCCCTTGGCAACTGTCTACATGACCTATGCCTAGAGCCAGCTCTGCCTGATTCAGTCTAATAGAAACAGGGTGCATATTTGTTTTGTTTTTTTTCAATAAATATAAATAATTCTCACGACCTTGACAAAATGATCTGTTTAAAAATTGTATTTTTACAATAACATTCCTGTAATCGGCGACTCAAAGTTGATCCTATTTCCATTTGAATTGAGTTTCATGTCTCTAAATTCTGCCCCAGGTATCCTACGTTTGTTATTACAACCAATTATTGATAGTCTAAAAATAAAAATCAATGTCAGTGTCTGGAGATAGAAATACCGAATTGGACACACATTAGATAAATGTTTGCCCTCTATTTCCAGCTTCCAGTCGCTGCTCACTCCTGTGCTCTGATTTCCGCGGATCCTCGAGTGATGTTTCCATTTAGTGTTTGCATTAAAAATAAATGCGAGCGCGAAGGTTAGTCTCAGGCACTGCGTCACAGCTCTGATTCACTTCTTTTCCTTTTAGCACTCTCACTGTTTCTCCTAAGTATCAGAACTTCCAGATTAACAAGTTTGTGCACATGCCAGACCAAATGCAGTTGTCTTTTTTTTCTTATTATTTCCAAGCACTTATTATGACATGAGTTTTATTCTAAGGTAAAACCCAGAACAATCTCTTTTCCTCAGCTGGCCACAGGTTCTTGTGCTCCACTCGTCTGGATCCCCCAGCTTGCAGATGCTGCGCAAAAAAGACATTTGGGGAAACTGGTCTCAAAATCCAATAACTCAAGATGCAGTATTTCTCCCTGATACGCCTCTTTCCAAGTCCTCCACTCTCTGTGCTAAATCGATTTCCAGCGCGTGGAGAATTTGCGCCCCTGTTGGCATTGTTGTGCAGACACACGCGGGGGTTTATGATACCCTCGGATGCCAGAAATGCTTCCTCCCCTCTCTTACTTACTGAACCAATCTCCACCTCGTGTTCTTTTGTTTCCGTTTGTTTGTGCTCCAAAGCACTTATCTCACACATTCAGTGCAGGGACAGCTTTGTGGCTGTACAACAATAACATGCCCGGTGCCCAGAAAGTTTCTCCACGCCTTCTGAGACTCGCTAATTTATTATTTGACACTTTTCTTACGAGTCTGCGCCGCTGCCGTCCAGGAAAGTTTTCTTCAATCTTTTGCTTTTGTTGTGGTGCTTCACAATTCTGTAGACAAACGTAAACAGTCACATTAGAAGACGACGGATGGCTCTTTTAGATCTTTTATTTATCATATAAAGTAGTTACTATTATAGACTATACAATCTAAAAGGAAGTAGTTATAGGAGAGTAAAAAACATAATAATACAATGGAAAACATAGTAAAAGTAAAGTGCAGAAGTATAAAGGCCATACCGACAGAATCCTCAATCAAAAAAATCTATGTAAAACACATTTCTTTCATGACAGTCCATACAAGCGCACTTTGCGTTACCGTAATTACACGGCGGTGTGTGCACCGGTTTCGGAAAGCTGAGAAGTTGCACGCGGAAAAACTCAACGTGTGGTTATTACGGTCATTTTACGGTTATTTTAAATAGGTGTTATACTGTTCAAACATCAAATTGAACACGCAAAATCAACTACGATGTTTTTTTTTAAGATAAAACTTTGTCATTACCCGACGATCTCCATAGAAATCATTCTCTCCTTGGAGCAAGATCTCCGACGCTACCGTAAAAGAGATATCCTCGTATTATTATTATTATTATTATTATTATTATTATCGCCTCTAATTGTCCCACAGTGACAATGATGGAATGAGACTGACTTCTATCTCAGACAGCATAATAAGCATTCGTCGTATCCCCACACAAAGCTCGTCTTTGAGATATTGTCTAATCTTTTTGTCTGCTCTTATTTTTAAGAATAATTTCAAAAAGGCTCGAGCTTGAGATTCCAATCTGTTCAGTAGATTCCCTCATGTCGCGGCAGTTTACCATGCAGCGTGGATTCTGTGCAGAAACTGTATTATTTTCACTCATATTTCTCTGACTCCTCTCCCCAGTGCTTGAGGTAGACAATCAAGCGTAAAACATTATCCTTTGCCTAAGTGGAATTAAAGGACACACTGAGGAGACAATACGTCCCATGTGACTCCGTCGCAGACCAACCCCAGCGCTCCTGCACCCCCCACAGAGGCTCATAAAGTCACCTTAGAGATCGGTGACTGACTCCCCAAGCCACCTGATGTATAAATATTCAATGTGCACTAAAGATAACCTGTTTCATGCAGCGGTTGGAGAGAAAGGAGGGCCGTTGGTTGTCATTTGAATAGAGCAAGATCAGCTGTGTCTGCATTGTGATGTTGGCCTGCAAAGGTCATGTTGTGGAAGCTCGGTGAATGTTCCATTTGATCACCACAGTCCCCCGAGGAACTTTAATTAAAGAGGAGAAGGGAGAAGTGAGCACAATGAAGAATGGGTGACTCTATTAGAGATGATTAATAGTATAAACAAATCAAGGTTTAGGCCATGGATTGATGATGACGTTACACAGTCGAGGCCTTTCTCTTGCACAACATGCTAGGTAGGTAGATAGATACGTAGATAGATAGATGCGTACATAGATAGATAGATAGATGCATAGATAGATAGATGCATAGATAGATGTGTAGATAGATAGATACGTAAATAGATGTGTAGATAGATAGATGCATAGATATACATAGATAAGTAGATGTGTAGATGTGATAGATGCTTAGATAGATGTGTAGATAGATAGGTAGATAGATACATAGATAGATAGATGCGTACATAGATAGATAGATAGATGCATAGATAGATAGATGCATAGATAGATGTGTAGATAGATAGATACGTAAATAGATGTGTAGATAGATAGATGCATAGATTGATACATAGATCTATACATAGATAGATAATGTACCTATATACATAGCTGCATATATATACATGATAGATACATAGATAGATGTGTTAAACATTCACTATTTCCATTCACATGTGGTTCTACTTTCTTCATCGACTGAATTGTAGCTGTACACATGACAGAACATCATAATGTCCTTCCTGACATCGTGTCTGACCTTTCTTTGTTGCGTCCATGTAAAAAAAAAAAACACAGTCGCATGCTAAGGAAGTCTCACAGCGCCCTGAGCAGCCTATAGGATTTCCTCCTCCTCCCGCTTCAGCAACAAAAGTTAATTTGCTTGAGGAAGCATTTTCCCAACGTGGTCCGGAATGCCGGTCCACATATGAATAAAACATACCCCGACCAGACTGCATTTTTCAAAAATAGACAACCCACACATGTAAATATAGTCTCTCCATGCCAACATGTCAATTCACTGCCCATGATGCAACATGCTTTCATATGAGTACAGTTGAATAGTGCATGAGCACACACACACACACTAGAAGCTCTACAGACGTGGCACAGGAGTCAATACTGTCACATGTGCTGTGCATCACACCCAGCTCAGTTTCACATACACATACACACACCAAGAAAATCATCAGCAACAGTCAGGGGTCAAATTTTCTGAAGGTCACCATCTCCACATGTGATGTCACTGATACTAAACCAAAATATAGCCCCAAGATTAAAAAATCTTTCTTCTATTTAACAACTGTACATAAACATACATATATATATAGTGTATATGTATAGTCTTATACGGCTTGTACTTGAGCAGCTACTTAGCCTTTGACCTTGAATGATATTTTTAAAGATCAGTCAATAAAGCAATCCAAATGAGTGCGGGGAAGACTTTCCATCCCATTAGCAGGACGTTACAATAAGAGCCATGGACCTATGGGATACTCTATAAGCTATTTAGATTATTAATACTAATGTATGTCACAAGCAGGATAAAAGCCTCTGTTGTATCGTGTTTAATACGACCACCATGACGCAGAGGCTTTCCTGTCGTCATTTTATAGAAGCGGACAGAGGGATGTATCCTTCTGAGGGATTTTTGCTCTCACCTACAGAATCTGGGAGCAAAGGGCTGGAGATTTATGGGCCTCTGGTAACAGAGTTAAATCCCTTTTCCATCGCTTTTCTGTATCCTCTCTTCCTTCCCTGCTGCACTCAGGATGATGGATTGCGCCGCCGGTGTGAGGAGGCTAAGAAGCAAAGGGTGGACGACACAAGCGGGGACAGAACATTTAGTCTGAGCGAAGAGACAAGATGAGCACGTCGATAGTAGCTTAGGGTCTCGTCTCGCTCCTACCTGCTCTGAATTTAAATTTTCATCTCAACATGTTTAGTGTATTTAGCAAATTGCGTCTTCATATATTGCATTTAAATGTTAACCCTGGGATACTGAATAAAACATGACTGTACATCAGAGTATTAAACACAATATTTTTACTGACTGAAATACCCAAATGAGTAAAAGTAACAAGGGACTGTCTACGAATAAGTTTTCACCTTTGGAAATAATTTGTTTCCCATTTTCACCAACTATATAAACATACCTGAGCAAAAAGATGTGACATGTAAACACACACCGCCAGGATGTCCTTATAAGGAGTTGTGTGTTATTCCAAGGGTAAATTCATGTCTTCATGGTCTTGCCCCGCAGTATCTTTCTGTCCCTAAGTCCTCTCTTAAAACACATTTTTTCCCCTTTGGCTTTTTACTTAGTTCGACACTTTTGCCAACTGTGTTGTCTTTAAAATGCGTCATAAATAAGGTTGGATTGGACTGGATTGGATTGGATTGGAAGGTTGTGCCTGGTTAATAACGTTGCTCCAACTTCCAAGTCGGCCAATCGGCGTTTGGGCAGTCACTCGTGTGAAGGTGCCGTAGAAACAGTCTTGACCAGAACTGAAACTCTCGGAGAGGCAGTAAACATTTGGACACAATGCAATTAGGTTTGCAGGAATTCAGAGATAAATCAAAGTCTTGGAAGAAGCGAAATACCCTTCGAACAGCGGCGATCAATAAAACAGCCGGGATGAACCGCTCGACCGTGAACGTCCACGCAGAAGCTGTGCTGGTATTTTGTGAAGTTAACAGCGTGTCATTCATCAATTGAACAGCACTGACTCTGTGCTCGCTGGTGGTAGAAAAGGTTGCCTCTCTTAAAAGTTCATTTGAACTCTCGGCAATAAAGCCTCTCCCTCGACAGCTCTTTAAGAACAATCTAGTAGATATCGGTCCGGACGGTCAATTCTCAGAGTCCAACTTTTTGAAATGTGATCTAAAAGGCAAGCCGACACTGGGAATTCAAGGTCAAGATGGGTATTGACGGGGAGATCTATTAAGGGAGTTGTAAATTCTCAATTCCATTGAGCCCTTCTGGGTACTGTTATCATCTGTCCTTAATTATAGAAGAAGAATAGTGCAAGAAAGTGCCATTGTTTACACTGTCATCTCATGTGGTTTGTGTACACAGATACAATCATTGCTTTAAAACCATCAAACCCCAGCAGCACCAGCCATTACAGTATATGTCCACTTTCATTCATCGAACTCTATCTCTGCCCTCACAGAGACAGATGCCCCGACCAGGGGAATTACACTCCTGGAGTGACAAAAGTTAACCTTTTAACAGTAGTTCACCGTTCACACACAGTACACTCCAATGCAGTGGTGTTCACAGGGGAAGGGGGGGGGCCCCCCCCCGGTGCCCTAACGGACAAGAAATGCTGCACGCTAAGTGCTCTCTAGAGTGGTAAAAACGAAATAGTGTCCCACTGGTGGCAATCAATTTGTGGTCCCTATAGCAAAATATACACTGTTTAAAAGGAGTGTCTTTCTAGAGGAGAATGGGTGCATGTGACAGTGTCCCAAAGGGTGTCCTTAGAGGAGATTATAGTCAGTGTTTTTAAGAAAATGTCCAAATCTGTGATAGATGTCCCTTTTTGTGAGAATGTGGTAAATGATATACTAGTGGTGCCCCTTTAAAGTTTTGCCCCTGCCCTTTCAGATGTCTGTGCGCGCCACTGCTCCAATGTCAATACTGGTTTTCATTAGCGCAGTTTATATTGTGCCACAAAAAGGGCCCTGGAGATGGTATGTTCTGCGTGGGTTTTCTCCGGGTTCCTCCCACAGTCTAAAAGCATGCAGATTTGGAGATTAGGTCAATTGGACACTCTAGAGTCTAAATGAACCATTCGTGCGTGAGGATAGGTGATGGATGGATGTGTTACCCATAGAAAGATGGGTGGGTCTATACATGACTTTGTATTTACTACACGGTGGTTTCAGCCGTCTCATCTCACGTTGAGCATCCGCGCACCCCTGCCTGTATAGAATAAAGTCTGAATGCGTTCTTTACCAACACAGTTGGCCATGTGATTGAGTTTGTCTACTTGTTTATTTGACAGTTGTTGGGTTTCCCGTTTGGCCTTGAATTTGTCATCCCGTCTGACCTTGATCTGACCTTGTGAATAGAAACCTTTTCTCTCTAAACGGCTGGGTGAATCAGTGTGTATGTTATAGGTCCAGGGTCACACACTCAGGGTCTGTTTCAATGTCACCTAAACTGCAGTAAGCAACTAACAAATGAAGCTGATAAGTAATATTGATCGGTCCTTTCATAAACACCAGCTGCTGTGGTGTGTATCTTGACTTCATGATGCATGTTGGGGAAAATATCCACGTACTATCTTGCTGTTTTGTCTCATAGAAAAAAACAGGACATACACAGTCGAAAGACAGTGTTTGGACCTGTTTGCACAGCAGACATTTTGATGTGAGTTAGCAGGAAAAGCATAGAAGTAACACTGGCTAAGGATGGTTCTGTTGAGTCTTCATTCATTCATTAACTATTTCCTACTGTGACCAATGTTCAAATAGTTTGGGATTTTTTATTAGTTTTAGTTTTTATTTGTTTTTAAAATGACTTTGTTTTAATTAGTTTTGTATTGGTTTTAGTTTTTTGTAATATGGAGTTTTTGCCAGATGCAAGATTCATAATCATTAAGTACTGTGTCATAAAAACCCAACAAAAGATGAAAAAATGAACGACCGTCTCTGAATCAAAAACATGAGCATTTGTAATAAACACAATAAAAGACGAGAGGTTTGATTCACTTGGATGAACCAACTCGACCCAGATCCATTCTAAACACAGCTAGAATCTCTCTCTACTTCCCATTCGTCACGTGCAGTGCAATTCAAACACTGCATTAAATATTAAAGTGGACTAAACGCAGCTATTACCACGTGTCACCACATGAACTCTGAATGAATGGTTGCTTTTTCTCACATTACTGAATTTCAGCCCTACGAGCTACTAGTATAAATAATCATGCTGCGCCGTCTTCATCGCAGTTTTTAACAGGTTTTCATTCGAAGCAGCTTTAATACACTTGAAGTATTTCTCCTGCCATTAAGCCAGGTTTTGAGGGGGTTACACACACGACTATATTTGTTTAAAAGGTGCTTTAAATAAAAGTCTAATTTCTGAAAATAGATTTTTATAAAGGTATCACTTTAGATTAGACAGATGTGTGAGACTCTTGTTGGTGCTTTACTCATTTATCCTTCACTACTTTCACAATCCACTCTTGCTGTTGCCAGAGCGCCACCCTCTGGTCAACCTGCTAATTACACAATCACGTTTTGTTTTTGTTTTGTTGCTGTTTTTTTTACAAGCACTAAAGAGTGACAATAAACAACAGAAACAAAGGCAACACTAAAAAAAGGTTTTCTGATAGAGTGCAGGAGTGTAGGAGTTATGAAGGAAACAAATGTATTTTTCTGGAACTATTTTCACTGAATAAGAATGAAGATATTCTCCATTCTGAGCAATATATTATAAGAATTAACATATTCCAGTTTGAGGTGCATTAATTTGCACTATAATTATATACTGTATATAAATGTGATGAATATTATTATTATAAATTAAAAAGTCCTCTTAAGTCAGGAACATGAGACATCATGCACAGAATTTAATTTTCTATTATAGATTTGATTTTTGAAGATTACACATCATGAACTGATTTATATCTGTGTATTTTACACTGAGTGTTTTGACTTCGGCCTCTAGGGGGACACAAGAGTCATGTATTTCCTCCAATTAGAGCAGATTCCACTACAGAGTAGTGAAAACCTTCTCTTTATTCTAGATGTTCTATTATCAAAGACAATGCTATACTTAACTGTTTTAAATTAAAGTAAGCTTCTGTGGATCCAATATGTATGTACTTTACATACATATTTTAAAGTTGTTGTCTGAGGAGGAGAACGTTTTTATGTTATTATCTTCATTTTATGGGTCAAATGGTTTTTTTGCGGCTCCAGACTCATTTCCTTTTGGTGGAGCAGGGACAGAAGTGGCTCTTTTCATACTAAAATGTCCTAGATACACAAGTCAGGGATTTTCACAGGTCACAGGTCACACACCATGGCAAGATTGGGAACGGGGGGGTAGTTATACTACATCAGCAAAGTCTTGTCCTGGCAAAGATCTCACGGCGGGCTGAGGTTTCAAGATGTGCTGTTCAAGCTCTTTTGAAAGAAACAGGGAACACTGTGGTCGTCCAAGGAAACTTAGTGTGGCAGCTGAAAGGCACATTGTGCTTACCTCCCCTTTTTTGGGGTTAGAGCGGACCATGTCCAGCAGTGGCGTCGGCTCACAAGTGTCAGAAACCTGTGGCACCCAGATAACGGAGCAGTTCTCTGTGCAAAACTGTGCAAAATTGTGCAGGAGTGATGAGTTAGAGTTTGAAATAGTTGGCTGTAGCAGACGGCAGTTTGCAACCCTAAGCCTCAAAATGCCCGTCTGCATATTTGAACCATGACAGGGCCAGAAAATGTCCTGTAACTAGGTGCTTTTGCCCCATTTCTCCAGAATAACTTTCAATCTCTGGCAGTTATTTGCAGCGTACTGCATGTTAAAATAGCGTATTAACAGTTTAAAATGAAGAAAACAAAAAAGGAAAAACCACTGCAGTTGAACATGAGCGCCGTGTTAAATTTGATATTTGAACAAAAACAGGCCAAAAAATGAAAAATATGCACAGGTTTTTTCCAACTCTGACGAAAACGCTGATTCGTGGGCTTGTTGTGATAATTAATTAATGAACTAATTATCGTAATTACCACATATTGACTTTGACTTCTCAGCTTTCAGAATCCTAACCCATTTTGTGGAAACGGTGTTAAAGGGTTAATGTTGCCCTTGATGCTGGGAAATACGAGCAGTCAACTCATCCATCATGCAATAGCATCAGGGAGGCGTCCGATTGGCCCCCAATTTAATCTGCAGCAGGACATCGACCCCAGACATGGTCCCGCACAGATCCCTGATCTTAACAGCGTCCAGTGCGTCACATGGAGAGACAGAGGGATTTAAGTCAGATTACACCCACAGAAGATCTGTGGTTAGTTCTGTTAGATCAGAGGGCCTCATGTCCCCCCCCTCCGTTGATGCCCTGTGGCCCTACACTGTGGCCCTACACATCGATAACTAAATGAATTGGCAACTAATTTGATAAACGGTTTGAGTATTCAAGTTTTCTGATCTTTCAGCGTCTTAAATGTGAATATTTTCTGGTTTCTGTTGCTCCTCCATAACATAGAAATCATGAAAAGTGAATCAATTTGGTTTGTGGACAAAACTAAACACTGACCCCGGACTTTCCGACATTTTGCGAACTGAATTAATGAATCAATTTATCGAGAAAGTAATTGGATGAATCAATTATTTCAAAATTAATGCTCTTTAGTTGCGGCCCTAATTAAGTGACATTTGTCACGATGTGTTAAATTCAACATTTAATTATACATAAGCTCGTCTAGAGGTGTAGTTGCGGTTGTTAATATTCGATTGTTTTTTTAATTCTATTTCATTTCTGTCTGTTTTTGTGATTTCTAGATTAATTTTGCACCATCATTCTGTTCCATAAACGTCATTTCCTGACCAGACTAGAGACATTTTCTGCCTTGTATGTTTGAAACAACCTACCGGCCAAGTCTCTTTCTTTAAATTTTGCTATTTGATAAACTATTAGTATTTGTATTTGTGGAATCCTTCTTAATTTACAGCATTTTTTCCCCTCACGCCTCCATAAGCAATAAATATTCCAGTAATCTGCACTAAGTGTTGCTTTTCTCACGAATGAATCACGTCCAATTAAGATTGACATTCTTTTGACACTAAAACTACAGTATAGCGTATACACTGTGGGGATTTAAAGTTAAACTGTAATCCCAGCTTTAAATTTAAAGACGGAGCAAGTCGGACATTTGAAACACAGCATTCAAGATTGGACATGAGATAAAATCCTGATGCTGATGATTGACACCAATGAACTAAAAATGAACTTTGGATTGAAGAGACACTCCCCTTCCCCTCAGATATTTGCAGTTATGGTTTCACTGAGCGAACTCGGCTATGAACCCTTTAACATTATATTAAATATCAGCGGCCTCATAACTCTAGTCTCAGCAGCTTCCCACCCTCCGTCTGCAGTGTCAGTGTTCATTGTGATCTGACCAGATTTCCTCGCACTGGCACCTCATGAAAAACAGAATTTACTGTGCGGAGGAGTCCCCGGCGCTCCAGCAGCACGGCAACATGGCATTTCCCAGCTGCTTTCTGGGAACCGAGATTAGGAGTGATTTGTTTTAACAATTGCCAGGTCTCCCAGAGCAGAACTCAATCCAAAAAAAACCCCCAAGTTTGTAAAGTGGGCCAGATACAATCTAACCATACAGTGTGCTGATTATAGAAACAGTATGATCTGCTCAAAATGGCGCGGGTTAACGATGACAGACATTTGAATGTATGAGCGGGCATGTTGGCAAGCAACGGCTGAAGCTCATGGAGCGGCAGAAGTGAACCGAGGCTGCAATTATCTATGACAACACGAATGATTTAAGTGTGACGCACTTTGGATTGTGAATACACGTTCACATCACTGACATCATTCAGTCCAAAAATCAGACTTAGTGCATGTGGATATTATTACTGCATGTATTGTCATCTCTGGGTTTTTTACTTGATGTTGCATTTGGCAAAAATACATTATACGGTCTAAAACTAAACTGAACTAAATCCAAGCCATTCTTTGGCAGTTGATTGTTGATGCTCAGTCATGAATAATATGAAACAACAGGCAGCGTGTAAAGCGTTAAGCAGCTTTGAGTGGACATCGAGACGAGAAAAGCTCCATTACTGTTCACCATTGTGTGTCTTAATTCTGTATATTGTAATAATGATAACACACTTTATTTGTAAAGTACCTCACATACAAGGATTGCAGCAAAATAAACTTTTAAAACGAAAAGGGATGCACATGCTGTTTTAACTTCAAAATAAACGGTCACACTTTGTATTAAGGTACACATAGTCCCCATTAACTAGGTGCTTACTAACATGCATACTAGCCCTTAATTAGTAATTATTAAGCATGTATTAACACCTTGTTCTAAATAGCCTTATTCTACCTCTATTACCACATGAATTCAGATTTTTCCTGATTAAGGTGTTGATACGTGCTTGATCATTTCTAATAAAGGGCTAGTATGCTACTTATATGCATGTTGGTAAGCACCTAGTTAATGTTTACTTTAATATAAAGTGTTTCCAAATGAACTAAAAGTGCAAATAAAACACAGCACAGGGTGGAGCTAGTTGAAGGCTAGAGTAAAAACAGAATATCTCGTGAGCTGGCGTCCGTGATACCTCGGGGTCGCGTGTTCCAAAGTTCGGGGCCGTAAGTAACAAAGGCGGCATCCCCTTCCGTTTTCTTTCGACTGTTATATTATTTTATAATTATAATAGTAATTATATAATATAATATAATGATAACTCTGAATAAAAATGTCTGAGAATGTGTGGAGGGAAATAATGCAGCACTGATGTGATGCTGATTTTCAAAGGCGACTATTGAGGTCACATGGTTTATGTACTTCACACAGGTGCTTGTAAAACAATACAAGCATCTGTCCGGGGGAATTTTATGAGAATTTTAAACAAGACATGTAATGATTTCCAAATGTTTCTTGTAAACAGACTATAATATACATATAATATATATGTTTCGAAGGATGTTTTACATGTTTTCTTGTTTTTTTGGCTGAATCTCAGACTTAAATCTGTAGTTGAGACTAACAGAGTAACAGATGTTTCGGATTCTGTTATCCAATACAGGTCTTTATGGTCAACTTAAGATGTATGCGTTCTTTTATTAAGCTCATACACACAAACCAACTAACTAACGGCACAAGATTGACCAAATCAAGCACCAAATTGCATATTAAATTGTCCTCTGTGAGCCATGGGAAAGAAGATTCCTTGTCAAACGAGGTCTTTCGCTTCTCAAGAGATTCACTCTTGGCTTGCGTCTATCGCGGCATCTCGGATAGCATCTGCTTCGGATTGGACAATGAGTGTAGTATTTTTCGCCCGTATCTTCCTGCATCTGTGAAGCTGCAAAGTGCTCCCGTCTCTTCCCCTGCTCCACTTTCCTGGGCTTCCTTCTCATTTCCACACAGCAGGAAACACATATGCGGCTCTCGGAGGTCATTTGTGCCCTCCAGAATATTTTAGAACAAGTGGGTGGAACATGCCCACTCTCATTCTCTGACACAGACACAGTGAAGATCAATTCCACTTTCAGTTTGACAATGAACACAGTGGCTGTTTACATCCGAGGCTGTTAAAACTCAGCATGCACTACCATGTTATATTTAATTTCGCTAATTTCCCAGGCTGTAGTGTCTGATGTGCGCCAGCTGTTCAACATCTGCAACATCTGTGTTTCCTGCCCAGAGTAAAAAAGGTCTGTCAATTCATGAGCACATTTCCCATGCTTTGCGGAGCTCGGCCTGATCCCGTTGCTTAAATTCTCTGTGCTCCGCCTGCGCTGCTCCCTTGTAATCTGATCCCGGGGGCCACACCGTCCATCCAGAGTGCCACAATGTTTGGCACCCATGTTTAATAGTTACGAGGCAAGCCGGGCAACCCAAACCCCTTAAAATCCCTTGTCACGGTGGACAGAAGATGAACAGCAGTGTGTGCAGGCTCCCCGAGTTAAGTTGGCATTTCCTTCAATGACTTCTTCACATTGATAAGAGCTCTTTCAGGGAAACAGAGAGAGGGGGGAGGGGGGCAACCAGTGATATTGCTGGAATCATATAAGTCCTACTTGACAGAGACCATTTGTCAGAGTTTATCTCTCATTTCGGACGCTTGTGGAGAGCTGGACCAGAGGTTTGGGAGTAAGGTTTGGAGAAAGGAGTGGGTGGTCCCTCGGGACGGCGAGCCCCTTTCCCCCCTCTAACCTCGCCCCCGGCAGAGCCATAAAGCTGCTGGGTATCTCCGTGGTATAAGTGGACAGAGTCACGACAGAATCTCTGGTCGCAGTGTGGGAATATGTTCTCTCAGGAAGAGGCAGGAATAATAATAAGATGACCGGGGAGGGCGGGGGGGAATCACTTGTAACTGCACCATCAAAGGCGACAGATGTGGGGACTGCTTGGTTACGGGACATGGGAGCCCCCTTTGGGTTGAGTTCTTGCGTTGAATCCCGGATAATGGCCCCTTCAGTTTTCCAAAACCTTCCCGCATATACACGTCTGCGTGTTATGACAGTTTCCCATAAATCGCCCGCATCGCACTGTGTAATTAATCTCTCCATCTGCAGCGTGCTGGCTGCTTTCTTTACAGCCAGGTGTAGCGGAGTGCAAAACGCAGAGGCTCCCGGTTTAGACGGTGGAACATTAGAGCCGAGTGGCAATTGTCTCGTTCCAAAATATGTCAAAAATGATAGATGGGTCCGATACTGTAAGTGCTCGCTTTTGTATGTTGGAAGAATACACGAGCAGGTGTAAAGAAGAGGCCGTGATTCGTCTTCGATCGTGGGCACAAGGGCAGCTGATGATTAGAAAACCCCTTTTATGTCAATTCATGTTGACATCAGGGGACATATTATTGATTAATCCGCACCATTGAGTGTATTGTCAATGGCATCTGTCTGGAAATGCTGTCTCACAAAGCTCTAATCTCTTACTCGCTGCATTAGCCAGTCACTCTATGACTCAGCACATTTGAATTATGCAAGAATCCAAACTGTCACTGACGTCCTGGTTCAACCAAACATCACAGTGTATGTGTGAGTGCATGTTTTTCATGGCACAGTAAGACGGGAAATGTGTTTGCATTGAAGTTTACCTTCAAATTTTGTGTAAATGACCAATTAGGAAGAATCTTCAGGCAAATATCTGAAGTGTGATTTGCACTTTGGTGCTTGTGACAAATCAGGATAGTTTTCTGCTTTCAAATCCCGAAAATCTCGCAAGGAAACCTCAAGATTCACAATTAGCAACCGGAGATTCACCGACGTCACATACGAGCCCTCGCATGAGCCAAGTTCTTCCGTCTAATCTTCCCTAAATGGGACCAAATATTTAAAACGTGCACCGTGCTCTATTGCAGAAGACCTTAGGACATTAACTTGTCAGGAAAATCATTGCTGACATTGTAAATCAAGCATTAACCGAGGGTCATTTTCCCATAGACATCCATTCAAATGGACTTCTTTTTGCAACCAGTTGCCAGAGTTGCTCCCTGGTGGCTATTAAATATGTTTTTACTAAATATGAATTTGCCAAATTACAAGTGATGAGGAAGCTGTAATTCTGTGGCAGAACACATGCATTCCACTATTTCTCCTGCTGATATGAAGCACACAATCATTTCTGACTGGTCTGTGTGTATGTGAATGTGTGTGAGAGAGACAGGGCGTGTGTGTGTGTCTGCTATTAAGCCACCACTAGCCTCCTTTTAATCCCAGGTCATTCAGGTCTGCTTAAACAGTGAGCCGCAGAATGTAAACACAACCTTATTAACAATGCTAGGGACTCAGTAACCTTCAGCCGTGACTCAGGCTTCAGTTTCATATGTGCTGGCTTGAGCTTTGCATATTTGTATTATGTAATACATCCACCCGACTCCAAACATTTATCCTTTTTATTCTTCAGATTCTTCCTTTCTTTTCTTTTTTCGCTTGCTCGTGTAACATGAGTCGGGCAACAGGCTCAGCTGCAGAGCGGCATCACAGAGGCTCGTGGAGATACAGTGTCTTGGTCAGAGAATTGACCTTGCAACTTTTAATAGTATGGGCTTGATCTTTCTAACCACAGAGGCTGCCCTGCTGTCCAAGCTGCCAAAACAACCTCATACCAAAAAGAAAAGAAAAAAAACCCTTATCTCAGATGATGGCACGGCAACATAGACATTTAACAGGCATCCCTATATCTCGCCTCAGGATAGTCAGTCGGTCTCATCTCCAGTGGGAGCTCCTGTTCCTCCTCATGCTGATGTGTTTACAGACCACAACCAAACACCCGGTGACTGGCCCAAAGTTCGTCAGTGTCTGTTTACGCTGCGAGCCAGAGTATGCACGTCATCGCTGAGCCGAGGGAGCCAAGGGGTTGGACCCTATGGGAGTCGGAGCAGGACTCAAGGGAGGTGCAGGTGCATGAGTCAGAGCGAATGTCCCAGCTGCAGTGTCACGATGAGAAGCGATCGTTCTCCGTGATTCTTCTTCTTGCCAATCAGTTCATGCTGAGCGCTGCAAAAAAAAAACAAAACAACAACAATAAAGCTGGAGTCCGCCTTGACAAGCTAGCCCACAGTGCTTGTCTATCTTAAGTGGGAAACACCGCAGCATGACGTTTTTGTCAAATTGCCTTGTTTGTGTTATTCCATGAGAAAGTTGGGAGCTCTTGGAACGGCTCCATGTGCTCACAGCTCCGTACCTAAAGGCAGCGCCTCGCGTCATGTGATCGAGCCAGGGGACGGCCACCCTTCCCATGGTGCTCATGTTCCTCCCCTAGTCCCCGGGGGGGATGGAGGGCCAGGTTTGCCTCGACTGGGGATGGACGCAGACGCGGAGTCGGTGCGACAGCACAAGCGCAAAGACAGAAAAAGGGAGCCATCTGTTTCTCATCTCGATGGGAAAATTCCCCTGATTCTGGAGATTAGGACGGAGTCCCCCAGACAGAGCACTCTGGCTCCTCCGAGGCTCACCATTTGTAAGCAGGCTCCCTCAGGCCTCGTTGGCTCTAGTCCAGAGTAGCCAATTTGATAGAGTGAACCTCGGTTTGCATTGCTGTGACACTCTGGTGCATAGAAAAACATAGAAACCACAATGGTCCTGACTGAATTTCTCCTATTACGAGTCAATACGCCACTGATGTAGCTGTGTCTCATGATGGGCCTCACCACCCTGCAGCCATTCCTCTACGGTTACTATGATACCAGGGCTTGGTGCTCTGTTTATTTTCTCCTGATTAGCACTGCACATTTTCACTTGTTCACGGTTCAGGGTGTGGGGGTGTCACTTCGTGGTCTGTGTTCATTCAACACCAGCTCCTTCCACTGTTCAAAGCTTATCACAACACCTTCAAACCCCCAACTCTGTCAGACCTTCTGATCTTTGTTGATCTTACAGCCGGGACTGTCAAACAACAGCTTTCCATCATTTCCCGAGCCAATTGCCCCGGATGTAAAAAAGCCACTGGAAACGTGGTTTTGTGTAGTCTGAAAGCAATCACGCCTGTAATCACACGTGATATTTCTGGGATGCCACGGTACTACAAACAGGACGGGTGTCCTGTTCTTCGTCAGAGATGAGTATTGGAAAGACCTCACAGTTGGTTTCCAAGTGTCTCGGCTCTGATCCGTTCAGCTAAGCACAGCGGATTACTGAAATCTCTGCAAATGTAATAAGGAAAGCAAAAGGTTGTAGAGCCGTGACGGACTAACAGATCAACATCATGTGAGGTTTCGTTTGCGTATATATTTTGATAGTTTCGAACAAATCATTCCTTCAAAAAGACGCTTTGGGTCAGACCTCCATTTATCCACTAAAGTCGGTTAATACGATGCATGTTCATTCTGCAGACCAAGTGTCACTTGTCTGTGTGTTTTACCCAACTCTGGTGGTCCTCATTTGTCTGTCCCCTCTGGGCAGAGCGCCATCTGGGATTGGTTGTCTCCACCATCTCCCTGGCAGCAAGACCAGCAGCAGACACTTAATCGCAGGAGTAAAACAAACAAATATACACGTTGTCCTTCGGTGAGTCTCCTGTTCGAGCAAGTGCACAGTAGCCATGAAGCATTTAGCTCTGTCGTCGTCTTCTTTTATAAACCAGAGTGAATGTACTGATGATAATAAATGGCGCTCCAGCCAAATTCCCATCAGTCTTATTTATTATTTCAAGTTATTAACGTTCCCTGGCTCTTTGACCTCCACTAACCCTCTCCCTGCTCGACTCCCATTTCCTTGTTTCCTTGTTTCCTTGTTCTACAAGCTATAGCTATTTGAGTGAATGTATTTGTCTTTTACACAAATAAATCTCAGTGCACAATTTGGCTTGGCTGCTGTTTGAGCACAGATGAACTTCACCTAACTCTTGCTCAGGCCATGGCCTACTTTTGTAATGTTTTCTTTTAGGGTCATTTCACTACAAACCCTTTAAAATTACGTCAATTAAGTTAAGGTACCTGTTATTAAAGTTTAATTAAAAAAGAGATTGTGCTGGGTAATCGTTTTTTGTTTTTGCAGCATCATTAACAAGCAACCATTGCAGAAATTACAGCTACTGTCAGTTTGTTCACGTTGGTGATTGTTGCTAATGTGTGTACTTTTCCCAGAGGAAATCTTTTAAAAATCTTCCACACAGTCCTTGATGGGGGGATAAACTTTTTTTTAAAGATTTTAAAAGAAATAAACAGCGGCGTTCAAGTGCAGTCCAGTAAATCTTGCCGCCTAATTCATATTTACTTAACTGTCTCCAACGTCTCGGAATAAATCTAATCTCACTGCCAATCAATCTCAGCGTAACATGTACTATTAAAAGGAAAACTCCATGAACCGCAGCCTCTTTTATCTCATTTAATAACATGTCAGAGAGCTGAAAAAGGTCTTGTTGGTTCGCGGCGAAGTGTGTTTACATAGTATTCTGAGTACACCTGCTGGCTTTAACATTATATTTACATTAAACATCATTCTGGGGGTTATTATTTAAAAGGAATGTTTAAACATGAGAGAGATGTTAAAAACATCTAATGTATCCGTATGTATCACCACCAACAGTGTCAACCTATGAACTTGTGAGTGTGCTCCACATATGGGACCTCTTAATGGAGTTTAGAGCATGGAGTTTAGAGTGCGACCACAGGCCTGAGTTACAACCTGCTCTGTGACTGCTGGACCACTTCCGCGTCGTTTGCGCCACTCGTTCTTCATTTATAAAGCTAACGGCTTTTATAACTGGCGGTGACACGACGCGCAGTAACTCACCCTCAGCGCCGTTTTTCCCTTTGCTCTGTTACCAACTGCAGGACCTCGTCCTCACAGCTTGTGAAGGTAATGAAATGTTATCTTAAACAAACAGTCCACTTCCTGTCTGCTGTTGCTGCTGCTATTATTGTGTGAAATGTCAATTTAATGAAAAAAAACCACACATTTAAATATGAATATAATATATTGAATAGGATTGAAACTATTAAAGGAAGTGTTGCGTATTGGTATAACTTAGTATAGCCTGCAATTAGCTTAGCCTCACTTAACACTTTCATTGTTGGTATTTGAACAAAACACATTCTGTAATTCCAAAACTTGACGGACACTTTTATTCAAAACCTTTTGTCTAAAATAGCCCCAGCACATTAACCACAAATTGCAAATTGGAGATTATTTTACTTTTACTAGTTGTCTAGCTTTCATGCTAAGCTATGCTAACCAGTTCCACACACAAAGTGTATGCAATGGTGCATTCAAGTGGTGACATTTACCAAGTTGTGACATCATCGTTCTTGACTCATGTGCTTTAAAATCAGACCGGGAAAAGAACATAATTAAAGAAGCATGGCATGGAACAAAAAGAAACAATCAGTTTGTTTACATACGTTAAAAGTACGATTCTAGTCGGACTAAGACAATAAGACAACAATTTGGTTTTCTCAGTGTCATGTAAGAACGTTAGTCTGACTAAATTCGAGCCAGCCATAGTCGGACTAACATACCTGGATAATGTGATCCATAGTCCGATTACTCCTGCACGTATTACATTACATGTCATTTACTAGACGCTTTTATCCAAAGCGACTTACAATGGAATTGAGTACAATCAGCCAGGGGTGGAGTCGAACTTGCGACCATGGTGTCTTTCGCACACAGGGTACCGGTCTTAACCACTGAGTCACTCCACCCCCACTTAAGGCGTTTTTTTCAGCACCACGCAGCAACTGCAAGAGCCGCGCATCCATCTTGCCGTTAGCTGCTTGTTTTTCTGTGATGTCAACAGGAAAGTGATTCAATACGCGCTAGCTTATGGCGCGATACAGCGCCACCTACGGAGGCAGAGGCAAACATACGCGGTCAATAAATTGATATTCTCCTCCATTATCTTTTCGATGGATATCGCTCGATTTTTTTTGGCCCTAAAAAGGTGGCTAGGAGCTAGCACTGTTGCTCAGTGAATGAATAAAAGTGGTGCAACCTGCACCAAAGTTTCCAAGTCGTCTGCACTTGAGCTAAATCAATTCATCTCAACACTATGTCGTTGAAAACAAATTGAATGCTATCCGGAATTACTTGAACCATATTTTCTTGGGACGCGAACAATTAAAACATCTGCCACTGGTGACCAAGACACAGCTGCATCTATTTGGAGATGTCTACAGTGACTAATTCATGATACTTCCCGGCTAAAATAACCTCCAATTGTCCGTCACCGCGTTGACTGGCTTCCTACGACACAAAAACAATGAGCATGAAAACAGGACGACACCTGACCAACATTGGAAAACATGCCGGAGACAAAAATATGTCAGTGTGCTATGTTCGGTGTAAACAGGATTTGACGTGTTTGTAAGGTGAAAGAACTTGTTGTGATATAATGCTTAATACCTTAGGTAACAGTAAGCAGCTTTTTACTCATGGCTTAAGCACTTCCTATTACACTGCCAGATTTCAAATAGGCTATAGTTTTCCTCACAGTAATACAGTGTGTGTGCAAAGAAAGGATTTCATGGTTTGTCACAGCTAATTAATGGCAGGAAAAGAGGGTCTGGGTGTTAAATGTGTCCATATCCTGTTTGGGTCTGCTGTCCAGGTGGTTCAACATGAGTAAAATCATATTACACCATCTCCCACAATCCTCCTGTTGGATGTTTCCCTTGTGTTTATTTTAACATCTCTATTATTGGTTGTTGTGTCTCACATGTGTACTCAGTAATGGACACGGTTGGTCCTCATCATGAGGCGATACGCGCGCGAGTGTGAATTAATCTCGACGAATTACAATGATTAACTTCTGTCTTGAGCAGAAACTGCGGTCTCCCTGAAGGGCTCTAACTATTGTTAATGAGATCCTTCAAAGAGGGGCTCTCCGGCTGTCTACCTTCCCCTTAAAGGCCCCACTGTGGAGGAAACCAATGCCGCCCCAACCATGATGAATGGACATCATTAATGTTATTCATCTGTTTACCTTTTACTCAGCAATCTGGGAAAATGAGGGGTCAACAGCAAAAGGGAAATGTGCTTACTTTGGCACTCCAGTTCCTGAGAGCCGCCCATTTGGTGCACACATCAACTGACACTGCAGACTGCGAAGGACTCATTCGATCGACCGGTTGACACTCCTTCAATCACGGAGCCTTATCTTGAAACCCAAATAAAGGGGACATTTTGATAGTGTCTGCGCCGAGTAAAATTTTAACAAGATGAACATGCAATGTTAATGAGAGGAACTCCATCAAGACAAAACACGCGGGTATCACTATCTGCTTTTTAGTAAAAGCAGTGTGGGCCCCAAGGTTGTTTCACATTCTGACGTCCATCTCCGCTGGCGTAAGATATCAGTCAAGCTGCACGTTTGTTTGCCTTGTCAGCTTGTGTTTAGAAAGCAAACAACGTGAGTTGTCTTATTAGGCCCGATCAGCTGTGGCACCGTTAAAGACGCCGATAGATCACTGAGCAGACGCCGAGATGGTGTTAAGAA
Organism: Solea senegalensis; assembly: GCF_019176455.1. NCBI lineage: Eukaryota > Metazoa > Chordata > Actinopteri > Pleuronectiformes > Soleidae > Solea > Solea senegalensis. Next base: position 5,703,769 of record NC_058036.1, read on the forward strand.
TCTAGTTCTGTCATCTCTGCAATCAAACACACCGAGTGTGGAGGAGAAGCCCTGATGTTTGACTGAGCCACTGAAAACCACTCAGACACAAACATGAACTTCTGCTAATGACTGTGATGATGAGTATGAGACGAGGATTACCTTATTTATATACTTTATCTGAGACACTGGCTGCAAAAAACAGTATTATGCAATATACATTGTTCAATAATTCCATTAGTAGAAATACTACTACTACTACTAACACTACTACTACCACCACCATTACTACTATCACTACTACTACCACCAGTACTACTATCACAACTACCACTACTACTACTGTCACTACTACTACTACTATTATATGGAAAGCCATACTACTATCACAACTACCACTACTACTACTACTACTACTACTATTATATGGAAAGCCATACTACTATCACAACTACCACTACTAATACTGTCACAACTACTACTACTACTATTATATGGAAAGCCATACTACTATCACAACTACCACTATTACTACTACTGTCACTACTACTACTACTACTACTACTATATGGAAAGCCATACTACTATCACTACTACTACAGTGGTGGTGGTGGTAGTAGTAGTAGTAGTGATACTACTAGCACTACACTACACACTACACTACACTACACCTACTACTATTACTACTACTACCATGACCACTACTACGATTAATACTACTACCACAACTATTACTACTACTACCACTACTACCACCACTACTACTATTACTACTACAACCACTACTACCAGTACTACTATCACAACTACCACTACTACTACTATCACTACTACTTCTACTACTAATATTACTACCACTACTACTACTATCACTACTACTACTACTAATACTACCACCACCACTAGCACCACCACCACCACTACTACTACTGCTACTATCACTACTATCACCACTATTACTTCTACTACTACTATAACTACAACTACTCCCACCACTACTACTACTATAACTACAACTACTCCCACCAGTACTACTACTATCACTACAACTACTACCCCCACTACTACTACTACTGCTACTACTACTACTATCACTCAAATATCACTCTGTTTTCATGACCGTGGACTGCTGCTAAACACCAAATGTGCCTGCTTCTGTGCGTTCATTCCTTATCACATCGTGTTACTTGTTTCATTCTGAAGATAATACATTTAAAAGTGAAACGTGATAAATGACGGCGGTCCGACGCGACCCTCACGCAACGTTTAGCAAATCAATATTCAGCAGGAAGGTGGACGTCTAGAGTCAGAACGTTCCAGAGTGACAGCTCAGTGAGAAGAGCAGGAATGTGGGGTTCCTCTCCCTGAAGGAACAATGTCTTGTGCCAGAGTTTCCCAGAGCATCCATGGAGAACGTTGTGTTGCTCAGTGTAATTAGATCACGACTGTCTGTGTTCAACATGGGCTGAGCGGTCGTGGAGAAGAAGGGTTCCCTCACTGCCAGAGATGTTTAGACACATTACACTCACAAGTGTGTGGTCTTTACAATAGCAGGAGGCAGCGGAGCTTCTCAGCACTGTTGACGGAATGTGTGGAAGCCCACAAGGAATCCTTTCGTTCCAGGGTTTCTGCAAACACAGAAGTCCCACACTGGAGATTAACTCTGTGTGTCAACAGTAGTGGAATCTTCCTCTGAGTCTCTGCAAACAGTGCACTAAACGCTGGCAATCCCACAGGAAAATCTGGGACGGCGACAAGTATTTCACCCGCGTTTAATGTTTACCTAGAGACTCCTCAGAACATGTGATATGCAGTGGGTCTGTATATGGTGTTAAATCACCTGGTGTATAGTCTGGAAATCCAAAATGAAGCCATTTACAGCATCACAGAATACAGCAGCTGAAAGGAGAAGAGAGTTAAAAAAAAAAAAAGAAAAGAAAAGAAAAGAAAAAATCCCCATGAGTGAGTTCAGTGAAGACACATGATGTCCTCAGAAGGGGAGGAGATTTAAATGGCCAGCTTGTGAGAAGGTAGTGTGGGGGCAATTAGAGGCAAGTGTGTGTTTGTGGAGGCTGGAGCTCAGAGCCGCAGTGAAAGCTGAAAGTGTGTGCGCGTGTCTGTGTATGTGTGCGTGTGCGTGCGTGCGTGCGTGTGTGTGTGTTTTTTTTAAAGCGGATCGACACTTGAACGACTTCTTTCAAACTTCTTTTTCTTTTAAAGAAGAAAGTGTCTTTTATTCTAGTAGTGGCCTTTTATTCCTCCAGGGAGTTCATCCTCGGGGTTGTACGCGCGGGACGCCACACTCCTCCTCGCACCAGCAGCAGAGGACACTTCTCTGACCGCATCTTCTCGTCCCGGACACTTTCTGACCATTTTTGTTGGATTGTTTGTTTGTTTTTGTTTTTTTATTGAGGACACATCGGGAGCGTGCACCTCCCATCTGCTCCCCCACCCACTTGCAGACATCGCGAAATGAAACTGGGTTTTGTCATGGAGACTGCGGTGGCGCTGTATCTGCTGCTCACACCTGCACAGGTAACAAAGTCCCACATCTTTGTTTTTATTTATTTTTTCTTCCCCCAGTGAAACTTTATTGTTTGCTTCTTGCTGTGTCATAATAATTACTATACTATTATTGTTATTCTTATTATGTGCTGTGTTAAATGAGCGCCACTTTCCGCTGACTTCATTCATAAACAGGAACGTGACAAACTGCATCGCTCCCCGAAGATCTCGTGATGCAAAGTGACGCATTCGTTTATTTGGCGAGGATTACCCAGAGTATATAATTACGCTTTGAAAGCCGGTTCACTCCTGTATGAGGAGCTCTTTTTTGTCTCCGTGTAGATTTACATCCAGATCAGGTTTCTATGGTGGTGAGATACCATTTTTTATTTATTTATTTATTTATTTATTTATATATAAGAAAGGAAAAAAAAGAGTGAGTATATGCAGCCTATATAAAGGATGTTTAGTTAAAAAGTTGTTGTTTACAAGCTCCTTGGACGGATAGAAAAAGTGTTTATCCGGTAAACATTAGTTATTTTCTTCTGCACCAGCTGCCCCCCCCCCTGTGTCTTTTGTGTGTGTGTGTGTGTGTGTGTGTTGTTACCTCTTACCTTTGATATAAATACAGACAGTAGTCCTAATGGGATGAGACTGTTCTACAAAGAAATGGGTGTGTCGTCGTCACTCAACTCCAAGCGTCGTACTTGAGTGTGATCGACACAGGTTCAACTTTTCCACACGATACTGAAGCCTCTTTTCCACGCCTTGACACAGCACGGCACGGTTATTTTTGGTTTATTTCTCCATTAGCGATAGTACCTGGTACTTTTTGTGGCGAGGCTGAGTCGATATTACGCGTGCCGTCGCAGGTGAAGGCATGAGCAACAAGTCCGACGCGTGTAGAGTCGAGGCGTGCCGAGGCGAGACGAGCCGGGACCACGTTGTGGAAACACGGCATAAGCATTACGCTAATTTGTTTTAAGTCATTGTCTGTAACTTAGTGCCTAGCAAAATGCCCCTGTGTATGGATGTGTCACCGGGCGTCATTTCCGTGCTGCATACAGGAAGTTCTATGTTTTGTCAAGTTGGAGCATGACTGAAAACACAAAGTAATAGTGCCTATGAAAAGATTTTGAAGTGAATTCTGTAGCTTAAAACAACACAGTTTGAAAATTTGAGATATGATTCTTAACCCCGCCCACCCCTGCACTACCTGTGTATACACACACATGCTCCCTCGGTCATGTCTGATAGTATTGCTTGACGGAGCGCACTGTTGCGGATGCAGCGTGCAACTACTGTTACATCCCCTCTGTTGACAAAAGTCAACCAAAGTTACGCACTGCAGCTTTAAGTTCTCTCTCTCTCTCTCTGTGTTTGTGTGTGTGAAAACTCTATTGAAACATCACTTCAGGCTCCTCATATCATTGTCAGGCAACACCGGATTAGCACAAAGCTGTTCTGTTCCCTTCTCTTGCATGGCTTTGCTTTGCTTTTATAGTCTCTTTCATTAAAAATGTGCCAGAACAGGATGGAGTTGAAACTGGAGTGAGGACTCATGTGTCACGCCGTAAGAAACACTTGTTAGAGGATGTGCTTGTACAGCAGGACTCGTGCCAACACTCAGGCTCTTGAGTCCATTCAGTCTCTGATTTCCTCCCTTAGGTGGCTGAGCGTTGGCAGCTGTCTCTGACGCGTCTCATGTTTAGCGCCCCACCAGGTCATTCCTGCAATCTATCACTGTTATGGTAACACTCCACACACTGCTGCTGCCTGTCGACGCCGTAACCCCGCGGCCACATTTATAGCTGTATTAAACACGGACCTCGGCCGTGCTCGCCGAGGTTCCACAAAAGCTCCACAGCCACCAGATTGTCTAACAAGAGAGTCTGCAGCTGTTGCCGAGTTGAGGATGAGCGGAGATGGGAGAGGCATGACCATCACATCTCCACTAATCCTCATAAGCAGCTCATGGCTCATGCTTAGTCAAAACAGGAGTGACAAAATCCAGAGCCGAAAAAGGGGCGCTTGTTTCTTAATTTCAGAGATTCTTTGTCAAGTCGATGAGCTGTTGTATCTGAAGTCTGGATCCTTCACTCTTGGCTCAAATATTACCTGGAAAACAAGGCCCCACCTTGAATATATTTGAAGAAGTAACCAAAAGGCTTTTTTTTCCCCCCTGCACGTACAGTAGTGTCAACATGACACAGCTGTGGTGGCCGTGTGTCCAGCCAGCTCCCTCAGGAAACTGACAGACTTGCAGCAAAGTCGAAAAGAGAAAACATGTTGTTGGGGAAAAAGTCTCAAGTTTTTCACTGGGATCGTACGGCCATTATGTGCCACTTACTTGTCGTTATTCATTCATGCTTTAAAAAAAGCGCGGGGTTGAGGCCAAGTGTTTAATAATTCTGCTTTTTACGAGCAGGGATTTACAGCACAGCTACCATGAAATAAGCAATAATCGATAAATATAATGATAAATATGATGAGCCAGACTGTTTATGACACCTCAGACAAAGACGCGTCGACTTGTGCCGTATACTTTATGAGCAGCAAATCAAAGAGTGATACTTTTAGTCATTTAGAGGCCAGACTTTATTGGGAAAAAAAAGCAGTTATACTCCGGAATAAAACTTCTCTTTCTGAAAATAATCTCATTCACCCCTTTAGATTTGTCTTTACAACCAGTAAACCACCAGTTTACTGTAAATCTGCAGTTGAAATGAGACACAATTGGCGCTATAATCTTCTACTTCTTCAACTTTATTATTGTTATTATTATTATCCCTGTAGGAAATTTGATCTGCTGCAGGCACATGGAAAACATGCAGAATCTTATTTTGCAGGTTGTTAGCACCTGGCAGCACACACACACACACACACACACACAGCGCTCAGCGAGCTGCCACTTTAGTGTTACATGCTATTACAAGCGAGTTCTGAGTAGATATTATGCAAAACGCGCGTCGTTAGGTGCTGCGTCAGTATTGCAGCTGACACTCTGTTATTGTGTAAGCCCCCGTGATCCTTTCTCATGCACTTGTCCGGGGGTCACGTGCGCGTCCGAGCCTGGCTCTCGACCGCGGTGGAAGCACCTGGGTTTCCTCTCTGAAGAATAGTAACCCCTGAGTCATTCTTTCACCAGATGGAAAATATGATCCAGTAACTGCCCTCCCTCCCTCCAATGCTTATTTTGCACCCCATTCTCCGTTTGGTGCATTATTGGCACTTCCTGTGCAGACCACATGCGGCGCGTGCATCTCTGTGCACTGCCACCTGCCTCCTGCCCGTTTCGCGCGCGCCGCCTTACAACGAAACCCCTGGAATGTGCGTACAGCGCCTCACCTTCAGTGTCTGGGCACATAACAAGTGAAATCTTGCATCCACAGAAGCAGACCTGGCTGCCAATAGTCGTCAATCAGCCGCACAAGTCAGAATTCCTCCTAAATCACTTCCAGTTATTTTTAGAAAGTCAGTGAAGTATGACAATGATAAGCCTCGTTGGTATGAGATTATGACATTCTTTCGGTGATGTCTCTTTTGAAGTCGTTTTCTGATAAAACCACAAGAATCTGATACGGGAGACGCTGTCTTGTTGCCCAACTCACTTTACTCTTTCAGAGGACGAACGTGTCTGCGTTTGTGGCATGAGACAGGTGGTTCCTTTTCAGGGGTGTCAAACTCAAATGACCTGGGGGCCAATGAGCATCTAGTCTGGTCAAGCGGGGGCCGATTTTGACGTCAACAATCGAACATTAAGAATTCAAGTCCCCGCTTGTGCCAGTGTCTCTGTAGATGAGACGTCTGCATGTGGGGACATACGCGCGGCAGTGACCTGCTCACTCATAGGCCTTTTTTTTGCATCGCTGCAGTATCGCTCCCTCGGCCCACGAGAGAGTCTCAGTCGCAATCAGGAAATATGGATTTCTCCTTCCTCCTTTGCGAGGGAGGCGGGGCCGCGTTGCTCGGGGCATGCCGTCTACTCAGTGAGCTTTAATCTCACATCTGGATGTAATTTACTGTGGTTTACTTAGGGAGAGCAGCGTTTACTGTAATAGAGACCACAATTACCACCGGTCAGCCTTATCTCAAGACCTGTGTCGTGTGTGTGTTTGTGTGTGTGTGTGTGTGTGTGTGTGTGTGTCTCGATGTGTCCTCAGGGAGACATTTGTGCATGCATTAATGGACATACACTGAGGAAACGGTGTTTATCTAAATCAGCGTTTACCGCTCTCCTGTCACTCGATCCTTGTTTTTCGGACTCCTCCGAACTCGGTAAAAACAAACTCAGTGTCAGCGATGGGATTATCTTCAAAAGAACTGAGTCCTAAGAGGGAATAAACTTAAAGATGACAGTGATTGTAGACTTAGTCAGAGTCAAGCCAGTCATAGTCTTCCAGTTTGCAGGAGGAGGACAAGCCGGGAGTAGCAATATATTGAATAGCCACTGGGGGGCAACGATGAGTCTACTTCTGTCAACATTGTCATTTCAGGACTTCCTCAATAGAAACATGACGTCCATTTTGCAAATTATCATGTCACCCAGATAAAGTGCAGCACAAGTTGAGTGATTGACAGCCGGTATTGACCAATCGGTGCCCTAACGAGGGGAGTGACACACTGACTGTGTCACTCCCCTCGTTAGGGCACCGATTGGTCACCGATAGCTCGTACCAACACACTATTTACAGACGGTGTAAATAGTGTGATGAACTATTCGTTATCCAGGCCAAGTCATTTCCTGGAGCCTTGTCACCATGAGGCCCAACCCACTCTCATCCCGAGAGCGTCATGCACCAACATATGGCGCTTTTCCACTATACAGTTGTGGCACGGTTCGACTCCACTTGTTTTGTTTTTTGTTTTTGTTTTGCTTTTCCATTAGCGATAGCACCTGGTACCCGCTACTCTAAGTGCCTGCTCTGGCGAGGTTCCAAGCGAAATTAAAAAGACGTGCTATTGTGACTCCTCCCCCGTTGAGGAGGTACTATAGTGATGGAAAGCGACCCAAACCGTATAGTGGAAAAGTGACAATACCCAGACGTGGGTGGGTACCCTGTGCATCCACAGGCTCCATTCACCCATATTACTTCAGAAACCGCCCCGGGAGACCCGGCTGGTTACTGTCAGACTGGAACATAGATACAGTGACCTGCAGACCCCGTGTGAGGCCTGAGAATTAGTGTCACGGCCGTGGCGTTGATGACGCGGAAACCTGGTTCTCAATACAAGGATGGATGAGGGAGAGTCGAGCTGCAGTCAAATCAAAACCAGGACACAGTCCTCTGTTTCTGGTCTTCATTTTCGTGTGACCTTGACACTTAACTCCAGCGCTTGCATCTCATCCATGCGCTGTTTATCCACAATGTTGCTATTCGGGAAAAGCTTTATAAAGTTATGGAACTATGCCCAAGACCTTGGATCTGTATTTGCGACCAAGAGGCAAGAAACAGAATAGGGGGTTTTCCAAAAAACTAAAAAGATGCAGCAGCTGCAGCAGTACTGTAAATAAAATGTGACAACTGATTCACCGTTTCAGAATTTGAAATAAAATGCACAGCTACTCATGACACGACACCAGACAGGTTTTTTGTGCAAAGTGGTGCAACGTCTCAACATGAATTTGTGGTTCGTGATGTGGTTATTTATTGATATTTTAGCTTATTTCCTCTTTTTTTTGATTGATAGTGACCAACGGGCCTCTCAAGGAGTTCCTCACATTTCACGTTACTTGCACACGTTCGCTTTGCCTCCATTGTTTTTGCGGCGCAAAAGGATGCAAAAAAATCTAGTTTCACCTCATTTTCCAGTCCACTCACCCAGGAGAAGGAGTCTTATCTATTTAGGCCGATCTGACAAAGAGACTAGTCTGTATTTGATTGGTGGAATATGTAGCCTAGCTGGTGTGCATTGTTTTTTGGCAACTGACCATGGTACCTGCTCTTGAATTGCCTCTCACCCTCCTTCCCCTTATGACCATAATGCTCGGTCCCCGTCATGTTTTATTTTGGCTCCCTTTTCACTCGCTGCCCTTCCCCTGACAGATTGGGTTTAAAGCAAGGAGGTTAAAGATGACGCAGTTCGGCTGTGTGGGAGTGGAGACTAACAAGGCCTGGGGCCTCTGGGGCCTGACAGCGGGAGCCAAGGGACACACAGCTCCTCTGATGTGACCCCGGAGGACGGAGCAAACTCTCAGCCAGCAGCGTACTCACTTTCGCAGTAGAGACTTTAGAAACAAAGGAAGCAGACGGCGGCTACCGTTTCTCGCTAGAAGCGCCATAGATGTTATGTATATGGAATATAGGACTTAGAAATGATTTGAAAATGATCCGCATGAGCTCCAAACTTCTGAACTGCACCTTCCCTTCCAGGTTTACACGAACACTGAACATCAGAATGATGGACAAAATGCGACTGTGACAAGATTGTTGAGTTGGTTTGAGAACTGGAAACTGCTGATCTTCTGGAATATTAAAAACAAAGCGGGGAGAGAAAGAACAAACACCGAGTGACTGGCAGCTGTGTGTGTGTGTGTGTGTGTGTGTGTGGATGGAAACGCCATAACCGCTCTCTTGCTACTGTGGTGAGCAGAAGAGCATCTCAGACATGAGCAGCATTTTGAACCAGACGAGCTGCAGTGGCTGCGTTCCATTCCTGTCCGCCAAGAACTGAAATCTGTTACTATGAAGAATGTGAACGTGGATTTCTGCTGAGGCTGCAACACGGCACACTGATATTTGGTGTCAACGTCGTAAATTCATGGCCCTAACCTGCTTCGCATTTGGAGCTCAGGTTTCCTGACGTGGGATCCAGACACAGATGTGGATTCAGGCTTTAAAAACCTTGCAAACTTGTTTTTAGTGAGTTAGTTAGTTGTTGTGTTAAAGTCACACCAACATAATGAAGACAGTAAATGAAAATGACTCATGGTACTCTTAGTCCATACCCCAGACAATTATCCTGCTGCTGCTATTAGACAAGTTTATACACATATCAATGTAAAGCGTTCCATCTTTGCAAGTGCTAAAATACCTCCCGACGAACCTTAATCACACAGTTCATAACCCAAGTGCACTTAGAGGAAGGAATGACTACGTGAGGAGCTTCACGCAGCTTCTTCTGATGTGGTAGCTTCTTCTGGTCCGCTTACTCCGCTCGCAGGAGGTGTCGGGAGATGTCAAGGTTAGAAAATCCTCCCCCACCGCTCCACATTGTCGAGGGCAACTGAGGCCAGAGCCAAAAAAAAAGTCCATTCTAAAAGTCCTGAAGGTTTACAGACAACTGTACAAAGTGGAAATGACATTAAACAACTGTGGCTTTCCCTACGGTGGCCTGGAAGTGCAAACCGTTATTACAAAATGGGAAAAACAACAATACAAATACCAAAACAAATGAAGCCACAATTCTTACGCAATAGGGTTTCAAGATAAGAGCCACTGAGTTTGTCTTTTTACTACTTCTCAAAGCAAACTTTTGCCATAACTTTGTCAGTTATAGAAAATAAAATAAAATAAATGTTTTCATGTCATTCCACAAGCCTTGACTTGGCCGTTTGTGTGTTAAATTATGTATAATATTATATATAATGAATAAATAAATAAAAAGAATTGACCGCTCACTTGATCACTTCTGGGTCACTTGCAGCATTTGGTACATTCCCAAATGCTTTTTGGCTTTTGTGATTTTTTTTTTTGTAATAATGCTTTGCACTTCCAGGCCACCGTACTTTCCCATGCATGTGTCCTGTCCTAAACACAGTTCAGTGAATACCCCTCTATAGATCAGATATAGAACAGCTATGCATTTCAACCGGATGACTTGCCACTTTGAAAATAAGGGAGATGCCTCATCAGTTCCCGTCACACAGGGAGGACGCAGCCTAAAGTGGCTGACTGGAATCTCTGTCTATTGACCTGACGACTGTCACGCTGTCATGTCCCTGCTGCAGGGACGGGTTGACGGATCGGTCCCAAACACACAGGACCTGCCAGGACATTCCTGTTTAATCACGTCTTTGCCGCGTGTAGTGCTGTGCGGACAGATGCTATCCTCACCCTAATTCATAACAGGAAGTGGACGCAATTTAGCAATGGACAGATGGGGTACTTACTTTACTGTTACTCCACTACATTTCCTCTCACTATCTACCAAATAAAATCAGAGGAAGAAGAGTCGGTAGTGGTCTGTATTTATATAGAGCTTTTCTAGTCTTGATGAGCTGCTATAGTTTTGGCGTTCACAGGCTTCAACATGGAGTTAAGTGTCTTGCTCAAGGACACATAAGGGCCAGGAATTGGACACAAATCCTTCCATTTGAAAGACAACTCACCCTACCACTGAGCTACTGGGGCTCAATCCTTGCTCTTTACTTCTAAAACTTAAGAATATTACTTTTGATACTTAAGTAAGAGTAAAAGTCATACTTTAAGACTTCAACTTCTACATTTTCTGGTAAGTATCCCTTTAACCCAGGGGTGTCAAACTTAGAATCGGCCTACCAGTGGGTCCACTCCGGCCCCCCAGGGTGAATTTGTGAAATTACGATTAGAATCTAATCAGAATGTGAAATATTCTATTTTACCTGTGGCTAAATGTTTTGTGCCTTTGTAAATGGTTAATTTGGGCATAAAATTGCTGGTTGTTTGGTAAAAAGATACTTAATTCAATGTAAAACAAAGGGAAACATTTGGAGTGCTTGTCGTTCATTGATTATTATGCTATTATTTTACTGGTCCAGCCCACTTAAGATCAAATTGTGCTGTATGGGCCACATACAGCACAATTTGATCTTAAGTGGGAACTTAAAATGAGTTTGACACCACGAGTAAAGTCTTTGCATATAAAGTATTAAAGTGTCTGCGGGCTAAGTGTGTCATGGAAACACTGACATGTAACACCAGTGATGTGGCGACACTGAGGAAGCGGGTCGTCTGACGTCTGCCCCCTGCGCTTCGGCTGGAGGACGTTTTTATTAAAATGTCGATTTCCCTTCCTGAGACGGAGTCAGCTGGAGGTTTCGTGTTTTCCCAGGCGAATGGGAAATGCACTCTGTTTATCGTGGGATGATGGGAAGAAAATCAAGACAGAGGAGGAAATCATCAACGGGAAAATAAATAGAGTGTTGAATCTTACACGACAGGAAACAGCTTTTTGAATCTAAACACTTGGGCACACGGTCAAATATGAGGCATATATACAGTATATATATATATGTATATGTTTACGAATCTGCTGTTTGTTTTGCTATTTTACTAGTAGTTTGGTAGTAGTGAGCATTCATTTTGTCCTCATTTTTGTGTTTTCCAGACTATCCCCGTGTCGAGTATGAACAGCACAACTGAAGGTAAGTGTCACTCAGTTTCACAGTTTTGTGAAACAGCCGGGTTTTTTTTTACAGGCTCTGCGGTAGAACGTAAACTGGAGGCTGTCAGATGCAGACGCAGTTAATCACTACTGTTTGTCACGCACCGCTGATGACGGTAAATCAGTAAGCGTGTCTGTGAATTCAGCCTGAGAACATGTCAGGACATGCAGGTGTTACTCAACTCCTGAGTGTCTATCCTCCCTTCTAAAAAAAGAGGACACGGAGCAGACACACAGCCAGTTTGAAGAAGCAGTGACTGGCCAGTGAACCGGCATTACAGTTCATCTCCTCACCGTGCATGTACTGTCGATGATGCTTCCCCAGCCGTCTCCTCGCGGCCCGTCTGCTTTTATAAACAGCTGTTGTGGTGTCAGGCTCCAGTGGGTGAACCCTGGGGTCACTGCAGTCCCAGAGGGTGCCCGTGGGGGCAGCTGGGCTCCACATCCAGCAGGGTGTTTTCAGTGATTGTTTTCTTACTCATACTATACTCCCACAGGAAAGCGCACTGCACATCAGTGTTGCAATTTAATAAAGTACGAATACTTTGTTACTGTACTTTACTTATTTATTTATTTACTCCACTACATTTCTGAAATAAAATGTGCTACTTTACTCCATGAAGTGTCTCACTCAAGGACAACTCGCCCCATCACTGAGCTACCATTGCAATTACTTTTACAGTAAATATCATACATTTTAAGACTTTTACTTAAGTAATAGTATCAAAAAAGTGACTTCAACTTCTACCACAGTCACTTTCTGGTGCGATGCTTGTACTTTTACTCAGGTATCCCTTTGTTATGTAAGCGTATTTAATTAAAAATGGATAAAACTGGATACACACTGGCATATCGGGTTTCTTTGCACATTGATTGTATGGGCCTGTCGTTGTAGAATTATGAAGTTACTGATACTGCTATAGTCAAACTCCAACAACTGCACTGTGATATCATGCATTTATCCGCTAACTGGGACGTAGAGGCTCACACTCAGCCTCCTGTTCTCATCCACAGTGCTAATGTTTCAAGAAGTGTGGAGTCGCAGCTTCTGCCGGACCATCGAGAAGCTCGTGGAGGTGGTGCACGAGTACCCGACGGAGGTGGAGCACATCTACAGCCCCTCCTGTGTGCCGCTGGTGAGGTGCGCGGGTTGTTGTGGGGACGAGAACTTGGAGTGTCATCCCACCCGCACCACAAATGTCACCATGGAGGTAAAAGAGAGCAAAAGCCCGGTTCAGAGCGACTGCGCCCCTCACGTCACTGAGTGTCCCGCTTTTGACATCGCGTTACCTTGTTCTGTCCTCCAGCTGCTGAAAATCAGGCCATCAGAGCCGGGTCAGGCTTATGTCGAGATGACGTTTGTGGAGCACCAGTCATGTGAATGTAGGTAAGAAACCAAGACATAGTTTGTGTCATGAATATTTATGCATATTTATATGTACAAAAACACAATATAAAATATTATGTGCTTACATATTCCTTCACCAGAAAATACATTAGCAACACAGTTGTGTCACTAGTTGGGCAAAACAAATTAGGTATAATTAATTATAATATCCATTTCTTGTTGGCAAATGTTTACAATGATTGTGATTTTTTTTTAATTTGTCGAAATGTTTGTTCCTCAGAGTAAAGAAACCTGTGGTGAAGGTTGAACGGTAAGACCCATGAATTTGCCGTTGATTCCGAGAAAAAGGATGAGTGTCCATCTCGGGGGAAACGGAGGTTTACTGTTGGTTTTGCTCTCATTGCAGGAAAAGGCAAAGAGGAAGAGGAAGGAAGAGGAAGGAGCGACAAAAAATCAAAGAATGTGACAGGTGATGGCGCAATCTTTCATTCAAATACCTCTCCAACGACACACAACTCCTTATATGGACATCCTGGGGGCGTGTGTGTTTAGTAGTGATATAAAGTAGCAGTAAATATGCAGAAGTCACAAAATTAGACTGTTTTTCTTTCCTTTTTGTTCATAAAAATAGCAATTTTGAAGTACTTTTTGCTCAGGTGTGTTAATATAGTTGGTGATTGCCTGTGTTGTGCTGAAAAAAAGGATATAAGACATACTATACTGCACATTCTTATAGCTTCTGTGTATGCTGTATGTTTTAACAAAGTAATGGAAAAAAGCAGCTGAAATGCTCTGTGTTCCCAGGGTAAACTATGCATTGTTTTTTTTCTTGTGTCCTTTAGGTGCCAGATCCCTCGAAGGTAACTGCAGTGGTGACCCAACCCCCTGTTGCAGTGTGGCTCATTATTTATTTCCAGCCCAGTGACGGCATCACGAGTCTCCTCCGCTCATCTATCAATACTGTGTCTGCAGCCAGAGACTCAAAGCGCTGGGTTGTTTTGCTGACATGCCCTTCCACTGATGGGCAGATTGTTTGTAACCACAAGGTTCAAAAAAAAAAAGAAAAGAAAAAAGGAGTGTGTTTTGAAATGTGGAAACACTGCTGTTCAACACATGACACAAAAGGATTTCCCTGGGAGCCAGTGCAATGTAGAATCAAACAGACTGATGCCTTTTCTTTTATACTAGTTATTACTGTATCAGTTATTGTAATTTGCCGATTTCTTTGGTATTTAAAGGTGGCTATGTTTAAAAATCTATATTTATTGATACAGCTAAATATACTTGGAACAGTAAAAGAAAGTTTGTCATTCTTTGTTCATTTGTTATCAAGACTCCTCGACCTGTCACCACAGCAAATGTTGGACTTGATGTGCAGCTGCCTTGTACATGTAGTAATGTCTCCCTCTAGTGTTCATGGAAACAGTGTTCAAAATTGCTCAATATGATAGTATTTTTGAGGTCAAATACGGATATAGGACAAGTTACACTCAACTGTGTCATCAACTTATATGGCATTTACCTATAGCTAAGTAACAGTCCCTTAGCTGCTTATTTTGTACTTCTCCTCTTCCTCTCTTGTGTCGCGTGACCAAACAAGAAGTATTTTACTCCTAATTCTCGCCAGACGAAAAACAAATGATTAAAAACTGTTTGCAAGAAGTACGTATACGTAAATATATCAAACTGTCAACATTTCCTAAACATATGAAGCCTCTGTGTTACTTGTTTTTTTTTTTGACAGAATAGTATACGTGAAAAAGGACACATCTGTTTCACAACACGCTCGAAATTGATATTGATGACAGCTGTTTTCTTTTTTGTTTTTTTCCCCCACTGATATTATATTGAAAGCATTTCTCTTTGTGTGGACCCTGGTGACACTCGACTCACATGAGCCCGCAGCTCAGGTGTCTTACTCTGTCTGTTTTTGAAGAAGGGATCGACTGAAGTAGTTATGTAAAAATGATGATGAATGATTTTCATGTACTACACAGAGAAAATCTCTATGAAAAAAAGTAACATTTCTACTGTATTAGCATTTTATGTCATTTAAATATTTATTTCAGAAATAAATTGTTACATTGTCAACCTGTCTTCTGATATTTATTGTGTTATTATTATTTAATATTAAATAATTGTATTATCAATCCCAGCTGACATTATTATTAGTAGTATTATGTCATGTCACTATTTATATTGTGAACAGGGTTTGTCAACTTTAAAAAAGTGGGTCACCATATAAAAATTTAGGGGAAACACTGATTTACATCCTTACCTGAGCTTCACGTAACCGACTTTAAGTTACACAATCCCACAGGGGCCGCACACACGACAAAACAAACGCTCATGTTGCCTCATCGTCTCCCTGGAACAATAATACACCTGAATCTGATGTTTCCCCGGCAACGTCAGTATGCAGCCGGTCAGGTCGATGGAGAGACTAAGTCCTCGGTGTTGCCTGAAAGGCGCCACCAAGAGACAGACAACAGAGCAGGAGCGGATGTTTCCCAAAATAATTACTGCAATGACATAATATGCTGCGGGTGAAGAATTTAAAGACACTCGATTAAGTGCAAACTGAAGAACTGCGCTGAAACGAACTTATGATGACAACTGCTGATGGGCAAACAGCAGTTGCCTGCAAGTCTACGATGAGGGACGGGTTTCTTTTTAGAACAAGACGTAAACAGGGCGTAGCTAACATTAGCTAAATAGAAAAGACGATAGGGGTGTATCAAGTGGAAAACTGTTATCTTGGACAACGGTTTAGAGTGATTTATGTTTTCAAGCAAACGGGATATAAGTAAGTATCGTAATATATACATGTAATGTGTATATATAGAAATATAGTTAGTCGAATATGATATCGATAGTACAGTGGTGAGCTAGTTGCTAGTTAGCGTTAACCTAGCCAACTGTGCTAACTGCTGGAGTAGCTAATGTTAATGTATTTGATGTTGCATTTCACGAAGTAAGAGTATGTTACTTATCGCAGTTTATTTGCTGTTACTTAAGGTTGGGTAGTTGTTCAAAGAGGGACGACGTCCACAACAACCGCTAGCATACAAACTGCAGAGTTCTGACAGCCTGTTTGTGTTGTTTCTGTCGTTTATTTATACACACACGAGTTATTTTCTCTGGCGCCTCTCTGTTGCAAGTTTTAGTAGTGCTTTAAAAAAGCAACCATTTAGTCAGAGGACACACAATTACAACCATTTAGTCAGAGGACACACGACAAGCTTAAAAAGTCACAGATGTGAACAAAATGCCTGTACTGTATTAAAATAAAATAAAATGCTTGGCACAAATGAATTGAGCCTCTCAAACAGGGCATGCAGTACAAATTTGAGACTTAACATGCTTCAAATGAAACTGGAACATGTATTTTCAAATTTCTGGATTACAGATAACACTGATAAACAGAACTTCCAATACCTTTTAGGTCAACTGGGAACTTGTACTTCTAGCTGTTTGTGTTCATCGAGCTTGTCGAAATAACCCGATTATGGGGGAGGAACGGTATTTAAAATAGTATAAAATTACGATATGCCAAGATTCAAATTTCCCCCATCACTAATGCGTCCTAACAGTTGAAATTGTGCCAGATTTGAACAAACACAACAATTTGTACGTAAAGCTCAAGGTAAAAGCAAACTGAACTCCACTGAAGCCTTGGTGAACTTTGAACACTGATTCTTTTCTTCCAGAAGAGACCAACATGAGTAGTTCTAGTAGACCTGACAGACACAGGACACCAGCGTTCACCAGGGCGATGCATCTCGGGACATCAAAGCTTGACCTGGAGAGAGATTCGGGCTTCTCAGGTTTGTTTCAGTTACATTGCTAGTGGTGTGAGTGTGTACTGTATAGTTGGCAATTCCCTCATCGAGAAAATGAGAAAAAGTCTAGAGAGCTCTAATCAAATTGGGGATCTAGGTCAACTTTTCTATGTAGGTTATTCTCCAATGGGCCAGTTTTTCCCTGATTACCTTTTATTTTCGCTAGGAAGGTTGGCCTGTATTTAGTTTAATCCTCCTCACCAGGTTTGTGGTGTCATTTTCAAGATACACTAAGGAGGCTTATCTCCATCCACCACTGATTTCATCATATTTTTGTCCGGCCTCAGTTACTGTTCACAATAGTAAGGTCAATCTTTTCCCTTTGCACATGTCATGACCCATATGCTTGTCTTCCCCCTCCTCAGACGCTAGCTCTGAGTACCTCAGCACAGTCGATCTGACTGAATCTGAAGGAGCTGGAGGGACGCGGTCCGTATTCAGCCAGGACCCTACTGGTTCTCAATTGGCTGTGATGGGAGGCTCATATGCGGGACTATCTCCAATGATCATAATGAACCACTTTGTCCCAAATCAGGTAAAATACAATGCGGATTGTTTGCCTGTGTTTAGCACTGTTAATGTCTTTATGCTTGGAAGAGTTTTGATAACATGGGGCTTGTTTAGTTGTTGCAGAAGAAAGAAGGGTGTTAATGATTATTACTTTCTCACCGTAGCCTGCCAACTGTTTGTGACAGTTGACAAGCTAAGGTAATATTTAATTGTCTTTAATTTAATATTTTTTTGGAATTTCTGACATAATTTAGAGTAATTTATTCACAATTAGAAAATGACACACAATAGGTAGTACTTGCACACTTTCTATGTTTGTTTGTTTTTGTCGCTGTTTACAACTTTAAACAGCAGATTTACCTGCTTAATTTTTTTTTTAATTCCTTAAATCTAGAGCTATATTATCAATGCAACTGTATTTTTAATTATTATGATAAAAGAGAATGTATATAAAGTTTCGGCATTCAGGGAAATTTGTCCATGATTCTTGTATTTAAAGAGTACTTTATTATAAGTCCTGTGTTGTGTAAAAGCACAAAACTAAAGTATATTCCTTCTCTAGCAGCCCCTGATGGCTCCAGCAGAAAAACAGTGGGGCTTTCCTTCACCCTTGGAACTCATGCCTCAATCACAGGTGGTTCTTCTCCAACCCATGGTATCGAATGGCAGCAGCAACTCTCCAAAGACGTGCGCTGAAAACGTCGGACCGTTGAAAGGCCACATGCCAACTCCCAAATCATACCCTAGAATTGCCCCTCAGCCTGCAGACCTGCCCTCTAAAAGGGTGGGATCCTCCAGGATGAAGGGGTGTTCAACTTCAGGTCATGACCAGCAACAGAGAAAGCACCACCACAGCCACAGGCCCTACAGCTCCCCCGGCCCGCAGGCCAACGCCATCCCCACTTTTGAAGCGGGACACGACCACACACAGACTGATGATAATCAGGAGCAGCTCAGTGAAAAGTCGCTCTACCTGCTGGCAGACACCAGCGCTCTGCTCTCCTGTACAGATGAATTCAAGCCAGAGGTGGGCAGTGACAGGAACCATGCTGACGAATGCCAGCAGGACCTCTCCATGGACAGCAACAAACGGAAGCGCTTCAGTAACACCTACAATATTCTCAACAAGTCAGGCTTGCTGGGGATCACCATGCGCACAAAGCAGCTAATGAAGGAGAACAGGCGTACTCAGTGCCAGCTGCAGCAGCTTCGAGAACAGACTGCCCTGCTGCTGGAGGCTCTGAGCAGCAAGGACCCGCAGCTCTGGACTAAACTTCAGCACTCTCTGCAGAGCTCAGACAAGGAGCATTTGGGAACCAAAGCTCAGATAATCCTGGCATAATTTAGTGAATTTTGTGCACGTGACCAGTGATTTCAAATCTGGGGAACAAAAGAAAATGATTTTACTTAATGAGATGAAAGAAAACATGAAGAAAAGCTTTTTTTTGGTCGGCCCTAATCCAGTAAGCAATGCAGCATCAAACATTATCACGAAACCAACATAAACTGAACTGAACCTAATGCTTTAATGCTTTTGTCAGGAGGTTGTACGGTCGTCATCTTTGGAACAAACCCTTCAGAGCTGCTGGTTTAAGCTCAAAATATCAAGCTGCAGTGCATCCATTATTATACCAAGGTAGCATTATTACATTTCAAACTTTTGTTTATGATATTTTCTCTGGTTTCCGAGAAGCAAAAGGAATTTTTTATATGGAACTCCTAACTACATAGGTGCACGTCTTTAGAGCAGTGGTTCTCACACTTTTTTATACCACCTGAGAAGATACTGAGCTGTTTTAAGTCACAGGAGGCAGATTTAATCCCAGTAAGATCATTTGCTCTGCTCTGCGAGAGATAAGGTGACTCTAATTATTATTATTATTTTATTATTTCTTAAATTTTTTCGACACACTTTTTCTCCGAGTGCCGCCAGAGGAAGCTCACGTGCCACAGTTTGAGAACCACACATGAGGGCACGTGGTTGTTAATTCCTCACACATGCCCTGACTCTCTTATCTGTAGAGACAATATAGTTGATCTTGACTGAAATTGTGATTATTTATTTATTTAGTTTTCCCCAAAAAAAACGTTTTGTGAGATTACATTATAAGAGTGGTACCATGTTTTCGTGGTTCTTTTTTAATTCAGCCAACAAAGCACCGTTCAGATTGAGAGGGAAGCTCCAGGCGGTGCTGATAAAGAACCTTTATCCAAAGATTCATAATCACAAACAGCAGTCAGAGCCTTCCTCTTAGGGGCTTTCAGTCACATTGTCTGGGAATAAAAGCAACAATAACACTGAGGCCCAGCAGGGTAACCAACACTTAACAACCTGTGTGTTTGGTTTCAGAGCCAGCGCTGTGTGTGTGTGTGTGTAGAGGGAAGCCAAAGCATATCTAGCATCTTGTTGATATCACTTCACCTCCTGCCCCAGCTGAGCCCCCCCACCCCAGAGAGGTCAACACATCTTTATTTCTCGAATTATGGTATGTAAATCACATTTTAAAAAGTGCACTAAAAGCTAACTTACTTGGCACTACTCATAAATAAAATTGAGAAAATAATACCACTTTTTATTTCAAGCCTCTCTTTTTTAAGGCACGTTTTGAAAGATGTGGGAATGTAGAAGTTTGCCGGGACTGAACTCCCTTGTCGTGAGGTGTTGTCGCCTTATTATTGTCTTTGATTTCGCTTATGTCGCTGCCAATGTAATTCACGTTTTTGTCGCGTCGAGCAACGTATGATGTCGTATTAAAGTGAGGCACAAAGACTAAAGGACAGAACGGCTGAATATTAATCGTTAAATCTCCTAAACTCTTGCACTTTAGCTGAAAGATTACTGACTAATGTTGGCCCGTTTATTGAGCATCGTGGGTTGATGAAGTAATGTGAATATAAATGTTTAAGTAGATGCGTGTGCCGTTTTTTTAAAAATGTCTTGTTTGTCCATATCCATGCTTTGTGACAGACTTGTGGAAAGAAAGTTGACTTTACTTAAAGGTCTCCAATGAATTAAGATTATTATTTGAATTTGACTCTTTTCTTTTACATCTCAAAGATAATTATTAAGAGAGATATTGTCATAAATGGTTGAGAAAGTGCAGGTTTATACTGTATTATTTATTTAAAGAACTACTGTTGTAACTTTAAAGAGATAATCATTTTTTGTTTTAAGGGGGAAAATTCCTTCACGTTGCTTATTTTGTGTGTTATTGCGAAACATGCTTTCTGCAATTTTTGTTAAACAAAAGACACTTTTACTAATAATGAAGTTTCATTCAATAAAATCCTCTCCTCATACTTTTTTTATTGCACTTTCCCAGCTCAGACTGAAAATCCAACAGAAGAAGAACACTTTTTTTTTACATTTAAATACCTTTATTGGTGTAATAGTAGACAAAATAGCTCTAGAAAGTGTACTTAATGAAATCCAAAACACAGTATAACAGTGGAAAGTCTAGGGCTGCAACTAATGATTATGTTCGTAATCGATTATTATCTTCCTAATGAATTGATTAGTTGTTTGGTCCAGAAAATGTTAAAGAAAATGTCGATGTGTTTCTCAAACCTTGAAATGATGATGTTTTATCATGACATTGGCACTAATAGACATAGTAAATATAGAAGCGTCATTTAAGAGCTTGTATTAATTGTTTAAAAAGAAAAAAAACGCCCAAAACAGTTGGTTATTAAAATGGATTAGCAGCCCTAGAAAAGTCCTTATTATTGTTATACAACAGACGGCATCATTAGCAGTATACAGTAGTGAACTCATCTTTGGGGTCATGTACGATAGGATTTTATGGCACGTTGTGAATAATACCCCGGATATTACTATGGTAATCAGTTTCACTTTCCCCCCTATCTGTTCTTACAATGGAACACATCACTGTAGCTTCATCAGACTGTGAGTCACGTTCCCGTGAGTAGAAAACACCAGGTTCAAGCTTTATGTAACAAATAGTGTTTTTCTGTGTGCTAGCCCTTAACGTTAAGTGATTCATTGTCATAAGAACCTCAACACATTTTGACTGATTATCTCACAACAGACCAGTGGCATAATACAAACTTAAACATCTTCATAATTTCATGTAAGCAACTGTTTACGTCAAAAAAACCAAAAACATTTCTTAATACTGCTTTATAAGAACCTACGTAAAAGATACACCTATATATACTATGCATTTTCACATCATTATATGGCTCCTATCATTAAAGGAATGTATATACTAAAAGCTAAATATTGCAAAGTCATAAAGCATCCATTTTAAAATGATAACCTTATGGGAAGCATTTGGGAGAATGTGGATATGATGTTGTGTTTTTTCCACTCAATCTTGTTTCTGTGCGTCCATCTCATCCGTGCACGTCTCCACAGTCTGTACGGGCAGGATGAGGCCGAGGATCCAGCGCGTGCCAAAGACGTCCATGAGGTTGTTTCGCCAGGGGCTGTGATTGTCCACGAGCTGCCCTCTCTGCATCTGACACCAGGTCTGTCCCCGGGCCACCAGCAGGACCTGCTGGCAGCAGAACCCTGCACAGACCAGGCCGATGCCCAGCCACACGTACAGCATCAGCACGACAAACAGCTGCAAGCCTGAGATTGTTCCTGTGAGTAGAAATGAGTCATATGTCTTTAAAGGGGCGGTATGTAATACATTTATTACATTAGTGCTGCTTTTCCATGACGCTGTTGCAGCACAACTTGTGCTATGATGACTCCACCCACGTTGAGGGGGGTACTATACTAATGGAAACCGATACCAAACCGAGTCCAGCCGAGCTGGAACTGTATAGTGGAAAAGCACCAATAGGCATAAAATTATTCGTACGTTTGAAGTATTTTTACAATCAACACAGCATTCACAGTATTCGGCCGTGTAATTTCGCTGACCGCGGCTCGTTTCCCGATGAATTCACAGCTAACCAGTCAGAACAAATGTCGTGGATGACGTACAATCCGAACATTTAACGCGGCATCAATTGGGGGTGGGATGGCGTGTGCGACTCAAAATAGGTTTCACCGGCATTCACTCTGAGCTGCTGTTGCAACGTTATAATTCACGTCCGAATTGTTTGCACTTTTCTTCCGTCCGGTGTGCAAAGTCACTCCTTTGGAAAAAAAGGTCACTTGAGGGGTCTGAACACTCACTAAATATAGCGACAAAGTCACTAAATTGCTCAGCGTACTTCAGCACACCCTCTAGAGTTCCTGGTAATCTGAAAAGTCCCCTGTGGCGACTAGGTACTTCTTTCGGGGGAAAGTTTTTAATTGAATTTAATTTCAGTAGATTTGTCATGGTTTTTCAAAACTCCCGGGTAAATGAGAAAAGTTTCTGTGCCAGAAAATGGGCTCTCTGAATTGCAGTAAATGTTTTGATCACTTTAACCCTTCAGCTTCCAAAATGTCCATCTGGACCTTTTGTTTTGCTAATTTTAACCATAAAAGGGCCAGAAAATGTCCCATGAGTAAGTGCTGTTGCCCATTTTTCCAGAATAACTTCCAATATCTGGCAGTTCTTTGCACTTTACTGCATGTTAAAATATTGTATTAACAATTTTAAGTTGAAGTTTTATTTAGAAAAAATGCTGTAGTTGTATTTGTTTGCATTTCTCCGGCTTCCTGCAACAGCATGAGTGAAATTACCATAACAAACACATATTTCCTATAGCACAAACCGTCTACCCACAGTTTGAAAGTGATTACAACTCACCCATGAAGAAGTAGCCTGTGGAGAAGGGGAGAAGAGTCAGGAAGGTGAGTGGGTTCTCAAAGGAGAGGGAGTACTCCACTGTGAGGAAGGCCACGCCAAGAACCAAAGAGTACAAACACGTGCACGACGTGTAGATGCAGAACATGATGAAGTAGCGCATGTTTTTGTTGCCGATGCAGTTCCCCGTGAAAAAGCAGTGGTGGTCCCGCTTGAGAATGACTTTCTTACACAACTTGCAGAAGTGACGACCGTTTAGGAGGTAGTGAGCGTCCACCATGTCTGAGCAGTGCGGGGAGCACACTGGCACCCCTGTCTCATTGGCACTTTCAGCAGGATATTTGATAGTCATTATGTAATTCCCCAGCGCATTGAACATCAAGAACAGAAAAAACACCGTGTGAAGAGTCTTCGAACCCCCCGGTGACGTGTCAGGGTTTGGGAACAACGTTGGGATGAAGAAGCAGAAGTGTAAGATGAAGGTGACCGCAGTAGCTGTGAAGAAGTAGGCAGGTGCTACAGCGTTGAGGAGCCGCAGTTTTAACATCCTGGTGAACATGTCTGCGTGATAGTGAAGAAGAATCTGTAAGCAAGAAACCAGGTTACCTGTGTTCACATAGGACCCAACATGAATTTACATACAAAGCGAACGCACAGATATGAGTAGCCTTCGCTGGATTCGAAATTTTACAACTTTCGCGAAGAATCACGCTGAAAGGATATCCATGGAAAAAAATATTTATACATGTGAACCACTACTAATCATAAGACTTCCCTCACACTTACCTCCCTTTCCAGGGCATGTCGGAACTACGGTGGCCCTCAAAACACAGAAAGGATGACGTTTGTTGTTTGTTTGATAAATTTGTTCTTCAAAAAAAAAGCTAAACTTGGTGGCGCAAGATGGCCGCCTTTAGTGCCTATATTATTCTAAGGCGACCAAGACAAAATATTTAAGGCTGGGTCTAAAACAAAATGGGCTCTTTTACATGAAAAACCAGCAACAGTTGTGACAGTGCCATCTAGTGGGAATAGCATGTTTTTTCTCCAGATGCCGAATATAGCCAAAATGACAGCATCTGGTGGAGAGTAGTAAAAATGATTGATACCCAGATATATAAAATGTTTGTATTATGCTTTAATGGAAGTGCAAGTTCAAAAACTTGCAGTTTGAATGGGTTTCAATGGGACATTTTTTGCCCTTAATGGTATGAGTGTAACACTTGTTTGTACACGGTGTATTTTAGCCTTACTGTATAACAGGATCAAATAAAAATACACAATCTTGACAAAATTAAGTGCGTAAAATGCAACAAACAACAGTCCCAAAGTGATGTTTCACATATACAAACCAACGCGTGGGTAGTAGATTCTATTTCTGCTAATTAACCCTCCTAAATATGACTGCGCTCAGGAAAACTAACTTCTTCTGGCAAATGTGGGTCTGGAGATTCTCCAGGGGACTCAGAGCATTCTAAAAATATCTCAGTCTTTGTGGGTCCACAGACCAAACTAGTGAAGTCTCCATCACAATAATAACTTTATTTATGCAGAGCAATAGGCGTTTAAATCATTATCAAGTAGTAAACATCAAAACATGGAACCACAAATTGTAGCGTCCGCATGAAAACACCATGAAGACGCACAATACATTTCCTCTCCACTGTTTTTTTTTTCCCCATCTCGGGCGAAATTAGATGCCGTCAATCATTCTATCTCCATGACGACATAATTAAAACCACGATTATCTAAAGAGCGCATGTTTGTGATCGATCGGGCTGCGTCGTACCTGCGCGGTCCAGAGAGAAGAGGAGCTGTCCTTTCAGCACCACGGAGCCTCGGCTCAGAGCTCAGCAGCACCTTCATTCAAATGCACCGAGAAAGATAAACGTTGTTTCTCCTCTCACTGACGTCCTCACATCATTTAACGGCTGTCCTCTCCTTTGTCTAGCGCCGCCTGTTGGTCTGGATGCGTCTTTTTTTATTTGACAACCACCCAAAGCCACATATTGCTTTATTATTGCATATTATTAAAATGATTGTTATGTTTCTGTAATGGTTAATTAACTCTTTAACTGAAATGATATTTTTAATGCTAAAATATAATTAGTATTGTTCATGAATTTTCACATTCACTGTTTTCCAAAAGAAATAAGCAAAAAAAAAAAAGTATTTTGTTAAAATATAGTTATTTTCTTGCATTCCTGAACAGAACAAAAATAATGGTTTGAATAGTGGTCGTTTTAATCTTTTAATTTCTAGACTCAAATCAACAGGGTTATACAAAGGTAAATTCAGTTTGTTATTTGACACATAAATAACAATACCATTTTCAAGTTTTAAACAAGATTTCTAAAATATTTTCTTGTTTTTGTGAAAGTCTAATACATCAGTTAAGCACTAGATATGTGTGTGTGTGTACGTATATATACTGCATGTACACACACATACACACACACATTTGTGTATACAGTACATGTGTGCACGGGTGGATCACTGAACAGGCATTTTCGCTACTACGTTATTTATTTCGATATTTTTATGGGGCCCTGAAGCCAAAAAAAAACGTGTTATATTTTGTGATATATCTTAATAGGGGCCGCGTTAACACCATGGTTTATGTTACTCACCCCTTAAATCTGAAAGGGGCCCTTCAGCCAAAAAAAGGTGAAATTATATGATAACAGGGCCCCTCAATCATATATTATAATAATAATTATTATCATTATTAGCCATGTGTTGCCCGTCAAAAAGGACATGTAGCTAGTGGGAGGAGGAGAAACTGTAATATGCAGTGATATGAAATGAAGAAAACGACAAACAGGAATAGAAGATGCAAGGTAAACATGTTTCCTGTAGGTGGCGCTGCATCCTCAGTCATTTTACCTCCCACATGTGAACACTGTCATATTTGTGCTCTGGGTTTATTGTGTCGCTGCTATGGCCGGATACAATAATAAGAATGATTGATTAATATTTTGTTTTGTTTTTCTTCTTTTTTAAATTTGGTTTCAACATACTAATATGTATATATATATATTTTTTTTTTAATATTATCCTGGATGCCTCCCTCCCCCCTCCCCCCTAACAATAATAATAAAAAAAAATCAAAGCACTTGACGCTTCTGAGCAGGTGTGTCATTGCCAGACGGTCCCTGACTGAGGTGGGAGTTTCTCTTGTTTGGTGTTGGATAAAAAAAACCCAACCCAGCAGTATCTTCATCATCATCATCTTCAGCAGCAGCAGCAGCAGACGCCACCGATCAGGGATCAGGAGTGAGCTGTCCGAGGTGAGTGACGAGCCTTTGACTTATTCTTATCAATCCACTTTATTGACGCTCGCGAGCACCGGGAGCGGTGTGTTGGCGCTATTTGTGGCGCAATCGTTTCCATCAAGTTGCAGATCAGGAGGAGGAGAAGGAGGAAGAGGAAGAGGAAGGCGAGTGAGCGAGCAGCTACTGATTGTTTGTTTGTTTGTGAATGCTGCAGTCAACACACAGAGGCGCCTGATTGCAGAGACACGCGCGCACGTTTCCCCTCAACCCGCAAAAATCTGAAGATGAAACATGTTGAATTTCTAAATCAGCGTCTCTTCGACCTCGTGTGTCTTTATTTATTGCTTGGTGTGTACGATGACGCTTCCAGCGACGTGTAAACAGATGCAGCAACACCTTCCCACCCTTTTACTCCCCATGGAGCTTTTTTCTTTTATTAATAAGCACCAGTGATAAATATCATGTTTTTAGATACCATGTGACCATGCTGCCTTCTTCACTCTGTTTTTTTTTTTTGAATTTACATGGACACATAAAGAGCTGGCTGGTCAGTTGACCTGTTGAATTCATATTTCTTATTTCACAGCTGTTCTGCTGCCATTTGCACGTGAGTGTGATGAGAGGAAGTGGCCTTTAAAATGTCAGGTTGTCAGATAATGGCTTTGTGGTGTGGCACCGGCTGACACGGCTCAGGAACAAAGGTCTTGTTGTTTGTCCTCATGAAGAGGGACATTCAGGCATTTCAGTGAATATTAACGAGGCCACGTCACAGCCCATCTGAAGATAAATCACAGTTATGATGGTAATTAGAGTCGGTCATTAATTAGACAGGATCTCCGTCCAGTTTGTCCATAAATAGACACATTAAAGGCTTTCAGCATTTTATTGGACGTCTGTGATTACTTATATAATCTCATCTACACCAGAGGCCTCAAACAAGCGGCCCACGATTTAACGTCAAGTTTATTTATTTTGCATCAGATGTACTTTTATAGTGAACTATAATGTACTTTTATTTTGAAATCCGTGATATGATTCTAATTGTAAATTCTTATCTCACACCCTGAATGATCTGTTACCCACTGACCAGACTAGGCGCTCAGTGGCCCCCCACAGGTCATTAACCCTAAGGTTTACTGTAAAACATGAGGAGCCTTTGAAGACTGGTGACCACTGTAGTTGTTGAGTGCAGTAAGCAACAGATGTGCGAGTTTTCTTGTTCAGTGTTTGTTGATGCAGGCGAGGAGGGGAATACCTTTTAAGTGTATGTACTTTGTGCACCTTTTGACTCTCTTGTAATTTTGATTTCTCCGTCTGTGGCTGACAGAGGTCGAACACTCAGTGGGCTTTCACTTTAATTTGTAATCAGTGTGAGGATGAGGGGAAAAAAAGCATCACACATACAGTACATTAATATTTCACGGGGCTCAGATTGAAAGGAGAGCTCGCAATAGTGGAATGGATACAGAGTCTACACACACTGAGAAATAAAACAGTAGTCACTTGTTTTACTTCTGAGAAAATCATATATTATTTTTTTATGGACAGCTCCCGCTGAAGACGATCAAACAAGGGACAAGCAGTGAAGTGGGTTTAAAAATAGTCCATGAGGTATCACTCCTTCCATTTTTGCAAAAACATCAATGAGTTTGTCCAGTGTCACATAAAAGAGCCTCAGAAATATTAAAGATCAAACCTGGAGGAGCAAAAACCTTTCTACAGTATTTCCCTGTTTGGCCATAAATCCATATTTCTATTATAGATGTTATTCTAAAATATATTTATTATTATTACATGATGCAGTGTTTCTCCCACAGTAGTGACAATATATTGTTATAAATCGGTATCCGTGTCGGTCCAGTCGTGGACAAATGAAAATGTGATGCAATCCAAAGAAATCTTGCAACGTGAGAAAGGAAAACGGGCTCCAAAAAACAAAACGATGCAAAACCGAAAACCACGCACGAATCCCAAAACGCCAGCTGGAGCAAAAACACCGGCATATTCAATAACGGAAGTGCTCCAGGCCTGTGGGGGGCGCTGTTGTGCAGCTCTACGACCAGCTATTACGATACTCTGGGACTACTTCCTTCTTATTTTATTAAAAGGCCTGGTCATGGATACAGGTTGTCCTCCTGTAACCCCGCAGGTTTTATGATCAGTGTTTTAAAACTGCAGGCGGCTGAGTAGCTGGAGCCACGTCGGTCATTTCCGCGAGCCCAGAGGAAGAGAAGCTGCGGCAGATCACTGGAAGCCTGGAGGAGGATTGGCTGTTAGGCCTCTGTGTTGTTCTGCTCGTCATTCCAATTGTAATGGCTGTTCTGGTTTTTTCTGTGTGAGTCTCGGCAGTTATTAACACGCAAGGCATTCATCTGTTGTTGTGTTTCCACTTTGTGCGTGACGTGAAGCTGGAGAGGAATATTTTCAAGCTAACGGCCCTTTTATGAATCGAGCAAACAAATATGAACCACAAAATGAAAACAACGCAAATTGCAAATCAAATATCGATTTAATCATTCGGAAATATTGTTTTTTATTTGTTTGGAATGATCCGAGTTAGTCACAGGCTTGGAGTCTGGAGCTGTCTGTCTGGAGCTCGTTCCCCAGGTTTTCCCTGTCGACATCCGACAAAATAATTGTAACCTATTCTGATCATTACAATTATTTTGTCAGAGTCTATGACTACTTCCGCTTAGCCTGTGTGTGTGTATATATATATATATATATATATATATATATATATATATATATATATATGTATATATATATATATGTATATATATATATATATGTATATATATATATGTGTGTGTGTGTGTATACATGTATATGTGTATATATATGTATATATATATATATATATGTGTGTATATATATGTATATGTGTATATATGTGTGTATATATATATGTATATGTGTATATATATATATGTGTGTATATATGTATATATATATATATACACACACACACATACATATATATTTAAATTCTTCATTATAATGTAGAATATATATTTAAATATATATACTTCATTCATAATGTCAGTAAACACTTTCCTGAGAAGTTAATAGTCTCAATCATGGTTGCCAAGTCTGCTTATTATAAGCAGCTTTAGCCTTGTTTTTCTTACAAATATTTGTCGTTGCAGGTTGCAGAGGTTTTCTTGGGCTTGTTGCTGAAGTGCACTTGTGTGTTTGGACGTGTTCCCAGCTCCATGAGTTTGATAGTTCTGTCCAGAACCCCTCCCTTTCCCCACACACACAGGTGACAGCAGACATTTTCCCCACCCACACCCTGCTTCTGATTGGCTGTGATCCTGATGGCAACGAGCACGAGCCAATCAGAGGGAAAGTAGGTTGATTGTTTGTTTTTTTTTCCCCGGTTGGGAACTTGGGAAATCTTGAGTGATGATCTGATACAGGAGAGTGTTATCTTCCTATTTATGATGTTTAGGAAGTTTAATTATCAAACAAAATTGGTTTGCAAATGTTCATATCCCATCTATTTTATACATGTGGTCATTGTGCTGATGTTTTGGTGAAGTTTTTTTGAGCGAGGGAGCGAGAAGCGGCTTGTTTTCATAGGCCCGGTTGCTTGTTTCTCTCTCTCGAGATCTGGCAACACTGGTCTCAATTGCGAGTGTCAGGTTCTCTTTGGTAGAACATGATGTCAGTGCTGTTCCACTTACAGGAAAATGAATGATAAAACGTGGCGCCTATAAGTGGACACCAGTAGGATATCTGTCAACTTGTGGTTGCAAAAATCTGAGTTTATTTTTTCAGCTCCCATTTTTAATTCATGTCAAGCGCTTATTTACAACGATGCATGATTTACTTGTCGTGCACGGTGCAGAGAATGTGCAGGTTTCAGCTAACATGCCAGACTCACTGAAGCCAGAAGAGAGTCCTAATAATGAGGGACGGGCCCAGACCTCACAGCAGCAGCAGCAGCAGCAGCAGCAGACACACAGTTCTCCCTGGGGAGTCTACTGAGCATGTGCGGACACGGAGCAAGCAGGTGTTGTGTTTGTTGAGCACCTCTCCGGTCATGTTATGGCTTATTCAGCCTTCAGAACCAGGGGACGGCTGAGGGAGCGGACACACACCAGTGATCTGTGATGGTGTCTCGTGTGATGGAGGGAGAGTGAGCTGTGAAAAGAGTAAAGCCTCCCCCCTCCTCCCTCCCTTCCCCTCCACTGAGCAGGTGGTGAGCAGATTGTGTGAAAAACCTCCGTCCCTTTCTCCTCCTTAGGCTGGGTTTGCCCCTCATCATCCCCCCCTCCCCCCCCAACAACCATCAGAGCAGAGGAGCTGAAGAATGAGATGCACCCAACGAAGCACAGGAATAAACAAGTTATCAATGAGAGACTGGCAATATCGTTGGAAGAATTTAATAGAGGAGTCAACTCATTTTATAGACATATTTACAGTATTTTAGATTATGTTCTTAATTTTCTCAGTACAACACAAGAATAGGTCTGGATTAAACTGCTGTTTTTCATCCTTAAATGTGGAATACCTGGGAACTCATCTTCATCTTCTACATTCATGCGACTTGACTCGACTTGCTTGGTTGCTGCGAGAATGACTTTGGACTTGTTTGCCGCAGGTGCACCCTTGGTAAATCGCCGTGGGAATAATACACAACTCCTTTTATGGACATCCTGGGAATGTGCGTTTATAGGTCACATATTAGGGCTTGATTTTTCCGTCTTCTTACGTGATGTGGAGTCAAAGTTCATCATTCATTTTATATTGCATAGCCCTATATGACGCATTTCCAAATTTCACAAATTCAATCCTATTTAAAAAAAAATATGAATTGTGTTCATATAATGTGTGTGTATATATAGATTGCCTAGGTTGTGCTGGAATAAAAGGGATATAAGACATATTGCACATCATTATAGCCCCTGTAAATACGTTTTTACATATTAAATAGTGGGGGGAATTTAGCATTTAGCAGCCTAAATGCCCTGTGACTCAAGACTTGGATACGTGTGTGTTACAATATGACAGTTGCCATCCAATGGTTGGGAAACAACAAGCTTAAAAGAGGCCCCTCTTTTAATGGTCCAGTGTGTAAACATTAGTGACATCTAATGGTGAGACTGCAACAAATACTCTATCAAACAAATATTCAAATTCTACATATTTGAAAAGCAAACTTTTCATATGCTTGGGTGAAGTTTGTGTCCATAGATGTGTTCAGTGTTGGTCTCTTGTGTCACGTATGAAGTTTCGTGGTGATCGGTTCGCTGTATGTTAAAGTTAAAGGACACTTCCTGTTTTGTGGCGAGTGTTCGGAAATTCGCCGAATTTCCGATGGTTGCCGTGGCCAACTCCTGTTGGGTCAAGTAAGTGTGTGTTTGTGTAGGCGTTTTTTGAGGTCGCTTTTGTGTTGGATATGAAGTTTCGAGGCGATCAGTCAATGTATGGTGAAGTTGTAGGGAAAACGACTTCCTGTTGAGTTGAGGCCATGGTTCTGATTGACTTTTTTGCTCGTGTTGGTCTATAACATCTTCCCACCAAGTTTCGGGAAATTCGGTGAAACTCAATTTTGGCTCAGTTTTCACCTTAGGGGGCGACTTGAGCAACACAGGGGTTGCGGCTACTATGACAATGTCACATTTGAATGCCTCTTAAATGCTACTGGACCGCTACTAACTGTCAGTTAGATGTGGGATGACTCCAGAGAATCCTCTTTATCGTCCAATTTCGAGACAACATGCAGAGGACGCTTACAAATATAAGCACGCGTACATATTCTAGTAGTTTAGGGGCTTTGGGACGGAGCCGATGACAGGAGGGGAAATGTCAAAGCTCTTCATTTGCATGTGGTTGTCACTGTCTCAAACGTAAACACACCAGTGACAGGGGACAAGTGTGTGTGTCATAAAAGACACCGGCACCTCTGAGGCACTTATTCTTTTATTTATGGTAATTGCAGGTTTTCCACCTGGGGTGCTCTTTTGTCTTACACTGTCTGGCAGATGGGTGCAGAGGTGTGGAGGTCGGTGCAGGTTCACGTTTTAATTTACGGCTCATTTCTCTGGGAAAAGACGACGACGTCTCTCTCCCCCTGTCCTCCTCCTCTCTCATTCCCTCAGGGTTTGTGTAATTCATCTTGAGCCGACTGAAACTCAGGCGGCGGCAGCAGAGAAACCGCTCCCATCGCAATGCTTTATGCTGTTGATCCGACTTTGGCGCAGCTGAAAATGAGGTTTTGAAATATGGTTAATTGTGCAGAGCTTTTGCAGTCGCAGTGATTTTTTTTTTTGTTTGATTGTTTTTATTGATTTAACGACGACATAGATTCAGATTGTCATGTCAGCATGACGAGGCACTTTTGACAGAGTCGGGTTCAGTGATTGAAAGGATTGTTAAAGTGAGTAGTGGATGCTGTGAATGATTTGAAAATATTTGATACCAGTATGACATCACTGAATTTATATGGTTTTATATGTTTGGTTTGATAAATACAGCCAATGTGTTTATTTTAACCATAAAAGGACCAGGGAATGACCCATTTTCCAGTAGAACTTCCAATATTTGGCAGTTATGTACATTTGACTGCATGTTAAAATATGTTTTTAACAATTCAAAATGAAGAAAAACACACTACAGTGTTAAATTAGACATTTTAAGTGTATAAAACGGATTTACTATATCATTTGTTAGAGTCTTTGTCTCTCAACGTGCAAAAAACAGGCCAAAAAATAGAAACTATGTGCGGGTGTTCTTTCCACTCTCTCTTCTCTGGCTTCCTGAAACAGCGCATGTGAAATTACAATAATAACTCTTGAACAATTTAGAAATAAAAATAACTGAAAAAAACTGTTCACAAAATAAATAATTCACTTAAATACTCATAAAGATATTTTTTTTTTTTAAATGATCAGTTTAAAGTTCCCTTTAAGGGATTAAAATGAAGATTTGTTCTCAAAATGGAATCATGGACATGTTCAAAAAACTATGTATGTATATGTGTATATGATAGCACCACTTCCTTTCAAACTGGCTTTCAAAATAAGAGCCACTGATTTCAGCTTTTTCCTACTTCTTCTATCAGACTTTTGCCATAACGTTCTATAAAATATAATAAAAGTTTTAATGTCTTTTCAAAAGCCTCACCAAAGAGAATTTTAAATATTTTATGTCTTATTGTCAACATTTTTTGGGTCACATCTGTGGCTTTTGTTGATTTGTTTTTGGGATTTGTCTCATGTAATAATTGTAATAATGGTTTGCACTTCCAGGTCACCATAGTAGGTCCTTATAGGGATATGTGTATTGAGTAATACATATACATATACTGTACATATACAAATACAAATACTAAGAATGAACAAAAAAACAGTATAATAAAAAGTAGCATCAAATCAATATCCCCATAGAGAGCTGTGATTGAGACTGGGACACAAAGGAGTTCTCAAACCAAGTAGCGTTCACCAAACACTGTGTTTCTCATGTGTTTCTCACAGCAGGGGAGCTTATTATCATAGAACACAACAGAATCACTTCATACATTTAAAAGATATTCTTAAAAAAACAAAAACTTGTATTTTGGTTTTTTTTTTTTTAAAACAGTGCTGTATAATTTTAGTCTGACTTTGTCACTTTCTTACAACGCCAGCTTTACCGGCGTTCTTACCTACAGTTGTTTTATGACTTTGACCTAACAGGAAGTGCCAGCTTTTATCCTCACAGAAATGAGGATAAAAGCTGTAAATATGAACAGAAATGATGTTTTTATTGAATATAACAGCTATTTGTTCATATATAAACGTTATGTACAGTTTTAAGCCGAAATGTGTAGCTGGTAACGCCACAGAAGATGATGCTGCGTTCAGGGAAGCTGATTGAATCAAAATATTAGGAAGTGAGCGATGACAGATGTGTGGATTGAATAAGGGTTAATTGCGAGTCATCGGCCTTCGCCAGGGATAATCATTTCTCTTCCACACAGAAACTCCTCATCTGTTGTTTCCTGGTATAATAAGCAGATGAGCTGGTCCGACTTGGTCTACAGGAGGTTTTATCTCTTTAAAACAGGGTGAAAACAAAGTGCTTCAAATTATAACACAATATTCTATCGTGATATATCGCAATTAAAATATTCATGATGCTATTTGACAGAATTTTAAAGTGAAAGTGGTTGTTTTGGCATTATGTATGCTGTATAATAATAATGATGATGAAGAAAAAACAATATTCATAATTCAAAATAAATTTATTCATATAAAGAGCAGACAGAGGATTTAAATAGAATTGAAAGTGTATTGCATTCACTTAAAATAGTTAAGTGAATTTTTTACGCAGGTTTTTATTTTTTTGTTTTTATTTACATGTTTTTTTGGGGGTCTGTTTTTACGAGTTTTTTTGGGGGGTCTGTTTTAATGTGTTTTTATTTCGGGGTCTTTTTTTTACATGTTTTTTTCGGGGTCTGTTTTTACGTGGTTTTTTTTTCGGGGTATGTTTTTACGTGTTTTTTCAGGGTCTTTTTTACGTGGGGTTTTTCAGGGTCTTTTTTACGTCGTTTTTTTTGGGTTCTTTTTTCACGGTGGGTTTTTTTCTGGATCTTTTTTTTACATGGGGTTTTTTCGGGGTCTGTTTTTATGAGTTAGTGAGTTTATTGTTTTCTTGGGGAAATTTGTTTTCACAATTTGTATGCCTCACAAAAAAAAGTCACAGTAGAAACAAACAAAAGAAAAACCATAACATACGTTACATATATGGCTTTGTTTTGTTTAAGGTGGACATGGCTGAAGGTATTAGGCTTCTGCTGAAGTGGGCTTTATTGTGATGGTAGGAGTTGGAAATGGTGATTGAGTGGGTGTGCGTGGTGTCCTGTGATATTGCATGTGCGATGCAAGTGTTGGCCTTGCTGTTTCGTTCTTGTGGGTTTGAAGTTCGTAGACTAATTGTTTTTGTGGCAGTGTTGGTTATCTGAATGAGTTTTTTTTTTGTTTGTTTTTTTACAGTGAGGAATGTTAAGGAAACCAGTGGAGCAGTAACGGAAAGCAATACCAAGCTGAGTAGTCGAGCCGTGCCGCGTTGTGCTTGAACGGTATAGTGGAAAAGCGCCATCACTCAGTGAAATATCGCAGTGTTTACGCACGCGAGAGAGAGATGAATGTTAAACTGCTGAGTCACGTGGTGACGTTTTGTCCAAATGTTGTGTGAGAGCAGAGCAGAGCGTCACTGCTCTGGACATGGAAAGGAAGAGCTACACCGTTGGCATTAGCAGGCGGCAGCTTTCTTTACTGAGTGACTCATCTGGTGCAAGAAGACGACCAGTCTTTTTTTTTTAAAAAGCTTTTGCATTTTCAACTTTTTTTCTCACTCTTTTAAAGCAAGTTTAGTTGTGTTTTATTCACATTTTACTCTCCGGGGTTTGTTTGCTATTTCTGTACAAGCCTTTATTACTGCAAATACAGTTTAGGATATATGTTGTATTATTACCCGAGGATTGAATGGATCTAAAAAAAAAGTAAGCGGTAACACTAAGCACACTTAGACTGAGCCTGACTGGGTTGCCTTGTATTTTCATATCTCTGTTCTTGACCAGGCCACACGGTCGGTGTAGTGGTTAGCACTCTTTGCCTTTGCAGCAACAAGACTCAGGTTCGCGACCCGGTTGGAACGAGGGCCTCTCTGCATGGAGTTTGCCAATAGCAATATGGGGATTAGGTAAATCGGACACTGAGGTGTGAGAGTAGATGGTTGATTGTGTGTGACGGACTTGCGATCTATCCGGGGTGTACCTATCGCTGAGATTCACACAGCACCAATCCCTGCGACCCTCATGTGGAGGATAATGTGGTAGAAAATGGATGAACGTTCTTCACCAGACTCCTCTGATCACTGATCCCGCTCACCTCCAACTAGTGTTGTAGTACTCCAGATCGGTCTTGGTCTCGATACCACTTTTTGAAGGTCTCGTCTCAGAATCGACTGCATTTTTACTCGGCCTCAGACTAAGTGGACTCTGGATTTTATATCAAGACCGGTCAAGACCACAACTGTGGGGATATCAATAAATTGCCTGTGCATTTTTGGATTACCTTGTTAATATCATTACTGTGATTTTGCGTAATTCGCATTGCTTCGGGTACAACCAATAACTTGACCCCCCCCCCACAAAGGTGCACGTGAGTGCAGGAGAAGAGGCCGTGAGAAGATGTCAGCCAACTCCTCTATAAGAAAATTTGGTTACCTGAACCACAAAGACTTTTTGTGTATAAATACCTCCAAACGAAAACACAGCGCAACGTGTAAATTCTGCAACGCGACGCTAACGGAGACGGCTGGGACCACGTCCAGCTTTTACTGCCTCGGTCTTGGTCTCGTCTCGGTCTCGAGCCCTCAAAGTCTTGGTCTTGTCTTGGCTGCAGGTTTCTGTCGCACAAGCAGGAAAAGGCTTTTCAACGTTGTGATAAATCAGTGGAGAGCTGTGATGGTGCAGTTTTGGCTGCGACTCTTGTTACCGCTGCAGCCCAAACACCATGACTACACCGCCGCAGAGCAGCCGGCCTCTGTGTCACGAGTCTGAGGATGGATGTGGTTCACTCGGGAGACTTTCTCGGTATTGATGGACAGCTTTGTCAGCACTCCGCAAGCGCTGCTCCATTTTGTTGGACTGTTTATTCAGCGTGCAGTGTACACAAGCTGAGCAGCTGGAATTCGGGACTGTATTGATCGAAGGCAGAGAGAGAGTGTGCGTGTGTTTGTGTGTGTGTGCTGCTGGAGGACAGATGGTGCAGGCTTACGCTCCGTGGTCATGGCAGTGTGAATGATCATATCCTGTGCATGCTCCACAGTCACTGTGGTCATTACTGTCTGGCCCAAACGAGCTGTTCAGACCCGGTTAGCCGAGAAGTGTCTTCATGAAGTTTAAACTCTTCTCTTCGCGGTTAAAATTGACTCGTTATTATCCTCCAAATCTGTCATGTGCTCAGTTTGGTTAACGTCATAATGTGTCATCTACCGCTTCCATTTGTCGGATGCAAAGACGCGGACACGAATCAATATGTGCTAATGGACTTCAGTGGCCGCTCGTAAATGCTTTTATAATTGCACTTAAAGTGATCGACAGATACTCGTCTCTGATGAAACTGACTCGCAACAACAACGTTAAAATGAATCACTTTCCATTACATCTTCAGTTCAGTGGCCATTGTCGTCGCCCCAGCTTTACTCTTTGTTTACATTTTAAATGCCTTTTTTTATAAGTATTCAGCAGAGTTTGTAATTATCTTGACAGCATTTTTTGTTTTTGAAGTTCACAGACGGCTGGTGTAGTGCAGAGGCCTCAAATTGAAAAGACCTGGGGGCCACAAATCTCTTATGATGGAGCAATAACAACATTTGTGACGAAGATTTGCATCATTTCAAAATAAAAGTGTTTGTTTTGATGTGTAGTGATATATAATTCCCTTTTTTTCTTTTTTAAAAAAAGGATGCAAAATGAATTTTAAAATATCAAAAACAAACATTTAAGGTTGAAATATTGCCCTGAATTGCTTTAAGTGGTGGGCCACATGAATTTGTTTGATTTTTGTATAAAAAAATTAATTAGTTTTAATTCATTTTTAGAGAGGGTTTGTAGGTTTTCTTAGTTTTTATTTCTCATATTAGTTTCTTTAGTTCTTTGAGACCTCGGGTGTTATGGTTAACGCTGTTGCTTTTGTAGCTAAAGACTTGGGTTTGCGACCCGGTCAGAACAAGGGCCTCTCTGCATGGTGTGTGCATGGATCTTCTCCCCCGTGTGTGCGTGGGTTTTCTCCAGGTTTCTTCCCACAATCCAAAGAAAATTAGCTCTCTAAATTGACCGTAGGTGTGAGGGTGGAAGGTTGGACTGCCGACTTTGACCCTATGTCAGCTGGGATTTGCACCAGCGGCCCCGCAACCGTCATGTGAAGGAAAAATCAGTAGACTATGAACGAATGAATGCTCATTTTGCAATCAGGCACCTCATGTTCAATCACACTGGCATATATGTGCTGTGGTTTACTGTTAATTTACCTCTAAATGGGAACGTTATTTACAAAATTGACATCACGTTCTATTGAGAAAGACTGGCAATTGAGATCTTCACTTTTCAAACCTGAAAGCTTCATTCATTCAAATATTTGAATACACGCTCCATGCTTCTGTTTTTCCTCAGGTATGGTCGAGTGCTGATGGCGCAGCCGCCGTTTGCGACGAGAGCACTCCCTGCGGAGGGGAGCGCCGTGGAGCTCAGTGTTCTCGGCTTCCTGGAATCCTTCAAGGAAGATAACAGCACGGCCGAGATATGCTATCACTCCCATTCCCGCAGCAGCGTCCTGCAGGGCCTGCCGTTTGGAGGGGTGCCCACAGTACTCACCATCAACGTGTTGCTCTGGATGGTACGCGCGCACACACATACACACACGTACACACATACACAGGGAGCATCAAAGGAATACTTCACCAAATTGCATTTAGCTTATTTAAATACAAACCTGCTCCTTTTTTTGTTATGTGCCCACCAGTGACACTTTGTCTTGTTAGCGTAACTGTTAGCAAAGATGGCGGACACTGTTTTGTATTTAGCTTTGTATTGCTAGAATAGGGGTAGTATTTTTGAAAAATTGTGCTTCCCATCCTCAGTTTCCCCTGAGTTCCCTTGTTAGCGTAACTGTTAGCAAAGATGGCGGACACTGTTTTGTATTTAGCTTTGTATTGCTAGAATAGGGGTTGTATTTTTGAAAAATTGTGCTTCACAACCTCAGCTTCCCCCGAGTTCCCCTGTGCGTAACTGTTAGCAAAGATAGCGGACACTGTTTACATTCTGGGAATGAGGTCCCGTCGGAACCCTCTAGAAAGTACAGAATTAGCATTGCAGTTTCAAGCCTTGGACCAAGTGTCACTGGTGGGCACGTGACAAAGAAAGGTCGGGGGAAAGGTCAGAGCCTTGAAACTGCAACACTAATTCTGCACTTTTTAGACTCACTTGAAGGGGGTGGGACCTCATTCCCAGAATGTAAACAGTGTGCCGTCAACACCGGGTTGAAGTATCGCGTCTAGTTCTGATACAAAGAGACAGCCAGACATGGTCACAGGGAGGAAAGTGTCTCACAGACGTCCTGTCTGCAGCGCCTCACTCTGCTCTTGACGATAACAAAGCACAACAGCGGCGTCAGCACACCAACGTGTGTGTGAAATCCACTGTGACATACGCTGTGTTAGAAACATGTCATTTCACAAACACACAGATTTGTGCAGCTATTCTTGTTGGAACACTGCAATGATTACCATTTTTGTGGCCTAAGCCAGGGGTGTCCAAACATTGGGGCAATGGGTCCCTTTCAGAACTTTATTTTCCATGTCACAATTATCATTTTTAAATGGCAATGTAACCACGCAGGAGTGAACAGATGAAACAATTATGCCTTCCTTTCACATCTGGAGTCAGATAACATATTAATATAATCGTAGGTGAATGCATGAATCTGTCTCTCACGGCAGGGTTACAAACCCAGAGGTGGAAAGTAATGAATTACATTGACTCGCGTTACTGTAATTGAGTAGGTTTTCTGTGTACTTCAAGTACTTTAAGTCATTTTTAAATTTGTAATTTTTACTTAAGTATGTTTTTTTTGGAAGTACTGTACTTCACTAATGTTTTAAATCACCTAAATAAATGGTGAATGATGAGGACAGGTGAATGGATGATGAGGACAGGTGAATAGATGATGAGGACAGGTGAATGGATGATGAGAACAGCTGAATGAATGATGAGGACAGGGGAATGATGGGGGCAGGTGAATGAATGATGACAGGTGAAGTAGTGAGGACAGGTGAATGATGGGGACAGGTGAATGATGGGGACAGGGGAATGATGGTGACAGGTGAATGAATGACGAGGACAGGTGAATTGGCTTTAATTAAGTTCCCCGAGTGAGTGAGAAAATTAAAGCATTTGTGACCTTTGACCCATTTTGACTGAGACATTATGTGTTTACATATTTTATTTTGTCATCACTTTAATTTGTAAAGGTTTGCCTTTAATTAAAAACAATTCATGTGAGATGTGTGTCCCCTTGTGACTAAGTAACTTTTACTCTGCATAGATTTTAAACAAGCAACTTTTTTTACTTTTACTTGAGTACATTTTTAGACCAGTACTTTTACTTGTACTTTTACAAACAAATTTCATGCAGCGATCTGGTACCTATTGTCAAATAGCTTCACGGGCAATTCACTTATGGGTTAAAGCGTTGTACTTTGGTGTGGTTCAACACGGGTTTGACCTTTCACCTCTGCATACGACCTATACTTAGTTATTACTTTTCGTTGGAGGAACAGCCTAGTGTGTAAATAAGATGCTTATAAACTAAATCTGCGATACTAAGGTGAATTCTAGTACATGGTTTGCAAATGTCTCATGTAACTTGAAAGTCAGGGTTATGTTTTGAGATTTATGGGCTCGTGAGTAGTTTCAGCTCGACGCCCATTAAGGGACTAAAGGTCAGGATCGATGCTGCTCATATTTTGATTTTAAAGTGCGTGCGCAGCTCTGCAGAGGCAACTAAATCTGGGATGTCTTTTGTGGAACAAAGTGCAGTAAATGTCATCAAATTGATCCCCTCAGTTTACAGCTTAAAGAAAAGTCCTTTTTACCCAGAGTGGGCATCATAATCCCGCCCTTGCTGTCACTGTTGTGCTCTTTACTCGTCCTCTCCTCCCCCTCGTGTATAAAGGGTGTCTGCCAAGTGTGTTTACAAACACTGTCTCCCCTCACGTCTCCGGAAAACACCGCCTCTCCCGTTGAAGTCGTCCGTTCCAGCCTCGCTCGCGCTGTCAGGACGTGGCGCGCTTGATCTCTGCATGGATGTCACACTCAATCTCCCTCCTCCGTGTTTTAATTGGCTCGTCTCTTTTCTTTTTTTTTTATTGCCGCCTGGTCGTCAAGACAACACTGACGGCTTGAGATTCGTCTCATAATGACAAACAAGAGTCAAAGCGTGTGTGTGTCCCCTAACCCCCTTTAGGGACTTTAGGAGAACATGCCCACGCATCAGGAGTGTGATGGAATGAAGACATCTTCTTTAGCCCACTGACCACACTCATTGATCATCAGTGCATGCTGACCTCTCCCCGGTAGTTTCCAAGACAACCGTGAACTACTCTAAAGCAAGGAAAATGGCTCATTATTTGCTGAACCTGAGAGACGGGCCTCGCCTTTTTAAATCGGGCGGTATGAAGAGGACGTGGTTACGTGTGTGCAGTTGTGTGACACCTAACACTGTCATGTTGGTTTTTTTTGTACACGTCTTCCAGTTGTTCTTGCTCGTCTTCTCCTGTCTGAGGAAGGCTGCCTGGGACTACGGCCGTCTGGCTCTGCTCATGGAGAATGACAGGTGAAGCCTTCACTTGTTTTATTACAGTCTACACTTAAGATGGAGAAGGAAGTCTCAGTGGGACTGTGCTTGAGTTCCGAGAGCTGCAGTATCTACCTCCCTCTGCTGGTTATAAATGATACTACAGGGAGAGCACAAGCGTTCTCCCTCAAGTGACAAATATGATTCTTTACGTCTAAATAATTTGTTTTTTTCTCGCATTTAAAGATTATTATAGAACTATTGATAAAATGGTAAATAAGACTAGATTAACTTTTAATAAAAGGTGGTCATGTGCAGTGTTTCTGCCAATACAGGAGCTGCATATACGTATATATACAGTTATTGAAGATGACAATTTTAGTTCACAGCAGTTTTCTAAGTTTCCTGTGGGATCATTGTTTTTAAAAAGGAGTGTTTCTTATAAAGAAAGGATCATTTTTATGTATTTTTATTTTATATTTAAGATAACAATTTCAGTTCACGACAAGTTTATGTTAAGTGTCCTATAAATAAAGGATTCTCCAGTTGAGTGTATCATTACGTGAGCATCAGATGAAGCTCACACCCCTCTTTTATGGGATATATACTGTCAGTGTGATGATCCTGATGTGTCTTTGTGTCTATTCTCTGTCCGTGTCAGCCTCACGTCCCTCTTCTATGGAGAACCCAGTGAGAAAGAGAAGTCTCCGTCAGAGTCCAGCCCGTCTGACTCCGAGACCAAGGACATGGTGAGTGATCACCATGAAAATCACCAATTTGTTTGATAGGATGAGTTTGTCATGAGCTTTAATCTGTGAAATGAATCATGTATTCATCCCATCGAGGGCTGCAATCTGTGTTGTGAGCGTTGGACATTTGGATAATATCACTATGTGCAATGCGACCCAATGCTCCTTTTGCATTGTGTGTTCTGCAGGCCTTGTAGCCTCGTATTCAAAATTGAAAGTGTTTATTGTCATATGTGCAGTAAGAAAGCACGTTTTCTCTGTGCACTGGAGTTCTTTCTTTGCTGTCCACACAAATGCCAAGTTAAAAGTCAGAGAAATGGACACAAAGTAAAAACAAATGACACACAATAAGGGCAGTATAACGTGACATTTTTAAGTATTACTCTGCATGTGTTTTTATAACTCCTATCAGCTATGTGGGAGTCTGATGACAGTGGGAGAGAAGGATATGAAAGGTCACTCGTTAAAGCCGTTCCAAAAAGATTTGTTCTCGGAGGAAAAAGCCCGCACAGACATTAAGACGTTTCACATTTTCCATCCGCTGCGTCTGGCGTCCGAGCTCTGCGGCGCGGAACCACACTAGCCCAACGATTCGAGATGGAAAACGTTCCACTGTCTGTCGCTTTTGCTGCAGCTCAGTGCACAGAACAACAAATGTGTAGTTTTTGGAGGAGAACGAACCCTCAGAGTTTTATTTCACGGCCGTGGTACACCTGTTCAACTTCTTTTTAGCACTTAGAAACTGCTTTTCTGTGTCTACAGAAGCTACAGGAATGTGCGTTACAGACTGCGTTATATCCTTTTTTCAGCACAACTTAGTCAAACCTGAGCAAAAATTGCTCAAAATGCTTAAAATCGGATTTAATATGGAAGTGCGTCACTGTTCAAAGTTCACT
Source organism: Solea senegalensis (assembly GCF_019176455.1). NCBI lineage: Eukaryota > Metazoa > Chordata > Actinopteri > Pleuronectiformes > Soleidae > Solea > Solea senegalensis. Next base: position 5,747,300 of record NC_058036.1, read on the forward strand.
TGACTCATTTTTTGAAATAACAAAAATGAAATAAAAACCGTATGTTTTGTGACTTCTGCACACTTATCACTACTTTTTCCACTTGGAAGATCCCTTATACACAAAACATTTTGTATTATTCCTACGGCAATTTACCAAAGGTGCACCTGCGGCACAGATCCGTGCTGCGTGAGCACTAAGGGTTAACTCGGCGGTAACTCGATGCATTCAGGCACGTAGACGTGGTCAGAACGACCTGCTTATGGCCAAACTAAACATACAGTAAGCGTGGGGGAAGAAAGTGACTTTGAACATGGCATAATGATATGTGCCACATGGGCTGCTCTGGAGTTTTTCCCAAAACTGCTGATCTACTGAGATTTTCACACACAACCATCTGTGGGGTTCAGAGAAAATGGTCCAAAAAAAAAGAGTTCAAATATCCAGTAACAGCTCTCTGGGCAAAAAAGAGAATTCCACACCTGCCTCTTTACTGCTGCGTGTCCTGTGAACCCTGTGAAGTGGAAAGCGAGTGCACACGGCACATGAACGGATTTGCTCATCGCATCACTCCACATGGTGCCTGGAATCACTGGAATGGTATAAATGGGTTGGAGACGGTTGTGTTTCACAATGTAAACGTAAAGGATTTGCTCTTAACCCTTTAACGCCTGCGCCTCAAAATGTCCGCCGGGACTTTTTTGCTTATTTTAACCATAAAATGCCCATTTTTCCAGAATAACTTTCAATGTCTGATGTTAAAATACTATTTGAACAATTTAAAATGAAGAAAAGCAAAAAAGATTTTTAGAAAAAACACTGTAGTTAATACACAATATGACAAAATGAATAATATGACCATTATTATTATTATTAGTTTTGTTTATACTGTATATGTGTGTATTTTATATTTATGTATATGAAAGCACTTTGTAAATTGCTGTTTTTAAAGGTGCTATATATGTATATGTGTGTGTGTGTATATATGTATATATGTATATATGTGTATGTGTGTATATGTGTATATATGTGTGTATGTGTGTGTGTGTATGTGTATATATGTATGTGTATGTGTGTGTGTGTATATATGTATGTATGTGTGTGTGTATATATGTATATGTATATATGTGTGTGTATGTATATATATATGTGTGTATATGTGTATATATGTATGTATGTATGTATATGTGTGTGTATATATATACACACATATATGTGTGTATATGTGTGTGTGTGTATATATGTATGTGTATGTGTGTGTGTGTGTATATATGTGTGTGTGTGTGTGTATTTATGTATGTGTGTGTATATGTATATATGTGTGTGTATATATGTATATATGTGTGTGTGTGTATATGTATATATATGTGTGTGTGTGTGTGTGTATATATGTATGTGTGTATATATATATGTGTACATATATACATATATATACAAAAAAGGCTGTTAAAGGGTTTAAAAAGACCTATAATCACCGCAACAAAAGCTGAGGTTGCAGTGAAGTGGTTACTGCTCCAGACCTATTAAAGCGCCATCCCTGTGTCTCCCTACAGACCGTATTACTATGCAAATAGCACGTGCATGCTAGTAAGTAGCCAGATGTGGTGTGTGCACAGACTTGCATGCACATGTCATGTATTATCTTTGTTTTATGATTGTCCTTGCAGGGCTTCTGCTCGTGGCTCTCATCGCTCTACCATATGAAGTAAGTAAACGGAGCAGCTGCCCTTGTCATTATCTTACCCCCGTCTCTCATCTTCACTCCCATCCTTTTTTCTTTTTTTTTTTTTACTGGCCCACTCGTCCTCAGCAGATGATGTCACCACGAGATGCGGAGGCTCTAGCGTTATATCTCATTTAGCAGCGAAAACAAACTGGTCTGGACCCGTGTGACCGCTGGTGCCGCGGCTTCCCCAGTGAATGTTTGGACTCTTGCGAGGAGTCTGAATGCACACAGCAGATTAAAGAAAAAAGAAAGGGATTTTCATGATGTCCATGGTTTTCCCGTAGTATTATGGTGGAGTTTGCGTGCTTCTGTTTTTAGCTCTCATGCCAGCGGCCTCATCTTGGGATCCCTGGGAAAGAGCAAACCCACCCTGCAAGTTCTCAATGTGTGGGCTGCCATGAGACCAGTTCCCCCCCCTTTTTTTCCTCTTGTCCTCCTTTTTTTTTTTTCCTTGTTGTTGTTGTTCTATTTTATAACACTGGCTTCTCTGAAGCTCCCGCCTGGTAACCACAGCTTCTGGCATCAAACAGTGGTGCCGTGCCACAGCTTTTGTCATGATTAGTTATAAACTGTTTTTTTTTTTGCATGCACACACTTTGTACTTTTTTCAGTGGGAATTTCATCACCGCCTTTTAATGCGTAAAAAGTTTGTGAAAGAGTTTCTCTCTTTTTTTTCTTCTTTTTTTTTTCCTCTGCAGGGATGAGGAGATCCGCAGCAAATGTGGCATCGACGCCGTCACGTACCTGTCCTTCCAGCGCCACATCATCCTGCTCATGACTGTCGTGTGCTTGCTGTCGTTGGCTGTGATCCTGCCCGTCAACCTTTCCGGGAACCTCCTGGGTATTTTTGGCTCCTTCATATGATGGTCCAGCTAGCTGGCTGTTTAACCCTGACCTCAGAATAGGCACGTGGGGGAAGGCCACACAGAGACGACTACACACATGTACACGGGCAGAATTATTTTGTGGCGACACAAAATAAACGCAAGATTGAAATCAACTCGATGTGCTTTTTTCCCGGGTGTTGCTGCACCCTCCAGACAAAAAGCCGAGGGGCTTTTCCTTTTAAGACGTCTCAAAATGAAAATGTTAAAAGCTCTATATCGTCCTTTCTTACAGGCGATAATCCAGAGAACTTTGGACGAACCACGCTGGCTAACGTTGGCGCTAAGTAAGTGAGTCTAATCCGAGTGAAATCTCATGAAATGTCACAGAACACAAAGCACGGGTTTGTCTCGATGTGTCTTTCAATGACGTGAATGTGCTTTTTTTGTTTTGTGTCCGACAGGGACAACTTCCTGTGGCTCCACAGCGTCTTTGCTCTGGTTTACTTCGTCCTCACGCTGCTGTGCATGGCTCACCACTCGATAAGGCTGGAGTACAGGGAGGATGAGAAGGTGGGTCACCCTCAAGGCCTCGTCACACCTCCGCGATACTTGAAAAGTTGTTTTCTGAAAACAAGCAAACATTTCAGCCCTTTTCCAGCACTTTTCCAGCACAATATAATCATATAATTCTTGAAATGAATAGGGATGGGACCGTACCACTTTTCTTGTGTCCGATATCACAAATTTCGAGTATCGATACCAATATTAGTCCGATACAGTCATTTATGAGCATTGAAGCCGTTTACAACACGTTTATGCCGAGTTGTTTCAGAGACATAATTCTCCAACTGTCTAACAAATATTGTTGCCATAGATAGCCCAAACATGACTCGGCTGAAATGCTTTTGCTGAGTCTTAGTGATTTAGACCAATATCGGACCGATATTGACCGATACTGACTCCCAATCCCTTTCTGATGACAGAAAATAAAGATTTTTTGAGACACCGGACAATAAGACTTGTAATTATTTGACAAGATCATGACATAACTGCTTCTGGTGTTTTCCATTTTGGTGTTGCAGGTGGCAAGGACGCTGATGATCACCTCCATACCCAGAGAGATCTCTGACCCAGGACTGATCACCAAACATTTACAGTACACAGTTTCTCACATACGCACATGCACAGTCTCTGCGTGTGTTCCTGGTGACCAACTTCTTCTGCTTCTTCCATTCCCTAGCGAGGCGTACCCCAGCTGTACGGTCACCGACCTCCGCTTCTGCTTCGACGTGCACAAGCTGATGAGGTTGGACCTCGAGAGGTACGGCGGCGACCCCTGCGAGGTTTCCGACGGCAACACAGGTCTGAGGTTGTGACTTTTGTCTTTGTTTTTTTGCAGACGTAAAGCGATGAAAGGCAGACTCTACTTTGCCACAAAGGCCCAGAAAGAGGGGAAGATCATGATCAAGACCCACCCGTGTGCGCAGATCTTCTGCTGTGACATTTGTGGCTTTGAAAAGGTGCGTTTGATCTGTGGGGTCTGATCTGTGCTGCACAAAGACAACACGACCACTGGATGGCACTGCAGCCCAGATGGAGCAGTGACACACAGTCGCTCCACATCGGCTGGGGTTTATGCGGAGTGTGAAAACTGCAGTGGTCTGACATGAGTCTTCCCTGCAGGTGGACGCAGAGCAGTACTACAGTGAACTGGAAGAAAAGTGGACCGACGAGTTCAACGCGGAGAAAAACCGCATCTCTATGAGGAGGCTGGGCATCGCCTTTGTGACTTTCCGCGACGAGAGGATGACCGCCGTGTGAGTGAAGCAACAGCTTGACACTGAGACCCCTCCCCAGCACAGCAGGGGAAGCGACCGTTAACTTCAGGGAGAGACGGGAAAGAAGGCCTCTGACCCTCTTTTCTCTTCCACAGGATCGTGAAGGACTTCAGTCGCGTGCACTGCCGACGCAGACCCCAGCAGTCCAGCATCACCACGGTGGTGCAGTCTCACAAATGGGGGGTCAGCTATGCACCTGCTCCCAGTGACATCATCTGGTCAGTACAGGAAATCACACACTTTTTTTGGTGCTATTTAAACCACCCAGAATCCCCAAATTCTTCTATTTCTATACCGACATATTCTGGTGGAAGGTGTAAACTTCCTCTCTGCACATTCCCGATTGTCATCAATCTATCACTGCACTATGCGTGTCTGTGTTGTGTTGTGTTGTGTTGTGTTGCATGTCGCAGATTCCTCGTCCCGGAGAGATTATATAACAAACGAAGCGATGCATATGCACGGCAGATGAACCAGAGTGACGGTAGCGCTCAGTGTTTGTGCTTCACGCCCGATTGGCCGCATGCGTGCAGGCTCCGGGGTCGAGCAGGGACTTTTGTTCCTTCGTTAAAACTGTGCAGCCAAGTGAAGCTGCTCCCAACCTGCACACTCACCAAGTCAGAGGGACCAAAGTGACCGAGCCGGGTGTTTGTGAAAGTGTCCCGTCTGTCCTGCTGGATGATCGGGAGTCCAGGCTCATTATTTTCTTCCACCGCCAGGGAAAACCTGTCCGTGTGTGGATCTCGCTGGTGGCTCCGCTGTGTCCTCCTCAACATCCTCCTCTTCCTGCTGCTCTTCTTCCTCACCACTCCCGCCATCATTGTCAACACCATGGACAAGTTCAACGTCACCAAGCCCGTGGAGAGCCTGCGGGTCAGCGTCTTTTTTGACTCTTTGACTTTCTGACTCTCTGACCTCGGCGTTTCATCTTGAACCTTTTTCGGTGTCATTAATTAACTGTTTTGCTCTTCGACACAGAGCCCTGTCATTACCCAGTTCTTCCCAACCCTCCTGCTGTGGGCGTTTTCAGTTCTCCTGCCCTTCATCGTCTACTACTCGGCCTTCTTTGAGTCCCACTGGACCAGGTACTCGCCGCTCTCCTATGAAATGGAAATGCCTTCCTTCAAATTGCCTGTTTGCCTCTGTCACTCTCCCTGCACTGTTATTCTGGGCAGGTTGTCATAGAGATGTGACAATAATGTATGCATAGTAAGTGTATAGGAGCGGCACATGGTGACTAGTAGTAGGAGGAGACAACCTCGTGCAGCACCTATGAGCTCCCCTGTCTTTACATAACCTCCCCCCCACACACACACACACACACAAGCATGTTGTGCAAGCGTGTTGCTGCGAAAGACCAAATGCAAATCAACGGTTTACTGGAGTGAGAAGCATACTCATGAACCCAACAGTCGTGTAAATGTGAAGGCAGCCAACCTTACGTCACACTTTATAGCCCTTTATTCATTATTCTGTCAAATAATGGGAACGTTTTGTTGTTGTTTTTTTAACACAATGTTTCAGATCCGGTGAGAACCAAGTCACGATGCACAAGTGCTTTTTACTGCTGGTCTTCATGGTCATCATACTGCCCTCCCTTGGTCTGTCCAGGTACACGCACGGGTTATATTTCTCATGTACATGGAATATTTTTTCTGATCTTTTATTCAAAAAACGTGTTTCCTTCCTGCAGCCTCGACCTTTTCTTCACCTGGCTCTTCGATGTCCACTTCCTGGACGAGAGGGACATCAAGTTCCAGTGAGCTATTGATTTCTTCCTGTACTCGATGGCTCTGTCGCTCGCCGCTAATCGCCGTTCTCTTGGCAACAGGTGCGTGTTCCTCCCCGACAATGGCGCGTTCTTCGTCAACTACGTGATCACGTCCAGCCTGATCGGCACGTCCATGGAGCTGCTCCGCGTCCCGGCGCTGACGGTCTACGCCCTGCGGCTCTGCTTCGCCAAGTCGCAGGCGGAGCGGATTCACGTCAAGCGGGTGAGCAAATACAAAAAAAAAACAACAACAACACGTCAGCTTTTTCTGATGAAAGCGCAGACTTGATTTAAAAAAAGAAAAAAAAATGTCCACTTTTTTATCTGCAGAGTCAGGCCTATGAGTTCCAGTTTGGCCTGGAGTACGCCTGGACCATGTGTATCTGTGCAGTCACTATGACCTACAGCATCACGTGTCCCATCATCACTCCCTTCGGTGAGCGACATGCAGTTCTGCACCTCGTCGTCCTCTTCCTCTCCTCCACGCTGTTACCTCACTGTCCTCTACTGCCTGCCAGTCCGACGCAGACTGTGTGAATTTGCTGTTGTAGTCCCAGACACCCAGACACGGCGAGTTGCGAGCCAGACGCCCACTCTGCTCCTGTCTCTGCCCAGAGCTCACCAGGCTTTTTATTTGCTTCTGTGGCGTAGTCATCAGCCCAGAATCTGCTCGTAGCACACGCTGCTCTGTGCCGTTTACAGCGGGTCGATGTTGCAGTCTCTACAAATATTTGGTGGAGACAAATACTCTGGAAAATATCACATTGAAAATCAAAATAGCTCTTTTTTTTTTTTTAGTAGCTGCTGTAGTGTTTGAGATATTAAAAGTGTGTGTTGTGATTTATTGCTATTTCTTGGATTGACCTCAATAAGGTCATAAATTGGACACGGATGTCAAATAGGATTGGCACCAGTACCTCCAAGTGGGGCAAGATGGATGGATGGATGGATGGATGAAATCTAAAGGTCATGTGTTTTATTGTGCCCCTCCAGGTCTGCTCTATGTGATCCTGAAGCACATGGTCGACCGTTACAACATCTATTATGCATACGTTCCCACCAAACTCAACCAGCGGATCCACAGAGCAGCCATCAGCCAGGTCATCATGGCTCCTCTTCTCTGCATGTTCTGGCTACTCTTCTTTTCTGTGCTCAAATTAGGTACACTATTTTTCTTCTTTTCATCGTTTCCAGAGTGTTTTTGCATCAATGAGGGGTTTTGAATTTGTTGCACGCTGTCCCCTTTTAAAGGTCCTTTGCACCCCATCACCCTCTTCACCTCGGTGTCCCTGCTCTCCTGTATCGTCTTTTCCCTCTTGCGCTTGTGCCTTAGGAAGCGACCAGACAAGTCATCCAGCTACCAGGTCGGTGGCTCGCGCTTATAGTCGGCGACATCGAGCTCAACAAGCGTTGCTCCTCGGTGAATTGTTGTTCTTCTGTTTCAGATGTCTGATCAGCCAGTGGAGGGTGCATTCACTGATGCAGACAGAAGTACTGTAACGTCCACCACTGCCTCCAATGTACAGTTCCACTTCTTTGTCCTATTAGCCTGTCTTCACACAATGAAGACTGGATCACATTTTATTCCTTTTATTTTGTCTCCTTAAAAATTAGATATTGAATATTGTGTATGTATGTGTGTGTGTATATATGTGTATATATATACATATATATACATATATGTGTATATATGTGTGTATTTATATGTATGTATGTATATATGTGTGTGTATATATGTATATACATATATGTGTGTGTATATGTGTATATATGTATATATATGTATATGTGTGTATATATATGTGTATATATGTATACATATACACATATATATATATATATATCTCATAGGAAGTAATGATGATGAACTTTTACTTAGGGATGGGAATCGGTATCAGTCAATATCGGTATCGGTCAATATCGGTATCGGTCCGATATTGGTATTGTAAAATCTGATACCATCCAAAATCATATATGGTATCAAGCTTCACTTTGCACAGACTGTAAAAATGAAAATAAAAGTGCAGCAAAAGCATTTTAGCTGAGTCATGTTTGGGCTGTTTACTACAACAATATTTGTTACACAGTTGGAGAATTATGTCTCGGAAACGACTCAGCAAAAATGTGTTGTAAACAGCTTCATAGCTCACAAATGGTCTAAAATCACTGTAATTGGACTAATATTGGTATCGGTAGAAATTGTGATTATCGGTATTGGTATCGGACACACAAAAGTGGTATCGTCCCATCCCCAATAGCACTTTTCTTGCTTGACAGGTAAATTTAATAACAAGAAGTAGCACAACATGGCAAAACTGTTTAAGTGTATGGATGTTTACATCTTTAGTATAACTATATCTTGATCTCACTTCCTCAGCTGTTTGTGGCGTCTGTGCTACTGGAGCCAGAGCTGGCTTTGACTCCGATGCCCTCCCCGGCTCACCATAGCTACGGCGCGATTTCCAGCCCCCAGGATTCGAGCCACAACCCAGTGGAGGAAGAGGAGTGTGAGGAAGACCAAGCCCGGACCCATGAGACTGAGCTCCAAGACCCACCAGACCTGCGCTGCTCTAGTCCACTCATGGACACTCCTGTAGGCTACCAGTAACACCAGAATTACTCAAGCTGATTTCCATGTGTTCCCTCACCCAGGAAAACACAGATTGATAATTTCCACAATGCTGCGTGTTTGCCACTGACCTCAGACTGTAATTTAGCTGCCTCAGATGCTGAGATTAACCTGGGCTTATCAGATATGGTGGCGAACCTAAAAGGAAGGAATGGAGCTTAAGAATACAGGAGCAGGATCCAAATTAACATCACCACTCTTAATATGTCAACTGGACATGAACCGCCCGTCAATCATTATCAAACAACTTTAACACACAGATCATTTTAGTTGACTTTGTGGAGGCTCAGTCGCCGAGATTCCACCCTTGTCTATGGCTTTATTTGCAAGTAAAAAGGTTCAAACGCCTCAGTCAGAGATACCGTGTTCATGCCGTGCCACTTGGACATGAGTGGAAGTGAAAGTGTTTATCAGAGTGGGTGGTGTGAACAGGCTTGCCCCGACAGACTGACATGAGCGATATCTGGTAGCGGAGCTTGGGGGAGGGGGAGGGGGAGGGTGAGGGCAGCTCTATGCGAAGCCATCTGCAGCGAGAGAGCAGACAGACGGAGGGCCCGGTCTAAGTCAGAGATGTACTGTAATAAATGTACGCTCTCTCCATGGAGGCACAAGCAGCTTGTCTGCACCCGAAGCTTGTCGTAACTTTTATCGATTGCTATTTTTGCTACAGTATTTTTGGTGTAATTGATATTGTGCTTTGGGTTTGAAGCAGCTGCCACTTGATATTTGGCCAAGGATTTCCGGAGTTGTCCAATATAATCGGTGTTTTCCTGTGTATGTGATACAATTGTTGGTTTATTTATTTATTTATTTATTTATTTATTTAGAATTAATAGGTTTTTTTGTTACATTTTTGGAAGAAAAAAAATTCTCGGAGAACGCAAACTTCTGCCAAGGCCACTCGATTTCCCACAGTGTTGATAATCTCTCCCCATCCCACAAGGTTAAATATACTTTATTAAACAAACAATCTGACTCCAGATCCAAATCCAGATCCATTTTTTTCCACCTGGCCATAAGCTAGGCTACAGTACATCCCCAGCAAACATAGCTACTGCCAGCAGCTAATTAGCTTAGCTTAGATTTGTTTTGCTTTGCTTAACTTAACTTTAAGAGTGGAAACGGGGCGAAACACTTAGCCCAGAGCAAGAGACAGGACTGTAACTTTGTGGAATGTTGTTTGTACCTCTGTGCGGACAGAGGTACAAGCCAGGAAGTTAAACTAAGATAATGCAGGTTTTAAGTTAGCTACTGGCGGTAACATATTCAACACATACACTGGGCCGGGTCTACTATTAGTCACACTTGTACCGCTAAGCACAAAAAAATATGCTTTTTAAAAGCATATTTTAAGCAAAATGAATTATTACATGATTATTATGTCAATGAGTGGAAATGGCAGTTTTTTTCCTCCATATGCCGAATATGGCCAAACATGACAACAGTAGTAAAAATGATCAATTCCAAGGCAAAAGCCCAGATTGACACCCACATATAATAAATTGCATGTATTATGCTTTAATGGAAGTGAGATTTCTTTGCACTTAATGGTATGAGTGTAGGCTAACAGTGTATTTGAGCTGGAAATAAGATCAAATAAAAATACACAATATTGCCAAAAGTCATGCCATATGCATGAACACAGCCAAAATGATCCAAAAAAACAACAACAACGAAGAATGAAAAGCCCATAAAATGCGCACAACCGTCCCTAGGCCTGCACATAGAATACTAGGGGTATTCTTTGTCTCACAACAACAAGACAACATTATTAAAATCTTTCAAAGAATCTATTAAGTATAAACATTTCTAACAAAAACATTACCATTACCTGGCTTAATTCCTATTCATTTTTTGAAATATTGCGACCAAATGTCCCAGACTCGCTCCATTGCATGTCAAAAATATAATTATCCTTCAAGTCTAGTTTCACACATGCTCATTCATTCGCGGTCCGTTTCTACGTTTGAAAGTTTTGTATTTGGGGGTTGGACGAAAGGTTTATTCAGAAAACTGAATGTAAATGTTGTTTTCATGTCTCTTGCTGTGCCTTCAAGAAAGAAAAAAAAAATAATTTGTGTGACAATCCAGCATGGCCTGAAATATGCTGCATGGCCTGGAAACTAAAGAGCTGGTGAACAACCAAACACAACAAAAACCCAACCGCCTCGAGTAGTGGTTTTCACTCTTACTAACAGTCAATGCGGTGGGTATGCTTATTAGTAACGCCTGTCCCACACTAGAGGATTTTCAAATCTGACTTAATTTAAAAAAACCAGACCCAACCACAGACACAACAAACTCTGTAACCGATTTTCAACGTTTTAATCCTGAGAAAGCACAGACGAGACGATCCAGTCAAGGCGAACGATTCCAGGCGTTTGGGATCTCACAGAAACTCACGCGATTTAACGTGACTTTGGCGTCGGACGTTCATGGCTGAAACGCAAAAAAAACTGTGGATGAAGTGATGGCTGAGAGGGCGGAATCAACTCGGCTTGTACAAGGTCTGGTTCTAGGGGAAAAGTACACAACATCCATTTCCCGGTCGACTCGCTCTCATTATTGCGGTGGTTCTGCTCACGCCCCAATCACTGTCTAGTCTCATCAAACATGTTTAATCCTTTGAAGACTCTGATGCGTCCGATGACGTAAAGACGTCCGTTCATCCCTCACACTGCAGGATAGTTTGGCCAGATTATCTGTTCAAATCAGCCTAAAATCGGAAGGCGCCCACGATTGTCAAAAGGGCCAAATCGGGACCGAAGTCTGGCCAATTGTCCACGAGTGTGGGGCAGGCTTTAGCAGACAAGCAGTGAACTCTTCTAACTGACATGAGCTACCAACCTCCAAAGATTTCAGTGATGTTTCATGATCTCCTTTTCCTTCATGTTCAGGTAGAGATTTGGAGCCTGACCTTTCAGTCTTGACCTTGTTGTAAACATGTTGAATAAACGGTCTCTAACCAAGATCCACCTACTTTCTTTTCATGATTTCTTTAAAAGCAACACAATGTGGGATTTCAACCATCAAATGATGTCTCCAAGAATATTTGGATGGTCCATCAACTTGGTGAAGGGCACCTCTGTCACAGACTGAGCAGGTCTGCATCGCGTGAGACTTCCGCGCATATGCCGCATGCCGGACCCTGATATACTGGCGCATCAGGGTCCTGTAATATCCCTCTTCGCCATCGGATGGCGGTACAACTCTGGACGCAGAGGATAGGACACGCCTAGTTCACGGCGGAAAGGCCTGTCGGGCAGGGGAGTCGGGGTGTCAGCCGGCTCGTGGTTCGCCAGGTCGAGGCTCGGTTGGCGACTACCTCTTCTGTCGCCGTAAGGTTTTTTTCTGCTAGGTGAGCGGAGCTTAGAGCGGGAGTTCTTTGCGCATGGTTCCAAAATCTGGCCTGCACGTTGGTGCCTTGGGTCCATGCGTGCCGTGTGTGCAAGTATACCAGGGCCAGTCGGTTGTAACAAACAATACCGTATACCAACTGTAGGGGGAGCAAATCCTGCTCTGTGTTACTTTAAGAAAGAGTACTGTGTCTTTATGTCTCGTGCTTTTGTATCGTGGCCTCGTCGGTGCCTTGGTGTTTACTTTTTTATCATGTATGATCAATGAGCTAGCTTTTTGTTGAGGATTAAAAAAAGAAGAAAAGTTTTTAAATGTGTTTAAAAGTGATTTCTATTCCCTTGTCTTATTTAAGAGCGACCGCTCTTTGGACACTTTAAATTGACCGTAGGTGTGAGAGTGAAAGGTTGTTCGTCTCTGTGTGGCCCTGCGATGGACTGGCGACCTGTCCAGGGTGTACCCCGATTTTGGTTTCCATCTGAGAGGGTTTATTATCCTTTTATTGTACTTCCATAAAATTGTTGACATGCTATACATAAATGAACGCTGGCAGCAGAGAGAGCTTAAAGTGGTCGGTGGAGAGAATCGAGTTAAAACTGTTTTAAAAAAAAAAAAATCAAAGAGCATGTCCCGTGGGTTTTGCTTCCAGAAGCTTATTTCACAGATCATTACACACACTTTCCTTTGAGAAATAATAAAAACATATTAGGATATTCTTAGCTGTAATGTCCATGCAAGGTCGTCCATTTTGATGCTTATAACTCGTTTTATTGTATCCTGTCATGTCCGTCACTGTTGGTTTGGCCATCTGAGGTCTGTGTGGACATTAGCTTTCCAGATGTGTCTGTTCCTTCTTGCTCTCAGTTATGAAATAATCATGTGTCTCGCATGTACGCGAGTTTAAATGCGAGCCTGCTGTGACTGTGGTGCGCGAGGGCTCCAAGAACGCTGAGGTTAAGGGGCAGCCCGCGTTTGAGAGCGATCTCCGTCAGGCCAACAAGTTTTGATCTGTCAGAACGGGAAGCTCTTTGATCTGAAATTAAAATGAATTCATCTCATCGTGTGCCACGGGCTCCTTGTTACACTCCTCTACTTAGGTCTGTGTGATGTATGACTTAAATGAGGTAAGTGGTACTGTAATGTGCCTTCAGGATATGTGCACATGGTTTATGACGCCGAAGCTTACCATTTAAAGGGATAGTTAGACACTGTGGAAAAGTTTGCCTCGTTCGCGTCCGCGTTTGTAAAATTAGCACTAGCGAGAGTCTGTGGCTGCTAAGTTTTGGGTGGAAAACGACCATCATGTCAACGTACAAACGCGACTTTCTCGTCTTCCAGTGAACGCAGGTGAAACCACGCCAGAAGAGAATAGTGCTGCTTTTATCCAAATCACAACGGAAAGTGGTAACGCCAAAGTGCATCTCCCTTTTCCTGCAAAAAACAAAACAAACGGGTTTGTGGCGTTGTATGGTGTACAAATTGCCTGTCATTATATACAGTGCTTCTTCATTTCAAAGAGTTGGAAACAAAGAAAGAATAGTCCCTGACCTTTCCCCAGTCACCCGTGGCAACTGCTAAGAGCATGTTTCTTGGAGAAAGGTGAATATTGCCCGTCTTGCTGCCCAGATGCTGGAAGTCAAATTTAGGAAGTATTGTTTTAATACATAGGACATTGTGAAATTTGCCTTTAATGTTCTTCACAATACGACATAATTTAGGTTGCCAACCACACGGAATTTTACCACTCACCAGTAAATTAGTAGTAGTAGTAGCAAATAAGTCATCTTTTGTTATTATTACATGGATATTTTGGTGATTTGGTAGCATTTTTTTATTAATAAAAACCTAAATTTTAGGTTTATTTTAGTCACAAAACATACATCTGCTTTAATTGTACACAGTTCCTGCTGTGTCCACTTCTCACTCAGCATCCACAGCGCTGGTTAGGATGAGTGGGTGACAGAGCAGTGCCTTGCTTCCCCCCCTTCAACAACAACAACAAACACACACACATCTCTGGACCATCACTTATCGGTCGCCATGACAACGCTGAATACCCCATCATTCCACAACACATTGCAGACTTTCTAAAAATAATGTGCGTTGTATGTTGTTTTTTGTGTCCCCCCCCCCGGCAGACTCTTCTCCAGACGCGGGAGCAAATCCTCGTGCACTTCGAGGGAGTTCATCATTAGCGCGAGGGAAATGAACGCAAACGCTGTTTTTTTTTTTGTTTTTTTTTACATTATTAATAAACAACCGCAGGGCAGACTCAGTGAGGGCGAGGACCCTGTTGACTGTGCACGGAGACAGATAAAGGCCATGTCAGCAGCTGCTCCAACAGCGGGAAACAGACAGTGGGTTCGTCATGGATGTGACTTCTTTTTTCTTTCTTTTTTCTTTTTTTTTTACAATTTATACAGCCAAATTGTAGGTATTGGTTGAACATAACCCCGCGTGTTTACATAATCTATCATAATTACACTCCTTTTTTCCATGTCCCTCATCACTTTTCAGAGGAAAACACGTGATGCTCGAGCAGCAATGTCTGTTATCGGCGTCTGTGTGAACGCGGAGACAAATTCCTGACGGTTTGGTGGAGAAGTGAGTATTCAGTGCTCGTGTGCCTGGAGTCGGCTTCGTCTACGTCTTATGTAATGGCGTATTTCCACCGGCTCTACACGGCACGGCACAATAATAACGTTGCGTCTCCACTACAAAAAAAGTACCTACTTAACGTGGGCACGTGTGACGAGTGAAACTGCGGTGACCTCGTTTTATACGCGCACACACACGAGTGACTAGTGACTTTACACCAGACTCCTGTAGTTGTTGGAGATTAACGCACGTTTTTTAGGAATGTTAAGTGGTTTTCACTTATCTACAATTCGGCACTGTTCGGCTTGATTTGTGTCCACGCGTCTCCGGAGCACAGCCTCCTACTCCACAGACAACAGCGGCAGCGGTCGGTGATGCCGCTCGCGATTGCCTGCGCTGTCCCTGAACACACCAGACTCCTCTGTTAAATATAAGAGATTTCCCTGGTAGTTGTTGGGAGACTAACCCACGTTTTTAAGATTGTGAAGTAGTTTTAAGTGATCTACAGTTCGGCGCTGTTCGGCTTGATTTGTGGGTGAAAAAAAAACACACACATGATGACTTTGTGTAGCAACAAAACATCCACTTTATTTAGTCTCAAGTAAGGACACGACACATTTTTTTGAGTGGGGTGGAATCCGGTTTACAAAGAGCATCTGTTTGTGTTCATCATGTGTTGTTGTTGTTGTTGTTGTTGTTTCGGTGAAGTCTAATGAGGTAGACAGTGACATGCCCAATACAGTGTGTATAGAGCTGGATGCAAGGGCTGGAAAGTCCTCGTAAAATAGTCAAATAGAAAGCTCTGCTTTTATTCTATTGATAGTATTTCTCTTACTGTATATTGATTAAATAAAATCAGCCTCAAAGCAATTAGTTTTATACATATATATATATGCTGTACATCACATTTGGGGTAAAACAGTCAATACTCAACACTAACCAACGCGTCCATTTCAGGATATAAAAATAAACCTTTTAAAATGTAAACTCAAAGACTAAAGCGATAAAAACCACGTATCAGCAGCTTGGATTTACAGTTGTATGGTTATTATCTAATACTTGGCACACTGTTGCTAAGTTACTTGGCAGTATGACTATGGATGTAAATAACAGCCGAGGGTACAGCATACAGTCTTATGGCAGCAATTATTATAATAACAATAATAATACACACATATATCGGATAGGTTTCATCACACTGCGTCGGCGTTGTTTGTTTTTGTAGGTAAATCCACTCTGTGTTGGAGCGACACACGCCACTCTGCTTATCTCCGAGGAAACGACACAGTAAACAATCATCACCCAAATAAACGAGTATTTACAGTACGACGGAAAACAACGACCACAAACCGCCGAGGAACAAAAAAATGCCACACTTCCGCCCGTCACTTTAGAGGTCACATAACAGTCTATAAGTTTAAGAGTTTAACAGTCAGCTTGAAGCCTATTGAAATACGAACAACCTCTACAGGGGAGAGCATCACACGCACCATAACAGTCATGGATCACCGAAGAAAGCTATCAGAGTGTAACAGTTCTTGTCATTTTTCCATATCGCGCTGCTTATTATGAGTCGGTTAAATGTCCAACGCTAAAAGAGGTGTGATGAAGTGCGATATTCATTAAAAAAAAAACGCAGTAATGATTGTGATTTCGTGATTCTTCATCCCAAAGGTTTAACAAAAAAAATAAAAAATAAAAAAATCACCGTGTACCAGTTAGATAGAGAGCTGCCGTGCTGGCCACAGTAATTGTGTCACAGTTTGAATTGTTAGTGTATGACGCGTAAATAGAACAGCTACTGTTTTCACAAATGTGCAAACTGGTTTAGGATACACATCACAAAGTTTCACGACAGTCACTGCTATTATTTGACTATATATACATAAATATATGTATATATATATATCGAAGCCATTACATACATAGAGACTAAGCTGCTGTCCTGTTTCTCAGTGTGAGGAGCTCTGGTCGAAAACAAACCGCGCGCGCTCGGATTCTCGCCGTAAACCCTGCAGTGGGTCGACGCAAAGGTAAAGCGTAAGCACACGCCGTGCTGTGACCCCCTCCCCCCACACACGCACACACACCACCGTCACAGAGCAAATGTGTCACAGCCAGAGCCACAACGCTGCAAGTTACACAACCTTATTCCATGGCAACCGTGGTTGAGTGATTTGAGAGCAATTGCTCAGCAGCCTCGCTGAGCGCCTCAGTCGGCCTTGTCCTCGCCATTCTTGGCCCACCCCCGGCTCATGGCTGCCACCACGATGCTGTACATGCTCAGCCAGGCTTGACGCAGCGGTGCCGTGTAGGCCTGGCCCAGACTGCACTGCAACATGTAAAGCAGGGACTCACCCACCACCTGCAGGAGTTCACACACAAACAAAGCAAGCATTAGAATCGACTCGTGACTCTACTTGAGACACGCACTCAAGGGGACGTACGGCAAATGACTGCGTGTTGACGCCCACGGCCTGATGCTTCCTCCCGAGGTTGAGCAGGAAGTCCTCCAAGGAGGGGAGGTCGTCGAGGTGGCTGACGGCCGCATCGATCACGAGCATCACCTGGTGTACATCCAAGAGACAGAGGTGTGCGTCAGAAAAGACGCTTGGACGCTTGGCGCGTGTGGCTGCTGCGGTGGACAGAGCTCACCTTGGTGACGTGTTCCAGGAACTCGGGGCTGGACAGGCAGTCTTGTGTGGAGCCATGGTTTGTGTTGTAGTTGAAAAGGCTGAGGAGCGCCGGGTCCAGCTCAAACAGTCTGCCACACACACACACACACACACACACACACTATTGCATAAATCATACGAGTAAAAATAAAACCCCTCCTGCCAGTGTGTCCGATTTAACCCGCAGCGATCGCAAAGTAAATCTGGATTATTGCAGCCTGTCGCCAAGCAACAAGTCAAGCCTCCGGTGCCTGTGTGGGGAAAGTGTGCAGCGGAGGATTTATTATGATTCCTTTCTGCACACCTGCGGTCCATATTCTAAGCAACGACACAGAAAACAGTAAGATCCCATTACATCAAATGTCATTAGATCCTTAATGTGGCAGAATAACAACCTTCAATGTGTCCCCACAAAAGTCCGTCTACGTCCGTCTGATCGATGCTGAGCGTGTGGGATGTTACCTGGAAAACATGATGACGCCGTGAGGAACTTTGTTTTTGCCCAGGCTCTCCCAGCTGCCGCGGATCAGCTCCTTGTCCTTCCCTGACAGCTTCTCCATCCTCGCAGGCTGGCAGTCAAGTTCTTCTGGACGGGGGGAGGCAGGGGTGGGGGGGGGGAGGGGCTGGGATGTGGAAACACAACACAACTCCTCTACAGGACCAGACGCCTCAGGCTGAGGAAAGCCATGACACTCTTAGTGAATCCGCACGCGAAAAACCTCCACTAGACCACCTGGAAAACAAAGTGGAGCATCAGGTGTTAATCATGCACAACACAGCTGATTTGTCCCAGTGAAGTTTCACATATGGGGCACTGACAGGGCTCTGCAGAAGGTTCACGATGATGCACACACACCGCACACATACTGTACCTTCTTGAGGTCAGTCTCCCCTCTGAACTTCTTCTGGTGCAGCCAGGCTGAGGGATCTCTATATGAGTGTGTGCGTGAGAGTCTGTGCAGCCTATCCTGACACTTTGGTGCACTTGCTCTCTTTCCCCAGCCCACAGTGCAGTCAGGGAGACAAGTTGTGCCACGCTCTAATCTGTCACACTGGCTGCTGTCTCTCTCCACTTCCCGCTTGCCTCTTGATGTGCTCTCTCTGCAGCTCTGGGGATATTATTCATGCCACTGAAGGAGGGAGAAAAAAAAAGAAAGAGGCATCTCTCTCCTCTGCTCCACAGTAGGCAGCAGCGAGCCACAGCTCCTCCTGCAGGTGAACCGAGGACTACGGCACACAGGAGGGCTCTCACATGCACTCAACTCTCTGCACTTGCAGCGTCCACTCTTGTTTTCGGGCCGGTGTGCGTGAGGTCGAGCAAACAAGCGATTCAAACGAACAGCGGAATAACCGCGACGCACAAAATGAGCATTTGGTCCAGTGTAATTGCACAAGTTTCAGAGCAGGTGAAGTTGGTTTAAGGTCTGTATCATGTATTCTAGGGTGTGTACTCACTCGCCTGCATTTGCCACCATGCATTTACAGAATTAAATGTGTGGGAATTTTAATATTGCACGGTGGCTGGAATAATAAGAGACCTGAACGCGCCACCTTGGTGAAATTATATTGTTCGTCCTGTAAGAAAAAAAGCCACTCCTTAAACAGCGTGATCATAACATATGGTGGCCAAGTTCACAGCCTCTCATTAATCTAAATGAGATGTGTTTGTCCTCGTCCTCAGCCTCCACACTCTGTGGCACTGCAATTTGTTTAGGGAGACACAGGCGCCTGCTGCCTCACACGCTCCGTGGACGCGGGTTCCCAATGTGACGTTACCTAATGTGCTGGGAGAGATCGGGTCTGTTTTCAGCCGCGCACCGCGGGAATTGGAGGTGCGCAGCATTCTTCTCCAGAGGGACCACAATGCAGAGTGGGGAGGGATACACAGTTCCCATGACAACCTGACAGGATGGAGCCCTTGAAGCTTTGTCATGTGATGTTTGAGATCTCAAGGAAGGGGGTCGGTGCTAATCTATCGCGTCTATATGAACTATTCTTCTAATCATTACGCAAAACCTCTTCATAAAATGCGTATTTAAGTCATACTGGATGCTGTCGCAGTGCAAGATATGACATTTCAGACATATTTCCGATTCCGGATTCATGCAATAGTTTCAACGTTGTGACACACTAGCCTAGAAAAAGTAATCATATGGTATGCAACTGTCTACAGGAACCCGTTTGATCGTGATTATATACATATCCAGACGTTGCCATGTGGTTTGCGAGTTAAAATGAACTCTGCAGTCAGCTGTCTAAGCACAAGCGAACAGCGAACGCGCAACAACAAGCGTATTTGATGTGGGTCTATGGGGCTTGGACCAAACCACCGAAGTGTTGCGCGCGCGAACGCACACGCACAGTGAGGACTGTTTACTTAGGCGGCGTTGAGGCTGCGGAAAGAACTGGGATCTTTTAACCCAGCAATCTGTGAGAGACTCATGTCAGACGACGGGTGTCGTAGCCAAAGTAAATGATGTACATTTATTGGATATTTTGTAACGGGCTCGGGCACAAGACAAATTCATGTCACAAACACGCGCGTCTCAACGTGTATGGATTTAAAAAGATGTTAAAAATGCTCAACTATATACTAATCCCTAATATTTGTGGCTGTCAAAGTTCAATGTCATCATTTGCACATGCACTTAACTCAAACTATCAAATGCTTGGTGCGGTTAGCCGTGACATGAATCATTTTTTGAGGACGGTGTTGTTTTCTGGTGGAAAAGCCACCAAAAAAAAAACTCCTCTTTGATTATGGCACTTTCTTCTCTTTAGGACTTCACGCTCTCCTCTTCCACATCTTCAATTTTCTCCCCGTCGTCCACATTCTCGTCCCTAAATCAGACATGTGGGGTTAGGAACACGGCTATACTGTAATTACATCAAACTTTTACTTGGCTACAGCGCTGGACGTTTCTGGTCTGGACAATTATGTAATATAAGATGACCAAACCGCATAAAGTCCTTGACTCTCCGGCAGCAGTACTATTCATAATCTTTACTGGACACAGTGGGATTACGCGGTGGACGGAAACAAGACCCGCTACAAAAATTCCCTCTCCACATACCTTCCAAGAATGTAGTTCTCATTGATGAGCTCATTTTCATCGGCGTCTTCCTCAGATCTGGACGAGGCCGATGCGTCGCCACTTGCTCCGCCTTTCTCCTCGACGAATTGCTCCGTGAAGCCAGCTTTCCTCAGCATGTTCCTGTACGTCTGCTCGGCGTGGGCCTTCGCATTTCGCTGCCGGTAGAGACCCAAGTTATGCCAGTGTCGATTCACATCGCGGTGCAGTGCGGGAGCTTTATGCCACTGACCTGCTTCACCTGTTCGAACAAATAAGGGCGGTCGCCGACTCGCGCCTTTATGTCGTGTAACTCCTTCTTGTACTCTTGCATCCTTTGCTGGTCAGCCATCCTTCGCGAGAGAGGAGATTAGATTACAGTTTGAGACGCGTTCTTGTTTGTCGACATTGCAGAGACCAATAACTTACATATGGTGCTTCAGTTTGTCTTCGAACACTTGTTTCAAGCTGACGTGTGGATCCAGGGACTTTGCGTGAAGGTCGACACTCTTCTTGATGGCCTGGGACCTCATTTGGTACTTGCTAAACCAATTCGCACTCTCTTGATTCTTACTTTCCCTGACCGCTATTGATTTTCTGTGAAGGCGAAAGTGTCAGTAAATCCAAAATGCATTCATTTTAAATATGTAACACGTGTCATAATTGCAGCTCACCTGATGGCCAAGCCGCGCATCCTCACAGCGTCAGTGATGTACGTGGGAAGTGTGTCTGTGGACAGTGACGTTAAGGTCCCGAGTGACTTACTTCTCCTGACATAGTTTATTTTTGGTTCCTGTCAATATGAAGAAATTGTTAATGTGAGGGCTGTCAAGAGATTAAGAAAATTGAGAGATGATCTGTGATTAATTGATCTAATTAATTTCTTTTTTAATCTCACCTAAAAATTGCTAAGAAAAGGCCGTCAAATGGAGGTGTTTTTGTTTAAATTTAGATCAAAAGATTGATAGACAACAAAAAAAAGTGACCGTCAAGCAATTTATTCAGACTTGCTCATACGCTTCGCCAGTTTAGTTTGGCGGAGAGCTTCGCTATGGCTCGCTAAATTGCTAACGTCTTCGCCGCTAGCGTTAGCTGTGGCTGCACCCGCGACTGGGCGCTTTGCATTGACGTGGTAGGCTACACTCAAGAAGTCCAACACATTAAAAAAACGGATTTTATGAAGAAACAGTAAAGTTAGAGATTGAAAATTAGCTTACCATAATGCGCTAAATATGACTGTAATTAATGAATCGGTAAAAAGACTTACATATTAGCGCGCTATGTTAAGCTAATTTTTAATCGCTAACTTTGAATCTTGAATCTTATATACACCAGATGATACAATAAAGGACGCTGGGAAAACTCCCCATGCTAATGTTTGGTTGAATGGTTGAAGCTGTTGTGAGTGATGCCATCTTTTGGCTACCTTTCTGTCCTTTGCTGCTGTTATCGCCCCCCCCCCCCCCATACGTCCCCTCATGAGGGGGGACAATCTCTTTTTGTTGTGGACTTCTGGTTCCTGATTGTGTTCAGTGTTGGTGGCGAACCCAATCGTTTCTCCTTGATTTACTCGCAAAACCACCCCCTGAGACCAAGTGACCCACGTCACAGACCGACACTCTAAATCAGTGGAAACTGTTGGAATCTAGAGCGCTTTAAAACATACTGTATTTCATGTCAAATATTTCACTGACGGCGGCTTTAAATCATAATTTGGTGCATTTTATTTTTGTTATGAAGAGTGCTCTAAGTCAACTAGATTTCACTGCAGTAAATATAGTGACTTTTTTTATTTTGGTTGCTTTTTTTTTTAGATACAACTTCACAATTTCTCTTTTTTAAATCACAATTTGCCCATAAATGTCTGACATTGCTCATGACTTATAGGATTCTGGTGATTGTGTGATCCTGTGGCCTGCACGAATCTCAGTGAACCTACAGTATATTGGACTGTTACAAAATATGCAATTGATTCAAATTTAAGCCGCGAGATGGAGGAAGTCTGAAACGCAACAGGTTCAAGAGAGGGGAATAATCCGTCTTAGGACATGGCTTACTGGGCATGATTTAAATAGCTTTGCAGTTCCACATTTGTGGGAAGTGGTCTGTGCAAAAACCATACAATAAATCTTTCATCATCAAACGAAAATGTTCCCAAGGATGCGGCAGAGAAAGTAAAATGTGACCTGGTCAAATTCCTTTGTCACGTTTTCCCAAAAAAAAGAAAAAGAATGAGTGTTGAGGAACCACAAGCCCATATGATGGACCACTCTACAGTCAGCAAAACTGTAGGGTAAACATCTGCCCCTCCATTAGGCTTGTTTTTGTACATTCATGAAGGCGCTAGAGAAGTCTAGTGGTTTCCTGTCCTCAGAAAAAGGGGTTTGTCTTGAACCATCCATCAAGCAGAGTAGTGAAGGTGTGAGAAACTTTGACTTGAAACCATCTGGATCTGGTTCTGTGGAGACCTGGATTATTCATTTGTAACTATTCTAAAGAAAATGGCTTCTGAAAACAGACATCATCATTTCGTATTCCATCCATCCATCTTCCGGTGCCAATCCCAGCCGACATAGAGAGAAGGGTTAGGGTTAGGGTAATATCAATCGTCTCCGCCCCCTCGCTCACACCCCACAGCACCGCCATCCCCGCCCATGCACTGGTGACATCCCGCCTTGATTACTGCAACTCTCTCCTCTTTGGCCTCCCGCACAAATCCCTCTAAAAGCTCCAACTGGTCCAAAACTCAGCATCAGTAGAACGCCCACCATTGACCCCGCCCCCCTCGGATTTTGTTTTGTTTTTTATTGTGTTTTTTTGTTTTTTAATTTTGTATTGTAAGGTGACCTTGAGGGCTTTGAAAGGCACCCTTAAATTAAATGTATTATTATTATTAGAAATGTGTTGACCAAATTCTAAATGCTGACTTTTGAAAATTGGCACATAGTATATGTATTTAACACATGAGCAAAGTTGAAGGAAATGAATTTTTACCTGGGATTTTTCAGGGCTCATTTTTTTCTGCCGCTGAGCGAGAGCTGACGTCCTGAGGGCAAAGGGCTGACACTTGGTCATGTCTTTAGCCGGAGTTTTTCTCAGCGCCTCTGTCTGCAAAGCCTTGTGCAACCTGCTGAAATCGGGGACCTGCTGGAGGATTTTTGGCTGGAAGCTCGGCCTCTCGTCCAGGAAGCCCAGCTTCTCCTTCCTGGTGCGCTCAGCAGTGCGAAGTTTTGGGTTGCAGTATGCAGAGGACTTAGACTGTCGCCCGGCCGTTTGAGTCCGCACTGGACTGCAAACGTCTTCCAGGTCTGTACAGAGTTACAGACACACAAGCTCCAGTCAATGTATTATGAATTGCTGTAATCACAATATTATATATATAAATATACTGTACATATATATATATATATATATATATGTGTATATTTCTTCTTAGATCTCCTTTTCACAGAACTTTAGACTATGAATATGAATAACCAATTCTTTCCTAATGGGTCATTATCATTTTCATCTTTTAAAATCCTTTATCGTCCTTTTAGTTCTTTATCCTTTTAATGTTTTCGATATTCTATCATTGTTGGATTCAATTTTATCCATTTGTAAATTGTCACATGGAAAATTCAATTTCTTGCCTCTGTGGAATTGTGTCCTAATACTTATGTAAAGGATTTCTAAAAAAAAAAAAAGTCAGGGAAAGACCACTCTTGAACTCTCGTTGAACTTGTCTACTAATATTTTACAAGCCCCAAAAATGAGAAATAGTGACGTTTGTTGTTTTAAGACGGCAGCAACGTCCCATTTAAAGAGAAAAACAAAACCATACAATCAACCTACCTTTCAGCTCAGACTCTAGCCAGTCCTCCGTTTTTTGACGACGTTTCCTGATAGTAGGTATCTTGTTTCCCTGTTCCGGTGAGTCTTGGTTTAACGTTGCTATCAGCATCTCGAGTTTCTCCATTTCTCTCTCTGTTTCATTCCTTTCACTTTCTCTCTGGAAACTGAAAGGTTTTTGCATGGAGAGCAATAAATTCTTCCTCTCCTCATGACCGAGTTCCCTCTTTTTCTTTCTCAGCTCCATCATCTCCTTGAAGAGGGACTGGTTGACATGGCTGGGAACCGGGAGAGCACAGAACTTCTTCTGACATTCAGCCACGGCCTCCTCCTCCATGCTCATCTGTGTGGTTTTCAGTGAAGCCGCTCGTACACACCGTTGTGCCTTGGTGGGGGTCAGCGTGGAAGCCTTCATGAAATAATGTTTCCACTTTGTTGAAGAATTAGGCCTGTGTTGATGTGCAGTGTCTTTGTGTGAGGTCAGGGCAGATGAAGGGATGTCTCTCCTCGTTCCCACATGTCTAAAACAATCATTTAGAGAAAGCACATGTAGAGATTGTCCTTTTTACACATTATATATGTTTGGAAATAGTGGCTGAGAACCTGTGGCATAAGGAATTATAGGTTTAAGACTCCCTCCAGTCGTCTGTTCTGGATTTTTTAGCATTTATTTACAGTGAACAAACCGTGATGCACTGCAACATTCACCTGCTTTGGTTCACACTAAAGCGTGTTTGTGCATGTCGGCTGGAGGAGCTCAGTGGCTCCGTCAGTGTTTGTACACGCTATAAACAAAAGGCTCCGGGATCAAATCGCTTGTTTAACATGTAAAGAAGCGTCGACGTTCACCTACTAAAACGTGAGTGTGTGTGTGTGTGAGAGAGAGGACCTCCTCTCGCGGACAGGCCCAAACATTTCTAAGAAGTTTGAACCTCTATTTTAACCTCTACTCAATATATATACATATAAGACACATTATCATTTAATACATGTTCAAAATGTGCAAACCTACTTGGTGTTACAGTTCACTTGTTTTTTATCACTGTACTCTAGTTGTTCATCTGTTGACAGGAGAGCGTTCTGATAGAGCTTCTTCTCTAACTCCTGTGTGTGTTTCTTTTCTGTCTCCTGCAGCTGTTGAACCAGGGCCTCTTTCAGACCGTTAAGGTGCTGCTGGAGCATCATCTCTGACGTGAATCCATCTTCCAGCAAAGCATTCATCTTTGACATGGTTACCTGTTACCAAAGTAGAGTTAAGTTAAAAAACCAAACATTTAAGTGTGTTTATACCAGTAAATTGTGTTTTTCTTTTTTCTTTTTTCTAGTCCGGTTAGAGATATTTGACAAAAGCCATCCCTCCTAATATTTTCTGGCAGGCTGTACACCCAGAGGTGCAATGGCGCACTCCACGGGGGAAAATGTTTTATGATATCCCTCCTGTCTAGGTTAGATAGTCTACACAGTTCGCACAGTTGCGCTATGTCATCCTTATGTTATCCTTTCATCCTTTTATCTATTTTTTTGTTTTCTTCCTCTACAGACTTCACTCACAAACCCCACACTGAGGCAGAGGCAAAGGCTCTGCTGGTGTCTAAGTTTCTGCAATGCTGTCAATCAAAAACTGGTTCCACCTTTCAGCCAGTTCCTCCAATCATCATGCAGAAGCCGAGCGCCCGCCCACTGCTCCATTGACTCTGAGAGAAGCTGAGCCTCTGTGGAATTGTGTTTTTGCTGCATTTGACCAATCACCGCTGAGCTCACCGCAGTGAAAAATAACCTATTCTGTGCTGTCCCATAGAGAACAGTTGAGCTTCATGTGGTTTTAATGCAGAGGCTGCTACGGGAATACAGAAATCGTGTGAGACGATCTGTTATCCATGACAAACAGCTGATTCTGAACGGACTTGTGACACGCTCTAATTGCAAACTTGCACATTTAACATTGAAATGTAAATACAACACAGTACATATTTAAATCAATCGCCACTGACACATACACATATATATCATTTAAGTCACAACAAGTCAAAAAAGCGCTAAATTTGGCTGAATCATAAAAAGGTATAAGTGGTAAAATGAGCCTGGAATGCCCATCACTATAATGTGTCCTCTTGGCTACCTCCAGTCCGGTAGGTGGCGGTAATGCACCTTTAAGCTCTTTTCAAACCGCGATAAGGAGAAGGAAGAAAAAGTTCTCTTAGCGACCATAAACAAACACCGTCTCCATGGACCTAACTTTACATTAAATTGACTTGTTATCGATGACAAAATATAAAATTACGAACTAAAAATGACTTACATTAATGGTTGGATTCGAAGACAGAAGAAAGTTTCCCATTCAATAACAAAAACGATGCGAACAACGGTTTTAACCGATCTCGATTTAAAAACCAGAGTCCATTATAACTGACACCAAGACAAGACCGAGTAAAAATGTATCCAAAAAGGGTGGTGTTAAGACTTAAGCACTGATGACAAGTTTCATCTAACGGTAATGGTAACGTTAGCACCGTCTGTGGTCAGAAGCGGAAGTTCTCGGCGCGAGACCGACGTCCGCTGTGATTGGCCGTGAAACCGGAAGTACTTCTCTCCGCTTGTCAACACAACATGGCTGCGTCTATCAGTTGTTAAGTTTAGGACAAACTCAAGGGGAAACGCCTGCCTGCTTCTCGCGTGACAGGCTTCACGTTCGGAACATATAATATCACCGCGTTTTTTCGTCTTCTCTTTTTTTAAGTACGTGGCCTGACTCACATGAAGACAGGGTGAGGACCGCATGATGCAAAGGCTCACCAGGGCGGCACTGGCCTTGAACGGCCGGTGTTTTATCACAGAAAAGCACATATCTGCGGTAAAAGTCATCACTCGAGGGTTAGTGAGTGCAGAACACGGGGACGACTCCGCCAGGAATGAAGTTTATGACGTTATTATATCCGGAGGAGGAATGGTTGGTTCTGCAATGGCATGTTCCTTGGGTGAGTTTACGTTTACTTACTCTAACCCTTTTATTCTTTTCCCTTGTTTCCTTTCTGTGTATCATTCAACCCCGTTTTCTTCTTCTTCCCTCTTTATCCCCTCTTTTACCTTCCTTGCTTTTCCTCTTTCCTTTCTCTGCCCTCTTTCCACTTTATTTCGCTTGTTCCCTCCTCCTTTCGTCCCCACATCTTTTCGTCCTCTCCCTCCTCCCTCTTCCTTCCTTTCGTCGAACATCCCTCCATTTTTTGTACGATTCAATATTACCTCTTCTCCTGTTTCCTTCCTTGTTTACTTACTTACTCATTCTTTTCCTTCCATTGTCCTCTATTTTTCAGAGTGTGTATGTCATTCTCAGGCATGAATTGAATAAACCTGTTGCAATAGAGTTGTTCACAGCATATTTCACAACATTAAATAGCAGGACAAACGGTAACATAAATTAGGGTTCCTCTCCACTTTTAAAGAGACTCAGGATGATCCTACAATTCAAGTGTAACTTTGTTGACATTCAAACCTGCAGAAGCTATTTTTATTGTAAAACTGCATGCATAGTTACCATATTTTCTGGATGTGTTCCAATAAAGAGATTGAGATATAATTATACTGTATAGTCATTTCAGCATTTCTAAAACACTGTACTGTATGTATCTATTGACAGGTATGGATCCAAACTTAGGGAGTAAGAAGATACTGCTGCTTGAAGCGGGCAACAAGAAAGTCATGGACATGGTCCCAGACACCTACAGCACCAGAGTCAGCTCCATCAGTCCTGGTTCTGCCACCCTCCTCAGCAGTAAGGCATACACTTACAAACCAACACAAAGATTATCAAAAGATATATATAGATTGACAGAAAATAATAAAGAAATAAAGTATTTTCTGTGTGTAGCTTGCTTTGCTAGACTAGTAAATGGCTCCCACAAGATAAGAAAGGGATCAGACACGGTCCAGTCAGTCATCCAGGCTTAGCAGGAATCATATCTGACCTCATTTATTCTTCTTCTACTGTTTTTTTCTTTGTTGGGGACTTAAAGGTATCTCTTTCAAAGTTGTACATTTGTGTTTGATAAACTTCATAACATGAGCATGACATCACCGTGGACCTGTGTGTTTGGTTGTTGCATGGAACTACATAGACAACATTTATTAGGTGAAAGTTCATCCACATTTAATGTACTCCAAGTGGCCTTCCAGTTTAGAGAATTAGCAACAACAATGACATCTCCATGGTAACATTACCCATTTCGATGCGTTACATTTTCATTAAAGGTAATAATATGCTGAGGATTTGCTGTTTGCTGATCTGTTTGTCTGATCAGAGTCTAATTCTGATATGGACACTGAAATTAGTTTGATGGGAATGCAGCAGTACACAGTGTTGCCAGATCTCGCGAGAGAAACAAACAACAGGGCCTGTGAAAACAAGGCACTTCTCTCTCAAAAAAGAATGTCGGCACAATTGCCACAAGAGGAACTTAAACCAGCTTCTAACATTTATTTAACATTACAAAACAGGTGGCATATGGACATTTGCAAATCTATTTCAGACTGTTGTATCAAAGTACATTATATACACAGTAAACCTCTGATAATTAAACTATGCACACACACGTAGATATCATCCTGAATTGCTTTTAATGTGCTGCTCTTCCTTCAAACCAATATGTCATAAAATAAACTCCATTCTCTTTCAAGCAGTCTTTTAATATTTTTTGCCATATTTTTCGCCCACTTTGGCCCAGACTATCACGTCCCTATCAAGTTTTCCCATGTTCCCAAACAGAAAAAAAAATTGATCTACTCCAGCTATGATTGGCAAGTACTCATTGCCATCAGGATCCATGAGAGGCAGGTTGTGCGTGGGAATAACTCTGCTGATACAGCAAGCAGACACATTATCCTGTGTTTCAATAACATGTCGAAAATATCTGCTTGATAACTCATGGAGACAAGCCCAAAAAACCTGCAACTACCAATATCTGTAAGCGACTTTACAGAAAAGCAAGCCCAAAGTCGCTTATAATAAGCAGACTTGGCAACTATGGCAGGCAGTACGGTATAAATTAGTTGATGTAAAGTGTTATGTTTGGCTGTTAAAGCATTGCCTACCATTGGCACCTGCACATTAAGTAAAGATAGTAATGACAGTGAAGTTTTCCCATGTTTATGGAACACTGTCTCCTTCAAAAAAATCTGCCTTTGCCTCACGTCATTCACGGTAATTTAACCTCATACCTGAAACACTTATTGCGTTTATTAAAATTAAGCCCCACTACGAGACAACATTATAGTGTAGGCTTCAGGTTGACCATGTAACAAAAGAAACCAAGAGGTTGATGAATGGTTATATCACTTAATAATCAAATAAATATTTAAATTGCAGCAAGGAGACCCGCATCCATGACCCGGTCAGAACAAGGGCCTTTCTGCATGAAGTTTGTATGTTCTTCCCATGTGTGCGTGGGGTTTCTCTGGGTTCTCTGGTTTCCTCCCTCAGTTGTCTGACAACAATGGTTGTTTGTCTCTATGATATTAATTTACAAAGCTATTCTCGGTCTTCTCTGCTCTGGATCCTATCAGCTTCGTTCACAGGAGTTTCTGTCCCGAGGTTCAGAACTGAATTGGGGGAAAAAAGGTTTACTTGGAATGAACTGCAGAGAGATTTGAAGGCTTGGTCGTGCATGCTGGATGACTTGGAGGCTATAGATATTCTTGCTGATTTATGGGGGCTTTATGATGATTGTGATCTTGAAAATTGCTTATTTCATTATTTTATGTTTTTGTATAGTGTGTTTGTCTGTAACCTTGTTGTACTTTGTGTTAAACTGTGCTGCTCCCTGTCTTGGCCAGGACACACTTGAAAAAGAGATTGTTATTCTCATGGTGCTTTTTTTCTCGTGGTTAAATAAAGGTTAGATAAAAAGAAATCTGAAAAATATCCAGCCCTGTGATGGACTGGTGACCTGCCTTTTGCCCTATGTCAGCTGGGATTGGCACCAGTGCTCCCCGCGACCCTCATATGGAGGATAAAGCAGTAGATGATGAAGATATTTAAATGTACACTATTCCTTGCAGTCAAATCCCAGAATTCAGATTATTTTTATGCACTGTCCTGACATAAATTGTTGCATCACATTTGCTCTGTAATTGATTTGACTTGTGTTTGTACACACACAGGCATTGGCGCATGGGAGCAGATTACAAAGATGCGCTGCAAGCCATATCAGAGAATGCAGGTATGTCGATCTTTTGTGCACAATGGCGGTAAATTGCTTTTGTGTCTGCACAGTACAATACGATACAGTAACTGCCATTGTACTGCAAAGTCAAAAGTTCAGGAAAGTATCATTTCATGGCAAAATAACCACCGCCTTCTGCTAAACTGAACATCTTCCCAAATCCTTCTGTTACACAACTGTAGTTTTCCAGGATATGTCCTTCATACGTTCTAATTTACTGGCATACTGTTATGTATTTCTGTCGCCCATCAATCACACTACCATACAATTTGTGGAGAGAAAAATCTGTTACATTCAGTTGCTACCCAGTCATTCATCTTAATTATCAAGCGCACAATACTGTATCATATCACATTGTGTACTGTGTGTAATTGTTCTCATTAGAGTGGCAAACATTGGTTTCATGTAACATGCATTTTGATCGTCCCTTTGCGCAATTTATGCCTTTTCGGTAGCTCCACAGGCTCTGTGGCAAGATGGATGCCAAAAAATACAAGGCATGTTTAAAAATAAGGCCAAAAAAAAAAGGCCAACATCTGCGTTGTTCATTGCACTGGAAGGCCCCGTGACTGTGCTAGTTTTATTTATTAAAGTCATCTTTTCTATGAAGAATAAACCATTTTTGACATCTTCAAATTGGTACTCGCTCCCCACATCTTCTAATTACAAAGATTCATGTGAACACGGGGAAGAAGATGAAAGATCGGGAGAGCGGTTGTTTGCTGCAAAGTGAACTGGCTTTACGGCTGTGGGCGCAGGCTCAGTCTCTCTTGTAAGATGTGGTTAGTGTGTACCAAACACTGGACCGCAGGGTTTCTCTCTGCGCCTAAGATGTCATCATGCAGTGCCTAACAGTGATTATGGTAATGTACCTCTCCCATTATACCTTTCCCTCTGCTCCCACTATTTTGGCATGTTTGCCCTTGAATTTTAGTTGTATACTTCTCAGCCATAGCTCTGAACTATGTGCTGCAGGTCGGCTCTAAATAACATTCTTTCCACGCAATAAAATGCTCTTTCACCTTAAATGTAAGCACTGGGGGTTCAGATTTGAAACGGGAGGCAAACGTTGAGTTTTGCCCACATTTTTCTCCGTAAACATGCAACGAAGGATATTGTTAAAATGTCACGCAGAAAGTAGTAACTCATTCCACACTGACGCGGCATCATTTCACCCTGCATTAAACAAAACCAAAACATTTTTGGGCTGGTCTCGGTAGATCTTTCTTCCTAACCACTTATCACAAGTTGCAAACCCACTGCCATTAGTGGTTTTCTGTAGGGTATACCCCCCCTACTTTATGGCAAGTTAGTAAAAAGCAGTGCAGCAGCATATTACTGCCCAATGATGGGTTCTGTCACCATAGTTGCAACCTAGGAGAGGATTTACCTTGTACAAACACTTTCAACCCCCCCATGTTTAACTCGGGTTTGGAATTACATGATCCCAAACTATATCTCACTCTGCTGCTTTTGGTTTTGGATAAATATCGACCTACCCTGTGATGTATATGTCATTTGTTATTTGGGTTTCTCAAGATAATGTTTGTGAAAATCCACATCACGTAATGCCGTTTGGTCCTCTACCTAAGAGAGCTGCATTAAGCTGAAATCATGCGTCCCTGATGGAGGGCTTTTGGTGACCCTCATTGCTCTGGGTTGGATGCGTTCAGGCTGTGCTAACCTCCAACAGCATCTTCCACCTTTGATGTGTTCTGCTCATTGAAGCAGCACTTTTCTGCCCAGCTTTAATATATATAATATATGAAAAGGGGATGCATTTAAGGATAGACTTGTTGACCACAGGCATAATGGGTCTTTCATTTAGGTTTGGGACGCCTGCTCTGATGCCCTGATCACGTTCGATAAGGAGAACCTGCAGGACGAGATGGCATACATTGTGGAGAACGACATCGTTGTGGCTGCACTCACCAAACAACTCGACAGTCTGTCTGGTAAGCACGTACGATTTAAAAACATGGTGCCACTCAGACGCAGTGCTCTGGTAAACCTATTGAATCCTGTTCCATGTGCCTACTGGAGGCTGAGGTTGTAGTCCTTCCTGTTTCTCAGGTTTTGCTGGTTTTGCACTCTGTCCCAGTGACTGTTTTAAGACGAGTTCAACTTCTGGAGCCATCTGAGATTTTCCCCTGTAGTTCGAATCAAAGCGTCACAGCTGCAGAGCCCCAACACCCTCTGAGGACACGTGAAAATAGCCCAGTGACCTAGTTAAACTTGACATGTGCTTCTATGCTTTGCCACCTCTTAGGCCACTGAAGTGCCACAGTGTGTCATGCTGCTTTGCTGCTGACATCAACCAACCTTTCGTGAGCTTTTCAAGTGGAACTTGCTCGACAGTTAAAGTGACATATTTATAAACAGTTTTCAACAGCCAGCTAACAGATGTGTGTGTTTTTTTGCCCCATCTGCCTACCATTCTCTCTTCTCATGTTAGACGTGGTAGTGATGTGCTCGAGATGCACGACATGAAATGCACGCTCCCAGCTGTTTTCAATGTAGCCCTGCTCTCCAATCAATTTGACATCCATGTTCAGGCAAAAGTAGCTGTTCTGTGGATGGG
This sequence comes from Solea senegalensis, assembly GCF_019176455.1. Lineage (NCBI taxonomy): Eukaryota > Metazoa > Chordata > Actinopteri > Pleuronectiformes > Soleidae > Solea > Solea senegalensis. The sequence goes on from NC_058036.1 coordinate 5,780,395, forward strand.
TCCTGCTCCAAGTCGGCACGAGCCAGTGTATTTTGGGAGCCTTTCATGTCTTTGGATGACAGCTGCTGATATTTTAGTATGATGGGCAGTTTATAGTACAAAATCCGACAAGCTGGCAGCACGTGCAAAGTGTGCCGTGGTGTGCTTGTAGATAAACACTATTAGTCAGCGCAGTGTGGCAGGCCGAGACCATTAAGAAGGTTGTCAAATGTGAAGTTAGGCAGCTACCATCGGCCAGGGAGGAAAACCAGTGCTGTTTTATGAGTTGCTTTATAGATGTTCCACTGCTTTAGCTGCAGGCAATTCATCGTCTCTATTTTTTAAGTCACAGAGCGCTGATTTAAATGTGAAGATGCAGTATATGCACAAGACTTATGATCCCTTTATTGTGACAACAACTGGAACACTGCTGTTTTTTTGTTTTGTGCCACATCTGGAGTCACCTCTTTCATGTCCTTTCCTGTTTATCAGATAATGTGCAAGTTAAATACAGGTCCAAGGTGGTGCATTATACGTGGCCCATGCCCCACCAGGCAGCAGACTACATCCCATGGGTCCAGGTCAAGTTAGCCAATGGAGAGACTCTTCAAACCAAGCTGCTGGTCAGTTTCATTCATCATATAAAATTGTACTTGTTCCTCTTTATTTCTCTTTTTTCTTTTACAGTTTTTCCCCTTTTTTCTGCTTCTTTGTCAGATTGGTGCCGATGGACCAAACTCAATGGTGAGGCGAGCATTAGGGATACCCACAGTCAAGTGGAGTTACGACCAGTCTGCTGTTGTTGCTGTGCTGCACCTATCAGAGGTGAGTATCACTTCTCACATACTTATCACATACAACACGTTTTGATACTGTGTGTACACAAGTAAAGCTGTAGTGTGTAACTTGTAAATATAAACGGATATCAGTTGAGTTCAAACCGTTGTCATATGAATCAGCTCCACGCGACTCTCTTTGTGTATCTCAGCGGTGTCAAGATCGTGTGTCACCCGACATATTTTCCAGCTGCACAGAGATTTGTTTTATGTCAAGGAGGCAACATTGTGGGAGTGAGACACAAAGAAGAAAAAATTCAAACAAACACACCCCCAGTCAAGGCTGAAAAGGCCATTCAAGGCCAAGATTTCCTGGGGAACAGAATTCCCCGTAATCTGTGTGGTTTGCGTTTCCCCCAAACCTCAAATTTCGGATAGCTTGATGGCTTTTTGTATATACGATTGGTCGTTTCGTGTTGCCACTGGGTTGCTGCTGCACTGGCTTAAACAGCTGCAAAATGTTCTTCAGTACACAGCCCCGCCCCTCCAGAGTTCCTGGTAATGTGAAAAGTTCCTAGTGGCGAGTAGGTTCTTCTCTGGGTGAAAGTTCGGGGCACAGGGAATATTTTTCCCTGGGTAATTTCTGTGGTGGCGCGCCAAGGAAAATAGTTTTGCTTGATAGAGCCCGTTTTCAGATACAGCATACCAAAAATGTTACATTGTTTCTGTTCACAAAGGCCAAACAGAGGCATAATAATAATAACAACAACAACAACAACAACAACCATAATCACCAAAAGTTACACATTGCAGCTTTAAGCAAGAATGACCGTGTTCTACTGAGTTACTTAACACAATGTATTTTTTTATGATGGTTATTTCAATGTCACGTCTGTCATCATGCAGAGAACAATACGCCCACCCAGCAGCAACCTGTATATCATCTTGTTTTTATGGTTAATGTATGTGTGTAAAATATAACTATACAACACAATGCCAAACAATATCAGCATAATCTTTAATTTATGTCTCGCACAGCCCACTGAGAACAATGTGGCATGGCAGAGGTTCCTCCCAACAGGACCCATTGCGATGTTACCGGTAATATATCTGCGTGAATACAAGTTGTAGCAAGAATATTTGTCCGTCACATGATTATTTATTAAAGCTTTCACCTCCGTCCTCTGTGCACCGCAGCTGTCGGACACAGAGAGCTCTCTGGTGTGGTCAACCAGCCATCAATTTGCCGAGGAGCTGCTAGCTCTGGATGAGGAGAGCTTTGTTGATGCCATAAACTCTGCCTTTGTAAGTGTCTCTCTGGTCTTTGAACGGATGATGAAGAGTTTGATGAATGATTTCCCATCTGTCTCTGTATACAGTACGTGTGCAAGTGCTCTGTGTGTCGCAGGGGTTCTCCATAGACTTACTCACGTGTAAAAAAGCAGCTGTCAGTGACTCACATAAACAATATTGTCATTGTTTTGTCCAGACTTCACACAATACTAATATTTCACTGTGGGAATGACATACCTATCCATTTTTTTGTGTTTAGAGAAACGTCTTTTTCCCAAGCTGGCTATTTTTACAGGGCCTGCTGATGGACGGGGTCACCACGGTTGAGTCACGTTTGGTTTCAGGCCTGGTTTGCTAATTAAACCTGTGGTCACCCAGTGTCGACCATTACTGCATGGAATGTTTTTCAAACAGAGCTAATTCAACTGCATAGCCTGGCCGGCATCTTCTTTTAATTAGCCCAGCTCCTGAGGCTCTGCCAAACCAGTTAGTTAGGGAGGGGAAGAAAAGCACTTTCGCTGGCCTGGAGTTGAGCTTTACTCCTATGTCAGCTAATTTCTTTGTCCACTTAAAGGGACAATGTCTGTTTTCCCTCTCTCTCTCTCTCCTGACCATTTTTCATTCTCTGTGAAAACTTGTCTTCTTGCCTGTCTGTGTTTGCACCCACAGTGGAGTAATGAGAACCAGTCAGAGACGATTGAGACAGCTGGCGCTCTGTTCCGCGGCGCCCTGTCAGCCATCATCCCGTCTGCAGGCTCACCTCGACAGCTCCCTCCCAGTGTGGCAGGGATCGGCCCAAAGACACGAGTCATGTTCCCCCTGGGCATGGGTCATGCCTCAGAATATATAAGGCACCGAGTGGCTCTCATTGGGTGAGATATTATGCAGAAAATGTGATGGGCTTCACATGAAAAGATGCTTAAAATCTGCTTTTGTAGGGTTAATTTTTTGGTTTAGTTTAGAGAAACCCAACAATTCACACAATGAGTAAACACGAGGCACCTGTGGAGAGGAAAAAAAAACTCCCTGACAGAACCAGACTCAAAGATGTGCAGCCATTTGCCTTCAGCGGTTGGGGTGAAAGGAAAAATGGGGGACAGAAAGGAGAAGGGGAACAGAAAGAGGCCAGAGTTATAAGTTTAGACAGAACAGTTCTGAGTCAATGAACTACATTGTCATTTATATAAGCAGCAGCAGAGATTGTTGATAAAAATTATACTGATATCAACTTTAATAAAAGCATAATAATAATAATAATGGTGATGATACGAATGATAATAATAGTAATAATAATAATAATAATAATAGCCTCGAAACTGGACCTGGATCCTGCAACCTGTAAGATGAGGAGAGAGAGAGAGAGGACAGAAGGAAAGACACACACTAGGAAGAGAAAGCACAAGGTTAAAGACATATAATGAAGTCATATTCATACCCTGCGTTTTAGTATTTAGTTACAGTATTGTTATCGATGCATCAGATACAATATTTACTAAAACTCACAAGAAATGCTGTTTAAACAACACTTAACTGCTTTTCTGGTGGCACATTGATATTTTTAAACTTAATCTCTGGGGTCTCTGCAACAATTTCTGATGAATGCAAATAATGAATACAAAAATATGTTTTTAAACCAGTAACAGAAGAGAGACTTTTGTGCAATTTCACCACTCTTTTTCTATAATCACCAAGCAATCTTGAGTTTTCCCCCCTCTTGTTCAGTGTAACACATGTAAGGAACTGATGTTTTGCAGGATGTGTAAAATAGCAAACCATGGGCCGAATATATTTGGATAGTCCTGGGTGTGTTTGTCTTTGCAGGGATGCAGCCCATCGTGTCCATCCTCTGGCGGGTCAGGGAGTCAACCTGGGCTTTGGGGATGTGGCTTGCCTCACGCGGCTCCTGAGCCAGGCGGCCTTTAACGGGAAGGACCTGGGTCAGTGAGAACTCTAAACACAAGCACTGCAACTATAGCTCAGTGGTTTCCCCTAAGCTCTTTCCCATAGCCCCAGCTCAAGTACATGCTGGTAACCTGAATTATAAAAAGCATGCGCTTTTCGGTCAGCGGACATTTGAAGTTTTTCTGCCACGCGGCGCGCCTAAGATGCTTTTCATAAAACTGAAAACCCCGTTATGTGATACTGGTGCATATTTTTACCTCTGTTAAATGTAGGAAACATGTAAATGGTGAATACGAATTCAGTCAATGTCCTCTGTTTTTAAACCCTACAATCCTCGTTTGTTTGTGCAGGAGCGATCCAGCACTTGTTAGAGTATGAAACCGAACGACAGAGACACAACCTGCCTATGATGGCTGCCATCGACCTCATGAAACGCCTCTACTCCACGAACGCCGCTCCTGTGGTTCTCCTACGCACCTTCGGTCTGCAGGCCACCAACATGCTCCCGACGCTGAAAGTAAGCTTCCTCTCCTCACGCCTCTAACCACACACATCCTTCGAGACACCCCAGTGAACCTGACCGTCGCCCAGATCGCATCAGCCCACCTGTCAGAGCTAAGCTCCGCCTCTGCTCCGACCCCGCCCTCCTCCCTCTTTTGTGATTACACGGAGCTTTACTTGAGCGGTGTCTATAATTTCCAGGGTTTGAACCTACTACTATGGCATCTAAGTTTAGCCCCAAATTTAGTGTTACCAAAAGTGTGTGGGTGGGGTGCAGGGCTGGCCCCGGGGCAGTGGACAGCGGTGTTGGCTTGTGTTTTCACACCCCTTTTATTACCAACCACTCATGTGAAATGGCTTTATTCCCTACTAAGTGATTCAGACCAACACTACTGTAACTGGCTGTAAAGGCATTTCACTATGGAGGCGCAGAGTTGAACGTGACATCTTTTCCATATTAAACAATGGTGATTTCACTCGTTTACAGGCCTCGTATAGAGCCCTGCAGCCTTTTTAGTTTTCATTTTCAAAGGTCACAAGGTTTTTCAGTGGTGTCTCTTTTTTGCCTCTGCAGGAGCAGATCATGGCATTTGCAGGCAAGTGACGTTCTCGCCGTGCAGTGGTCGTTCACGGATCTCCAGAGACTGTGAGCTGTAAAAATTGTGTTTTTAAGAAACTAAAATAATAAAGATTTATTTTACTCTACTGTGATTCCTTTTCTTTTTTTCCAACTTCACAGGTTAATCGAGTATGGTGCATTACTTCAACGCATCATTACATTTGAAATGCAGAAAGATTGATAACCTTTTAACACCAAGTGTATCGAAGACGACAACGTTTGCACCAGCGCATTTTGTGTTATTGTAATTACGCAACGGTTTTTGAAAAGCTGAGAAGTTGCACATCAAAATCAACATGTGAAGCCGGCGAATCAGGAAAAAGGTCTGTACAAAGTTTCCATATTTTTGACATTGAGACAAAAACTCAAACAAATGTTGTTTTGAATATGTATTTTCTGGCCCTTCTATGGTTAATATTCGCAAAAAAAAAACGTTTGTCTTGGGTGTTAAAGGGTTAATTTTATACTAAAATCCCTTTGCAATTCTGAATTATCAAATCATTCCTAGAGGGCCACACGCTTGGTGTAGTCGTTAGCTCTTAAGACCCAGGTTTGCAACCCATTTGGAACAAGGAATGGAGTGTGCATATTCTCCTCCTGTGAGCGTGGGTTTTCTCTGGTTTTCCTCCCACAGTCCCACATGCAGATTAGGGGATTAGGCAAATTGGACGCTCTAAATTGATGTGAGGTGTGAGTGTATTTGTTTCTGTGTGGCCTATGTCAAGGTGGGTTTGGCAGTAGAAGATCATCCATCTTCTCGATAGATATCATTCTTAGATCGAGGAAACTAGACTGTACGAGAGGAGGAGAGGGAGGCATCAGGTCAAGGTGCCTGGCGCCTTCCTCTGCTGATACCGAGAGTCGACCTTGTGGAGGACTGCGTAGTCCAGTTATCGGTCCTTTGCCCCAGTTCGGTTTGCTTCAACAAAGATATAATGAGGAACACTGTAGACAAATGATGGTGCCAGGGTTACACAGAGGCCTTTGTGATTTGCCAGTTTCAGCTTGCCTTAAACTAAGTTGTTAGGTCTGTGCTTAGGAATGTAAGTTGCTCATTTAAAAAAGGTTGAATAATAGGTTTAAGTGTAAAAAAGCTCAACCACACACAAAAGCACATTTTTCACCTTTTATTAAAACATACATGTATAGTATACAATTATTCCACTGGACTGAGTTAAAAACAACAATTTACATAATTGTCATTCATCAGGTTATTCATACTGATGAACAGTTCGGAGCAGGTGCGCGGCATAAAGGTCTTGAAATGTAAAACGCAGTTCCCGTCAAAGTATTTTTTCACTAACAGAGGTTTATATATATACAACAGTAGTTATTGGGCATGTTTGAATACTGAAAGGACAACAGAGGTGGCGTCGCTAGCACAGAAAGTCCAGGAGTTAATATTTGAATGAATGATAATTAAAATACATTAGATAAACTTTCAGTTAATTAAATATTTATACAGTTCACGAGAAATTGACAAACAGAATACAGTATTACTAATGGGTTTCAGCAACGAGTGGAGTCATGGGTTTCAACCTTCTTAGTGTGTGATTTCTGTTTACATTTTTGTTGTCTTTTAATGGCTGTTAATTACGTTGGTGGATGCACTTACTGCCCGTGATGAGAGGTTTTTCTTTAGCTCGTCTAAAATACAGGTCAGACCCAAGGGAGCCTGCAATTTCATCGTGCCTGATCAGGCCTTTTTCACTCCAGACGAAACAAACAATAATGGCTGACCTTTTAAAACACGGGAATTATCCTCGTGCTTGTAAAAGCAACGCAGTCTCCCCTTCGTCCCCCCCCCCGAGTCGTGATGAACGCAACACTAATAACGATGCATATGTACAAATCTTAAGTCGACATCAAGGAATCTGACCATGTCTCAGCTACAGTATCTGCAGGTAAAGTGTTATGTGCAAGGTTGAAAAAGCTGTGCGGTTTTCATCTGCTCGATCTCCAATGAAGTCTGACGTGTCAAAAGAAGGCCGGAGGGTCACGTGGGTTAGTGTCCTGTACGATAATTTACTGCAAGAATAATAAAAAAAAAGACAGATTTAAAAACATTTAGAATGGTTGCACTTCCAGCAACTCGTCTCTTACGGGCTTTACACTGTCCTGCACAGTGTGCATCAGGACCAGCGGTCGACTGATTGTCTCTAAACTACACTCGACACACACTTGCACATACACATCTGCGATCAGACACCCATAAGGAATCAAAAATGTAAACGTTTTATAAAAATAAAGTCAGCCCTCCAGTCATGAGCTGAACGTACAGTAGAAATAGCTGGCCTTAAAAAAATATAGTGATTTTTTTTTGTGTTTGTTTCTCTCAGCAGTTCCCGGAGCGTTCGCGGGCTGCTGAGGTTCAGGGAGGGGGGAGGGCACAGTGGGTGAGGAAGATCAGTGGGACTGGCTGTGTCTTTTATGGAGGGTGGTTGGAGGAAGGAAAGCCCCACAGTGACAGACTTGTCCCTCTCAGTGCCGGCTTCAAGCGAGAGCGAGCCGTCCTCAGTGGATGTTGAGGTTTCTGAAGTAGTCAAACGTTGCCCCCAGGGCCCAGCTCGTCTCTACGTTGTTCACCTTCTTGGCAAGCTGTTAAACAGAGTGGGGCGGAGGGAGGGAGGAGCTTCATTATAACCACAAAACAATTACGAGCACTGTCACACAGATAGTGTTGCATTGATTTTGCTTTGCTTTCCATTACAGCTCTTGAGTTTCTCACCTGCAGCACGGTGTTGTCCTTGAAGCCGAAGCCCTCCTTCAGCAGACAGGTGATGTATGTCATGTCCATGCAAAGGAAGGGGCTGATCGCACGGTATTTGGTCATTTTGTTGCACACTGCACACACACACACACACAAAAAAGGCCAAATGTTTCAGATGCAGTTGATGAAATGTTGCATCAAAACAAAACACCTTCTCTAACCTCTGTGCGACATGATGAAAGGGCTGTTTCACCCATTTTGTTTCCCACTCGGTCAAATGAAGGATATCATTACGATGCTGCTGTGTTTGTTTGTCGAATTTGACCAAATCTGACCAGTTTTTTTTGTTTTTTTTTAGGTCTTTTACTCATACAATTCGACAGAAACACAGTAAACAGTGCAGGGCTTTTATTGTCTTTGAAGGAAGTGACCTCGACTTTTTGTCCACTTTATTTACGTTTTTTCCAATCCCAACTCCCTTTGTTGTTGTTGGAATGAGACATGTATATTTTAGGTCCACTGTCTCATGGTCAAATAACACCTCTATCTCTGCAATTTAGTAAAAAGAATACTGTGTATTCTTTGGGTGAAGATTTAAACTTTCTGTTTTGTTTGGCTGCATAAACAGGGAGGTGTGAGGAGAATGGCTGAGGGTCAGCACAAGGATAGGTTGTGGTGGTAAACAGTAGTAAACTCTGTGTGTGTGTGTGTGTGTTCTTGTATCTGTGGCTTTGTGAGAAATATGTGTGTGAGGACTTTTTGGCTGGTCCTTACATCTGTAAAGGGCTTTTGGTTTGAGGGTTAAGGTTAGGCACTCAATTGTGATGCTTAGGGTCAAGGTAAGGGGCTTGGGGATGCATTACGTCTATGTGTGTGTGAGTACTTGTATTCATGTATTTGTGAGGTCCAAATGTGCAAACCTATCTTTGTGGGGACATTTTTGTCTGGGCCCCACAACTTTAAAGGGATTTTTCAGGGTTAAGCCTTTAGGGTTAGGCACTTAGTTGTGATGGTTAAGGTAATGATGTGTCCTCACTAAGATATAAAACAAGTTTGTCTGTGTATGTGTTCTTGTATGTGTATCTGTGTGAGGACCAAACACATACACCATAGGGAGTGAGGACATTAACTCTAGTCCTCTAGGGCTTTTTAAGGGGTTTTAAGTCCTAGTTTTAGGGTTAGGGTTAGAACTGAGTTTAGGTAAAAGGGTTATTATGTCTGTGCGAGAATGTGTGTGTATTTGTCAGGTGCCCTCCTGCCTGGGCCAGACAGACAGACAGAGACAGACATCTTCCGCTAAGGTGCCAGGTCAGCCTTGGCCAGACCATGTGACCGTGTTCTCACAACACAAACAGCCTTATATAACACACCGACTCATTCTTTACTCTACTCGCTATAAATCTGGTCCTCACTTTGAAACGAGCCGTAGAGCGTGGCATTGCTTTGCTTTGAACACACAGAAACACTTTTTATAGTCGTGTCAACATATATTTATCCCCATAATAAACTGCATTTGTCTTATTTATCCACGTCCATGACACATTTTCGCAAATAATCGGTTACATTTTACTGTTGTAATAAATTTGCCCTTTGACGGCACCAGCTGTGCCAGTTTGCCACCGCGATACCAAATGTTCTGGGCGTGAGTGACTGTTTTGCATGAAGTCTTGTTGGTTGCATGATGGATATTAATATAACTGTTAAGATTTCCTAAGCTGGTTTATTCACCCGTAGAGAAATTAGCATAACTCTTACCTTCTTTGGCTCTCTTCTTGAAATCCCTAACTTCAATCGCGCCTCCTCGAGTGGGATCTATGCAGGATAAGACGAAACGTGCAATTTGAATTCCAATCTTTGCGCAGCAATAGACAAATATTAGCATTAGCATGCGCCCACTTACCAATGAGGCCGGACTCCACGGCTCGGTCGAAGTAATACGAGAAGGCGTAGAAGATGCTGCTGCCCTTCACCTCGTAAGGCTGGTGCACTTTGCCTTTAATGACCCTCATCACCTCATAGTAGCACAGCTTGTAGCCTGCGTAGCCTGGAGAAAGACAAGGGAGACGATTGGAAGAATTAAACACACGTAGAGTAGAGCGAGTGCAAGGTGCGTGGACGCGGCGAGGTATGGAATGCAGCTCTGGAATGAGCTCAGCTTAGGGTCAGCCTAGGGTTGAAGCTGGGGGGTTCGCCAGAATAATACAGCAGGGAAGCCCCAGAAGGACAAGTGTCACACAGCACCGTGGGTATGGTGGGTAGAGTTGTGCCAGCAAAACCATGTGCTGACAAGAGCGACGGTTAGCGCGGCCCTGTTGGGCTGTCTATTTTTACCACATAATTGTGAGCGGTCCAGATCAAGCCGCTCGTTACACACACACACACACACACACACACACAACTCAGGGACAGCCCAGCATCTTTTGGCTACTTGACTGTGGTATGGGAGTGACTGCCTTATTTGTGAACTTAACTGACAGTTTTCTTTTCGTTTAAATACAAGGTTGACTACAATATAATTGTTCAAGCGGGAGCAACAGAGAGAGAGCGGATGACAAAACATGCATTTGGCGCCAAGGGTACAGAAACTTCAGCGGATGAATGTTCTCATGGGAGAATGTATTATACTGTACGCTATTGTGTACCAGAGTTAGGAGAGGAATGCACGCACTGCCGAGTCCAAGGCACTGGGAAGGCAATCAAAACCTCAGAGTGCTTTTATCTCACCGTCTGGAATCCCGCTAACTTTGTAGGTGGTTCCTCCGAAGCTCACATCTTCACTGAACTTTTTCGGGAGGCACGAACTTCTGAAGACTTTCCAGTCTAGACCTTGAGAAAGCAAAACAGAAAAAGGAAAAAAGGTGTGCTTTTCCACCGTCCAGTGACTACATGTATGAAAGAGTGAGAGGTGAGAGAAGGTGCTAGAAACTCTACCATCAGCTCCTAGTGCTCCAAGAGTTGCCAGTCGAGCTGCATACAGTCCGTTTCCAAGGTAACTATGGTGACAGAGGAATATTGTTTTAATTGCGATGTTAGGTAGATGAGTGTATTTGAATCTAAAGAATATAAATGAGTGGATTTTATACCTGTGTGTGTAGAGCTGGTATGTATTGTTGTACAGGTTGAATTTGGCAATGTAACTGTTGGGTGCAGATTCAATAGTTTTCTGTTGGATAGACAACAAGTATTAAATCGCGGGTTTATTTTCTTAGTTTTTTTGGTGTTTTTTGACATAATTTGACTAATTTAAACTCACCTTTGACTTGGGAAGGAACGTGATTTGTGTGGATCCCCCACCCAAATCCAGGATCCCCACTGTCCTCCTCGTGCTGGAGTACAAGTGACCTGCAGGGAATAAGCGCATAAGTGTTAAACTAATCCCACTGGAAAATCAGCAAAAAAAAAAACACAAAACACAGCTGTGTTTTTAATCTCCAATTTTAGGTTGTAATTCGTTCCAACACACAAGAGGGAAAATACCTCGCTGGTTTGAAGCTTAAGGCTGTTGTTTAAAATAAATCAGTTGCTATCGTAGCTGTGTGTGTGGAAATACTGCATGTTTTTGTAACCTGAGTGAGGCCAGTGATTCAAGCTCAGACAGGGAGACAAGAGTCTTTCACCGGGCAGAGCTCTGTGTACACTGCAGCCTCAGCTATGAGCCACTCAAACCACAAACACCAGCATAGCAAAACACGAGCGACGTCTTACCTGTGAGGAAGTTCACCGTGACCCAGGCGAGGACTCCTGAAAGCAGCACACGGGATGACACATGTTAGTGCAGACCTGAGAAGTGACTAAGACAACCTCCACTGAGGTTTACCACTCAGGCGTTCACGCTAATACACGAGAGGTGATTTTTTTTTTTTTTGTCATCCTCAAGTTTCTCAACATTGAGTCTATCAACATGTACTTATGCAGAACAGCCCAGATAATTACAGCTGTCCCAGATGTTTGGTTACTGCACTCATAAAGTGAGGACAATGGATGCCACAAAGAGGATGATGATACATAACACAGTGAGGTTGAGTCACGTGAAGGATCACACTCGACTTTTGGGTGTATTTATTTGTCAAATTGACAATGTCACAACATGTTTTTTTGAGATTGGCGTTTCATAGCACGGCATTTTAAGAAGATGACCTACCTTCATTCATCCCGTTCATGATGGAAACGCTGTTGTCCGCCACGTAGAAAGGAGACTCCTCAAACACCTCTTGTACCTGTGGAGCACACGTGTCATTGTCGTCGTTTCATTAGACTTGAACTGAGCTGAACTGTAGTCAGTCAAATACTGTGCTGCACTGTCTGTGCACCCCAGACTGTGGGAGACAAACAGCGCCTGTTCTGCATTAGAGTGACAGATAACTCGACCACAGGCATGGCTGGAACAGTAGCCTGGATTTAATAGTTGAAATGACAAATATGGTTACTCCACATAACCCCACAACAGCTGTTTTTTGTTTTTTTGCAACACGATAGTCACCAAAAAGGGCAGACTTGCTGCAATTTCTTCTTATTTCTTTTTTTTTTTTTGCAGAGACACTTGTAAGCACTTAGTGGTTTCTCATCCCGCTCCTCGGCGGGACGGGTGGTGTCTGTGCCAAACTGTCTGAGGGCAGAGGCAGAAAAAAAACGACGTGCCTCACCTCCTTCAGAAGTGCGCTGGCCTTCTCCTCGGGAAGCAGACGCAGACCGGCGGTGGCCTTCAGCACCACGGGCGTCCTGCTCCACTCTTCCTCCGGGATCGTCTTCTTGGCAATCTTCAGCAGCTGGCGGATAGTGTTGCCACCCTGCAGGAAAGAGGACAGAGAGAGAGAGAGATTAACAATAGAGCAGAAGTTAATTTTTTAGTGATTGAGCAGACAGGAGTTGGCAGGAGCTGTGTTTGTAATTACGCCGTGTTTACATCACATGAACCCAACCCACCAAAGAACCCGGTGGTTTTGGTGTTTCACAAACAGTCAGCAACTCCCTCATATGACAATGAATTATAATAATAATAGTAATAATAATAACAGTGTTGTAACAGACACTGTTTGTTACTGAAAAATTGTTAATTTTAGGTCCTAACACATACCTCTTCAGGGTTATCCTTATACGCAGAGAGTCCGGGTTTCACCGCGTGGTACATTTCATTGTCCAGAACCGGCAGCTCAACTAAAAAACAAAAAAGAAAAAGAAAGATATACAGACGGAACATAAAGCAAATGATTATAAGGGAATATTACAAGGTAAGTACAGACTTTCATTCTTTTATTATTCATTGCATTTAGACTTGGCAGCACAGTTTACCTGCACATTTAAAAGTCTGCTTCTCCCAGCACAACTCAGTCAAATTAAATATACACCCTGGGTTAACGTTTTTCTTCCATGTCGGTACATGTTGGTCCTTCCTTACACCACACAGTCACATGCAAACCCTCCCACCTTTACTACCGTTATGCCTTAAATAAAACACTTTTTTTTTTACATGCATTTATATTCACTTTTATGGATTTGCACTTCTTTTTTTATGTCTTTCAAAAAATGTAATTGTTCTGCAGGCAAGAAGGAGTTGAGACTCTGCAGCTGCAGCACGTGCACAATTCCCTTCTCTTACTACTGGTTTAGAGAGAGAGAAGGAGGAGGAGGAGGAGGGAGGAGGAGGAATGATGCACTCACCAGGGTCTTTCTGGATGAACTTATAGATGTGGATCCTGGTGCCTGTGCTGCCTGCGTCAAACATGACCCCGTAGAAAACCCGGCTCACGGGGGTGGAGGCTTCGGGCACCGACCGGTAAACCTCCACAGGTGGGTGGTAGGGCTCGGGCGCAGGGTGCACCACCTCTGGCACCGGGTGGAACGCCTCTGGTAAGGGGTGGAGGACCTCAGGTGCCGGGTGGAAGACCTCGGGCACGTGCGGGTAGGCGGGAGCGCGCGGCTGCGGCGCGGCTGCGGGCACCCGGTTGGAGACCTCCGGGAGCAGGTTCTCCGTGTTGGCGTTGCCGTTGCCGTTACCGTTGCCGTTGCCGGGGTGCTCCCGGTAGCGGTAGAAGTGTGGCACGTAGCGGTGGTGCCGGTAATAGGTCGCCTCCGCAGCTGGGATGAGGCTCCCGGCCAGAAGCCACAGGGATAAAGTGAGGAGCAGGCGCGGCGTGGACATGGTTTTCACAACCGGGCTGGAGAGGAGACAGATGGAGAGAAGAGGAGGAGAAGCCCTGGTGGATGCTGGAAGGAGAGAGGAGATGGAGAGAGGCAGAGTGCACACTCAGGACTGTCCGGTCATCTCTTTACACTATATAAAGACATAAGGGCTTGGCATGGGGCCACACCATCCACAGCCTTCCACCAATCCTGTGGAGGTCCATCCCAACTCAACTCCCCCTCCTCCTGCTGGGAGCAGAGCTGGAGACTACCTGACTACACTACCAACTTCTTTCTTTCTTTCCAAGAGGAGGAGGAGGAGGAGGAGGAGGAGAATTATTTTAGGCTGTGTGTTTTTTTTCCCCGACTCATCTTTACTGGTTATTCTGGAGCCAAATAACCCCGTCAGGACAGAGAGGAGAATATGGGGTTTATGGAGAAGTCAAAATGAGTGGTTATGAACGGCTCACGGCGGAGAAATTCAAAAGAAACGCTTTTTAAAATAGGTTTTTTATGGGTGTATTTAACTTGACTTGTCGCAACTTGACTCAGGATTCCTGGCCTCCACTTGAATTAGAAGACTTGTTGTCTACTTAGCAAAAAAATTATAGCACATTTATAGAGTTTTTAACATGAATGAATACTGTTTGAGTAGCAACAAGCCTTTTTTTTTTTTTCTTAGCCACAAGTGCATTTGAGTTGTTCCATGTCTCTTCTTTGTGTTATTGAAGAAGATAGTCAGTATCAGCAGAGAAGTGAAGGACAGGAAGGAGAGAGAGAAACTCTCAAACATAAAGATCTGGAGGAGGAATCAAAACCAGCAGTAATAGGTGTTTTCAGTCTCGTCAAGTTAGGGATGGAAAAAGACACCAATAAAATCCCCGATAACGAGATCAAATCGCTTTATTGTTAGACACATTTTCCTTGTGCCTTATTTGCCGTTGCTGCTTCACTGGCACACAAAGCACACGAGTTGATAACAAAGACATGAATACAGTTCATTATGTGACACAATTAGACACACAAAACGCCCTTTATACAATCTAAACATACAAGAAGATTGTCCTCCTTGGCCCTAATCATATACTGAGGAATTTGTACACCAAGCGATAAAAACAAGAAAATTATAATAATTATTGTGATTATTTTGTAGTATTATAAACTTTTAAAGTGCCCAAACTTAGTTGAAGGGGGAAAAAATGGAGTAATTGACATAGTGCCAGGCTTTGTGAACAGGTTAGATGACCACACATGGATGTGGTCACTCCAGGTTTTCAGGCTGGCATGGGGCGGTGATGGTGAGCGGCATCTGAGAAGGTTCCAGGATGGAGTGTGCTGGGGAGAAGGAGGAAAGTATTCACAATTACACAACCACCTCCTCCTCCTCCTCCTCCTCCTCCTCCTCTCCGCACAACGATCCACCAATAATCACCACATTAAATCCACGGCAGCAGCTTTCGCCAGCCGTAAAAATGCAAATGTGACCTGCACTCCAGCTGGCATGAAGGGGAAGAATGTTTGCAATCATCTCACTCCCACTCATCCCTGTGTTAACCACAGGCTTTCCAAGGGAAAAATAGTTGGGCAGCGAGGCACGTTTCACGAGAGAATGCATGAAAAGCATGAGTGGCCGGTTTCTCTGGGGCTGAATAGCACGACATCATAAGCCCGTGATGCAGCCAGTGTATCGCTTAATGTTTTCCCTGAGTGAGTGGCTTTGGTCTGCAGGATGCAACAGCAGCAGCAGCAGCAGCAGCAGCAGTGGAGGCTCACGACAGACAACCATGCAAGAGATTTGTACCGGCCTGTGATATTTTTCACCCACTTTTTCATCCACAGAGAGATGACAGCCGTGTGAAGCAGGCAGGCACTGGCGAACTGACCCCCCGTCCCAGCCCACGACGCCGGGCGACCGAGGCTGAAACCGAGCTGTCGTGACGGCTCAGGCCAGAAGGGTAAGGACAGGGCAGAGGTCCTGCAGATGGGCACGGCAGAGTGCAGGAAGTCCACAGAGAGGACAATGTGGGGAGGGTGGGGCTTGGCACCAGCATTCACCCATCATGCCACTCCACTCCCAGGACACTCGACAGTGCAAAGTACTGTTCCAACACTGTAATTTGGACTAAAAATATTGGACTTTCTTTCCTCCTTCCTTTTTTCTAAATACTGTGGCTACTTTTTTCAACCCTGTGGCTCACCAGAATGGTCTTTCGCCCCTATCAAAGCATACATGTGCAGGACCTCGCACTGCCCATGGATGTCCTGGGGACGCGCGTTGAATCATGTCTCAAAGGAAAATCCAAGATATCTGTGCTCAGATTCTGGCAAAGGTTTTTAGCCGTTTTCCCATCATTAGTGTTCAGACACCTTTTTGTGGTGAATCTAGCAATTACAATGGATTTTCAGGGTTCTGTGTTTAGGCAACGGCAAAAACCACCACGAGGTATTTGGCGCATGAATCATGTTTTAGGTGGAAACGACGACGCCCACTTTATTTCGCCATGGCGATGTGATGCAATGGGATCTCCCAAAGTGCAAAGGCATGAATTTAAAAGATTTAAAGAAATATATTTATTTGGAATAAATCGACAGCAGACTAAACAAATCGACAGGGACAGGACGAATATGTTCCCCGGCTCGTGTTTCGGATGTCGCTGCATGTAAACTGTCTCTCTGCAACATGACACAGCACATTACAAGCATAATGTTTAAAACAAGAGCTAGTTTCGGGACAAGGTTTGGTATTTTGCTTCAAGTTAACTGAAACCGTAAAGCATGAGAAAGGACCCCAGCTTTGTAATCTACACTGCGCAATATATCATTAATATGCTGCAATGTTACCCTCAGGAATGCCATGTTTGTGGGTGTCCTACCCCAAAAAGTCCATTGAAGAGGCCTAAACCTTGTCATTACAATTCCAGTGATAATGACAGCTTTGAAAAGCTCGGGGTTATTTCAGTTTTCTCTTCTCACTGTCATAGTAATTACCTTTAAATTTAGTCTTCAAACTCTGTTCATGATGCCAGAGCGGAGAGCGCCCCTATATGCGTCAGTTTACAGTAGCTACACCCAACACTTTTGCTACATCTCCTCGTTTGTTCGACGAATAATCCGCAGCGGGACTCTCTCTCCGACTCCCTCGGAGAGCCGAAACAAGATGATGGCGAGAACCCCGTGGTTTTGCGCTTGAATTACGACCTGGGCTAACTTTACATTGTTTCTGTTGGACGGGCTCCTTCGAACATGTAAGCCAACGCGCGCTGATCCCAGCGGTTTTCCCATAACTACAGCAGAAAACAGCTGCGGGGGGATGGCAAGCGAGTAACACATAGTTCTTTTCAGGACAACACGGACAATGCTGCCGCGGGGAGCCAAATGTATCTCGTGTCATCGTGTGGGAGGACATCATGTGCAAACAGATCCTGTTAGATAGAAGCCCAACATGACAACGCTGCAATTACAAGACAAAGTGACAAATACAGCCGTTCTGTGTCAGTCCAGAGGTTGTCGAGTGGAACAGACAATCTTCTGCGTGTCATGGTCTGACACGGTGATGTGTGGACTGATTGAAACACAGATTTGCAAAAAGCAAACACTCCAAACCTCATATTAGGGATGAATTGTTTCCTCTTTATTCTGATTCATGTTTTGTCAAATTGTTGATTTTCCTGTACTTGACATTAAAATTGATTCTACTCATGCACTGGATTTCTAGGTTGGGACCTGGACTTGCGTTTTCTTTTATACAGAACGCACCCTGTCCTCGTCCACTCACAATCTCTACCCCTGTGTTTGACAAAACCCAAACCTCTAACGAGCGCTCGGTCGCCAAACGAGAGCAAGCCCTCCTATGACTCTGGGTGAGTTTTATGTAACCCGCACGCTTTCGTGTCCAGAAAAGGCTTTCGTGTTGATTGCATTTAAAATATCAGATGTGCACAAACAATTTAAATCACATGCAAGGTGATAGTAGTTTTGGATGTTTCATTCGTTTTAGTTCGTATTTCGTTTTGACTTTTTGTTTTTGAAATGAGTTAATTTTGATTATTTTTAATTTTTTGTAAATGCTTATTTTGTGTGTTTTTTATTAGTTTTAGTTTTTTGTAATATGGAGTATTAGAGTCTTACATAACTTATATATGACCAAGAAAGCTGGTGGTGTTTAGTTGTTGTCTTGTGGTTCCGGTTTTATTTTGAAAGGTCTCCTCTCGTTTCAGGTAACTTGCCCTTTCCCGTTGTGTTTCCGGGCCAGTCTGATTGTCTGATTGTTCCCACCTGCGTGTCGCTTTGTTGCCAGTTCGTCTCGTCATGTGAACCAGCATAACTCCCGTGCCTTTGTCTTGTGAGGAAGTATCAGTATTTCAGTTATTGTCTTTTCGTTTGCTACTACTGTCAAGCCCTTGTTTTTTTCTTGTAGTTTTTCCCCTCGAAAGAGTGATTTTTGTTTGTTAGCTTTAGCTGTTTTTTGTTAGTGTTCCCTCTTAGGAGTGGCTTTTTTTTGTTGCACTTTGAAAATAAAAGTTTGTTTATTTTTCACTTTTCACTCCCGAGTCCTGCAATTAGGTCCAAGTCCTTGACAATATAGGACAGCAGGCTACCTTTTTTTTTGTTTTGTTTATGTGCTGCCATTGTAAATACTGTCACTATTCCTGGGAATTCACTGTTGTGGGTAGCGGGTGCATCTAGACCACCCATTAGTGTATAGTATTACTTGGGATTCTATAGTAGTGAATCAAACTGTATTTGAAAAATATAAGAGACAGTGATCTCAGCGGATTGACCTAATTTAAAGAATCAGTCAATCAATTTTAAACACTTTTTTCTGCAGTTCAAGTGCTACAGTAGTAACAAACAGGTGTCATTTATTTTAGTTTCTCTTGATTTCAAGTGAACGTCAAGTCACTGTTATCGCGAGAAAGTCGAAAAATAATGATTATTTGTAAGTGATAGGGAATAAACATACATGTGTTTATTCACATGTATGTGTTAATAGAGTACATAATGAATGGTCAACTGTTTTGATTTTGAGTGTTTTTCAATAATTAAAAGACATTTTCTGGTTTCTCAGCTTCTTAAATGGGAATATTTCTAGAGTTTAGAGGTTTTTTTTGCTCCCTTTAACAAAGAAATATTTTTGGTTTGTGGACAAAACAAAATGTTTGAGAACATAATCATTTCCAGGATTGGTTTTGAGAAACATTGAACAATATTTTCTGACATTTTCTGGACCAAACAAGTACTCGATTATTCGAGAAAATAACCGACAGCTTAATCGATTATGAAAACGTGTAGTCGTGCACTGCTTCCTATAGTCGGGCATTGAATTGAATTTAACCTAAAGGCCTGAAAGACTTTTGCTTAAATTGGACACAGATAAAAAAAGAAAATCCTGGATTATTATGTCAATGTTATCTCTCTTAGTGGTGAAGTTGACACAACTGAACCTGTGCATATTGATTAGTCTTCTAAATTAATCATCATCATCATATTATTATTATTATTACAAATGTATAGCAACTTTTATACAATACCTAGTGAATTGGTGGTTGTGTGTAATTAAAAACCCCACAGGTTGATGACGGTCGTGTGGACAAGAAATGTGACCTTTCCTCGGCTGCACCGTCTCCAGGGCGATAAGGCGACACAAACACAGAGAGCACAGGAGCCGGCTGTCGTCACCGTCTACACAGTGTAACTCAACTCAACTAATTTCACCTGAGATGCCAAAGAAAAAAGTTGGAAAAGTGAAGAGAGCTAAAGCAGGGTGAGTGTGCACTTTTCTCTTTTTAAAGATATTTTTGTTGTTGTTTAATGGACAGGACAGTGAAGCATGAAAGGGGGGGGACTGACATAATGGGTCCTTTGTCCTACAGCGTGCCTGCTCTACCAACTGACACCTTTTTTCTCTCAGGAAAGGGAAAAAAGATGGCAAGCAGGAGTCAAAAGTGGACAAGGAGTCGGACACGGAGAAGGCCAAGGCCACTGCTGCCCTGTGGGAGCTGAGGTCAAAGGTCACAGACCAGTCACTCTCGCAGTGCCAGGAAACCTGTGGTAAGTTGGCGCGAGTCAACGAGGAGCTCACCACGCAGCTGTACCGAGCCGAGAAGGAAACCATCGACGTGTCGACGTTTCAGCAGAAACGGGACGCAGACAGAGAGCAGCAGGTAGGGTCTGATCTTTAGTAGCTTGACCATATGGAAACTGTAATGCATTGCTTTTAAATATACAACAGTATATAGCAGGGGTGTCAAACGTATGGCCCACGGACCAGAACTGACCCCACAAAGGGGCCAATCTAATTAGAATCTAATCATAATGTGAAATACTATATTTTTCACTTTCAAATATCTGTAACTAAAAGTTTGTGCCTTTATAGATCCACTGTGATCTGTAGGTTATAATGCGCAAGTGTAAATGGTAAACTGAGGCATAATGTTGTTGAAATTGCACTTATTATTCTAAGGAAATGTCAGGTTTTGTAAAAAAGATACTTCATTAATGTAAATGTAAAATAAATTCAAAGTTCTTCTTGTTGGTAGGTTATTATGTTATTATTTTTACTGGCCAGCCCTCTTGTGATCAAATTGTGCTGGATGTGTCCCCTGAACAAAAGTAAGTTTGACACCCCTGGTATATAGTATAGTATATAGCTATATACTATAGTTTATAGTAAATGTCTGTTACATTCAAAGCTCCACATGGACTGTCTCTATATTTCTCAGTATAGTAGTGTTTTTGTTTTCACGTTGCCTGTGACATGTCAGAACAGAAGGAGGTAACAGCAGTCTTGTATAAATTACAAGGATCTTACCAGAAGTCACTTTTTTTATAATAATACTTAAGTAAATGTCTTAAAGTATGTGACATTTACTGTACTTAAGTATCAAAAGTTATTTTCTGATAGTAAATATACTTAAGTCTTAGAATAAAAGTATTAAAAATGTAAAGATTGAGCAATGGTAGCTCAGTGGTAGGGTGAGTTGTATATGTGTCCTTGAGCAAGACACCCATTCACGTGAATGGGTTAAAACTATAGTGTAAAGCAGCCCAACAAGACTAGAAAAGCTTTATATAAATACAGACCATAACCAACTCTTCTTCTTCTGATTTTATTCCGTAGTAACGCGTAACAAAGCTAGTGGAGTGGAGTAAATGTACACAATTTATATAGGAAATCTAGTGGCATAAAAGTTGCTAGGACTATAAATAACAAAATAAAGTACAGATTTGTGAATTTTATACTTAAAGGGCCAGTTCACCCAAATCAGAATAATTCAGTACATTTATTTTGGAGTCCACTGGTTTGAGCGCTCGACCTTTGTCCACTGAGACAAATGATTTGAATTTGATCTGATGATGAATCCATGTGCAGAAACAAAGTATTTGTACTTCGTTATGTTACAACACTGGGTAACGGCAAAGTTGTGGTCGTAAAGCGAGACAGTTGCAAACAAGTATGACTGAAAACGCAATAAAATTCCACAAAAAGTTTCAAAAGAAAATTTAACTTCAAAAACCCGGTATAGTAGTGTGATTATATAAATGCCTTTTGTCCCCGCCCACCTCTGTGATCCTGTGGTATGCAGAAAACAAAAACAAACAAACAAAAAAAGCACTGTTTTTGTCATTTAATGAGAGTGCTAGCAGGATAAGTTCCGGCAAAGTTGGATAATATAAAGAAAATATTGTTGTGAGTGGACAAAGAGGAATGTGCTCAGCCTGACAGGTTGTTGGGTGTTTTTTTTTTTTTATCTATTTTCAACAGATCAGTTTGCTGCAGCAAAGCCTCAGAAGACAAAAGGCCCAGGCACGTGAGGAGCAAAACAAACTGGTGAGTTAATCTGAAATGTAGCCACAAGAAAAGAAAACGCCGCCTTCATTTGGTCGACCAAACATGTTCACAGTATTATTCATAGTCCGCAGTATCGCTGCGATTTACGGCGCCGACCTGCAGCGTCTGAAAAGAAATGTGCTGCGCTGTGTTTCAACAGCTGTCCTGCATGTGTAATTATGTCCACATTTATTATGTAAGAAAACAACAACAACCAAACAAGCAACCGTATAAAAAAGCAAAAAAAAAAGAAAACAAGCCCTCAAATTCCAAGTTACATGGTCTAAAGTTATTTTTAATCCATGTCAGTGGCCACACACACAAAAACACACGTAATTGAAAAGTGTTTGTTTGCAATGAGAAAAGACAGTGCCGTTGTAGATGTGTTAAGTATAGCTACCTCACATGTCACACAGCTCTTTACGCTGATACACCACGTCGAGTTACGTAATACGCTCTCATTTTGACTTTAATTCCCACTGACCACCGCTGCTGGTGCTTAAGATCGCGCTGTCGAGCTGACGTGACACATTTCAAGTGGCTCCACGAGGACGAAAAAGGTGCAAAAAATAACTCCACTTGCTTCTTCTTCTTTTTTCGAGCAGCTGTTTTCAATCTTCCAGCTTTCTTGCTTCATGCTGGTAAAATAAGAGTCCAATAAGCAGCTGATGAAGAAACAAGAGGGCACAGTCTGGACCGACTTGAAACATCACTATTTTAGACATGTGACGGTCACACATGTCCCCCGAGGGGAAAAACACTGTCCTGTGGTCGACTCCGGTGATGTGACTTCCAGACGTGTTGTTCACAGAAGCTTTCTTACTGAGAGGTGATAAAGTGATTCATCTTAAAAATGGACTTGTGCTAATGGATAATGCTCCATCAGAAACACTCATGGTGCTTTTCCACTACACAGTTCAGGCACGGCTCGACTCAGCACTGTTTTTGTTTTTGCTTTTCCATTAGCAATAGGATCTGGTACATATTTAGCACCTGTTCTCACGAGGTTCCAAGCGAACTGAGCCAATACTATGTGTGATGTTGTCAGACTGCCGGCCACTGAACTGTAGATTACATTACATCACATGTCATTTAGCAGACGCTTTTACTCAAAGCGATTTACAATAAGTGCATTTCAACATTTGGGTACGAACAAATGAAGTAAGTGCTTCAAACTCTAAAGTGCTAGTCGTAAGTACGATGAACAAGTAAGCTGAAATAAGATCAAATAAAAAGACTTAAAAATCCTCAAAACGTGCGTTAATCTCCAACATTTAGCACAGAAGTGTCTAAAATCTCAATATGTAACAGAGGAGTCTGGGGTATTTAGCGACAGCACTGCTGAAAGTCATTTTGGTGACTGTGTCAGACAGGTGGCTTTTGTCCACTACATAGTGCTGCGTCACCTTGCCTCGACTCTACATGGTTGGTTTTCCCATTACAATATAGTACCTCCTCAACATGGGCGGAGTCATCACAGCACGGCTGCATGAAACTGCCGTGACTTTGTCTTATAAGCGACATACACACAAACGAGTGACTAGTGACTTGTAAAGCAGTTGTTTTCAGTGTAACTGAATCATTAGAATCAGTTCATTAAAAAGATTTTGTTCAGTACTTCCTCCATGACCAGAGCACAGACTCCGTCTTACACAGACACTGGACAAATATAACTGAACGGGTCGATCGCGATTGCAGGCTTTTAGCAATGCTGTCGCTGTCACCAGACACATTTCCCTGCTAAATGTTGGAGATTATTATGTTTTAGAATTCAACTTCAATTTCATTTTTTTAGCTTTAGCCTCTTACATTTATCATCTCCTTCCCTGAGGTCATCAGAACAAAGACTCTTGATGATTCCTCGTACCCATTTAAAAACTGGGGGAAACTTCCCTTGCTCCTGCACTGTATGGACTTATGGAAACTTGTCTTTTTAGACAGGCTTTTACTTAGGGTTAATTTGAATTGGTTTATGACAACAACTGTGCGTAGTATGTGTTCCTATTTTCCTTGCTGTAGTATTTTATTTATGACTGTGCTGTGCACTTTTTAAGTGCCATATAAATAAACGTTACTTACTTACGATGACTCTAAACTTAAAATGGCTTCAAAGTCACGACTTGACGGCTCACAGAGAACAAAACTGCACATGACGCAATCCTGCAGCGGAGTGGCTCGTCACTGGAGACAAATGCATATCTGAAGAATAACGATTAGGCCTAACGTTATAATCAGGTGGTCGATAACCTCTCATTTAGTAGTCATGGACATGTTTGTGGCGGGTGCGTGTTTTGCTAGTCTCTCATGACTTTGGTCAGTTGGTCACATTTCTGCTCGGCCCTGGCTCCTCCGCAGTAGCATCTTGTGGCATTTAGCCTGACTGATCTGTACTTCAGCTGGCCTTCACAGGAGAGTGGCCGATGTGAACCTCGGGACAAAAACTTCCCTTCTATGACCAACACACGAGCTGCGTTCATGGGAATTTTGGAAGCAGCCCTGGAACTCCCTTTCTTGTGGGATTCAACAATCCTCACCTGCTTTTCAAACGGTCTGTGACATGGCTGCAAATCTGGATGAATCAAACTCTTTTTTAAACTCTTAGTCTCATTTAAGCTTTATAAATGTAATTTTTGTCAACATAAGGAATATTTTCCTTATGATTAAGACACTTTTTTCCCCTTTTCCAATCCTGTACAGTGTGCTCAATGCCATTTGAGAATGTGCAATATAGAGTGCCTTATATTCACCAACTATATAAACACACCTGAGCAAAAAGTACTCAAAATGTTTAAAATCGGATTGGATTTGTGAAATTTGGAAATACGTCACAGTTCAAAGTTAACAAAACAAAAGATAAAACGGGTCTATTTTCGAACCTCTGCACAATTATCGCTACATTAATACATTAAATTAGTCATAGCTTTGACTCAACAGCACATAAGAAGACCAAAAAAAAAATTTTTTAAAGCCTGAATATGTGACCTATAAAGCCCCTGTATTTGGTGTGTATGTTTGTTTTTATTTTGTGATCTAATCATAAGATTGGTGTCGACAGGCTGAAGATTACATGCTTCAAATCAACGAGATGAAGGAGCTGTTCAGAAAGAAGTCCAGTGACTTCAACATGATCCAGAGTGGGATGAGGAAAATCGAGGAGTTTCAGAAGAAGAAAGCCCAAATGGAGCAGGAGCTCAGTGACGTGAGGGAAAGACACAATGTGGCCGCATTAAATAGCGGTTGTGTGTGTGTGTCACAGCATTTAAAAAATACTCAGCGACCATGACTCTCTTTTTATTCTGTAGATTAAAGAAAGAATGGCTGCTGCTGACAAGGAGCACAGGGAGAACCTCAACAAAATGGAGTACAGGTTCTTCAAAGAGAAGGTAACGTCAGGTGCAAACTCACATCTCACGACATGGTGACATGAATATGAAGTATTATTATGAAATATGTGTGTGTGGGTTTTCCACCCGTAGTGCAAAAATATGCAGCCGAGGCAAATTGGACACTCTAAATCAGGGGTGTCAAACATACGGCCCGGGGGCCAGAACCGGCCCGCCAGAGGGTCCAATCCGGCCCACAGGATCAATTTGTTAAAATTTCACACTACGATTACAATCTAAATCCCTTCCCGATATCTGTGACTAAATGTTTGTGCCTTTATAGATCCAGTGTGCTGTGTAAATAGTAAATTTAGGCATGATATTGTTGAAATTGCACTTATATTTCTCAAGAAATGTCATGTTTTGTAAAATTATCCTTCAGTAAATGTAAAACAAAGGAGAAAAAACAAAGGGGTTCTTGTTGTTCATAGGTTATTATGCTATTATTTTACTATTTTTACTGGTCCGGCCCCCTTGAGATCAAATTGTGCTGTATGTGGCCCCTGAACAAAAATGAGTTTAACACCCCTGCTCTAAATTGACCGTAGGTGTGAGTGTGGGAGTGGACGGTTGTTTGTCTCTATGTGGCCCTGTCCAGGGTGTCCTATGTCACCTGGGATTGGCACAAGCGCCCCCTGCAACCCTCATGTGGAGGATAAAGCAGTAGAAGACGGATGGATGAGTTCAGGTGAAAGAGTGAAGCAGCTTTCTAATTTTCCCGCAGGCTCACTTGGAGAGGGAAGCTGAGCAAGCGATAGCCAACGCGGTGGAGCGGGCTCACAATGAAGCCATCGTGTGAGTGCACTGACCTTTCACGACCTCATTTTATTCTTTAACCTGCACTTTGACGTGCACAGAGTGCCAAAAAAAGAATCGGTTTATTGATATAAATGTATATATAACTGGCACTGATGTTATTTTCGCTGGTTCAGTGTACATCACCAAAGCCAATGATCACATCCTCAGCCCCGCCAGAATATATTGCAGGGAGGAGAAAGAGGAAAGCGTGTGTGAAGGAACATTGTTTATTACTTTTGAGGCCATGGGATGTATATTCCGCTCTCTGCTGTGTTTAGTTATTTTTTTTTACAGCTCATAAAAACGTCAACATAGATACTGGTGTGGTCCTTTTAGTCGCTTTAGTGTCAGTATTTGGTTTAATTTCAAAGGGGGATTTGTTTAAGGTTTTTCTGGTGTTGGTGCTTTAGCATTACCAGTTGTTAAGTTGCCAGTGGAGCAGAAGTGTCACAAGGTCAGCATTTAACTTTAGTGCTTTATTCTCACGAGCTGAAAAACCCCCAGTGTCAACCGTACTTTTTTCTTCCCTTGTTCTTCCTGTGGTTACAATGCTAACCAGTTAGCAGTTAGCAGTACTACATTGAAACGTTATTTTGATGATGATTTGATTGTACAGAGCACAATCTGTGTTATATCCAGTGCTGTGCAAGGTGATAATAGTTTTTGATTTTTCATTAGTGTTAGTTTTTATTTAAAATTAGTTAGTCTTAAGAGCAGGTTTGCTAGTTGTTATTAGCTTGTTTTAGTTTACTTTTTATTAGTTTTAGTTTGCAAGATGCAAAAAGGTCATTGTGAGTATTATGTCATAAAAACGAAATTGTGTCATATTAGTATTATTATTACTTCAAAATTGGTGGCCGAGAAAAACGTAAGCACATTTTTTTTAAACAAAACAAACCTCCATATTTATTGTTATTTCAGTTAATGGAAATGTTTTTTTCAATTTAACTTTTCGTTATTTCGTTATTTTTCGTTAACTATAATAACCTTAGTGCTGTGAAAACAAATGTTGCATACGTCACAATTTTTCATCTTTGAGTTTGACCTTATTTGAGTGACAGTCATCAGAATATCCTTTTTACATGATGGTGCCCTATTCACACTATAATTGGGTTTTAGGTAGTCATAGTAGATTTTAGTCTGCCCCTGAGGCGTCACTCTGCTTTTATAGTGTACTATACTCTCTTGTGTTTTAAATGCAACAGTGGCTGGAGTTCTCAGCAAGCAATCTTCACCACAACTCACTCCAGCCACGGAGTCATGGACGAGAGAACATGGAAATACAACCTTTAAACTGCAATCCAATCCAATACAACTTTATTTATAAAGCACTTTAAAGACAACACCGTTGACGAAAGTGCTATACACAGACATGATAAATAACTAACTTCTGGAATTGATGTGAGTGAATGCACACAAATGGTCTTGTGACACGATAGATGCGATTGCCGCTGAGCGACGTGACAAATTGCATTCGGTGTGAACACAGCGTAAGAGGACACTGGAGGAAAATAAATCGCTGCAGACACGAAGGAGGAATCTGAGTGCACGTAAAAGTAAGACCTAACAGCAAACAGTAGCTGTCAGTAGCGCCAAAGTACAGAACTTAGACAGTCATAATGCATCTGTTTAAGTTAACGTTGAATGACAGGTGCAGTTTAAAATAAACCCAAACTGTGTCCACACACTGGCGTGTTCTTAATCCGAGACTGTGTTTGTCCTGTAAACCGTCCAGGCAGTTGGACGACGCCTCACACTCGGTGTTCAAGGAGAACGTCCGTCTCAATGAAGCACTGAGGCATCACACCAAGGAGGCGCAGAGCCTGCAGAAACGGACCGACTCTCTGGAGAAGCAAAATGCCTCGCTGGCACTGGACAAGGTATGTTCTTTTTGAGGACCATAGGAGAGCAAACAAACAGTGAAGTCCTTGGACAGAGACCATTCATGTCCATAAAGTCATTTTCAATCATTTCAATTCCATCGTCGCATCCGTCCAGAATATATTCCAGGTGGTTTTTCCCTTGTGTTGTTTACTTGTGCTGACCTTGTGTATTTTGCTTGTGGTCCTCCTAACTATCCCCCCCACCACCTCCTGACTACTACCCAGCCTCTCAGTGGTCAGTGGTTGTGGTGAGTTTCCACTGGCGTACGGGGTTCAAATCCAGTGGCTTCTCCATTGCAGGTTGCTGGCACTGATTCCTCAAGACAAATAAATATTGGGCACATTAATCATACCTCTAATGATGACAGTAATTCAAGGGAGCAAATCCACCTTGTTGAAGTTTGGGCCACTCACTCAATGGCTGAGGCTCATACACAAATCATTATCTGTCTCGTTTGGCTACACTGTCATGAAAATGAAAGGGCCTCAATAGTCAGCTCAGTGTCACTCACAGTGTATTTAACTAACCTTCTCTCCTCTCACTAAGAACACGTTTGAGTTGACGGTGAAGAAGAACGCAGCTCAGATGGCGGCCCGAAAGGATGAGCTTTTCAAACTGAGGGCAAAGGTCGCCTCCCTGGAGCAGGCTCTGGACCAAAAGGCAAAGGAGATCGAGCAGGAGGGGAAGAAGGAGAAGGAGACGACGATGGTCCGAGTTCACGCCGGCCAGGTGGAGCTGGAGAAGCTTCAGAAGGTGCTCGACATGCGCGAGAGAGAACTGGGACACATCAAGCGGCTCGCGGGCACGATTGTCGAGCAGCGCACGGAGCTGGAGCAGTTCTTCCACGAGTCGCTGGCTCAGGTGAGGCAGGAGATCGCGGACAGCAGGCTGCGCTACAGAAAGGAGGCTCTGCAGGCTTATCGCTGGAGGCTGAGAGAAGCCACAGCGGGGAAGCTCAAGTTCCCACCCATCCGCACCTTTCATCAAAGCCCCCACAGCAGCAACTCTGTCTATTCAGACATGGAGGCAGCGGCGTCGTGGTAGGTCCACACATCCCATGATTTCCATGAATTTTGTGTGAGGCTCTGTGATATTTTTACTCCCTCGTGGCAAGTCACCTGCAGCTCCCTAAAAGCTCCATGGTTCCCATGGTACATGGTAGAAAATGTAGAAAGTTTACCATATATGCTTCCTTGCCCGTCCATAATAAAAAAAGAGTGTAAGAATATACAAAAAAACACAAATAAGGTGAAAGGA
Source organism: Solea senegalensis (assembly GCF_019176455.1). Taxonomy (NCBI): domain Eukaryota; kingdom Metazoa; phylum Chordata; class Actinopteri; order Pleuronectiformes; family Soleidae; genus Solea; species Solea senegalensis. The sequence continues at coordinate 5,809,448 of NC_058036.1, forward strand.
ACATTGTTTTAGAACATTACAGAACAGTGTTTCCCAATCCTGTCCTCAGGGACCCTAGTCCTGCATGTTTTAGATGTTAACTGTAGACGAAGGAGAAGACCGAGCTATATGACCAAACCTTTTGCCTTTCGGAACTGCACTGACGTTACAAGGCCTCCACTGATGATGGGTCATATATCACAATGACTGGATCTCGTGCTGATTGACTGGTTGAAATCCACGTGTTTCTAAGATCACATGGTTTTGTGGGTCAGAACGTGGTTTTTGGATGTCAAATATAGTTTACTTTGCCCAGTAAAGGGTTAAAGTTAGAAAAATCCCATTCACACAAACCCATTTTTGGTCCACCTTTAAAAGTATAAAGCTATTTATTACCAACACCTCTGTGACTTAGGCAATATCTCAAGAGTTACCTTAGTTTTGATTTCATGGATGCACAGGACCATTTTTATCCATAGACACTGTGAGAATAGGAATAAAAACCTGTTTTTGCATAAATGTTTGCAATTATTCACTTTATTCTTTTGGTGTGTGTATGTTGGGAAGGTAACATTTGAAGAAACGTAAATCCTCTTTAGAAAGACAGCACATGTAAATGAGTTTTAACACAATCGCCTCTTCTTTTTTTTTTAAGGACGCACCAACCAGGCAGCAAAGTTGAAATCTCAGATCTCACATGGGAGCAAAAGGAACAAGTGCTCAGGCTTCTCTTTGCTAAGATGAACGGGCAGAGGGAAAGGTATGAAAAACTTTCACGTTATAATTGTTCGTATTTGACTTAGGTAAGACTTTCAAATCCATGTGTAATCCCCTTAAGTGAACCGAAACCTCCACATCAATTAACTCTGAAGAACAAAGTGCAGGGACACCGAGCTGCAGTTCAGCCTGAACTCATGGTGACTCCTCCCTCTTTTTAATGTTTTAAACAGCCATTTTTCTAGGCAGAAGAGGATACCATAAAACATCAGTTAGGTTTTTCAACCAATTTTCTTTTCCATCCAGCTGCTTAAAAAGAATGAAGAAAGAGTCTGGGCACAATAGTAAAAATAGGCCCAGCCACAGAGTCGTGTGCTTGGAAACAAACATCTGGTCACGTCGATTTGCTCTCAGCCCATTGGCCCCCCTTCACGTGCACTTGCAGTTTATTTTGTTCTTTGAACGCTCTTGTGGTTGGAGAGCAGCTGGTAACATGATTTGCAGAGAGGAGTGTTCGGGGGATCTGGACGTATGGGGGTATAGCCGGGCAAGAGGAGATGTATATTCGTGTTAACCGTGGTCTGGCACCTCGTCCGGCAGAATAACGCAGAGCATTTGGCGACTCGGGGAAGTCGAGCATTCAAGTCGTCTTGTCTTGTGCTGACCCCGCGTAAACCCCTTTTCTAGACAGACTGCAGGCGTGAGTGGAGAGCGCGCTGAAACATGGCTTTTCCCTACGAGGTAGAGTATTTAAAGCTGCAGTGTGTAACTTTTGGTGATTTTTCTTGCCGTTGATGGGGTTATTATTATTCCGCCTCTCTTTGGCTCCTCATGAACCGAGATGATGTCATCTTATTTGGCTGCTGTGCAGAAACGGGTTCTATTATAAGACGTGACTAAAAAGCAGCGTCTCTCACACAAAAATTAACATGTATGCCCCGGGATGTTTAAACCTGGGTGAGGCCGCTAAAAAAAGGCGATAAACACTGTTCCCATTGGTAGGTCTGCCCTGTGGTGTTTTTATTTTATTTCCACCGTGCTTCACCCCGAGAATGAATTGTGATGTCATGGACGTGCCGGAAACAAAACGAGTTGGGGGAGGAAGAAAAACAACAACACAGGCCATGTGAATAATGTTACCATGGTTACTAATTTAGGCCACACAGTCAGAGAGGTTCCACAGAAGTGGAGAGTTATGAATTACATTTACTCACGTTAATATAATTGAGTAGTTTTTATTGTGAGCTTGTACTTTTTTCATTTTTTAAAGTCATTTTTAAAATGTGCAATTTTACTTTTACCTCATTACATCTTAAATCACATCCGAGTAAAAAAAAAATTTCACGCACTGGAAACTTTGGCAGGGAATGATGAGGAAAGGTGAGTGATGTGGACAGGTGAATGATGAGGACAGGTGAACGATGAGGACAGGTGAGTGATGAGGACAAGTGAAAATGAGGACAGGTTGAATGATGAGCACAGGTCAATGATGTGGACAGGTGAGCGATGAGGACAGGTGAACGATGAGGACAAGTAGATGATGAGGACATGTGAACGATCAGGACAGGTTGAATGATGAGGACATGTGAACCATGAGGACAGATGAATTGGCGTTAATTATGGTCCCTGAATGAGTGACAAAGTTAAAGCATTTGTGACGTTTGACCCATTTTGACTGATGCATTATGCGTTTACATATTTTATTTTGTCAGCACTTTAATTTGTAAAGGAAGTGCCTTCAGTTGAAGACAATTAATGTGAGATTTGTGTACTAGATGGTTACTAATTTGCATCTTTTTACATCTGTCTTTAAGGAACATTTTATTGAGCGGTGTGTCCCAAGTCTTAGGGTGCATTCACACCAGCCCTTCTCAATTGCACCCTAGTTCGTTTGTTCGAACTCTGGCCCGGACTGCAACGCAGGGCATTGTGGAAAAACACAACCAAACCATATACGCATGTAGAACATTAACCAGATGCCATCCATTTTTAAACTCATATTTGGTTGATAGAAAGTTGCCATCGTAGAAATACTATAATAAAACTGAATATCTGTCCATACTTGACAATCACACACAACTGCGTTATCTGCAATTTCTCGACAGGAAAGTTGGCCGACATCTGGCTTTGTCTGCCTCCGACGAGAAGAGGACTATGGACAGTGATGCTGCTGCTGGGTAAGACACTGAAGGAATGTCCAGGAATAAAAGTCGTGCCTCATCCTTGCAATTACGAGGCCTCTGTAGATTTATTGGTCCCACATTCCATGTTTAGCTGAAGATGCATTTGCTGTGAGAACACGAGTGCCTGCGAGTGATTTATCAAGACGGTTGCATAATGATGACTGTCTTCCCGAATTAGAGAGGAGCTCTCCCCGGCGACTTTCATCACCCAGGCGCCTCAATATGCTCTGCCCTCGAACCCGAGCAGCTTGCCGGATATACACACCACATGACCTCTGTGCAGCCTCTACATTGCACATCACACTGTATTGTTTTGCCTCGACTCTGTGCGATTCCCACAGAGCGTCAATCATGTGCTGATGTTTGTTTGTGCTTATTATAAATCTCTTACCATGCATGTGTGTGTACATATATATATATATAACTTGTGAGTTTTCTCTTTCACAATTAAAGCTTGTTTCAATTCTGTCATCGCCTATTTTGTAACTTGTGTATCAGTGGGAGATGAGGAGATCACATGGATCCATTCAAACGCTACGACTCTGCTTCAGAAATTGCCGAACAGAAAAGTCAACCGTAACCACGGCCTCAACTCAACAGGAAGTCGACCTCTTTGAATTTAGCCCCAATTCGCCACGAAACAGGAAGTGCCTCCGTAACTTCGCCGTGCGTTGACCGTTGGCCTCGAAACATCGTACGTGACACAAGAGACCGACCCTGAACATGTATACGGTATCATTACTATTCCTATTACTAAGAAAAACTATTTTTTTTAACTAATAGTTAAAAAAACTAATTATTTCTCGATTAAAATGTCAAATTATAGTAATTCACTTGCATTTCAAAAAATTGTTTTATTGGTTGAATGTTATGCTTGATTATTTTCTCACTTCTCAGAGAAGAAGCCCAGTGAGCCGACCCAAAAGTGGATATGAAAAGGTGAATTCAGTTTATTTACCAAATAAATAAACAATAACATATTTAGTTTTAAACACGTTTCGATATTGATCCTCTCTGGTTGTGAACAGATTGTTTATTCCTTTTAAACATAAATTTGTGCACAGGTTGAGTAAGTTGTAAAATTACTTAAATGACTTTAAAAGAATAGGTGATCATTCTAATAGCCCTTTTTTTGCAAAATAAAAATTGGTTATGTGTTAGTTAGGCATTGGGAGAGAAAAATATATAATAAATAGACTGTTTTTATTTAACGTATGTCTTGTGTATGTACAGTATCTAATATTGCAATTACTTAAGTTTATGGTCAGTGATTATTTCCTCTCTATTGTGACATTGTTACACATTATTTATACTTGTTTTTTAAAATTTAATCTATGTTCAGATTATTACTTATCAAGCCATATCTTTATTTTATGTAACACTCGCTCTCTTTTGTTTGTGACAGCTAGTTTATATGCCCCCCCGAGCAATATAAGGTGGTATCATCTGCATATTATAGATATAAAGTGTGGAACGGTTACAGAGTTAGGTGTTCTGGTTTCCCAGGCTGAACTTGGATGGCGTCTGCAGCATTGTTGTTTGTTTGTTCTTTGTGTTTTACGACAGTTGGCTTGCCCCAGTGTTGCCTTTCTGACTTTCTGTGTGATCAACTTAGCTAATGTGTGGAGAACGGGATGCTCTGGGACGAGGGGAAAAAAGGTCTATTTAAAAGTGTTTAAAAAAAAACAGCGTTTGTTAATAAATACTCTCTTGTTTTCTATATACCTGGGAGATCCTCTAAAGAAGAACCTTGAGAGTGGAAAAGGGAAGGATAGAAGTGGTGACTCCGCACTGTAGATAACAAAGAGTGTTGCCCTCATTTCCATAAGTGTAACCTTTGTAAAGCAGTTTCCCCAAAGCTCCCAAATTGCCAGCATGAGTAAGATGCGGCTGATGAGAGATGCCGTTTAAAAAAACAAGCTTACATGAGTGCACTAAACACGGCTAAACCTGCGGCTCATTCCTGCCGCTCTGAAAGCATAACATGCTCTTATGCAAAGGAACGAGAGCCTAAATAAAACACTTTGTTATGAAGGCGATAGAGGCACGCCACGGTTGGTTTGGAGTCTTTCAAACAGAGGGAATGACTTTGGACACTCTGGGGGCATTTTGGCAAAGATGGAAAAAGGAGATGTTTTGGTGCGTCGAGGTTTGGAGGCGAGCGCGGCACATGGCCTGCACTGCATTCCCCGACATGTGAACAGCAAACACAGAGCTTCACCAGGGCTCCTCAGGCAAACAAACAGGAAAGAGAAGTTGGACGTCTTTTTGCCACGGTGTCAAACAAGACCCTCGGAATCCCTGCTGAGTTTAATTTAAGATGTCCCCTGATTGGATACTACCAGGAAAAAGTGTTTCCATGTCCCCCTGTTTTCATTCAACAAACATCTATTTGCTGTAGATATTTGTGGACTTGGAGGGAAGGGGGTTCCCGAAAGTGTGTATTTTAGGTGGAGGGGCAAACAAGTCTATACTTGACATGGAAAATGATTTGTATTAAGGTTTTCAAATAGAAATGTAATGCATTTGACATGCTGTACTGACATGACGGAGGGATGTGAATGTCTCCTTTCTTTCCGAACAGACAAGCACGCGCAGTCACCGAGTCCACATCAACCTCAAGAGTGTATTTATGAGATAGCTGCGCCGTTACCATCGGGGTTCCCGTGACCAAATCATCCAGAGTGTCCGCCTCAAAAACAACCTGAAGATTTCATGTCAGGCTGACAGGTGAACATGTTTATTTTTCCTTTTTATTGACTTCCTTATGTACACGGCGCTTAAAGCTGTAGTGCAGGACTTCTATAGGGTTTTATTTTTGTGATTAAACTATGTTATTATCCTGCTCCGTTTCGTCTTCATGAATATTATTTGTATGCCGCGTCCTTCAGCTGAAAAGTCCTTTATCAGGGGCCCACAATGGGGAGAATTACTGTCACAGCAGCAAAGACACGTGAAGTCAAGTCAACTTTATGTCCAGAGCACATTTAAAAACAACCAAACAAGGGGGAGGTTTTGGGCCCCTGATTTGGCGGGCTTGTGTACAAACCTGGCAACCCACCGAGGGAATTAACAGGAGAGCGAGGCTGATGTTCCAAAAATATTAAGATAAAATAATAATAATCAGCTGCATTTTAATTTAAGAAAAATTGATTTCAATATGTGGTATAGCAGATTTCAAATCGTTTTGGAATTATGTTATATAATCTAATAATATTTTTGGCTGTTCTTATTCTCTGTTATAGATAAAATGTGTGTAATAAACGTAGGATAGTGGCTTTTTCAAAAGTTAGTTGAAACACAAGGAACTGCAATTATTGGACTTAAATACTGTTCTCAGTTCGCAGTTCTCAGGTTGACCGAAGTGATTAATATTATCTAATATAGCTTGGTCTAAGTTTTAACTAAAGGTAATGATGAATTGCAAGGAAAATATTAACATTTCTTTGCGACTTTTGACTAAAATTTGAACTTCCAGACTTCAAATTTGAATCAAAATGTTCAAAAGTTCAAAATCTTTTAAAATATTTACTTGCCTAACCCTAACCCGACTTGCTCGGTTGAGACTTGTGACTAACTCCTGTGTCTGCTATCAGACCTGACTGAAGGAGCATTTCTCTGTAAGCAGCAGAGAACTTCAGGGCCAGGGAGCGAGAAGCATTTATCCTGTCAAACGGACTGTGAATGACTGGTTTTTTTTGTTGTTTTTTTGAGCAGAAAATAAACTTCTGGAAGTTTTTGTGGCCACTTTGTTGTGTTTTCAGTCAAACTCCGACCTGTTTGCTGTTGTCTCGCTTCTGCTCGCACAGAGTCGCCGTCGCTTTGTCTGTCTAGACATAAAACAAATCACTCTCTGTGTGCTGCGCGGGAATGTCGGCAGGCGAAACGGGATCTAAACGCTGCTATTGAAAGTGAGAATCACGTGAACTTGGTAAAATCAACATTAAAAGAAAAATAGTCATTGAAATCATGAGATAAAAGTGTGATTTGCCAAATTTTTCAGGTTTTTTATTTAAATGCACTCACCTCAGGTGTTCAGGAAGTTCCTCAGGTGAGGATCAGAGTAACTGAATGCTGCTTCACTTTGTTTGGTTCTGATGATCGTAGAGCTCTGGACGCTTCATAGGGAACTCATACGTCTAGGATGTAGTTTGGTCCAGGACCGTTCAGTGCTTTGTAGACCAAACATTTTGAAATCTATGCTTTGACTCACGGGAAGCCGGCGTAATTAGGACCGGTGTGATGTGGTCCAGTTTCCTGGACTCTGTCAGGAGTCAGGACTCTGTTTGTCTCTACATGTGTGGCCCTGTGATGGACTGGTGAACTGTCCAGGGTGTACCTGTGGAGGATAAAGCGGAACAAGCTGAGTGAGTGATTCTAAAGATGGTGGGTCCTTGTCACGGTTGACCTTGACGCTCCCGTCCACACCACCCGGGATCAGACCGCAGACTGTGTTCGTGACACCCGCACAGGGCTGGTCTCCTCGCAGGGCCCCCAAAACAACCAGCTATACGGTTACATACTATGGCAGTTGCATGATGTGAGCTCATCCAGGGCCCAGACATTCAAATGCTTCTTTCGCCCACAAACACACAAAAGCCAGGACGAGAGGCACCCTGAGGCACTCCCTTTAAGATGGATACTTTGGGGTTTCCTGTGTACTGCACAAATGCATATCTTCTGCAAACATAGAGAATCATCCTCTCTTTTTTTTTGTGCGCCGTATGACAGTTTCCTTTCTCAAAGGATTCAGTGCTATTTAGGTCTGGGCCGCAGATCTGACCACAAATTTGCAGCATGGCTGACTCAACAAGCCCTCTCTCGCTCACAGCTGACTCCACTGTGAAGTTACGACAAGGCAAAAGGCGAGAGGTGTGGTTAGGGCGGCCTGGGTGGCCCTGAAGATGACTAAACCAAAGGCCATGAGAGCTCAGGGTATAGACAGGAGGTAGGAGGGCGGGTGGGGTGATGAGGTGTGATACCTACATCCATGTGAAGAACCACCTGCTCCAGCACCCAGCTACCAGGACACATTAGAGCCACACTGCGCCGATCCCGCTGCCCCGGAACACTGCTCCCACAAGCTGGTTCAGAGTGTTATCCCTGCTGGCATCATGCATCACCACACCATGCTTCTTGGCTCCCTCCCCGATGGAGAAGTGGTTAACCTTTGGCAGTGTGATCTCCACATTACACCAAATGGTTAGTCACACGCAAGAACATAATAAGAGGGAATTGGAAACAAATGACCCGGGAAGGTTGTGACAGAAGAGACCGGAGCACTGAGCTGAAAGACGCTTGAACTTTAATTCAGCTTTCAAACAGTGTTTTCCAGCAGCTGCACTTTCTGTTTCTACAGATTCTCTCCGACAGGTTCAAACATACAGCAACAATCTGTTGGACAAGGCTGCCACCTGCTGGACATGTGCAATAAGTGTGAGACTCAATCACTCACTACAAAACAACCACAGTGGACCAAAGTGCAGTGCAGAATAATAACTAAAAGACTCAATAAATAAGATACATAAAAAAAAATAGCTCACTAGCCATGTTTGACTGGACCCTCTTGTCATTTCTAGTGCTTATAAATAACACCAACAATAATAATAATAATAACACTGATAATAATAATAATAACAACACAATAATAAAAAAATAATGACAATGATAATAATAGCCTCAACCCTACTCACCTCAAAGTGTATTAATATTACACTTAATATACTGTATATATACAAAATATTGTGTATTATATAACACAAAATATTATTCTCTGCAGCTACTGTACCCCACATGTTGCTGTCAATTTAAATTCTCCTAATTGAAATCAGTAAGTATCTTATCTCATCTTACTTAAAAAAATGGTAAAAAGGTTGTGAATAAAACCCTGAGCTATTAGTATAACTAACTGCTGAGTAATAGTTGTTTTTTTTTCTCTCTTTTATGTCATAATATTGATGTTTTAATGCAGCACACTGATTTGATGAGGAGAAAGAAAACGTCCAGCTCCAGGTTCATCCCTCACGGAGACACGCCTTCTAGGGGCGGGCTCTGAGCCAATTCGAGGCCAGTGATTGGCTTCGTAGTCGCAAGCTCGTCCTTTACCCAATCAAACATCAACATATGGCGTAATCCCGCCCCAACTCGGGAAAGTCGGCCAACCATAGGCTGAGAGCATTTTAAAGTCACTTCACTAACAGGAAATCATGCGACCGCGACTCAAATACTGTTAACTTACTGTAGAAGAGAGGAAAATGAAATGTTTAAGTCAAACGACGACAGCTAATGCACTTGTCCTTAGGCTGCCTCTCTAAGGTACCGTAATAACGCTTGTACAGGTATTTACTCAGTGTGTGTGTGTGTAGCAGGTCGCTAATAGGAACCATATGAAACTCCAAAAAGTTGTTGAGTCATGGACCAAAAAGTAGGTAGGTGGGGGTTCAGGAGCAGTTCCTATTGGCTGCTGCAGGATAAGGAGGATGTAGAAAAACTCTGAACTGTGTGTAAACTAGAGGCAAACAATACAATAAAAGACATGGCAACCCAAACCAAGGTGAACCAGTAGACACACTGAGAGTTAACTGTGTCCAAGTGAAGGAGTGATGTGTGTTTTTAATGGACTCATATTTAAAAGACTTCATGTGGCTCTTCTTCTCCTCAGCCTATTCTTCATGGATACTTCAGAAGCTCCTGCTCCTGGAGGGTTCGCATCGGTAAGTCCTGCCTTAAAGCATTTGTCCACTAACCTTGTATTAAAATCAATCTCCATTTTTTTTAACAACATGATCATTACATTTGTGCACCAGCTTTTGCGCTCAAAGGAATTGAATACGACCAGGCTCCAGTCAATCTAATCAAAGATGGCGGTCTGCAGGTATGACAATGTCAACATTTACATCAACTGCAGGGTTGCCAGGTCTGTGTCAAAATTAGCCTTATATCAGAATTCAAAATATACTGTCACATGCCACAAGAAAACCACAGACCTGGCAAACGTCATTATCTGTTGCTTTAGATATATGCACATTGAAGTTAGTAAAAAAACCTATTCAAACAGAATATCAACTTTAGTCTCACAAAATTATCTCTGTGTACTCAAGCGTACGCAGCAGTACAAAGCGTTAAACCCCATGCAACAAGTGCCTGCATTGGAAATTGATGGCATCACCCTCTGTCAGTCGGTGAGTCCCCCCGGCTCTTTGCCAGTTTCATCCTTAACACTGTGTTTTAAGTGAGTATAGTATAATTAAATGCTGTGTGTGCGTGTGTGTGTGTTCTCACAGCTGGCAGTGATCCAGTACATTGATGAAACCAGGCCGGGACCACTGCTACTGCCAGCTGACCCGAAGAAACGTGCCCAGGTCCGGATGATAAGTGACCTCATTGCCTCTGGGATACAACCACTGCAGGTGAGTGGTGGTGAAATTCTGTCCCTCCTCTTTCTGTTAACTTAGAAATCAGATTTAACAAAAAGCTCACCTAAAAAAAAAAAAATCTACATCTGCTTAAGTTTACAATGTCTTGATATGTTGGCGTCTTCTCGCCAGTAGACCGCCATCTTTGGCTGGAAACTGAAGTTTGTAAAATGCTCACCCCCCACTCCAAAGTCCATAAAGAAAATCTGCATTTTTACATCACAGCACACAAGAGCTGTTCATCTTCTGCTGCCCCCCTCACTTAGTTCAAATGCGGTATCTTGTGACTTTACCAAAAAAGGGCAGAAGTAGACCAGCATACCCTTAAGTTCCCATGAGCTAAAAATGCCGATCTTTATTTATTTAAACTTTATTTAACCAAATAAAGTCCCATTGAGATCGAGATCTCAGGTCAGCAACACATCATAATAAAAACACAGGCACTGTTCAATGGACTCTCGCTGTCTAACGTTTAGGATGGAACAAAAAAGATTTGCAGGAGATTAGTTCAGATATTTTCAGTTCAGTTTGTAAAGTCCGAACTCTGGGAACAATCAAGTGATGAATACCCCAAGAACGTAGTGCATACTGGCTATTTGTCCTTTGTAGCAGAGAGCATAAGTACAGTGATTTGGTTGAGGCATTCATATACAGAACATCACCATAGCTGTGAGGGAGAGGCAGGATTTGTTACGGTGATAGAACCCGAGCTTAGAAAGTTAAAAAAATAGAAAGTTCTTAATCAAGCAGAACGCCCAGGTACTTATAACTAGAGACTTATCTCCGTTTGCTTTGGGCAGATGTTATTTTTTGGTAATTCATGTGAAAGTGCAATGAATTTGGTTTTGTCAAGTGCTTAAAACCAGTTTCAATATCTGCAGATGAGACTGAACTGTATTAAAACCTCTAAAGACATATTTAGATATTGTAGACTTCAGCAAGCGTGGATTTTATCAAAGTTGTCCAAGTCAGGAAATTAAATAATACAGACGTAATGTGCACAATATAGATCAACTTCTAAACTTTTGATTCTGGAATATTTCAGAGCCTGTACGTCATCCAGAAAATCGGAGCAGAGAAGGTGCAGTGGGCTCAGCACTTTATCGATCGCGGATTCCAAGGTTGGTGGAAGTTTGTCTTCACAGTACATTAAGCTCTTTCGTTTTTCAAAAATACTATTTGTGTGGGTACACACGGTGGTGTAGTGGTTAGCACTCTCGCCTTGCAGCGAGAAGACCGGGTTCGAACCCCGGTTGGAACAAGGGCCTTTCTGCATGGAGTTTGCATGTTCTCCCCGTGTGTGTGTGTGTGGGTTCTCTCCGGGTTCTCCGGCTTCCTCCCACAGTCCAAAAACATGCAATGTGGGGATTAGGTAAATTGGACACTCTAAATTGACCATAGGAGTGAGTGAGTGTGAGAGTGAATGGTTGTTTGTCTCTAGCTGTGTGTGGCCCTGCGATGGACTGGCGAACTGTCCAGGGTGTACCCCGCCTATCGCCCGATGTAGCTGAGATTGGCACAGCACCCCCCGCGACCCTCTGGTGGAGGATAAAGCGGTAGATGATGACTGACTGACTATTTGTGTGATCATTTTGCTTTTTTTCCAGCTCTGGAGGCCATTCTAAAGCAAACAGCTGGAAAATACTGTGTAGGCGACGAGGTGAGAGACTCGTCAACATATTAAAGCTCAACAATGTGGCACAAAAAAAGCCGGCACTTAACATTTGATGATGTTTAATACTTTTTAAGATATCCATGGCTGACATCTGCTTGGTCCCACAAGTCTACAATGCAGAGAGGTACAGTATCGTCACCCTGAACAAAAAAGGGAAGTTTTATATTACCAATTATGCTCTTTAAATATGCATTTTTTTTTAATCCCCCCACAGGTTCAAGGTGGATGTTGAGCAGTATCCAACTATCAAAAGGTTAAATCAAACCTTAACTGAAATTGAGGCTTTCAAATTGAGCCACCCATCCTGTCAACCAGACACGCCTCCAGATCTGCGTGCATAAAACAGCAGCTCAGCAGCCACTATATATATATTCTTTAATAAACTACTTTGAAAAATAACCCCATTTTAGTGTTGTTGCTTTAAAATGTTAAATGTTAAAAAGGCGCTAAAATGTGAGGTTAATACAGATTTATTAACATTTTATAAAGCAATTACTAATACATTAACACTGTTATATGCACTCATAAGTGAGGAAAAGGGATTTCATAGGAAGAGCTGCATTAGACAGAAATGCACGGCATTCATAAAACGCATTTTAGCAGCTGCTAGTTCACAGCATGAAGTAATGTGTAGAACATGCAGATGAGGAGATTTGTTAGGCAAAGTGTCTGTCACTCAGAGTATGAGCCCTATGCTGGGAATATGAATAGTTATGAATCAGGTAGACGGTGAAAGAGACATAAGAGATGAACTAAGCAACAGAAAAGTCATTTTAAATATATAAATAAAGACACACAGTGAAACAACTCAAGATACATTTTCAAAGTCCTAAATCACAGCATCGTCGCGTCACTTTCCAACGGGAACCTCCACTGTGCACCTGACTGTGTCATTGTAGAAGGTGCCGGAGCAGTCCGACCCGCCGAACACCAGCAGCGCGCAGTGGACTTTGACACTTTCGCCCCGCTCACGCTTCTCGCCGTCAGTCGGGATGGAGCAGCCCAGACTTATCATGCTGTGTCCCGCACGGGGTTTGGAGCAAAGTGCGGGAGACGCCACTGAGCTCCACGTGCTGGTGTCTGAGGAGGCAAGAGGTGGGTGTGTGACACGTGGACGCAGCTTGACACCTTAATGAGTTACAACTTAAATGGATCGCTTATACTGTTGCTGTTTTATTTACATGTATTTGTACATTTATACTTCACTGTTTACTGATTTGTTTGTTTTCTCTGCAAATTCAACTACAAAACAGTAGTTTGGAGTGGTGATTGAGTGTTGGGCAAGGTATAGTTCTCTCCTACTAAGTATGTTATTTTGGTCGGCCTACAGGCAGATATGACATTAGGGTCTAAGGATCAGTACTCACCTGTGTTGAAGATGTGCACATCCTGCAGGGCTCCAATCGCACTGCAGCCTCCACTCACTAAAATCCTGTTGTCTGAAACTGGCAGCGCTGCATGAAACGCAAGAGGGCTTAACCTGTGCCATTATTCTTTTAAAGCCAAACTTTTTTTTATTCTTGTTGTTATAAGAGCAGGGGAGGTGATGTCTAGTGTTCAAACCAATTAAATTCAAACTCAAGATGTAAAAATATCTCAACCAGACGGGCACATGAGTGACATTTCTCGAAGGTCAATTAACACTGTACTCACCCTCGAGGCAGCTCAGAGGTGGAGGAGTTCATGGGGAACCAGAAATCGCCGTCTGGGAAGAGTGGACATACACTTGAGGTAAAATATTTGACCTTCTGACTCATTAGCAGTAGTATTTTTAAAAGAAATTGTGTTTCCCAACCTCAGTTTCCCCTGAGTCGAGAAATATCTTCATTCTTTTTTTTGTCACGTGCCCACCAGTGACACTTGGTCCGAGGCTTGAAACTGCAACGCTAACTCCGCCCTTTTTAGACCCACTCGAAGGGGGGTGGGACCTCATTCCCAGAATGTAAACAGTGTCTGCCATCTTGGCACAAAGAATTGAAGATATTTCTCAACTCAGGGGAAACTAAGGTTGGGAAGCACAATTGTATTACTATTCTAGTAATACAAAGCTAAATGCTAATCAGTGAAGTATTCCTTTAACTTAAAACTGCAGTGTGTGACTCTGTTTTTCTCACTATGGCAGTAATTCCATCCCGTGTCACCCGGTGACACTACGACCCAGCACACAGGAAGTGATTCATTTTATGTCGACACAGACGAATGCGACGGGGCGTGAGTATGACCGAAAACACGAGCACCCACGAAAAGTTTGATACATCAATTTTACTCCTCAAAAAAACCCTATTTTTTCAGCTGCTTCATTGGCGGATAAATTCTTTTTGTCCCCGCCCACAAATAATGTTACATCAACAGGGAAAACAATGATATTACCACTGACCTAGTTCCAGCTTCCACAGAGAATCCTTGCCGTAGCTTTGATCGGCTGTCTCTCCGCCGATGAGCAGAGCAGTGTTGGGGTCACTCAAACACATCGTGCATTCAGATGCGTGATCTGAAAGAAAGAAAGCGTATCTTGGTGTTGTTCCCTCTTGACCTTCTCTGCTGTCAATCTTCATTCCCTCCTCGCTTTTCATCCTGCACAGCCTTTTTTTTCTTGGGGGTCGAAGCCAGGTCAATGTCCTCGGTGAGACTGTCCATGTCCTCAGAGCTCCACGTCAGATGACCTCTCTTACTGATGACCGTCCGCCTGGGTGTTTTGTCCTTTTTTTACGAGATACAATCAAAAAAACTTTCATACGGGAACCCTATTTAAAAAGAACATTCATGCATCATGTGAGGTTTCTAACACCTAATGATATTTATTTCTTCTTTGGTTTTGGACCATCTTTAATTGTTCAAGGCTGGTAGTGGTTAGCACTCTTTGCAGCAAGAAGACCCGGTCAGAACAAGGGCCTTTCTGCATGGAGTTTGCATGTTCTCCCCGTGTGAGTGGGTTTTCTCCGGTTTCCCCCAACAGTCCAAAAACATGCAATATGGGGATTAGGTGAACTGGACACTCTAAATTGACCATAGGTGTGGATGGTTGTTTGTCTCTATGTGGCCCTGTGATGGACTGGCGACCTGGCCAGGTTGTGACCCCACCTATGTCAGCTGAGATTGGTACAGCTCCCAACCACTATTTACTATTGCTATTTAGGTCTGGGCCGCAGATCTGACCACAAATTTGCAGCATGGCTGACTCAACAAGCCCTCTCTCGCTCACAGCTGACTCCAGTGTGAAGTTACGACAAGGCAAAAGGTGAGAGGTGTGGTTAGGGCGGCCTGGGTGGCCCTGAAGATGACTAAACCAAAGGCCATGAGAGCTCAGGGTATAGACAGGAGGTAGGAGGGCGGGTGGGGTGATGAGGTGTGATACCTACATCCATGTGAAGAACCATCTGCTCCAGCACCCAGCTACCAGGACACATTAGAGCCACACAGTGCCGATCCCGCTGCTCCGAAACACTGCTCCCACAAGCTGGTTCAGAGTGTTATCCCTGCTGGCATCATGCATCACCACACCATGCTTCTTGGCTCCCTCCCCGATGGAGAAGTGGTTAACCTTTGGCAGTGTGATCTCCACATTACACCAAATGGTTAGTCACACGCAAGAACATAATAAGAGGGAATTGGAAACAAATGACCCGGGAAGGTTGTGACAGAAGAGACCGGAGCACTGAGCCGAAAGACGCTTGAACTCTAATTCGGCTTTCAAACAGTGTTTTCCAGCAGCTGCACTTTCTGTTTCTACAGATTCTCCCTGACAGGTTCAAACGATACAGCAACAATCTGTTGGACAAGGCTGCCACCTGCTGGACATGTGCAATAAGTGTGAGACTCAATCACTCACTACAAAACAACCACAGTGGACCAAAGTGCAGTGCAGAATAATAACTAAAAGACTCAATAAATAAAATACATTAAAAAAAAAAGCTCACTAGCCATGTTTGACTGTACCCTCTTGTCATTTCTTGTGCTTATAAATAACAACAACAATAATAATAATAATAATAATAACAGTAATGATAATAAAAGATAATGACAATGATAATAATAGCCTCAACCCTACTGGCCTAATCCTAAACCCCGATCCTGACCCTGACCCTAACCTTAACCTACTAACTTCAGTCTAATATATTTTGTATATATAGATACAAAATATTGTGTATTATCTAACACAAAATATTATTTTCTGCAGCTACTGTACCCCACATGTTGCTGTCAATTTAAATTCTCCTAATTGAAATCAGTAAGTATCTTATCTCATCTTACTTAAAAAAATGGGAAAAAGGTTGTGAATAAAACCCTGAGCTATTAGTATAACTAACTGCTGAGTAATAGTTTTTTTTTTTTTACTCTTTTATGTCATAATATTGTTGTTTTAATGCAGCACACTGATTTGATGAGGAGAAAGAAAACGTCCAGCTCCAGGTTCATCCCTCACGGAGACACGCCTTCTAGGGGCGGGCTCTGAGCCAATTCGAGGCCAGTGATTGGCTTCGTAGTCGCAAGCTCGTCCTTTACCCAATCAAACATCAACATATGGCGTAATCCCGCCCCAACTCGGGAAAGTCGGCCAACCATAGGCTGAGAGCATTTTAAAGTCACTTTACTAACAGGAAATCATGCGACCGCGACTCAAATACTGTTAACTTACTGTAGAAGAGAGGAAAATGAAATGTTAAAGTCAAACGACGACAGCTAATGCTACAAAATAAAAGTCAGAACAATGCACTTGTCCTTAGGCTGCCTCTCTAAGGTACCGTAATAACGCTTGTACAGGTATTTACTCAGTGTGTGTGTGTGTAGCAGGTCGCTAATAGGAACCATATGAAACTCCAAAAAGTTGCTGAGTCATGGACCAAAAAGTAGGTAGGTGGGGGTTCAGGAGCAGTTCCTATTGGCTGCTGCAGGATAAGGAGGATGTAGAAAAACTCTGAACTGTGTGTAAAGTAAAGGCAAACAGACAAAAAAAGACATGGCAACCCAAACCAAGGTGAACCAGTAGACACACTGAGAGTTAACTGTGTCCAAGTGAAGGAGTGATGTGTGTTTTTAATGGACTCATATTTAAAAGACTTCATGTGGCTCTTCTTCTCCTCAGCCTATTCTTCATGGATACTTCAGAAGCTCCTGCTCCTGGAGGGTTCGCATCGGTAAGTCCTGCCTTAAAGCATTTGTCCACTAACCTTGTATTAAAATCAATCTCCATTTTTTTTTAACAACATGATCATTACATTTGTGCACCAGCTTTTGCGCTCAAAGGAATTGAATACGACCAGGCTCCAGTCAATCTAATCAAAGATGGCGGTCTGCAGGTATGACAATGTCAACATTTACATCAACTGCAGGGTTGCCAGGTCTGTGTGTCAAAATTAGCCTTATATCAGAATTCAAAATATACTGTCACATGCCACAAGAAAACCACAGACCTGGCAAACGTCATTATCTGTTGCTTTAGATATATGCACATTGAAGTTAGTAACAGAATATCAACTTTAGTCTCACAAAATTATCTCTGTGTGCTCAAGCATACGCAGCAGTACAAAGCGTTAAACCCCATGCAACAAGTGCCTGCATTGGAAATCGATGGCATCACCCTCTCTCAGTCGGTGAGTCCCCCCGGCTCTTTGCCAGTTTCATCCTTAACACTGTTTTAAGTGAGTGTAGTATAATGAGATGCTGTGTGTGTGTGTGTGTGTGTGTTCTCACAGCTGGCAGTGATCCAGTACATTGATGAAACCAGGCCGGGACCACTGCTACTGCCAGCTGACCCGAAGAAACGTGCCCAGGTCCGGATGATAAGTGACCTCATTGCCTCTGGGATACAACCACTGCAGGTGAGTGGTGGTGAAATTCTGTCTCTCCTCTTTCTGTTAACTTAGAAATCAGATTTAACAAAAAGCTCACCTAAAAAAAAGAAATTTACATCTGCTTAAGTTTACAATGTCTTGATATGTTGGCGTCTTCTCGCCATTAGACCGCCATCTTTGGCTGGAAACTGAAGTTTGTAAAATGCTCACCCCCCACTCCAAAGTCCATAAAGAAAATCTGCATTTTTACATCACAGCACACAAGAGCTGTTCATCTTCTGCTGCCCCCCTCACTTAGTTCAAATGCGGTATCTTGTGACTTTACCAAAAAAGGGCAGAAGTAGACCAGCATACCCTTAAGTTCCCATGAGCTAAAAATGCCGATCTTTATTTATTTAAACTTTATTTAACCAAATAAAGTCCCATTGAGATCGAGATCTCAGGTCAGCAACACATCATAATAAAAACACAGGCACTGTTCAATGGACTCTCGCTGTCTAACGTTTAGGATGGAACAAAAAAGATTTGCAGGAGATTAGTTCAGATATTTTCAGTTCAGTGTCCTTTGTAGCAGAGAGCATAAGTACAGTGATTTGGTTGAGGCATTCATATACAGAACATCACCATAGCTGTGAGGGAGAAGCAGGATTTGTTACGGTGATAGAACCCGAGCTTAGAAAGTTAAAAAATAGAAAGTTCTTAATCAAGCAGAACGCCCAGGTACTTATAACTAGAGACTTAACTCTGTTTGCTTTGGGCAGATTCTGGTAATTCATGTGAAAATGCAATGAATTTGGTTTTGTCAAGTGCTTAAAACCAGTTTCAATATCTGCAGATGAGACTGAACTGTATTAAAACCTCTAAAGACATATTTAGATATTGTACATTACATGTCACTTAGCAGACGCTTTTATCCAAAGCGACTTACAATGGAATTGAGTACAATCAGCGAGGGGTGGAATCGAACTTGCGACCACTGCGACCATGATGTTTTTTCGCACATAGGGTACCGGTCTTAACCACTGAGCCACTCCACCCCGCTTGTAGACTTCAGCAAGCGTAGATTTTATCAAAGTTCTCCAAGTCAGGAAATTAAATAATACAGACATAATGAGCACAATATAGATCAACTTCTAACCTTTTGATTCTGGAATATTTCAGAACCTGTACGTCATCCAGAAAATCGGAGCAGAGAAGGTGCAGTGGGCTCAGCACTTTATCGATCGCGGATTCCAAGGTTGGTGGAAGTTTGTCTTCACAGTAACATTAAGCTCTTCCGTTTTTCAAAAATACTATTTGTGTGATCATTTTGCTTTTTTTCCAGCTCTGGAGGCCATTCTAAAGCAAACAGCTGGAAAATACTGTGTAGGCGACGAGGTGAGAGACTCGTCAACATATTAAAGCTCAACAATGTGGCACAAAAAAAGCCGGCACTTAACATTTGATGATGTGATACTTTTTAAGATATCCATGGCTGACATCTGCTTGGTCCCACAAGTCTACAATGCAGAGAGGTACAGTATCGTCACCCTGAACAAAAAAAGGAAGTTTTATATTACCAATTATGTAATATTTATTTATTTTAATAAATATGCATTTTTTAAATCCCCCACAGGTTCAAGGTGGATGTTGAGCAGTATCCAACTATCAAAAGGTTAAATCAAACCTTAACTGAAATTGAGGCTTTCAAATTGAGCCACCCATCCTGTCAACCAGACACGCCTCCAGATCTGCGTGCATAAAACAGCAGCTCAGCAGCCACTATATATATTCTTTAATAAAACTACTTTGAAAAATAACCCCATTTTAGTGTTGTTGCTTTAAAATGTTAAATGTTAAAAAGGAGCAAAAATGTGAGGTTAATATAGATTTATTAACATTTTATAAAGCAATTACTAATCCATTAACACTGTTATATGCACTCATAAGTGAGGAAAAGGGATTTCATAGGAAGAGCTGCATTAGACAGAAATGCACGGCATTAATAAAACGCATTTTAGCAGCTGCTAGTTCACAGCATGAAGTAATGTGTAGAACATGCAGATGAGGAGATTTGTTAGGCAAAGTGTCTGTCACTCAGAGTATGAGCCCTATGCTGGGAATATGAATAGTTATGAATCAGGTAGACGACCCCGCTGTGAGGGAGAAGCCGAAAAAAAAGGAAGGTGAAAGAGACATAAGAGATGAATTAAGCAACAGAAAAGTCATTTTAAATATATAAATAAAGACACACAGTGAAACAACTTAAGATACATTTTCGAAGTCCTAAATCACAGCATCGTCGCGTCACAGCATCGTCGCGTCACTTTCCAACGGGAACCTCCACTGTGCACCTGACTGTGTCATTGTAGAAGGTGCCGGAGCAGTCCGACCCGCCGAACACCAGCAGCGCGCAGTGGACTTTGACACTTTCGCCCCGCTCACGCTTCTCGCCGTCAGTCGGGATGGAGCAGCCCAGACTTATCATGCTGTGTCCCGCACGGGGTTTGGAGCAAAGTGCGGGAGACGCCACTGAGCTCCACGTGCTGGTGTCTGAGGAGGCAAGAGGTGGGTGTGTGACACGTGGACGCAGCTCGACACCTTAATGAGTTACAACTTAAATGGATCGCTTATACTGTTGCTGTTTTATTTGCATGTATTTGTACATTTATACTTCACTGTTTACTGATTTGTTTGTTTTCTCTGCAAATTCAACTACAAAACAGTAGTTTGGAGTGGTGATTGAGCGTTGGGCAAGGTATAGTTCTCTCCTACTAAGTATGTTATTTTGGTCGGCCTACAGGCAGATATGACATTAGGGTCTAAGGATCAGTACTCACCTGTGTTGAAGATGTGCACATCCTGCAGGGCTCCAATCGCACTGCAGCCTCCACTCACTAAAATCCTGTTGTCTGAAACTGGCAGCGCTGCATGAAACCTGTCCATGTAAACGCAAGAGGGCTTAACCTGTGCCATTATTCTTTTAAAGCCAAACTTTTTTTATTCTTGTTGTTATAAGAGCAGGGGAGGTGATGTCTAGTGTTCAAACCAATTAAATTCAAACTCAAGATGTAAAAATATCTCGACCAGATGGGCATATGAGTGACATTTCTCGAAGGTCAATTAACACTGTACTCACCCTCGAGGCAGCGGAGGCATGTTCCCACACTTCACAGCTGTGTACTCCATAAATCCTGCACAAAGTGAGGCCATGAGCAATGTAAAATACATGCAAACATGAGCTCATGCACGAGTCAACAAACCTGCAACTTACCCAAATCTAAAACATGGAGATCATTAAGGTAGGTCGCCGTCTTCCGGCCGCCAAATATTATCAGCCTTTGCGAGAGCAGTGTGGCCGAATGCCTGTTAAATATAAAGTTTATTCTTGAAGAAATGACATATAGTCTACATTTTGTGTAGCTGTATTTTATTTAAAAAGGACACTGACCCAAACCGAGGCAGAGGTCTGTCTCCCTCCACAATGGGTTTGTACCAGAGTTCAAACTCTGGGTTAAAGATGTACAGAGCGTTGCTGCAGGATTTATCCCCTGATGAATGTCCTGGCTGGACACCACCGAAGACAAAGAGCTCTTTCTTGTAAAACACCGCAGAGTGATATGCCAAAGTTGGTATGCTCCCTTTTGCCTAACAGGGTGGTGGGGGGAAAAAGGGGGAATTACATTAAGAATCTCTGGCCAACAATCAAAATCTAAAGACTTGCAACCAAACCTACATTGACAAGCTTCCACTTCCAGGTCAGAGTACTGAGGATGTAGATCTCGCTGTAGCGCTGACCTTCCCTCAGACCGCCGTAGACAAACAGCGACTTGGAGTTTGGGTCGTAGGACGCGGAGTGTCCTCGGGCACACAGGGGTCCAGGTTCAGAGGTAGAGGAGTTCATGGGGAACCAGAAATCGCCGTCTGGGAAGAGTGGACATACACTTGAGGTAAAATATTTGACCTTCTGACTCATTAGCAGTAGTATTTTTTTTTAAAAGGTTTCCCCTGAGTCGAGAAATATCTTCATTCTTTTTTTTGTCACGTGCCAACCAGTGACAGATGAGGCTTGAAACTGCAACGCTAACTCCGCCCTTTTAGACCCACTCGTAGGAGGGCGGGACCTCATTCCCAGAATGTAAACAGTGTCTGCCGTCTTGGTACGTATCAAAAAAGAAAAAAGAAAAAAAAGAATTGAAGATATTTCTCAACTCAGGGGAAACTAAGGCTGGGAAGCACAATTGTATTAATACTCTAGTAAAACAAAGCTAAATGCTAATCGGTGTAAAAAAGTAAAGTATTCCTTTAACTTAAAACTGCAGTGTGTGACTGTGTGTTTCTCACTATGACAGTAATTCCATCCCGTGTCACCCGGTGACATTACGACCCAGCACACAGGAAGTGATTCATTTTATGTCGACACAGACGAAGGCGACGGGGCGTGAGTATGACCGAAAACACGAGCACCCACGAAAAGTTTGATACATCAATTTTACTCCTCAAAAAAACCCTATTTTTTCAGCTGCTTCATTGACGGATAAATTATTTTTGTCCCCGCCCACAAATAATGTTACATCAACAGGGAAAACAATGATATTACCACTGACCTAGTTCCAGCTTCCACAGAGAATCCTTGCAGTAGCTTTGATCGGCTGTCTCTCCGCCGATGAGCAGAGCAGTGTTGGGGTCACTCAGACACATCGTGTGGCTCCAGCGCTTCGATGGACACGCTGCAACTAAAGTCATCAAACTAGAATATTAAAACTCATTTTGTGCATTCAGATGTGTGATCGGAAAGAAAGAAAGTGTATCTTGGTGTTGTTCCCTCTTGACCTTCTCTGCTGTCACTCTTCATTCCCTCCTCGCTGTTCATCCTGCACAGCCTTTTTTTCTTGGGGGTCGAAGCCAGGTCGATGTCCTCGGTGAGACTGTCCATGTCCTCAGAGCTCCACGTCAGATGACCTCTCTTACTGATGACCGTCCGCCTGGGTGTTTTGTCCTTTTTTTACGAGATACAATCAAAAAAACTTTCATACGGGAACCCTATTTAAAAAGAACATTTATGCATCATGTGAGGTTTCTAACAGCTAATGATATTTATCTCTTTTTTTGGTTTTGGACCACCATGTTTTTACATCTCAGCATCTTTTGTTGAGTTGTGATTCTTTAATTGTTCAAGGCTGGTAGTGGTTAGCACTCTTTGCAGCAAGAAGACCCGGGTTTGAGACCCGGTCAGAACAAGGGCCTTTCTGCATTGAGTTTGCATGTTCTCCCCGTGTGAGTGGGTTTTCTCCGGTTTCTCCGGGTTTCCCCCAACAGTCCAAAAACATGCAATATGGGGATTAGGTGAACTGGACACTCTAAATTGACCATAGGTGTGGATGGTTGTTTGTCTCTATGTGACCCTGTGATGGACTGTTGTGACCCCACCTATCGCCCACCTCTGTCAGCTGAGATTGGTACAGCTCCCCCCCCGCGACCCTCATGTGGAGGATAAAGCGGTAGAAGATGGATGGATGGAAGTTCTGCAACTTTATTTGGCAACCTCCCCAAAAAACAACTCCCGCCTCCTGAGAAAATGCAGCAGAGAACTGCTGAGCACTTGTACTTCAAAATGCAGAGTCTTACCGTGGGCCAAGCACTGGGTTTATTTCCCACAGCAGAAGAACTGGTGTCAATTTTGTTCACTTGGATCTCAGCAAAGGAAACACTGTCACTCAACTGCGAGGAGTTGGGAGTGATCTACGAGGCAGGGAAAAACAGTGACGACAACACAGAAAAATGCCCCGTACAATATCAAGCCTCCTCTGTCTTACCGTCTCATTTTCAGTATTTTGGATTAACGTGCTGCAGAGGTTGGTCGCGTCGTGCTGTTCCGGGAACAGACATTTCCTTTGAACTAGAGGAGTGCTGCTGAAGACACTCGTCATGTCCTGTGGAACAAAACAGTGCGGAGCAGCGCAACACGTGTAATAAACTCAACTATGAACAATCTAAATGAGTATGAAGGTCAGTGAAAGGGCTGCACTACATAGAAGGAAATAATGCATTTCATTTTTCATTAACACCACATACTGGAGCGCCTAATTTTGTTATTATAATAATTATATTTCTGCCTCTGTTTGTTCTTGTTATTTGTCTAGAAACAGACTCTACTGGGCACTACTATTGGACCTGACTGAGGGTTTGGCTGTTTCTCAATACCCAAGTATGCAAGGATGTACTTGAATCTTAACACACAAACCACACTTTTGAATTCTAAATGACTCATTTCTCTCCTCAAATTATCTTAAATCTGCTTTCCCGGACACAGAAAAAGATTTATTTCAGGTTTTTATGCATTTTCTCTGCATGATATGTTTGTATCAAACTGCTGAACAACAGCAGTAGAATTCACTCATACACACAGCAAGAAGCTGAAAAATCAGAAAAACTTGTCTTAATAATGAAATATATATATATAGCATACTTTCCCCAATAATGTGCAGGCTTTTTACTCAGTAACATGAGACACTGAGTATTTAACACCAGGATGAAGGAGACCTCATACCTCTCCACACACTGTGAGCACAATCTTGCCGTACACTCCTTTCCTGCTTCTCTCTGCTGCCACTGAGGCGATGTTTGTGTTCCAGTCTCCCTCCCAAGTCAGACACCTGAAATTAAAGACAGGGGTCTCACATTATAAATGTAAGTTTCTTTTACGTTTGCCAAGGAGTGCTTTTGTTAAACATAAGATAAAAAGACAGATTTTGATATTTTCTGTGGATTATGGAAGGAATTGTTAGATTTTAGCAGTGCTGTAACATAACAAAGAACAAATACTTTGTTGCTGTAAGTAAGTACAAAATTCCCATATCTGTACTTTACTTTGTTATTTGTATTCCTAGAAACTATTTTACTCCATTACATTTCCTCTAACTATCTTTGTTACTCGTTACTACCAAATAAAACAAGAAGAAGAAGAGCTGGTAATGGTCTGTATTTATATAGAGCTTTTCTAGTCTTGATCAAGACTAACTTACTTGTAAAACTTATGGGAAAAAACTAGGAATACTTCAACGATTAGCACTGAGATTTGTATTACTAGAATTAGTATTTTTATTGTTTTAGAAAAATGTGCTTCACAACCTCCTCAGTCGAGAAATTAAGTGACACTTAGTCCGAAGCTTGAACGGCAACGCTAATTCCGCACTTTTTAGACCCACTCGTAAACAGTGTCCGCCATCTTTGCTAACAGTTACGCTAACAGGACAAAGTGTCACTGGTGGACACTAACAAAGAAAAGAATGAAGATATTTCTCAACTGAGGTTGAGAAATGTATTTGTATTACTATTCTAGTAATACAAAGCTAAATGCTAATCGGTGAAGTATTCCTTTATATACATTTTATATCAGAAAATTGCTTTTGAAATCAAATACAGTAAATGTCATATACTTTAAGACTTTTTCTTAAATAATATTACTTAAGTAATTTTACTCAAGAATCCCTTTAAGGTGCTTTATTCAGGATGGGATTTTAGTGGCAAGTTTAATGTGTTTTTTTGTAAAACAAATGTGTAGAAAAAAGGGTGGAATGTATATTGACACTGTGAGACTGTGAGGTTTGGGCTCGTCTTGAGTGCTTTCTCTCGTCTGTTTGTTAGTTGTTGAGCTGCTGCTGCTTTGCCTTCACATACCTTGCCTGAGAAGAAAGAGTCCCAATTCTCTGGGCCTCGACCTCTGCACTGACGACAACCTCCACTGCGACGGTGCTCGTGTCGCCGCCTCTCCACTCTCCAAGCCCAAAGATGACCAGCTGCTTGGGCAGAGGCAGCGGCATGTGCACCTGGAAGCACCGTCGGTTGGATTTGCTGTCAAAGTATATGTCATTTTTCCCCCTCTTTTTAAATTAAAACGTCTATTTGATGGTTTTTCAGAGACAAACGCACCTGATGAACTGGCGGGGAGCATCACGAAGGGACCACAGCACATAGAAACTCATTTTCCCCATTTTCGTGTTTGCTGTTTCAGGGTCCGGTTGACTCCTATAATTCGACAGAAACCCGCCGACAATGGAACCTCGTCTATCGTAGACACCTACGCTTCTGATGAGACGTCTCCTCTGATTGGCTGAGAAGAGAAGCCGACGTGCAAAATACACACCTGTGTGCAGCGGATGAGGTAAACCCGCTGATTCAGCAGTGAGTGCAATTCTAATCTGTTTCTTCTACGGATTCGTACTTGTTTCATAAATATCTTGCAACATCTTACTAACCCTGCCCACACAACTTTCAAAACTAACATTTAGAGAAAGTTCCCTGGGTATTAGGGCCACAAGTAAAATATATATAAATAAATATATACATTTTTTCATTAGCATCCTTGACTTCTTTCCTTAGAATTCAGACTGTTTTCTCAGAATTCTTGACTTTTTCCCACTTAATTCTGATTCAAGCACATTATTATTTCTTAATATGTCAAATTATAGCAATTTACTTGCATTCCAGGACAGAAAGTTTAAGTTTTAGTGGTTGAATGTTATGCTTTTCTATTCTCAGAGAAGAAGCCCAGTGATCTGGCTCAAATCTGGGTATAAAAAGTTAATTCAGTTTTTTTATTTGCCAAATAAATAACAATAACATTTTAAGTTTCAAAGTTTAGTTTAAAGCTTTGGACATTTAAGAAACCCAGCAAAGATGAAGACTGGCACTCGTCACTGTGGACATCGACTGGCCTTTGGGGAGAGCTGAAAATAAACCCGGTTTCATCAGCACGCCTGTAACAATTACATCAATTCCCTAACGCCACTCTTTAATGTAAACACAAGGGACCATCTTGAAGCACTTTCTAATCCTGGATCTGCATTGAGACGGTGTGAAATAAGCTACTGCACACACACACCCAGCACTGTTAAACCTTCAGCTTCTTTAATAAGGGTCAACACTTTTGTCAAATTAACCACAAAGAGAACTAAGACAATCTTCTGTTTATTGTTGAATATAAATTTCAGGAACAAATATCATAACGTACAGTGAAGATACAGTACAGCAAACAGAGGAGGCTTTAAACAGGTCGCTTTACATTGTGTGCTACGTTAGCAGCCCCAGTGTATGATATCTTTGGAAACATGTGCGTGAGTGAACATGGTAAAAGCTAATTTAAAAAAAAAACAAAAAACAAAGCTTTTAAACACAATCAGATCCAAAGTCTGCCTGAAGCACTGGAGGGTATTCATAAACAAACACGACTTTCACAAACAGATGTGCACAAAATACATTTAAATATTACAACTGCTCCCTTCCTACAAAACAGCAAACTAAAGCGGGAGGGAAGCAAATGTAAATATTGATTCTTTATTATATAATCAGCTTTATGTGATAAGGGATGGCTTCATTTGTGTCATAAAGAGCACACTTTGAAAAAAACAAACTATCACCACTTGCCTCGGAAGATCCTAATGTATATGCTTTATCGACGTGCCGCAGTCGTGTCTGTGCACAGTTTGTATTTATTAGTCGTTTTCTGCATGGTCACATTTAACGCATACAATAAATGCACACTACAAAAGCAGGATGACAAAGCAAGAGAACAATCACAGGAAATGTAAGCCTTTACGCAGGACAACTGAAAACCTCCATTTCTTTAGAATGCTGCTCATTAGGGACCTGGCCTGGAGAGATACAGTGTATTCTGTGCAGGTGAATCCCTGATCACTGCTACCAGAGAAATGTTACAGCTAAAAACACTATGTCTTTTATGACGGGCACTTGACCAAGTAGTACAGTACATACATGGCAACTGTGCAAGGCTTTTTCAAAACATTTATCAGCAAGATGATTGGGACAAATGTTGCATTCAAAACTATCTGACAATATATAGAATTTCAACAAATGGCAACACAAGCTGATAGTGATAAAAATAGATATTACCAATATTTTACTTTTTTTTTATATTATTACTTCATTTATCCCCCAAATAAGGAATCAAAAATATTTAATTGTTAAGAGCAATATTCTTTGACAATAGACGCGGGGCATCTCAGGCACTGTAATAAACCCTGTAGTAAAGCGTTTTATTTCGCCATAGTGAGTAAGAGTTGTCGAACTTCAGCAAGTAAGTTCCATCCCCGGGGAAGTCATGGCTGCCCCCGAAGACAGACGTGTGACTGTCCTGGCGATAAACAGGCAAGATTTCAGCCAGGTTGGAGTTGGCTTGAGCTTTGGAGCCCTTCTCAACATCTCCGTTACCAACAGGCCCTAAAACAGAAATCATACAAAGTCAACACGCGGCCGGAGATAACAGTTGCAGGAACAGATAACGACACAATTAAGCTGTGTTTCCACCGAGGTTCGGTTTGGTACAGTACGATATGTGTTTTTTGGTTTTCTTTTGCATTTCCCATTAGGAATAGTACCAAAATAACCAGCCCCAACCGGTCCCTTCCCATGGTGTACCAGAGTAAAAGCGTACAGAACGGTCAAAGCGCAAGTCTGACTCGGGGCTTTATCATTCCAAACCTTACCGTACTCTACCAAACCATGTACTCTACTGCACAAGCTGCATCGAATTCCACATTGCAAACCCCAACTGACCTTCCAATTCCTCCTCTTCATCTTCGTCATCACTTGACTCACTGATGTGCACTGTGATAGACCGGTTTGTGACAGGAGTCCAGTCAAAATAGATGCCAAAGCCAATGTCGTAGCCGTCTGTCGCAAACTCCCAGCACACTTTTTTGGCCTCCGGGACAGTGGGAACGTGGACTGTCATGATGTCGCCTCGGTAAACGGTCACCACGCTGTCCTTCTCTGGTCTAAGCTTTGCCTTCAGCTCCTTCAGTGCAGCAGATGTCCATGTTGTCGGCGGATTTAGGGGTGGCGTCTGGGCTGCCATGGGTAGAAAACCAAAAAGAATACGTTGACAAAGAACATAACAGCTAATCTGGCCCTTTTTGATAATGCTTAGATTAGATTAGATATGCAAGATTATTCATAATTAATCTTTTTTTAATGAGACATTCCACAATCTCTTCTGCACCTACAATTGCCTGTAAACTGATGTATATGGATTGGAGTCAAGTCAGTGTAAACGTCAGTGTAAAAGTAAAATAAAGTTTTATCAAGCTCAGCCCGGTTGGCCAAACAGGGAAGTGTCTGACGGTGAGAAAAGATTAGAGTGTTGCTTTAGTTACTTAAGCATCTTTCTGTAAAATATGTAAAATACTGTATTCTCCCCTGTCACTGTTTTAGCTGGGGCCCAGGATGCCTCACTCACACTTACATTTAGCCCCTTTAAAACAGAAGGTTAATCGTTTTAGAGTTTCTGTTACACTGTATACATTAATTACTGATTTCTGAAGCCTCTGAGTTAAAAATCCTAGATAAAGCAAAGCAGCAGTCATGATGACACACTCAGCAGGTCCTCACATTTCATCTCAGCGGAGAGTTGACAGCTCCCAGCACTGTTGTTCTCCTCACCTCCTCCCCCAGGGGCCAGCTCAGCAGGGGCCTCCTCATTACCCTCAAAATGCACACATGCAAGGTTCATTATTACAGAAAAATAATATTAAACACTCCTCCCCTGTTTATTGCCAGTGAGAGACAGGTTATCCAACATACTTAAACATTAGCTACCTTGTCTGAACCCTTCTCTGGATCCTGCCCAATGTCATCCATGCTCGGCCGCTCTTCCACCTGAGCAAAGCTCTCTGAAAGATCTGTGTTCTGGAGCCTGGAGTGGTGATAGCATAGCAGCAGAGAGGAAACCACAACATTTAACTGGTGACGACATTAGCATGCCATAAGCAGACCTAGCTTCACATATTATGAGCACATTCATAAGAAAGACTTTCTGCAGCAACAGGTTACCTGTCCAGCGGTCTGCTGTCGTCGCACTGTTCAGACGCTATTCCTGGGAAAGACGAGAAGGAGAGGGATGACAGCCGTGACTGAAGCTCTGATGCAGCCTCTAATCTCTCCATTGCTCTAAGGACAAGGCAAACACCTCAGCCTGCGTGGCTGGAGAAAAAAAAAAGAGAAGATGAAGCCCCGCCCCCTTAAAAACCACAGGGAGGGAGAGAGATGACAGAAACTAGCCTACAGTGCTAACGCGAGCCACGGACACTAAACAAACTGTAACTTGACACTCGTGGTCCACGTTCGCCACAGGCTCGTGAATCAGTAGCCAAAGTCGTATAAAGGACAACTGAGTGTATGTGTGTGTGTTTATTAACAAGCTCCACATCTTGGCAACGTTTGACGTTTTAGCTTTTTGGCTAGCTAGCTAGCTACTTGTTAGTTCACATTTAGCAACCTAGCAAGCTGTAAAAAGTGAAGCAGCAGCGACGTCTTACCAAGAAACTACGATGACAGTTTCACTTCACCAGTCCAGCTCGGGTCATCGGGAAAGACGATTCCATATCCCTGCAGTCATGTAGCTGGTGTCTCCACGCCGCTACTGCTGCTGCTGATGCTACACAGGAAAAAACAACACTGATTTTTTTTTTTTTCAGACTTCCTTCTTTGCTCGAGTGTTGACGAAAACCAGCGAATCTGAGGCGGAAATTAGGGACAGCTGAGGGGACCATGTTTTATAATCCCCTTTAAACAGTTACGTCTATCTATTTTCAGATAAATGACAGACGCATCCACACATCAGATATATAAACATCAGCTTGTTGATATGGAAAGTTATTCTAACATTCCCCATAACGTTACATTCATTATATATAACTAATATTATTTTGAACTGTGCCCATTAGTAGATTTACTTGCAGTCTTAGATAAATGAATAGGCAAACATGACAGAATTAAAGGTTTTATTGTTAATGAACTGAAATATATACAAAAGTGTGTGCGAAAATAAAAATATAATCAAGTCGAAATAGAAAACAAACTCTAAATAAAAAGTAAAACTAGAATAAAAACAAATATATACAAAACAGCTCAAATATTACAACTATAACTGTTACCAGTGGTGTGCACAGACATTTGGAGCGTCAGGGGCAAAAACTGAAAGGGACACCTACTGTGAAAAATTAAAAGGCACCACTAGTATGTGACCTGAGGTCAAAAGCAGCCCATTGTCTCTGTCAGTGTTTTTTTTAGTGGACATTTTATCTACCTACAGCGGTGAGTATTAATTATTTTCCTAACACATGTTAGGTAATTGTTAGTGCTGAATAAATGTGTTTCCCTTCTTTTAGTGGAAATACTTAGGTCATAGGTGTAATCAGATTCACATTTTTAAATTGCATTGTGTATTTTTCCCCTCCAGGTGCAGTGTGATTTTTGTCACAGATGGACACATTTTGAATGTGCAGAATATGGCAAGTCACACACATAATATACATGTGAAAATGTATGAAATCTATGAGTTAAATAGAATGTTTAATAAAAAATGTGTAATGAATAGAATGTTCAATGAAATGTGTAAATAGTGTAAAAGTACATTTTGACTTGTGAAATCTATATATAAAACAATTACAAATGGGTATAAATACATATGTCTTTTTTCTTGACGGATTAATTAAGATTTGTTATTTGCAACTACCTATTTATGAAGCCCATAAAGTAATTGTTTTTTTTTTTTTTAAATCATGATAAACCCATGAAAAGCCTCAATATCTACTTATGCTTGTCTTGTGTTAGTTATTTTCTGATTAGTGCTGCAACAATTACATTTTGGAAACATTTTTAATTAGAAACTTTCCATGGGAATTACATCTGATGTATAAATTGTTTTATGGTTACAGACAAAACGTCCAGCAGGAGGCAGAAGAAACACCATTATTGTTGCTAGTTGAACTTTAACACTTAAGATCTACGACATAAATTCCAAACTTACTCAAAACTGACTTTTTTTTAGTCCTTGGGCTCAAATGTGTGGCTTCAATACTTTTTTGTTGTTTGTAGAAATCATCTGTGATGTCATGTGATCGGGGAATGCAGAGTGGATGAAGTAAACGCGCTCTAACCCTGCAGCCTACCCAATGATGACAATCCCATGTATGAAACTGTCCAGAATATCCCTGTATCCCTACAAGACACAGGTAAGGCATGGTTTTTCAGTCAGTCTAAGTCAGTCATCACACACACGCAGTCACCAGTCACAAGAAAAACTTCAGAAACAGATAACAGAAATTATAGACTGGCACGGCGGCCAACACCAAGCAGTCATGACGCAGTGGCCATGAAGAATCAAGAGACAGATGTGAAAAAGCTTAGCAGACCAGGTACAGTAATGGCACAGCGGCCAAAAAAAAATTTTTTAACGCAACTTTGGAGCTTTTTAAAGTTAATTTTTGTTGTGAATATTTATGTGTACATTAATATCATGTGTCTTGTACACTTGGCTGTCGGTATGTTCACTACTGTGCACTCTCCTATTTGTCAAACACAGATGATGAGCCCCCTCTGGTGAATAAATGAAAGCACTGCATGCTTTTGTTTGACACTGTTAGAGTTAGAGATGGAGGTTCAGCAGCAGATTCTTCCTCATCAAACTGTTGCACTTATGTAGTAATACTACTACTAATAATAATAACAATAATAATAATAATAAAAATAATAGTAATAATAATGAACTGGTTCTGATTGTTGTCACCTGTAGAAAAAACTTAATACTAATGATTTTTTAAAATGTATTTACACTTTTACTTTTATTTCTTGACCATTTTGTACATTCACAGGTGGGCCCGACTTCTGTCTGTTAAAATTACGTAATAATATGGTTTGTTGTCTCTTTTCACTTTTACAGACTCCCCTTGGGTCACCTGAGGTCAGATCCACTTTCCACATCCACATCCCTACGTGCTTGTTGGCCTGTACAAAGCCCCCACCTGGACACCATGGCTGTTTTTCAGAGATGAAAACGTGCCAAACTGCCTCTAAGCAAAAGTCTGTAATGTGTTAACAGGATACACTACACCTTGGTCAGGTGGTGTGCCCACAAAGTCGCTGGAGCACAAAGAGGATGGCGATAACTGGCTTATAACCAGCACAGGATAAGATTGCACGGTTGTTATCGAGTCCTTCTGTGCTTCACCCTACACTGCATTGTCAAAGGTGTCAGTTTAAGGGCTTAAATATTCATAAAAATGATAGAGATAATAACACTCATGTATTGCACATATACTATAAGATGTTTTTGAAGATGACTCTTGCAGAGAAGTGTTTGATCAATTTAAATATGTTTTGACCTTTATTAGGCCAGAGAATTCAGCCATTGCACGTTTGGTTGCTTCTGTCAACTTCATCGTGTGTAAAGTTGCATTGAACGATAACACACATGATGGAGTGAGGTCAGTATATCAGACGACAGGTGGAACTGGTAACTTTGCACTGCTGGTGACATGGTTACAGGCCGTCCCAGAGGATCGACAACATCTCCACCTCAACCCCCTCTCAGCCTGTGTTGAATCATGTAATTAAAGGCAGAATCCCTCAACATGGTGGCCAGGTTGGTGTCACACACACATCCAGCTGAGCAGACAGGAAAAGGCTGCATATTTTGCAGTTCTAGGTCAAGACAAAGGTGTTCAATGCACATTATGTTGAAGGGACAGCAAGTAGGATTTAGTTTGTCCATTATAAACATGGTGATCAAACATGGCGTCCTGATGCTAATAGAAAGAGTTTATTTAGTGGTAATGAAAACAACAATTCATACATTCAGGTGATTAAACACTCCAAAGAATCTTACACAACTGGACCTTGAAAAACTGTAGTGCATGGCTTTTGAATATAAACAAGTGTTGGTTAGTTGCTCAGTTCTTAAACTGTGGTACGTGTGCCACCAGTGGTACGCGAGATTCCTCTGGTGGTACTTGCAGGAAATCAGAAATACTGTTCTACTGTATATACCAGGGTATGTGATCGAAGTGGAGCTGAGGAAGTTTGAGTGTAGAAAATGAAACAAATGGCAAAATAATAGTCATAAATTAAATAATTATAATTAAAGTCACCTTATCCCTCACTTCATCTCAGTGTGTGAAGTATATGTAGGGAAGAGAGAGCAAATTATCTTATTGGGAATAATTCTGCCTCCTGTGAAAAGCTGTAGCTGACTTTTATTATATTTTAACGTTGGCAATAATGGTGTTAACTTTAAGAGCTCAATATTTTCTCAGGTGGTACTTGGTATAAAAACTTTGATACCTGTGCTGCAGGTGTATACAAACAAATGCCCCCTCAGTCATGTCTGATAGTATTGCTTGACAGAGCCAGTTTTCAGATGAGAGCACACAGAAGGTTATGCACTGCAACTTTAAACATTGGTTTAGGTGGTGCCCCATTATTTCCTTAAGTGAGTAAAACATATAGTCCCGATCCTTTTTATTCCTTCTAAGCTAAATCCATTTCTTTTGTTGTGAACAGTGATACGGCCACATCATGAGGATGCCACATGCAACACCGACTGCCCTGTCTAAATAATTTAGAGCCTTGTTTCATCGGATATCAGCAACTTTAGACTTTGACGTATGACTTACAGGCTGGCTGTATATGTAATTGATGAGATGTTGACTTGTGCTTCAGTATTCAACAGAGGTTGTGTTGAATAGGAGCTGTTAAAGCATGGCTGAACTCAGCAAAAGGCCCGAAAGTCAGCAAAATGCGTCTATAATTAGTGCTTTCACTGGCCTCATTTGTGGAGAAACACATCACACGGAATGCTTTCTGAGTTGTTTGTTATTTATTCAATTAAAATAAAGAATCGACAGCACTTGTATGATTCAGGTCGGTTTTTTTAAAACCTTTAAAGCTCAAACCGGAATGAAGTGAAACCCATGGTGTTGCAAGTGGGACATGGGAGTGTGTGTCTGCACCAAGAGCCAGTTCAGAGCAGCAGCCTATTAAAGATTAAGAAGGAACATTATTCCAGAATAGGCTGAGCTGATATTTTGTCTATTCATCAATGACTTTCTACCAGTTGTGACACAGAAATATGTCGAATTCCTCATGCTCATTTTATTTTTTTTAAATTTTAATACTAGTTGTTTGCTGTTTGTTGTGAAAACTTTTATTATAGGGTGTCAAAAGTCCTCTCTGTGTCCTCACATCATCCTCACATTGTAGCATCACAGATTCTGTCAAAAATTTGAAGTTGCATGTGCATTTGTGAGTATTCATTAATCTAATTGTGATGATTTTTATGTTGTTTTTTTTGCAGTTTAGAAGGGAGAGTTGAGTTGTGGTTTAACAGCTGGTAATCGACTGTGTTTGAAAATACTGCTGTTTGATTTTTAATCAAAATGTGAATATAAATAACTTTTAAAAATGCATTCAGAGTCTATGCAGATTAGCAGACTCTGCTCACAGTGACGTCTCTCAGCAGCCCCTAGTTATAGTTACCAGTCTCGGGTTCAACACTCATGCACTATTCATTGGTGTATCACATCACTCCTGCCCGGCTCCAGACTGGGACAAACTCGATTCTTTTCTCTGCAACTTAACTTTGTAGCCTTATTCTTACTGCTGCGAAAATGTCTAAAATGTTCACGTAGTTTCGCCTCCATTTCAGGACAAAGAGAGAAAAAGTGAAGATCAAGGGAACTGTTTTCCTCTCAGGGAGCCGCCTACAAGACAAGAGCATCATTTCCCTGTATGGTAAGTTTAATCCTTATTTCATCAGCTACGTGTGCAAAGATTACAAAAACCTTGACATTTAGGCTTCTACATGTATCGCAGTCCAGTTCTTGAAAGAAACTTCTGTTAAAAAAAACATTTATAATGCGTAAAAGTGTGTCAAATTATTGTTTAAGTAGTTTACTTTTTACATACTAACAAAATATTGACAGTATTTCATTTTGGGCCTGGCTCAGTGTGTTTGGTTTGTTCTAAACGTTATAATTATTGTTTGTACAGTGCAACCGCTGCAGCTCATTAGGGTGTCCACTTATTTTTAACATGTTTTAAAACATGTAATGTGTATAGTTTTGACACACACAACCCTGAAAACGTTACGGTACGGTCATTTATGTTTTACAGTAGACAATAACAATTTGGGATACAACTGAGACACTAACTTTTCCTATTAAAACTGTGCACTCATGGAGAAGACACTTTGCTGATTAATGACTGCAGTTTAATTCTTTTTATTTTTAAGTGCATTGTTTTGCACAATCGCTGTGAAATGTATCCTGTTTCATTTTAATTGACGTATTCAGGCCACCTGATTTAAATAATTAAAAGGGCCGCTTGAAGGCTAAACCAGGGTGTGGTAGCACACAGTCACCCCTATTGCAAATGTCTTCATGTGTGATTACTTATTTACTGTTGTATAATATTTGGTTTTGAACAACTATATCAAATGTTTTGCATGTTTAGAAGAGTTTAGTCTGTTTTTGTGCAACAGGTTTCATGTCTTTACAGACAGAATCATTCTGGCTGCTGCTGAACATGCATAAAATATGAGTTGACTAATTTCTTTTTTTTTTTTATTGCCGTTAAAGTGTTTGCATCGAGAGCAGGCCTGTCGTCTGTGAAATACTAAATGACTGTCAATTCTGTCCACAGAGCGCACAGAGAAGCGTTTTGCACCATGAAGCGCAGTAAGCACCGCGGACACAAGGAGGACAAAAATGGAGGTATCAGTAGCCAAGATGGATGACAGAAAGAAGCAACTCAGTTCTGACTGATATTTCAAACCCTCACGCATTTCTTACCCTGAAAAAATACAATTACAGTGCTGTTTTCCTTTTTGTGATGTTTTGTGAAGTACTTTTATTTTGGTACAAGCTCTTCTTACACGTGTGTGTCCTTCATGTGCAGATGAGCCGGCCATTTTGGAGACAGAACACATGGGCATGTTTATGGGAGGAGGCCAAGACCTGGACACCATCTCA
Source organism: Solea senegalensis (assembly GCF_019176455.1). Lineage (NCBI taxonomy): Eukaryota > Metazoa > Chordata > Actinopteri > Pleuronectiformes > Soleidae > Solea > Solea senegalensis. Next base: position 5,846,015 of record NC_058036.1, read on the forward strand.
GTGGCCTCAGTCACCGCCGTCACCACCAATGTATCAAATAAGAGGCAAGTCTGGCTCTGTTGTATTGTCACTGTTTAAATATGCTTTATTTTCTGACACCTTAACTTCTTATAGGTCAAAGCCAGACATCAAGATGGAGCCCAGTTCAGGAAGACCAGTCGATTACCAAGTAAGAGGAACCCCTCCGTCATTGTTTATAAGACTTACTGACCCGTTATACTTGCACACACAGGGTTGATCTTAATTTGTAATCTTAGTTGTGATGCATAATCAATCCATCAATCAGCCTGCCGACCAGTCAGTACCACCTGATCCTTTGATTCCAGGTCAGTGTGACAGTGATTGAGGCCAGACAGCTGGTGGGACAGAACATGGATCCGATGGTCTGCGTAGAGATTGGAGAAGATAAAAAGTACACCTCGATGAAAGAATCGACCAACTGCCCGTATTACAATGAAGTGAGTCACTCTGAAGAATTCAGTGTTATATTACATTCAGGCTTAACTTGTCAATAACATCACAAACTCCTTTTTCTTTCCTCAGTATTTTGTGTTCGACTTCCACGTCCCTCCAGATGTTATGTTTGACAAAATCCTGAAGTTGTCTGTAAGTTGTTGTTAAATTAAACTTATTCACAGAATTACTTGTTTGCTATAAGAGAAGTGAGTTTAATGTTTGGTTGTCTCAACCCTCAACGCACGCTTAGGTAATCCACTCTAAAAACCTCCTGCGTAGTGGAACACTGGTTGGAACCTTTAAACTGGATGTTGGCACAATCTACTCACAGCCAGGTAAAAGTCCAACTCATAAATACCGACTTTGTAGATATTCCAGCATGTTAATATTTAATTTTTTTCTTTGTTCTGCTCCAGAACATCAGTTTTACCACAAATGGGCGCTGTTGTCTGACCCTGACGACATCACAGGAGGTTGTAAAGGATATGTGAAGTGTGATGTTGCAGTTGTGGCCAAAGGAGACACAATAAAGACTCCACACAAGGCCAATGAGTCTGATGAAGATGACATAGAGGGGTACAAACTTTTTGACTTAGAAAACGTTTAATTCTGCATCCCTTTCATTGTTTTACTTGACTTTTTTTGGTTCCTACTTTCATAATTTCCTGTTTCTGTTTCAGGAATCTCTTAATACCTGAAGGGGTGCCGGCAGAGCGACAGTGGGCTCGCTATTACCTGAAGATCTACAGAGCGGAGGGACTCCCAAGAATGAACACCAGCATCATGGCCAATGTGAAAAAGGCCTTCATAGGAGAAAATAAGGACCTGGTTGATCCTTATGTTCAAGTGCTGTTTGCTGGGCAGAAGGTAAAAAAGTAAAGGGTCTCAAACACTGTCATGGCCAATTGTGTTTGTAACATGTCGGGTTTTAAATAAAGATTGTGAATTGTGATTACAGGGGAAAACATCGGTTCAGAAGAGCTGCTACGAGCCCATCTGGAATGAGCAAATAGTTTTCACCGAGATGTTTCCTCCGCTGTGCAAACGCATGAAGATCCAGATCCGTGACTCGGATAAAGTGAATGACGTTGCAATGGGAACACACTTCCTTGACCTAAAGAAGATTTCCAATGATGGGGACAAAGGTGATTCATTATTTGAACTATATTCCCATTGCACCTTTCAGAATGCTGAACGGTGCAAAAATAGTAGCTAGAATGTCAGACACAGTGACCAGAACATAAAACAAAAGTAAATAAAACAATAAAAAACAGGAACTTCAGAATCAAGAAGATCAAAATCATGATAAAAACATTACATTGATATTCAATTTTCAAATTTGATTGGTAAAATCCAGTCACTACGTCCTGTCAAAGCACACTTGTATGCATCTTTAAAAGGGATATAAGAGGATAAGGAGTTCACTAAACAGTTGGAACAGTTGGATACAAATCATGTCTGTTCTATATGTCACAGGCTTCCTTCCAACTCTGGGCCCTGCCTGGGTGAACATGTACGGCTCCACTCGGACCTACTCCCTCATGGACGAGTACCAGGAGTTGAATGACGGACTCGGCGAGGGCGTGTCCTTCAGAGCTCGTCTGCTCGTCAGCCTGGGTGTTGAGATCCTGGACCCCTCCTCTCCCGACTGTTCCAGCTCCACCGAGGTGCAGGTGGAGGGAGTGCCCAACATCTCAGAGGTGGGTCCCGTTCTGGACGAGCGGCCATGCGGAAGAAACTAATTGTTACTCCCGCCTGATGAGTCATTGTGCTGCTGTTAATGTGAATTATTAATTGTCTTTATTTGGCCCACCTGGTGCATTATTAACACACGGTTTGCGTTCATGCGGGTTCTTTTTGTTGGTGGACAATGTAAGTCACACAGTAAATCATGCAGGTCCACGGGGGATTCAGCTGTCCCTGTTGAATTACAGCATGTATTACAGCTTTGTCAGGGTGAACACAAAGTCAAAGTGTAACATCTCTTAAAAATCCAGCGTTTTAATTAAACCCTTAAAAGGTGGAGAAAACGTCTCACTTTCAAATGCTGACACTTTTATGTTTCATTCACAGACCGCAACCGGGAAAGTTGAGGAATTTTTCCTCTTCGGTTCGTTCCTCGAGGCTACAATGATTGATCGGAAGATCGGTGATAAACCCATCAACTTTGAGGTCACCATAGGTATTTTTTAACAATTCTATTTCATTTCATTTTTAGTTACCAGAAAATAATTTATTCAAACACAGTTCGATTTAAAGTGGCGAATATGAGTTTAAAGGTCATATTTTGCTCTCCATGTAAGAGTTGATATAATATATTCATACTTGTTTCATAGTTTTCTAATTCAGCGATCACTTTCTCATGTAGGAAAGCACAATAACAAACATTATCATTTGGTAAAGTAACTATTACACTTTTGCCAGGTTACTATGGAAACGAAGTTGATGGAGTGGTCCAGCCAAAGAGGAAAGGGAAGAAGGGCGAGGGCGATGAGGAGGAAACAGAACTGATACACAACTCGAGTGACGAGGAGATGGAGGACGACGGGGACCTGACATCAGTGGCTACTACACCTCTTATGAAACCTGTCGTCACTGATCGGTCAGAGCAAAAACGGCATTATAATAAAGGGACAGTGCAAGCAACAACAAATAGCTTTGTCTAAATAAACTCAGGGTGTAATAGTCTTGTTGAGATATCTTGTAGATACAGATTTCAGTAGAAAGTAAGAGACACGTTCATTTTTATGAGCAGTTGGCACATTTAACCTGCCTTTTTTTCGATTTAAGGAGCTGTTTGTTTTATTTTCATTTACAGAAACTACTTCCACTTGCCCTATTTTGAGAGGAAGCCTTGTTTCTACATCAAGAGCTGGTGGCAGGATCAGAGACGGAGGCTGTTCAATGCCAACATCATAGACAACACCGCAGATAAACTGGCAAGTCACACAGTATAGAAGACGAATCAAAACAAAACAAGTTGTAGTATTTAAAAGTAGTTTTCTTAAAGGTCCAATAAGCTAAACATGTCTGAAGTATATACAGAAGGCTTATTCTCGTGTTATGGAGACCAAAGTGTTCATGAAAGCCTTCTAAATTTTACACACTGATCTTTAATTGGTCTATTTGTAATTGAACAAATAGTAGTGTTATAACTATAGAAAATAAACTTGTATCTTCCATGTATTTTTTACAGGAGGATGGACTAAATGACGTGCAGGAAATCATTAAGACAGAGAAGGCCTATCCTGAGCGCAGACTCAGAGGCGTCCTGGAGGAACTCAGCCATGGATGCAGGTGCTACATCGTTATTGTAAAAAAAGTGTCAAACACTATAATGGTCCAACGTTTGATGACTCCTCTTCTTCCAGTCAGTATCTTTCGCTGGCAAACAAGGACCAGAATCAGTCCGGTAGAACCAAACTTGACAGGGAGAGACTGAAGCTGTGCATGTCAGAAGTGGTACGTGGAAAAATGAATCAAGGAGCGATATTCTTTTCTGGATTTGTTGGTTACAAATACCCGTCCTGTCTTACTAAGCGCTCGACTGTTTCCGGATTTAGGAATCCATCGGCCAGCAAGCGAAGGCCATGAGGACCCAAGTGAAGAAAAGTACAGTTAGAGATAAACTCAAACTGGCCCAGAACTTCCTGTCAAAGCTGCGCTTCCTGGCTGATGAAGTAAGATCTTCAATATTATATCAGTGTACGCATTTGTTTTAATGTGGTCATTTCACGTCTTCTTCCTCCTGTAGCCTCAACACAGCGTTCCGGATGTTTTCATATGGATGATAAGTAACGGGAAGCGCATTGCTTATGCACGTGTCCCCTCCAAAGACATTCTATATTCTAGTACAGACGAGGAGAGGGGAAAGGACTGTGGCAAAGTCAAAACTATGTTCCTCAGGGTGAGTTTCCACTCCAAATTACAAAACAATCATCTGTAACCAAGCTGTTTTTCTGATGATATTTTTTTTTTTTGCTTGATTTACTTCAAGATTCCTGGAAAGAAAGGCTTTGGGCCCGCGGGCTGGACAGTCCAGTCCAAGATAGAGATTTACTTTTGGCTCGGTCTAACCAGGCAGCGCAAAGACTACCTGAATGGCCTTCCAAATGGATTTGAGGAAAACAAGTTGTCCAAAGGACCCGGCCTGCCATGCACGCCTCCCATTAGCCTCACTTACATGAGTAAGAGGATCATATCATCTGTATCTACCGGTCTATCTGCCTGAATTTTAGTCTTCCTCAGTCTTTAATCATGTTTTCTCGCTGATGTGTTTGTTATGCACAAAAATGTTCCAGTACAGTATCGGTGTGTCTGATACTGGTCTAAATCTTTGGATCAGAAGACGCTGTGTATAATTTTAATTTTAATTTTTTTTAAATTAAAAGCAGAAACAGCTTTTGAACTTTGGTAATGTAAAAGATGAATGTATCCTGTATGATGAGTATTTGACACAATAAAGTAGTATTGAGCCATTCCCATTAACAGCTACTTGCCAATGCAACTGATTACCGGTTGGTTGGTTGGTCTATTTGTAATAATCACATATTACGTTGTCTGATTTACCTGTAATGTCTCCACAGTGAAACAAATCTTCCAGCTGAGGGTCCACATGTACCAAGCCCGCAGCCTGTTTGCTGCTGACAGCACTGGCCTGTCTGATCCATTTGCCAGAGTTTTCTTCTCAACACAGAGTCAAGTCACTGAGGTGAACACGCTCAACCATAAAGTATGGTGCATCGCGATAGATATGTGTTATTTTTCTTGTTTTTATTCTTTTGTTTTCTCCAGGTGTTGCCTGAGACCCTCTGCCCCACATGGGACCAGCTGCTGGTCTTTGAGAATGTGGAGTTGTTTGGCGAGGCCAACGAACTGAGAGACGACCCTCCAATCATTGTCATTGAGATCTATGATCAGGACACAGTGGTGAGGTTCCTTTTTTTGAAACCGTTCCCATTTAAAATAATCACGAGCACAGCTTGAATTTCTAATGTCGCAGCCGTCTTATCATGCTTTATCCACCTTTGCCAATGAATACTTTAACAGTCTGTCTGTCTTTCAGTTGAAATGTAAGACTAAACGATTAAATACTAATGAATCTAAAAAGAAACTGTGAGTTTAACGTCGTGTTCCTCTGTTGTACATTTAAGAAAAAGTGCTTTTGCTGACTTTCAATTTTGCATTTGCTCCTGTCGATAACATCGTTGTTTTGGATGACCCTTTGGATAAGTAGAGTGTGGATTCTTATGGCTTGATGTACTGTAGAGGCACTGTCATGTGTGTAGAGTTAAAAAAAAAAGAAAAAAAAGGCATGCAAGAGGAATAAGACACGTGTCCGTGGACTCGATGCTGATTCACAGCTGTCCATAAGGACGATGCACTTACACCTGTTGCATTTCTTTCACGTGACATTTTGTGGGTTTTTTTGTGAATCAGATGTTGTGGACTGTTTATAACCACTAACTGCAAGAGAGATTTAACAGTTTAATCATTCAGTAGTAATCTATTGATATATGATCTGTTTTGCAGTTCACTGGTTATTTTAGGTTATTCTTGTCCTTGTTTATTTATTTTTCTTTTACCTTCAGTGCATCTTTATCCATTGTCTGTCCGGAAACATGTGCATTTCAAAAAAAAAAAAAGAAAAAAGAAAAAAAGTAGCCATGTTTCTAACATATTTTGTCTTGAATTTTTTTTTTTTAATTCAAATAATTTGTTTTATGACATGTCTTATTGGTCATGTGATTCCAGGGCAAAGCCGACTTCATGGGCAGAACCTTTGCTAAGCCTGTGGTCAAGATGGCAGACGAACACTACGGCCCCCCACGCTTCCCTCCACAGCTGGAGTACTATCAGATCTACCGCGGGAACTGTGCCGCTGGAGAAATGCTGGCAGCGTTTGAACTGCTGCAGGTTAGTCTGTGAACATGCGAAATGACCAGAGACAAAGAAAGACTAATTAAATTAAATTAAATTAAATTAAATTAAATTAAATTAAATTAAATTAAATGTTCATATTTGTTCTTTTGTGATTTTTTCATCTTTAAATATTGGGTCACTGTATGAAATGTTGGGGAAAAAACACTGATCTAAATCAATGGCTCCTAACTGGTGTTTACAAGAAACAGGAGAGAGGATGTCTGTGTCTATATTGTAGCCACAAAGTTTTCAGTGTCTTAAATTTCAGTGCTGCACCACAGGGGGATTAGCTCAAATGGTAGAGCGCTTGCTTAGCATGCGAGAGGTAGCGGGATCGATGCCCGCATCCTCCAATAATATTTAGCCACATTATTATAGTTACTCATTTGTGAATTCTTGACGTTTCCAATTTGTCAAGTGACACTAAAAATTGTTGCTCAGGGTCAAATCTATTTAGGGCAACACGTGGCCAAGTGGCAATGCAAGTTGCCTTGTAATCGGAGGAATCTGGTATCTGACACGTTTATGACAGGTTTACTGCCAGCATCAGTTGCAGCAGCTCTAATTTACTGCACTGCAGCATTGAAATGTCCAAACTTTTTATATGGGAACCAAACTTTCATGACCCAATTCACAATATAAATCGCGAAAAGAGCAAATTTGTGCATAGTATAATCTTTTCTGCATCCTATTCTATTTTAATAGCTAAACCAGCCCTTGTCAATTTTGTCATTATGTCTGGAAAATAAATTATAACTTAATTTTATGCAGGTGTTATTTAACACATAACAAGCTAGCAACACATTTTGATTTAATAGTGGCTAGTTAAACTTTATCACTATTCACATCAAATTTGTTTGTTTTAGCCAGGCTTATCCTGCAATATCTTTTTTTTACCAACTATATTCATGTTCCCAACCTTCAACTTTGAAAATGTCCTGTTAATTCTCATAAATTCCCGTTAATTCCTATGGAAGGTTTGCAACTTTGAAAATTCCTGGAATTTTGCAACCCTACTCCTGACAGTCACAGACAGTTCTGGGAATATTGAGGTTCTTGAGTCTCTGGCACTGTTATTTTAGAGGTCTGAAAAGTCTGTGAACCCTTGATTTTGCTTAACTGTTCAAAGCAAACACGTCATGATACCTGCATCTGTATCGTCTCTTAGATTGGACCCAATGGGAAAGCCGACCTGCCTCCGATAGACGGGCCTACAGATATGGAACGTGGTCCAATCATGCCAGTGCCACTGGGAATCCGACCGGTGCTCAGCAAGTACAGGATTGAGGTGGGACTGATTTAAGTGACCTTGGAGAAAATGGATTTTAACTCTGAAGGAAACCCAAGCAAAACATTGTTTAATCTCCCTGTGCTTCAGGTTTTGTTCTGGGGCTTGAGAGACTTGAAGAGAGTGAATCTGGCCCAGGTGGATCGGCCTCGTGTGGACATCGAATGTGCTGGGAAGGGGGTTCAGTCAGCCCTCATCCCCAACTACAAGAAAAACCCCAACTTCAGCACCCTCGTCAAGTGGTTTGAAGTGGTAGGTTTTCATTTAAGTGATAAATATTGACTCCCATCGCTCTACATTTACCCTTAACACAAAATTCTGGATTTTGCGTGTCAGGATTTGCCCGAGAATGAGTTGCTTCACCCGCCGCTGAACATCCGCGTGGTGGACTGCAGGGCTTTTGGCCGCTACACTCTGGTCGGCTCCAACGCCGTCACAAGCCTCCGGAAGTTCATCTACAGGCCGTCAGACAAGCAGGCCAACAACTGGTCCTCAAACAATACTGGTGAGCACGAATGTGACAAATGTTTACCGCTATGTTAAAAGGTGACCTTTGTCACGTTTTAACTTTGACAAACGTCATTATATTATCTTTCAGAGGAAATTATTGTTGTGAATATGGAACCTGAGCCTTCTTATAAGAAGATGGACACTGTGGTCAAACTAGACTGTGTAAGTTTAACTTTATTTAAAGAGTTAGACCCAGATTTAAAATATAATTCCACAAAAGTGTTAAATAAAATAATTGTTTTCTACAGGGCTCTGATGCTGTGGTCAAAGTTGAGGTGAGAAGCTGTGGTCACTTTACCTTTTATGACTCAAAATACAAGAAGAGTTTTATTGATTATTGATTCTTTTTGTACAAAAAGGACGACGATAAGGACGGGAAGGGGAAAAAGAAGAAGAGGAAGAAGGGCGATGAGCCTGAGGAGGAGGAATTCGATGAGAGCATGTTTGACTGGTGGTCCAAATACTTTGCCTCCATTGAAACTTTGACAGAGGTGAGAAGCTTGGTTTTTTGATTATTTTAAAATGCCAAATGGAGGCTCTGCAGAAAAAAGTATGGGGAGCACAGTTTTAATATACAAACATATGATTATAGTTCTGTTTTTTCTTGCTCTGACAGGCACTCAAAGCTCAAGAAGCAGCTCTGTCAGACTCCGAGGACAAAGATGACATGGACATCACAGACAGTGGAGGTAAAAACCAAATCAGTTTAAATAAGATTGGCTCTGACAGTTTATTTTTTTCCAAGTAGTGTGCACAACGTTTGTTTTCATGCATTTGAGAGTCAGTAAGTGATGCTCAGCATTTCGGGTGTTTTGATCGTTTACTTCCTGTTTCGGGGAGACGAGCAGAGAATTCACTTTAAATCACGTGCATGTTTGTCCGCTGTGCGCCGACTAACTCTGTTGTCTCCCTCTACAGTGCAGTAGTCCACTCCGTAGCCCTTGTAGCCTGAGAATGCCTCCGTGTAGATGCTGACATGACATGAATCCACATTCCTAGAAGTGGGACGACCACTTTTTTTTCCTCTGGCTCCCACATGTGCATATTGGCCGTATGCTTGCCATGAAAGTTGTCGTCGGAGAGATTGGCAGTGAATCAAACCACACAGAGAAAGCAGCAAACACATTTGATCCTGTGCTGTGTCAACAAAGCCGCACAGATACTATATATAGATACTTATACTGTATATAATTTATTAAGACAAATTTGCTGTCATTCAAATTTGACAATGGATGACAATGAAAATAACGAGTCAGTCTGTGAGCGTCGCAGAATCTGCTCAGCTGCCTGCCAGGAGGAGCCAGTTACAGTAAACCCATTGGACTGTATGCAGCAGCTGTATACAATTCAATGGCGAGCTCGCTGTAAACAATAACAGCTGGTTTTTGGCAACTTTCATGTAGAATTCATGTCTCGAGTGCTCTGCCCCTTCACCCCTTCACAACCCCCAACGCTAACCTGTACTCAGACATCAAACCTGATGACTCTCCTGTGAAAGGCTCCAAGCGAGGAAGAGGAAAGAAGGACAAGAAGAAGATGACAATCGACCCGTTTGAGAGGAAAAAGCCAAAGCTGGACGAGCTGAAGGTACAGACTTTGTTTAGATCACATTCAAAAATCACATTCTTTTTTTCCATATCTTAGGAGGGATAGAGGTTTGAAATGTGATTTTTACAGATGTGTCTCAGTCTGAACACAATCAAATTTGAACATTTTTGTTTTTTGATCCCCATTAGCATCTCCTTCTTTTTAAAACCCAATATCTTCATTTATTGTTACCTATTTGGACGTTAGGACGTCAAACAAACAGATTCAAGCTTCAATTAATACCAACAAATATTTTCAGGTTTATCCTAAGGAGCTAGAGGGCGAATTCGACAACTTTGAGGACTGGCTTCACAGTTTCAACCTGTTCAGGGGAAAGGGAGGCGATGACGACGACCAGAACGTGACGGACGAAGACCGGATTGTTGGAAGATTCAAAGTAAGGACAGCATCTCTTTTTTACTTTTTACTTTATGCTGGTGTTTTTGAGTGGACAGCAAAGTAAGAATTTCATTGTACAGGGAAACGTGTTTCTTTACTGTGCATATGACAATAAACACTTTGAATCTTGAATATTTACAGTCGAGCAGAATACGCAGTTTTTATACCATATTCATTACTGTCTTGTTTAGACAGTTGCAAACAGTGTGGAGTGCTTTTTTTTAATATGACTGTCCATCTCTTTGTGTCCCTCTAGGGCTCACTGTGCATGTACAAAGTGGCAGATGATCTTCCCAGAGACTTTGACTCCAACATGGGAATGTTTCAGAACATTCCTCACAATGATCCCATCAATATCCTTGTCCGCATCTATGTCATCAGGGTAAGCTGCGCACCCATCCATAATTCACTGCAGGCCAAAACTAGGATTATTTTCTTATGTTTTCTTCTTCTTTTAAGTCCAAAAATTCTCATGAAGTTGTCTGATCTCCTCTTGTTAGGCGACTGATCTGCACCCGGCTGATATTAACGGAAAAGCCGACCCGTACATCGCAATCAGACTGGGAAAGACAGAGATCAAGGATAAAGAGAACTATATCTCAAAACAGCTGAACCCTTTGTTTGGAAAGTAAGCGGACGTGTTGTGCCTCTGATTAAAATAATAATTGATCTGATTTTACAAACTGTTTTACCTGAATCTTCCTCCACTCTCAGGTCTTTTGACGTTGAGGCCACATTCCCAATGGATTCCACGCTCACCGTGTCAATCTACGACTGGGACCTGGTGGGAACCGACGATCTGATCGGAGAAACCAAACTGGACCTTGAGAATCGCTTCTACAGCAAACACAGAGCCACGTGTGGTATCTCACGTAACTACGCCATGTAAGATAATATAACAATCTCTTCCCCGTAGCAGCAAGGAAACGACTGTAAAACTATAGTGGTAAATATGACTATGAAGATGAATCAGGTAGCTAAAAAAAGAAAGTGTACGATCACCTGATTGTATGAATTGTTCTTTTTCGTTGTCCCACAATCTTTTATATTTATAACCTTATAATAAAAATATACTCAGAATAAAAGTGACTTAGTTAGAATTTTAACAAGGTTGGGGTTCTTTCACAAATGGGGACACAAATCTCACATGAATTGTTTTTAATTAAAAGCAAACTTTTACAAATGAAAGTGCCGACAAAATATTTTACGTAAACACATAATGTGTCTGTCAAAATGGGTCAAAGGTCACAAATCTCACTCACTCACTCAGGGACCTTAATTGACACCAATACACCTCCATCTTTTACCCGGTAACAGATGTGATTTAAAGTACAGTAATAACCTTATAATCTTTATTTATATATCTGTATCAGTATATTTTACAGTGGCCCACAATGGACAAACTTAACATCTTTTGAGTTTTAAAACTAGCTAAGCTAATTAGCTAGTTAGCTAAGGCTAAATAGTTTCTCCAACACACTTGTACATGCAACTTCAAACAAATTTTACACACTATCCCTTTAACTTATATATATGTATACTGTATATATATATATATATATATATATATATATATTTATATATATATATATATATATATATATATATATATATATAGATACAGTATACAGTATATGTGTGTATGTATATGTATGTGTATATATATATATATATATATATATATGTTAAACTTAATGTATGTTTTTTTTATTGATTATATGATTTCCGTTTCATGTAAATCTCAACTTGTTTTCTTCCTGTAGCCATGGTTACAATGTTTGGAGAGACCCAATGAAACCCACACACATCCTGGCGAAGCTGTGTAAGGACGGCAAAGTGGAGGCGCCCCAGTACGGCCCAGGTGGAAGAGTGAAGGTGGAGAACCGCGTCTTCATGGCTCCGACTGAGATCGAGGACGAAAATGGTAATCTGTAGATTTCCCCCTCACTTGTTTTTTTGTTTCTCCCGGAATCCATACGGTATATAAAAACATGCGACTAAAAGTGTGACTTCAAAAGACACCGTATTCGATTTGATGCCTGTCAGGTTTGAAGAAGCAGACGGATGAACACTTGGCTTTGACCGTGTTGAAGCACTGGGAGGACATCCCGCGGGTCGGATGCAAACTGGTACCAGAACACGTGGAAACGCGACCACTGCTGCACCCGGACAAACCTGGGATTGAACAAGTATTTCAATATATTCTATTTAGCTCTATTTCCTCAAAACCTGACGTACTCTTTGAATTCTTTAAGTTTTTCTGGTTTTCATTTGTGATTAGGGAAGAATTGAGATGTGGGTGGACATGTTCCCCAAAGACATGACTGCCCCTGGTCCCGCACTCGATATTTCACCAAGGAAACCAAAGAAGTATGTCCACTTTTTTCAGATTTGGATCAAATAGTTAGTTCATAAGGTTCATATACACTTCTGTATGTGGTGACTTAACCTTTATCTAAATGACTGTGATGGATAAATACAGTTTGGTTCATAAAATGTTAGAAAATGTGGATCAAACCCCGGAATTGTTTTGTCCACAAACCAAAAAATGATTCACTTTGTGTTATACGGAGCAAAGAAACCAGAACATTTAAGAATATAATTATTAATATTTTTTTTTTATGACCAGGTTTGAACTGAGGGTGATCATCTGGAACACGGATGAAGTCGTGCTGGAGGACGACGACATCTTTACCGGCGAGAAATCGAGTGATATCTTTGTGCGAGGGTAATTATGAACCTATGAATCTTCCTTTGTTATCACGTAAAAGTCCAGTGTATCACATGTAGGAGGGCTTATTGACAGAAATTGAATAGACTACCCATAAGAACATTTGTATAAATGTATAATCAATTTAAAAATGAAAGTAGTTTTGTTTCTGCAGCTTTAGATTAAGCATTAATATATACGTAATGTCATGTTTCCACAGCAATAATTCACATTTTGAAGCAGGATGATCCAATTTCATTTATAAAGCACATTTTTTTACATACATTAAAAAACAATAATACAAAAGAAAAATAAGAAAACAAGCTTCGTGGACTGTATTAAAAAACTGTATTAAATTTGTTCGACGTCGTTTGACAGTTGGTTGAAAGGGCAGCAGGAGGACAAGCAGGACACTGACGTCCACTACCACTCCATCACCGGGGAGGGCAACTTCAACTGGCGCTTCGTCTTCCCCTTCGACTACCTCATGGCTGAGGAGAAGATCGTCATCTCCAAAAAGGAGTCCATGTTCGCCTGGGACGAGACGGAATACAAGATCCCGGCTCGTCTGAATCTGCAAGTGTGGGACGCCGACCATTTCTCTGCAGACGACTTCTTGGGTAAGCGTACCGTGGTGAGCGGGGTTTCCACAAACTACTTTTTTTAAAGATGACAGAAGTAAGTGAATCCATTTTTGATTTTGTTCATAGGTGCTATTGAGCTGGACCTGAACCGCTTCCCGCGTGGCGCGAAGACTCCGAAGCAGTGCACCATTGACATGGTGACGAACGAAGGAGACATGCCCATGGTCTCCATCTTCAAACAGAAGCGGATCAAAGGCTGGTGGCCATTCGTGGCCAGAAATGAAGATGAAGAGTTTGAACTGACAGTGAGTCCAATTAAAAGCAACCCGTCTCATGGCATTAACTCAAAAGGTACACAAAAGTAAATGACGATCCACAGGATTAAGGCCGCTGTAGTACATACGCCAGGACAGTAGGTGGCGCTGTAGCCACGAAGACAGAGTGAACCGAACCGAGAAATAATGTCTGTTTAAGTTTACGCAACCTTACTGACCCTGTTTCTTTTCTTTCTTAAAAACTACCTTGTCCCAAACCCCTTTGAGGGTTTATTTGAAAAGGTTCCTGCACATGGTCGTTCGCGTGACTGTCTTTTATGTTTTTTTTATGCACAGGGCAAAGTGGAAGCAGAGCTGCACCTTCTGACCGGAGAGGAAGCTGAGAAAAACCCTGTCGGCGAAGGACGCAACGAACCGGAGCCGCTGGAGAAACCCAAGTATGAATGCTGTTAAAATCATGTTAGTTTATGGACGCGTGAACGAAACATACGCATATATAGGCAGTAGCTGTGAACATCCCAACGTCCAGCTCCAAATGCAAAATAGAAAAAAAATAAAATCATCATAAATTAAACTTAAACATAACAACTGCAAATCTTAAACGGATACTAAAAAAAAGCTCAAATTCCGCGAGTTGAGGAAAGATTTTTAAACGGATTTACATCAACCAAGTGTGGGACTTTACCTAAGATCTTCTTTCTTTACATGGTAAGTAACTGTTATTAACTGTTTAATAATTGTTTCGCTGTCAAATATGATCAGAAATACACTCTGCCCGTTCCGCGGCGAGTCTGCAACCCTGAACACGTGTCTCTGTCTTTGCAGCCGCCCCGACACCAGCCTTCTGTGGTTCCTCACGCCCCTCAAAGCCATTAAACACTTGCTCTGCACCCAGTACAAGTGGCTGACCATCAAGATCGTGACCGCGCTCCTGCTGCTGGCCTTGCTGGCTCTTTTCCTCTACAACATGCCTGGTTACATGGTCAAGAAAATGCTGGGAGCTTGAGGGTGTTGCTCAGTCACCTCCTGCACAAGGTTCCAGCAGTTTCACTAACCAGAAATCGCTTCTAACTCGCTTCTAAGTCGCTTCTAAGTCGCTCTCTTTTCATTTTCTGTCTGCAGTTTCCCTTCAGTCGCAGCCTTTAAAAAACGACATAACATTCTTTGTATAAATTTTATATAAAACCATAAAACGGAGCGCTAAAGATAGAAAAAACGAGCGGTGGAGAAGAAAAGGCTCCCAAGATCAATTTGGTAATGAAAAAGTAAAACAAAGTATAACTTCAATTTAAATTATTTTATGAAAAAAAGTAAAAAAAAGTATAACAATGCTCTAAAATGTATTTATTAACCTTATTTTTTTAACCAGGTAAATCCACTGAGATTAAAAACCTCTTTTCCTCTCAAGGCTAGATCTGGCCAAGATCGACAGAAACACCAAAAAAACACAAACAAAGTTAAAACACAGAATAATAAGTCATTTAAAAATGTATTATTTAAAATATTTCTAAGTACATGTGAGGGAACCGGCCTCAAATCCTCTTGGTTTGGATTAAAAAAGAGCACTCCTGTCGTCGCTCTGCTGCACGTTCCATGTAAATGTGTTTCAACTTGAACAAGCAAGTTGTGCCGCACAAAACGTGCCGCACAAAGTGTCCTCAAGCTGAATGATTGTGAGATTGTGCATGAAAGTGAACATCATTAAACATTGTGGTGTTTTGGTTTTCTTACTTGTATACCTGCAGAGTTATTTTGGGCCTGTGTTCTGACTTCTACAGTTGTCTTTGATCACATTGTCGCGCAGTTGCAATTGTGCGACAATGTTCTACGGAAGACAAACTAAGCTCATTTCTTAGCAAAAGGGTCAATATGTCATTCCTCCATGGTTAATTATTTGATGGGAAATCTGCGAAAAAGTCTCAGGGAACAATGAGTTGGTAAAACATGAGCTTTTGCCTCTGACACGGACAAAATTATAAAAACGGAAGCCTGTTGCATTCACCTGAAATCCCTTTTAAAAAACAGGACCCACTACATTTCCCACAATCCCCTGCAGCCAGTGCGTCAATCCTGAGCCTTTTTTAAAAAGGATTTGAGTTGAATGCAATACGCTTCCGTATCTTCCTCATCCAACCTCCACACCAGCGAGGACGTAGACGTCTGACACCGAGTGTCACGGCCTCTGCCTCACTCTCGGACAGTGCTTTGAGATAACGTGTGTTGTACGACGGCGTTTCTGAAGAGAGAAAAAAAAGGGAATCGTTCGAGTATAAAGTCATCATTTTTTTACGAGAACAAAGCTATATACTTATAAAGTCGTAATATCATGAGAACAAAGTTGTAGTATTAAAAAGTCATAATATTAAAAAGTTATATTAAATATTATATAGTAAAAATATTATAAGAATAAAGTTGTAATATTGTGAGAATAAAGTCATAATTTTATGAGAATAAAGTCATAATTTTACAAGATTAAAGTAGTAATTTTACGAGAATAAAGTTGTGATATTAAAAATGTCATAGTATTATAAGATTAAAGTTGTAATTTTACGAGAATAAAGACGTAATATTAAAAAAGTAATAATATTATAATTATATATTATATATAATTATATTATATCATTATCTAATTAAATTTACTATTATTATTAAATAGCAACAGAAGGCAGATGTAAGCAGATGTAAGCAGATGTTGCCTCCTCCAGTCCACAAAAGAGATGATTTCCTTTCTTGCACAAGTCCTGATGCCAAAGACAATGTTTTTGGGCACATCAGCACCTCATTTATTATTTCCTTATTCGTGAAGCCCCAATCAAAATGTAACGTCACCAAATGCTCGTCCAAAATCACCCAAAAATGCATAATGTTATGACTTTATATTCGAAAGATTTTTTTATTTTTTTTCCTGTTCAGTTTGGCCCTAATAGAAACTTTCAATTTGACTGAGTGTGGAGGTGAACAGGTCTCGCCTCACGTTACGTTCTCGGCTGTGGAATCAGAAGTGGCTTTTGCCTTTTGCGTAACATCTCTTCACTTCTCTGTGCTCCACCAGCCGCCCTGACATCGCCCTCCTCTGGTTCCTCATCCCGTTCAAAGCTGCGAAGCACCTGGTGTGCGACCAGTACAGGTGGCTGACCATCAAGATTGTGACCGCTCTCCTGCTGCTCGCCATCTTGGCTCTTTTCCTGTACAACATGCCTGGTTACATGGTGAAGAAGATGCTGGGCGCCTGAGTTAAAACCGGCAGATGATACTTTTTTTTTTCCCAAAGAGTGTGAACTTCCATCATGATTTGTATTTTTGTGAGCGTTTTTTTTTTGCAACTTGACAAAGTTCTTATGCCTTCTTATTATTAAAAGAGCTTCTTCACTTTGAGTGTGCTTATCATTATCGTTATTAATGTACAAATTCAAACTCGTTGCTTCTGCTGCTGTGACAACTGTTTTTTTCTTTGTTTTTTCGTCACCTATAGAAAGAGTTTTGATTAAATTGTTAGGATTTTAGCACTAGTTGGGTTTTAATCCGATTTTCTTGCTTGAAAACGTTGTTATCAAGGAAATAAATGTTTTGTCTCTGTACTGTATGTATGAATAAATTGATCTGTGAACTATTCCGTTTTCTGCCGGTCCTGTCGTCTCTGTGTGTACATAATTACAAATGCTTGTTTTATGATACGCATGTCAACTAAAACACTTGACGAAATGTGTTTTTCCCCTGTTATATTATTCCCTATGTAAAATCCTGTAATGTAATCACTTTATCATGAATATGTCCCACTGCCACGACTGCAAGTGGTGACAATTTCTAAACTTTAAAGCTTCAGTATGTAACGTGAAGTGAAATAAATTGGCAGAATTTTAATATACTGCCCAAAAACGTGTATAATCACTTTAAAAAAGAAAAAGTGTAATTTTCGTAACCTTTTTATGTGTACAAAACATTAAAGCATATTATTTTAAGTCAGGATGGTGTGACTGTAGACCTGTATGCACCCCAAAACCCCAAAGCTAAATGGAACACAGCCATTATTCATTTGCTTATTTATTTATTTTCAGTTTCACAACATAGTGGAATCACTGCAGGCAGCACTTAAATAATTATGAAATATAAATTATTCAGTTATCTAACCATTTATTTTTTACATCTCCTTCCTTCAGCCGTCCAGACATCGCCCTCCTCTGGTTCCTCATTCCTCTCAAAGCTGCTAAACACCTGGTGTGTGACCAGTACAGGTGGCTGACCATCAAGATTGTGACTGCTCTCCTACTGTTGGCCATCTTGGCTCTTTTCCTGTACAACATGCCTGGGTACATGGTGAAGAAAATGCTGGGAGCCTGAAAGGTCTGGTCAAATGTTCTATTTATTTTACACTGTAAACAAGTTTTCTCTTGGACGTTTTGTAGTGTAGTCAGAGTGTGTAATAAGGCAAACCTCTTCTATCGTAATTGAGCAAATGTGTTGATTGGTTGTTGTTTCAAGAATAAAATTTAATTTGTTCAAGTTTAAGTAATTATGATTCATGTTTTTTCGTTTAGGTCGTAAAGTCAAAAATATCAAAAAGGGATCATAGTTCAGTAACATGTCAAAATTTTTTACTAATATGTAAAAAACATATCAAAAAACGTCATAGTATAGTATGTCGTCCAAAATCAATCAAAAACATCATAGTATAGTATGTCGTCAAAAATCACTCAAAAACGTCATAGTATGGTATGGCGACCCTCTGGTGGAGGATAAAGTGGTTAGATGATGACTGACTGACTGACCTGAAATATTTGAAGGATTTTAAACGCAAAACAAAGGACAAAGACTTTTCTTTAGGTAAGCTTAATGAGCTACTCCCAAAAATTCTGTCTGACGTAGCAACACAACAAGCAGGACGACTGTTTTTAGCTACATGGCAAGATCATGTTTTCGTGTTTAACACCTTTAATACGGACTTGTGATTGTGGGAAATCCTGTGAACAGCTGATTGGATTTAGTCAAGTCCTTCCACATGCAATGCGATGATCAATATTAGGGACAAATATCAATGTGAATGAATTAATTAAGACTGATTTTATTGGTTTGTTATTGTATCGTTAGGTACCCTGTGATTCCCACCCCTAACAACTTGCTCTGGACAGAGTTTGCACACCTCAGCATCAACACCTTTTGTAGTGCGAGCAAACAAACAGGTTTGAATCAAACAGACACAGGAGAAAAAAACAACATGCTGGGAGCAGCAGCAGTGCTGATGCAGCAGCAGCAGCAGCAGCAGCAGCAGTCTGCCTCAGGGTGACAGAGTCTGAACTGCTGCAGGGTTCAGGGAAGCAGATGGAGTCACAACATGGAAGCCATGCATTCAGAAAGAGCAAGAAGGTGTGTGTGTGGGGGGGCAACCAACAGCCCACAGGTGGAGATGTGAGGAAGGTGAGGAAGGTGGGGCTTTAATGTGTGGGGATCCTGCACTGTGCTGCCAAATACAAAACAACTGAAAAGATATGCCACCTGAGCTGAATGTTCCACAAACAGCAAATCCCTCTGAAACCGGAATCTCTGCTTTTAGCCAAGTGGCTCCTCCTTCAGTAGAATCACTGTCCAATCAGTGTTCACTAATATTGCTGAGCTGGAGTGTATGTATGTGTGTGTTGAGATTCTGCAGCCATCTGCTCTGAACCACAGGTGATGAAGGTCGCAGCCAAACACTGAGCTCATCAGCTGCAGCCTCCTCTTCCTCACAGACATAAATAAGTTTAAGTTGCGATAGCATTACTGTTGAGAGGTTTCAAGTGAAGCTGGATCATTAAATCAATTTCTGACACCTTATATCATATCCACTACATAAAATATGCACTTTTTTCCACACCTTCTATGCATATTATTAAAGCTGCAGTGTGTAACTTTTCAACAAAAACAAATGTCTATTACATTCAATCCATCGTCAAATAAATTCATCAGCTACACACGACTGTTTCTCAGTAAAGAAGGGTTTTGTTTTGTGTTTGTGGAGACACAGATGGGACACATTTTACATGACCACTGCTGGAGGGAAGGCGGAAGCATTACAGCTACTCCAGTAAAGAACTTTAGGTTAAGGAATTAAATCTAGTTCTCGGAAGCCTGGTACCAAGATACAAAAACAAATGGAAGAGAATGGTTGTAATATGCACCTAGCGTCGTCCTTTGCGTTGATCAACACATGCAGTGTTTTGGCAACAAAAGTTACACACTGCAGCTTTAGGCTTACAAATACGAATATATACATTATAAGTATGTGTTAAAAATAATATAAAAACTAACTTGTAACTATTTTAATTCAACAAACAACTTTTACTACAATGGGAGGTCATTGCTGCCCCCTTGAAATAAAAAGAAATCCTGAAGCCATTTAATGTGACATATTTCAAAATAACGGTTTACTTCATGGCCCACAGCTAAAAATGCACTTGTCAAAATACTTTGCCACAAAATCCAATAATGTAATTTCTCTTCAAACATATAAAATCTGTCTGGACAGTGTACAGGCCGGTGTCATGTTGCTCAAGAAAAGTAACCTCGCTTTCTGAGCTTCCTGGGACCACTAAACTGAATATATGCAAACAAAGGGTAGGTTGTAATAAAATAATCATGCATGTTTTGAGCATTTGCAAGTCTTTTCAGTTAACAGCTATACTTCATCAATAATGACTAAAATGCTTTACATTCTAATGCTTCTCGTGAGCATAATAGCCTACATCTTCAGAAAGTAGCTTAAGTGTAAGGACAACAAACAGAAAAATATAGTAGTGTAGTAAATACTTATCTTAACGAAAATGCTAATGACTATTTTTGGCAATTAAAATAAAATTCACAAAAATAAGATAATAGCAATGTTAAAAAAAAACAAAAAAAACACATTGGTAGAAATCCTGGGCCACAGATGGTATGTTGTCTAATCTTGAGCTGGAGGTCTGGACTAAACTCAGATTAGTTAACTGAAAAGACATTTGCAAACACTTCCCCGTGCAAAATGACAAGACTGCAGACTGAGTTGAACTGAGCGGGCATTCTAAAAAAACTTGGTACAAACCTTTAATGCAATTTTGACTCTTTTAATCTTTTTGACCTTTTCAACTGTCTTTTTGCCGTTATCATAGTGTAAATAAAAAAATAAAGCAGATTGGGGGAAAAAAACAAAAACAACAGAGGGTGTTAGAGTTTGACAGCTGACAAGATCACGGAATTCAAAACAGGCAGGTTATTTAGCAAAACAGTGCAGAGAGAAATGATTGA
Organism: Solea senegalensis; assembly: GCF_019176455.1. Lineage (NCBI taxonomy): Eukaryota > Metazoa > Chordata > Actinopteri > Pleuronectiformes > Soleidae > Solea > Solea senegalensis. Next base: position 5,867,000 of record NC_058036.1, read on the forward strand.
AAAAAGACAAAGATAGGCGGATAAAAGTACTAAATTAAATGAAATCTATCTTTCAGAGCATATCTGCATGCAGTCAAAGAAGCAAAGAGGGTGAGTCAGATACCGACTATAGCATCACTTACCGGATTTAAAGTGTTACACTGATCTATAGGATTCTTGTAGTCGGTCTTCAGCTCGTCAAACGCTATTATCTGCAGAAACAAGATGAGAACACACTGTCAGTATGATGAACACAAGAACCCAAGTATAATATCTAATTATGTGTATTATTTTAAGAGTAAGAGTTAAAAGTATTGTGAACAAGTTAAATAAAAACTGTTGTGTGACATAAACTAAATATTACACAAATACTGTTTACATTTCTCAACGGACTTGCTCATCTACCTTTGTGCAAAAACAAATTGAACACTTTAAGTGTTATCACACCGATTTGTTTGTGTTGCAATGGTCAATGGTTGCGACAATTAATTGATTAACTACATCAATAAGCAATTAATCAGTTTGATCAGGATTATTTATAATAATCTGATTCTTGAATGTAACTTTTCTGCATCATTTGCTTCATAATGACAGTTAACTGCCACCATTAAGTGAACCAAAGCGCTAAACCAGAGGTTCTCATTAATTTTATACCAAGTACCACCTGAGAAAATATTGAGCTCTTGAAGAAACATCATTATCACCAACGCTAAAATGCAGTGCTGTATATAGGTTGAGCAAAATCAGCCATGGACTATTCACAGGAGGCAGATTTATTCCCAATAAGTTAACTCTCCCTCATCATCCTCCTCTTTCTCACATACTTCAGACACTGTTATAGTGAAATTGGATAAAGATGGAGCGAGAGATAAGGTGACTATAATTATCATTATTTAATTTATTGGGTTTTTATTGTTATATTTTTGTCATAATTTCTCAGCTCCAAATTGATCAAGTATCCTGGTATATACAGTACAACAGTATTTCTGTACCACCAGAGGAAGTATAGTCTAAGTCTATTTACTTAACATAACATTTAACACATTTAATTAACTTAACATTTAGCAATACGTCCTAGACACAGCTCAAAGTTTACTATGTACGATGCTGTGTTGACAATCGCACGCTAAAAGAATTACGCACATTGTACAACTTATACGTATAACGACGCGAGAAATAACACAAGTCCATTCTCCTGACGCGATGACAGGTGAGATGACAGCAGCATCGCTGTGGTTTATCCCTCCAGGACAAGATGACAACGTTTGTTAGCTTAGCCAGCTAACTAACCGACGAGCCACTAACTGAATGCTAATCCTTTGACACGCGTGTCATGGTCACAAACATTTAGTGAAATAAATGTGATTGTTAGCTGTTTATTAACAAGTGTACAACTGAAACAGTGGACGTAAATAAGGTGTGTAAACAAAGCAGTGCTTCGGTGTTTTAGCGTGCTAGGTTTAGCTGCTAGCCAACAGCAGGGTGTGTTCCATTCATTCACGAGCACGCCACCATTCTAGAATGACTAGATGTGTGTACTGATCACGGGGCTGCTGCTATGATCTTCTACATGAACACGCTCCATCCAATCCTTTTGTAGATCGGCGGTGCCAACGCTGGCCTACAGTTAGCCCGTTACCGGAGCCTTCCAGGCTCTTCCACGTCCTATCGGTGCCGCTGGACTGACAAGCAAACTGCACAATGTAAAGTTGACTAGCTGTATACTTACATGCCAGATAGCGAAGAAGATAAGCGCTGCCGTGAGCAGCAGAGCGAGCATATAACAAAAGGCCGCGAATGTGAACGCCATTTTCTCCCTCCGGTTTAGCTAGTCTGATCCTGGCTCTGCTAGCGGATGATGCAGGCAGCTCCGCAGCCGAGGAGAGATTTGTCAGCATGTATTCTTCTTCTGTGATTGTTTATCTGGCTGATGTGTTTGACGATGCTTTAGTGCCACCTTCTGGGGAAAATAAAGACGTAGATGAATAAATAAAATGCGTTAGAGCTTTTAACTGTGAATTTCTCAAGCACATTAAAACTTCAGATACTAAATTATATAACGATTAAACGTGCAACAATGTACTACAGCATCACCGTAATAACAAGAAGAATGTACTCTGATTTGATGAAAAATTGACATGAAATTTAAATAACAACAATGATTTAGTATCTCAAAATAAATATATATATTATTAAGTCAGCATTTTGAGATACTAAGTCATAATTTCGGAATAGTATCTCATTATTATGACTTACTATCTCAAAATTCTGACATAGTATCTCATAATAATGATTTAGAAGGTCAACCCAACACTGGACTAAAGATAAACACACATAATAAGCAAACAACCACATAAAAACAAAGAAGTAAACATCGCTGTCATTTTATTTGAACCATGGGACAACAGACACTTTATAAAGTACAGGAAAGTACAAATATCTCAAGTTTCACTGATGCCATGAGGCGGCTGAATATAATTTCATTAAAAAGGAAGTAAGATGTTGAAGATGTTCAAAGACAACATTAAAAGCTGAAAAAACACATCTGCAGGTCACAGAAAGAGACTCAAAAGGACAAATAGTATACAGTATGTAACCGATTCACTACAAAGTAAGGAAAGATAATAAATCCACAGGACATAACCTGTTATGTGGCTCAAAAACCAAAAGGAAACTCCTTTTCTAATAAACCTTGTACTGGGAAGTACAAGGTTTACTTTTTGTACTTTTTTTTATTAACACTTTAAATAAGAGTAAAATCAATGCGGAGACCAGATGTGTGTTAATTTAACTCAATAATTAAAATATTTTCTCTGGATTCATGCAACAGGACAGCAAAGTCTCAACAGTCAGAGCAGAGACATTTGCAAACACGTGCACTTCATATACAGTAGCTCTTCACATTTAAGAGGTTTTTCCAGAATTTCAACAAAATCTCACCACTTGCACATATTTCAAGTTGAATGTGTCAGAGTTAACGCGCATGTGGTGCCTCTGTCATAACTATTCCACTCGGGCTGTAACACTTAATCACTGATGCCATGATCAAAACTTTGAGCGATTATTGGGTTTGAGTGTTGTCAGCTTCTTAAATGTGATTAATTTCAGGTTTCTTTGTTACAGAAAGAAATCATTAAAACTGAATAATGTTGGTTTGCGAAACAGCAATTGACATTTTCTGGACCAATTAACTAATGAATGAATCCAAAAAACTATCAACAGATGAATCAATTATAATATTAATCGTTGGTTGGAGCCCTAAATCCTTATATTTCAGTTCAGGTTTATGAACATATTTAGGTGTTTAGCTTGTCTTAGAGATGTTAAACCTTTTCTTAACCCATAAATCGTAGCACTCGCAGTGGATATAATCAGCATTTACAGCAGAGTAATATCATGCAGATGTTTCATGTCTTTGCTTTAATGTTGTTTTCTGACACATGATTACAGTGTTATCACATTATTCCTGTTGGATTAAACCTGATAAATGATCATCATTGACATCACTAAATTATTTACATGTATATTGTGCATTGTGCGTGTATATATTCTGCTCAGAAAGAGAGTTTCTTATATTATAACAGCCCAGATTATAGCATAGTCTTCTAGAAGAAAAAAAACAAAAATGCATTTTCAAGCTTTACTATTTAGTCTGGTTTCAAATTTGGCCTTAAAACTGACATATGTCTGACAAAGAATGTCAGAAGACATTGGAATGGTCGACTCAGCACTTTGACATCATACATGATCTCTGGCTTTTAATTCGCCACAACTATCAATTATATATTTAGTTTAGATGTAAAAAGTTTTATTTAAGAGATACTGATGAGGTGCAACGTGTGGAATTCATTTGTGCCTTTTTCTTTATTAGGGTGAGACCAATATTCTGAGCTGGTATTGAGCTTATGTAAAAAAACAAAAAACACAGAGTGATGAATTGTGCTGCAATCTGAATAAAATTGTCATTTTAACCCCCACCTTTGCAAAATTACAAAACCAATACGCGAGAATACAAGTCAGACACAACATAAAAGGTGAGACTAAGAATTTAATTTAGATCAGGGGGTACATTCAATCCATGAATCTCAATATCAGCCTGTCTATTGGTCAAACCCTGTTTTGTATGGACAATGTGAATATCCCAGATATTTCTATCCGTTTCTGCCAAGTCTAGAAGGTAAGCACAAGCGGTGTTTGGAGACGTCACGTCCATCATTCTCAAAGCTGTAACCACCACAAAGCAACCAAAGTGGCTTAACATGAGAATGAAGCACAACATTCGAAAACACTAATAACAGTACGAGCTATAAAGCACAGTATAAGCTAACAATTTCCCTCTAATGACACAGTAACACACGTTAATGTTAAGAGTAGCCCAGTCGTTTAAAAAGAGGGCAGGTGACTCTGCCCCAGTGTGTGCGGTGTTTTCTGTCGTGGTCACATTATTTTTTTTTTGCTGTTTAGTTTGGAATGTTTCAGAGAAAATTATGTTTCCTCGAGTGCGATATCACATATGCAGGTTAAAGGCAGAACAGTGAAGGGGAAAATCATGCAGCGGTTTCTACTGTAAAGCTGCTTTCAGACATGAACTCGGGGGAAATTTCTGAAAAAAAAAAAAAAAAAACGGGTCCCGACATTTCCACAGCAGACATCTTCAGTAAAATTAGAAACATTTCCTGGACATGCAGACGGGAATATTTCCAGACATTTTCCTGCTGTGGTCTCACATGTGCTCACACAAACACTTTCTGTCAATCTAGTGGCAGTAAAATGGAGTGACATTTCAGTTAATGTCGGGAAAATGTCTGAAAGCACCTACGGCTTGCGTTACGGTCTATTTTTTTAATATATTATATTAAAATTTAAAGGTCCAGTGTGTCAATAAAATGCATCTTTATCTGACAGAAATTTAAAGTTAATTTTAATATCACCCAATGAGCCGCTTGGTCAGCTCTATGGCAGCAGCCACATTGGACCACCATGTTTTTACAGTAACCCACAGTGGACAAACTAAATATCTTTTCAGTTTTGATGCAAACTGAGGGCGATATAGTTTCTCCAACACACTTGGAAGAAAAGTATTAATCTGCAACATGCAACTTCACTAACACATGTTGCCTGCAATGAATACTGAAGGAGAAGGAGAAACCAACTAAAACGGAACTGTTGTTCAACTGTTCTGGCAGGAAGCTTGTCTTTCACAACAAAAGGAAATCGATGCTATTACACATATATACACACATGTGCTGACACATCCCTAAATACACCAGAGGGGAAAAAAAGCTTAAAATAAGACTCCCTAAAGTTATTAAACATACAACTGTGGAACTCAAATAAACACTCGGTAAACTACTTGAGGAAAAAATAAACTCTCTTTAAAATGCCTTTCAATTCTCCCAAATGAACTTACAAAGAGTAGACTGTTCACCTCAAGAGCTACGGGGGTGTTAATTCAACACAGACACAGACCTGGCACATGGAGAGATTGTGAGGGAGACAAACGCAGACCTGTGTCAAATAGTATTTTCAGTTTCAGGCAGCCTGAATCTGTGCGTGCCACAGATTCGTTGATTTTAAAAGACAAATGTTGACATTCCGTAAACTACAGAAACCCAAAACAGAGTAGAAAATGACTGCAAATACTATTTAAATCAGGTCTCGTATAAAGAGGAGGGAAATGTAATAACTGTGGTGTGATCTCCCCCCAACAGAGGAGAAACAAGTTGTGCTATCTGGATCCTCCTCACACCCCAGACCGCTGGATGAGGTGATGATGTTAGCGGAAGAAACCGAGTCTCTCTCGCAGCCATTCCTCTGTCAGGTCCTCTGTGTTTCTGATCTCAAACACCTAAGATAAGACATACTTTATTATTCCCGGGAGAGAAACTCAGTCGTCCAGCGGCTCACAAAATAGATAAGATAGCAAATACAGACATAAGCACAAGTCATAAAATAATAATAGATAGAAAGAGTAAAAGGATGAAGGGCTGATGCTGCAAACTGAGGTTATGAGAAGAAGAAAAATACCAGCTGTCAATCACTCACATGTTCTGTAATTTATTGTCAAATCATCATGTTCCATTTAAGAAACCCTGAAACTTTTTTGATGATGACGACTATCGCCATCATTTTTCCCAGGCTTCACTTTTCAAACAGGAAGCCATGTATTATATATATATTATATACATAAATGTGATTGACAGCTTGTAATGTCCAATAGGCGCCCGGTTGCAGGTGCGGCATCTGAATTTCCAGTAAGAAACTGACATAATGCATAATGCCGAATTGTGAAACTCAAAGTGGAAAACTACGTCCATTTTTCAAATACAGTCTATGATTAGATCACTACATGGACAACCTCAGTTAATAATAATGATGATAACAATAATAATAATAATAATAATAATGTCACTTTAAGTTATTGATTCATTTTAATTATTATTATTATTTTTTTTTTTATTAATCACTACAAAGCTGCAAAAGACTGTCAAATCAACGCAATGATTCATTGCATCTTAGTAACACACACATTTTTGTACAGCATACTTATTGAGGACCTATCTAAATGCCGAACTCTAACCTTTAACCCAAACCCAGTTCAAAACCTGTTGTTTTTGGGACTCACAAAGATATACAAGTACACACACACACACACGGGTTCACACAGCTATTCTTTTGAGGAAATTGACTTCCATTAAAGGCAACATAGAATGCTTGTATCACACATATATGTTAGTTATGGAGGTCTACTTAGATATATTAACTTGTTTTCATGGTTAAAAACCTCCTAATCGCTGCAAACGAGCCGATCAAAATATCTCCTCACTGACGCTCTCGTCAGCCGCGCTGTTTTAGACCAGCCAACAAGAGCTTTCCTACTGTCCTGTGATTGGCCAGGTACCTGGAAGTGACGTAATAGATAGGCCAGCTCTCAGATACACAGCTCCCCCTCTGGCACGGTGGATGCTCTGCATCTCAGCAGCCACAACGAGAGTAGTTCTTCTTCTTCTGTGGTTGAATGTACGCAACCGGATGTGCCCGGACTAGTGCCCGCACCAGGAGGCGCTACGGTGGTGAGAGGAGTGGTGAGGTTTACTGATGACGACATCAAATTAAGGAAGTGCTGATCCGCTTCGCAGAGCCCAGGAAAACAATACAACACTATTTTCTCAGCAGTGGCTGAACTGTTTGTTCTGAAACTTAAGGGTTTCATAAACGAGGTAATGACGCAGATACACACACACACAAACACAGCGTTAATTGGAGCTTCCGGTCTATGTCGCCTTTAATTTTTGGAAGCCTAAACAAAGTAGTATCCCCCTATAGCCTAAACCACAACCAGTTAATGCCTAACCCTAACTACAATTCAAAACGTAGCCCAAAACCTGACCAGTTTAGTGGTTCTGCCTCATTAGGACCAAGTTCTAGTCTCCATGAGGACTACTGGTGCTGAAAACCCTTAACCTTAACCCAATTCTAACCCTACAACCACAAAAAAACACTTTAATGTTATTAGGAGCATCCAAAATGTCCTCACAAGATAGATTCGAACACACACACACACACACAAATACACAGAGGGAGTTCACTAACCTTGGTCAGTTCAACAGTTTGGACCAGTTTGTTTTTGCTTCCAGCGTACATCATCTGCTGTTCTGGTCTGCAGCCTATTAAACACAAATAAACAACACTTATACATGTTTCCGTGGTGATACAGTAAAGTGGATAGTGGAAGTACTTTATAATTTATCATTTATAAAGTGCTGCTACTAAAATTGATACCAGAGATGTTCTCACCCAATGGACTGGAGAAGATGAAGCAGAGGGGATAAGACACACGTCCATCGTCATGCTCATACTTATAACTGTAGACGATAAATGTTCCGGGTGCTAAGGAAACTTCACTTATTTGACAGTGGAACAGTCCAGTAACAACAAATAAAGCAAAATGAAATGTGTATAACGAGACTGCAGAAAATACATATGCAGATCCGAATTTAAAGCAGAAATCAAAATTTAAAGAGAAAGACAAATAATTAAATAATCATTTAAACCAATTTATTCTACAGGTAAATATGACAGATTATTCACTGAGAGGATATCGTGGCTGTCGCTCAGGCAGTTCATTCTGCAGATCATCGGGGGAAATGTCCTACACAGAAAAGAGCAAAGAACACTGTATCAAAATTATTTTAATTAACAAAAAATGCTTCCTATAAAGTTTTTACATCATGTGTTTTTAAGAATAATAACATACATATTACTTTAGAGCCAATTACTCAATTATTAATCAATCCCTAAATTAATTGTCAACTATTTTGATAATCGATTCATCGGTTTGAAGCTTTTTTTCCATTATTAAAACAAGATTTCTGATTGTTTCAGCTTCTTAAATGTGAATATTTTCTGGTTTCATTCATTCAAACTGAATCATTTTGGTATGACGACAAAAACAAGACATTAGAGAATATCATCATGGTGAAAAAAAGAGACAAACGTACCTCATGCTCTTCATCGAGAATTACAAGCTGCTTGTCTTTATCGATCTTCACTGAAGGATTAAAAAAAAAGGACACGTTCACGAGCAGCATGGAAAATGTCATAGTGCTAGCAGTTTGATGTTAGTTATGTAAATAAACAAGTAAATGCAAAGAAAGCAAACAAAAAGTAGGTTATTGGTTCATGATTTAATATTATCTCAGCCTTTACACCATTAAATATTCCAGTTTAGCACCAATGACATTTTGATGGATGCAAAATGGAAGATAGAAAGATACTGAAGCTCGTTTTCTGCTGCTGGCTTCTTTTAAAAGGCAGAAAACACGCATGGAAAACATGGCACTAGAAGGGACAACTGGCAGTTCTCTATGCAAAAAAAAGGGACTCTTTATGCCAAAAAAAGGCTTATTCAAGGCACACACAGATGGTTTTCAAGTTCAAGTATTAAAGATCCAAACTCAATTGCGTGTCTGTTGGAAGAAAGTCAATAAAAGTGGGTTCCCATCAGTGTGTTTTTATGCACACCTGAATGGAAACACAGACAATTTAAAATCACTTTAAGCTTTGAAAGGTTGTAGAGGAGAAATCATGTGACGGAAAGCTACTTACTGTAGCCACCGTTTTGACAAGAAGTAACCGCACTTCTCAAATGCGTAAAATAAATCGTCATTCAACTGTGCCTTTATACGTCTGCGGTAACAGAGACTTTGGTGCCACCTGTTGCTTGTCTCAGTGAACCAACTCCCAATGAAGCATCGGACTACTGTATATAACAATTCTTGTTTATCTTGGCCACAATAATTGCATTTAACAATATTATTGCAATGACTGAAAAATATATATTTTTAGATTCTTGAATTTAAACAGGCGTAGCCTACTGTCCGCACTTTTTTGTGTGTGTTAAAAAATAATTAATCTAATACGATCCCTCATGATGAAGTGAAAGATATTGATCCCCCTTTTGGCACATTGAAACAAAAATCACAAGGACTGTATGTGAGTTGGACAGGATCTTCAGGTGAAGTTAATAATTTTATACATTCAGGATTATTACGACGGTGAAGTGGTTTTTATCGCGATGAATGATAATATTATATATCGTCTCATTTCTACTCCCAATAATTGCTTTACAGCAGCTTATGGAACAGATAAATACACATTTTCTTTTAGCAAAGCTTGCAAAACATATGAATGGAAACCTGAAACGGTAAATTGTTCCTTTTGTTACTTTTCATACAGTTGGATGTGGACAACACTGTGTGAACTGGTTCTTTGAGTGAACACTGGCTTTAATCCAAAAAGAGCCCCAAGAGTTTCTTTAATGTCCGTTTGCAGCAGTAAACAGAACTCATTTTAAACCTTACCGGGAAAAAAGCAGCTCGATGGGAAATATCTGGGGAGACACATGTGCGTGAGACGCAGCTGCTAAATTTGGGTTAACGTAAATGTTTGCGGAACTGATGCAGGAGTTTAAAGATGCAGCGCGTGTCCTCCCCCATTTTGTTCCACACAGCAGGAGACATGGATCAATCTGCTGGCAGCGTTAATGACACATTTAACACACAAGTGTTGGCCAGTGGATTAGGCTTTACCCAAGGACAACCCAATTCTGTAAAATGCTATGAATCTAAGCCTGCCTCCCCCCAAAAACAGAAATAAACTCTGACATACGGACAAATATTACTATTTCATATCTATTTCATATAGATTACGGGTAAAAATATGGACAAAGAATACCACAATAAAAACAGAGAAACACAAGTGATAAAACATTCAAAGTAACAGTGTCTTTTTTTAAATCAGCCACATATAAATGTCAAGGTATTAATAAATATGCAAGGAACGATATTAAAAAGACCCATAAGATGTTGCCAATACTCACTGATGATTGCCGCATTATTAGTCTCCTTCCGAAAACGAAAATCCCTCAGCTTTTTAACCAGGCCTTCATCCACATCGCACACCACGAGTGACTGACTCTGATTGAAAATGAAATACAGAAACAGGAAAAAATGTTGTGATCACTTACATTTCAAATTCATCAGGATTTACGCATCAAATGTCAAGATTTCTCATCATTTTTGTGATGAACTAAAGCCTCAAGCCTAAAAAGGACATCACAAAAGCAGATTATAATAGTGTTGACCTGAACTGAACTAATGTGATTTAAGTAAGTGTTTGCATCCTCATAACTATTAGCTCCCCTTCTTCCTGGCAGTGTGCATCCTTTATTACAGCTTTACAATGTGCACTTATTTCTGCCATGACAGGAAGTACAAATGTGATGACGCTGTTCTGTAGAGTCTGTAAAACATGTGACTCATTTAAGGTTTTTCACTTTCACCTACTGCACAGAAACATTTTCAAAACTTTATCATGATACAAAGAAACACAGACAGAAAAATCAAAACTCTTGCACAGATTCTTTTACTTGTAATTGTTATTATTTGACTTAATTTTTTTTAATTTAATAATTAAATGGCACAAAAGGGTAAAAATCTGAATATATTTTTGGTGGCAAGACATCTTTCTGAGCTGTTAAACAGATGACAATTAGGGTACAAAATACTTTCAGGGTTCATGAAAAATCCAGAAAAGCCATCATATTTTCAATACCACAATTAGAAAAACACAGAAATTTGATGTATGCATCTAAAACTTGATAAATATAGCTTGTGTTTACAGTGGCATCAAGATTTCAGGGATGTTTAATGAGGGATTACACACATGAAGGACAGCTGCAGCATCACAGACTTTAGCTTTATGTGGTTTTCATGCATTTCCTCACTTCATTTGCTCATTTGCATGTCAAGTCACCAAGCCAGTGTTTAATTAAGAACGATCATGTCTGCAGGACTCGGTTTTCACAATATATGTACACTTTAAATCACAAAAAGTAAAAATTCATTTATCATTTTAATGTTCTTTTCGATTATCTATTTTATCATTACTGATGTTCTGACATTTTATATCAAATTCATGACAGCTTAACATCATAATGTTTAGCAAAACCACTTAATTAACACTGCAATTCAGGGATGGGGGGGAGATTGTTACCATGTTGGAATTTAACTGATTGTTGGAGGCGTTCAAGTGCGAGGTGATAATTCTGGTTAAAAATACACTAACTTCCTTTTAACTGTGCCTAATTTTGTACCTTAAGCTTGTACCTTGTATCGAATTTAGTTACCCTGTACTTGCACATGTGTAATGGCAATAAAGATGAATCTGAATCTAATGTATAGCTACTGTTACATTTAGTATCTGCATCTTAATTTTGGCTGTATTTGTCTGTTTGCGAGCAGCATAAGTCAAAAGGTAAAAGAGAGATTTGGATTACGTTTTCTGGTGACGTACAGTAGGTTATGGCTAAATTAAAGTTGTTTACTTTGCAAAACCAGGGAGTGTATTGACACAGTAAAGACACAAGTTAAACCAGGTTTTAGCAGAAGTCCAAACACCCTGCAGTTGTTCAGTAGACCACAATAAATCTGTCTTTACAAGATTTCATTGGCTGGAACCTGTAACGTCCACATTACATAACTCCAGCAGCACAAAGATATAAAACTCCTGAAGAGTCTGTGCAGAATCCCTGCATTCTATAAATACACCTTCATCAACAGATGGCTGGTGGGAGTCAGGATTTCACTGAGCTTACACACAAATCTCTGAAGATTAAAAAAAAGGACAGGAGTTTGTGTGTTTGGGACTCTTGAACAACCGGATGCAGAGGAGAAAAGATTACCATCAGTCCTGACTTCAAAAAAGCCGGAGGTGGCTACAGGTTTATTCCTCCTCCACATTCCTCAGGAAAACTTCAAACTACCCCTTTAATTTGATGCATCTTGTGTGTAAAATAAGGTGTCAGTGAGCAGAGTAGAGACTTAAACTGTGATGACGACGTGCGGCTACAAACAAAACAGGAAACCTGGGTTCATCACGACTGAGGCGAGCTAGCACGAAGACAGCTGCTCAAAGAAGACAAGTCTAAACACATCACTTCGAGCCACGTTACTACCGGAAGTCTGCCAGTTTGGTCTCTAAAATAAAAGCATCTGTCTGGAAACATCCTGAAGGCCCAAATAAGACCAATGGGCAACAACCGATTTGTTGGTCTGGCATATATCACAAAACACATACAAGTAGCACACAAATTTGTTACACTGGAGTTTGGCATTATTATATTTACTGCTCCAACTGATTATCCGTTTTTTATTTTAATGAGTTACAACTCCTGCCATTTAAAAGCAAATGACTGTGTTTTAATACAAATTGCAAAACACGTTACACATCATGTTCAGTCCTTAAATTACTAGGGACACATGATATTACCGACATGATATCGGTATGGGCAGATATTGTCTTAAAAATGTATAATCGGATATTGACAATTACACCAGGATCTGTCGATATGACTAAATGACTACAACAGTTTGCTAAACAGGCTGCTACCTCCTTGACTTCTATGCTGGCACCCTCTACAACTATGTAGAGGGTGCTCAATGTTTTAACTCAATGAAGAAAATGTCTATCTACATCTGCTCTGCATAAACAATATTAACATGCATATTGCGGGAGTTTAATGACAACTACTCAAAAATCTGACGTTTGGGCAAGGGTATTTTATTTTGAAATCAAACACCGGAAAACCACCGGAGCTTCTCTGTCTAACTTGATACGATGGACAGAGGGCGGAACTAATGGTAAGCTAGCAGGCTAACTGCTAGTGAACTATCGTACTTTTCCCCTCAACATTCCCCGTAACTTTAACAAAGAGCACGCGGCTGAAAAGCAAAAAACATAAAATGGCGACAGCTCTGTCGCGTCTACGTTAAACAACTTACCATTGTAGTAGAGTTGAGTTTCCCTGAAGCTGCTGCTGAAGCTGCTCTGAATAGCAGAGACGCTTTCAATGTATTTTTTTTTTAAATATATACTTCACATCTTGTGACTGCTTTGGCCAATCCCACACGAGACCAGCGCCCCCTTCCTGCCAAAGTTGGTCATAACTCAGTAATTATTAATGTCCTACTATACTCTTATGTCATTTACTCGTTTAATACAATTAAAACCAAATAAAGCCTGATAAATACACGCACAATAATGTTTTTTTTGTTACCTTTTCATTTGATCAAACACGTATTGTTCGTTTTATGTATAAAATGTGATTTATAAATTAAACTAGTATCATTATTTTCTATGAAATAAAAAGAAAATAAAGAAAATCCTGTGAATCCGGTAAAAAAAATAAAAATGGATGGATGGGGGACATGTTTTTTATTCAAACCACGAGAATGGTGGTTTCAATTTGGTGGTTTAGGTCAATTAAACCACTAAATTGAGTGGTGTGTATGTGTGTGTATGTTTGTATGTATGTGTGTGTGTGTTTGAGAGAGAGAGAGAGAGAGAGAGAGAGAGAGAGCGCGAGTGCGCGCGCGTGTGTGTGTGTGCGTTTGTGCGTTTGTGATCATGGCCCCGCCCTCCTCCGCAGTAGTTGTAGTTGTTCAGTGAAACACTTCCACCGTTAGCTTGTAGTCCAGTCCCTCGTAAGGCTGAGTTAGCAGGCTAACTGGCTTCTACAGCAGCAGCAGCAGCAGTAGCAGCTGGATAAAAACCACCGCCCTCACACCCGCTAGTCCTACTATCACCCGAGAGAAGTCCCATCATCTGGCGAGGTATCGTGTAATGTCATCGAATATCTACATTACGCTGTCTGGACACCAGGAAGCTAAAATAAGCCTCCTGAACGTGAACTGTTTCCACTTTACGGACTGCTAGCTAGCCGTTAGCTAGCTCCTTAGCCAACTGTCTAACAGCACTTAAGTACATATGTGAGGAGCTGCATCTTAATTTCATATTCAGATTAAGTTAGTGCAGTGTTTCCATATGTTGTCATAGTAATGTCCGAGCTGTTTTGACTCTGCCCAAGTGGACTTTGTCGATGACTAGTCAGGAATGGAAACATTTACCCTGCTATTACTCATAGCTTTCAGTTCAGTGTGACATGCCCTCCAGTGTCTGACAGCTTGTTATAAACGGTTGTTAGAGTCACCCACTAATGAAAGTTGTGTCTTGTGTTTTTGTGCTGTAGATCATGGCAGACTTCTCGGTGAGTTCATCTTTTAATGATGTTTACTGGTAATCACTGGGGAAAATAATAGGACTGCACAAACCTGCTGTATGCGATACAGTGTTTTGACTATTGTGACGCAATAATTAAAGAAATACTTGGGTAGAAATGTATTTTTACTTTGGGTTAACTGCTTATAGAATTGCCACTAACGATTGTTTTCATAATCGATTATTCTGTCAATTATTAATTAATTTGTTTGGTTTAAAAATATTTTTTGGTGTTTCCCAAAACTAGGGCTGAAAGAATTTGTATAAATATATAATTGTGATTATTCTCTGAAATTGCAATTGTGATATGATTAGGGATATAAGAGGGAATGGTCATTTGTCATTTCAATGACATTTAAAATGATTCCTGTGTGATATTTGTGCACATCTGTGAGAAACAAAGATGTTTTCTTCAAGTCTGTAGAACATGATGTGTACAGTTCAGGGCAATATTTAATATAAAATGGTAATTTGACACTTCATTTTGGCTTTAAGAAATATTGCACCTCATGTGATATTAAAATGATTGATTGATTAAATGATTGTTCAGCTGTACCCAAAACCTAGAAATGATCATGTTCTCAATTGTCTTGTTTTGTCCTTAAAACAACATTTGAATGATTTCATGGTCAAATGGAGCAATGAAACCAGTAATAATTCAAATTTAAGAAGCTGGAAAATCAGAAAGCTTTTTTAATTATTTAAAAAAAAATCTGAATCTGAATGATCAATTATCAAAATAGTGCACTATTAATTCAGTAATCGCATAATCGCTGCAGCATCTTTGACTGTCAGCTTTAAAGAGAAGGAAAGAGAGTGACTTTCTCTGTTTACTTCGCTTTCAGCTGTCAGATGCTTTGGGAGACGACACCCCACGCAAGGCAGAAAAAACAGGCAACACCAATCCAACTGCTCCTGCCGGTAACCCTCAACTTCCTGCAAACCCAGGATGGCCAGGTTCAGCCCCCGGAGCTCCCACCCAGCCTTCAGCCCCAGGTGGCTTCGCTGGGGGATCATCAGGCCCTGGAGCACCAGGCCAGTTCCCGTTCCCCTCTGGTCCTGGAGCACCAGGGCAATACCCTGGACCTCCTTCAGCACCTGGTGGGTTTCCCCCTGGTCATGGAGTACCTGGACAATTTCCACCTGCACCAGGAGCTCCAGGGCAGTTCCCCTCTGGCCCAGGTGCTCCCGGGCAGTTCCCCGGGCAGTTTCCGGGGCACTACCCACCTGAAGGAGCTCCAGGACAGCTACCTGGAGGCCCTGTACCATACCCAACTGGACCGTTTGCCTCTGGTCCCGGAGCTCCCCCTGGGCCTTATCCTAATGTGCCTTATCCAGGTGGCCAGCCAGGACACCCAGGAGGCAATGGCATGTATGGACCAGGAGGTCCTGGTGGATTCCCCCCTCCAGCTGGCCCTGGCTCTTTCCCTGCCTTTCCTACTGGAGGCTTCCCCCCAATACCCACTGGGTCATGGGGACCATCTGCAGGTGGTGGCTTCCCTCCTGCCCCTGGTCCCTTTGGTCCTGGGCCCATGGGTCCATATGGTGGGCCTGCTGCACCAGGAGGCATGCTGGTAAGTACCAACACTGCTTACAGATGGCACTACACTGCTTGCTTGCTTGCTGCACTTTTTAGGTGGTGTATTTTTGCTCTGGTGTGGAGTGGAACGTCTGTCTTGTGGTTCAGGGTGGAAAATGACAACCAGCTACCAGCAAAATGTTTTAAACTGGTGACAATGCTGCCACCTATATTCTGACATTCACTCGGATCATCTAAATATCCACAGAGGAGTACAGAATACAGTTAAATGTGTATTTCAGCTGTACTCTAGTACTTGGTTTCTCCTGAAATAGTCAGTGTGAATAATTTGGCATCTACCTAATGCTGCAGCTGGTGGAAAACAAACTTTTCCTGCTTGTTGGCGTTCACTGCTGGACAGGATGGTGAATTTTCTGTGCAGGCTGTGTTTGAATACTTGTTTCCGTGTCTTTGGCTCTGCTGGGGGTGCAAAGTAAAACACAATGCAGAATCAGCGGGTATTCAAAAGTAGTTATCAAAAAAATTTATTTTTGTCTTTCAGCCCAGATATAATCCGCCATATAACTGAAAGCAATGAGCACAACTTTTCAGTCGGACATGGACGTCACCTCCAGAATCAACATATGGTTTGATTAGTGCCAAAGACTGAATAGCGTACAGCTCAATCTACGTGGGAGATGTGATGTTTTAAAGACGTGCAATATGATTTAAAATTACATTTTTACACAAAATGCATGTGTAGTGTGTTACAACACATCTATATTCTCTATTAAAATCTCTGTTTACGCTTTCATCACTTTCACCGCATTGTTACTTTTGTACATGATTAAAGGTAAATGATGTTCTTTTCTTTACTGTCAATTTTGTACAGTTGGTGCCTTGATGTATTAAAACTTTGAACACATTTTACTTGGTCACTAATCATTTTGAATTGCATAACAGTGGAAAAGAGGCGATGACTCACTGGGGTGTGCAGAAGGAATGTGGGCAGGGTCAATGTTTTGAATAATGTTTAACCAAGAATTCCCTCTTTAATACCATTAAGTACATTGCTGTTGATTGTCACGTTCAGTCTATTGGTCATCAAATATGAGCATTTCTGTCTTTGTCCTTGGTTATATAATTTGTAAACACTTAATAGTGTCTGTTTTTCCTAATTTGGACGGGAATAAATCATTTTAAAAAAAAAGGATCGTATACACAGTAACATCTACCCTAAAATAAAACATAATACATAAATGTGTTGCCATGACCTAAAATGTAACCGTGTCTTGCAGATGGTGCCGTATGATCTTCCCCTTCATGCTGGAATTTTGCCACGACTTGTGATCACAATAGTTGGAGAGCCCTTACCTGGTGCAGACAGGTATGAACAGAAACCAAATCAAGATCTGGGTTATTGCCAAGTAGGATTTTACAAGCATGCAAGGAATTTGCTTGCTTGTAAAAAACTAACATAGAAACAAGTAGGGCTGTGCTATAAATATCCACACGACAGAATACAGTGAGGTACAAATTGCCAAAGCATGTAACACTTTAGTGACAGCAAGTGCTGTGATGGTTGTCCTGAGATAGAAACATCAGCAGAGTTCAATTAATGTGATGGAGTAAATACCTCAAACACATCCATTGCCCTTGCTGTGGAGGGTTATTAAAGCAGTAGTAAATATATTGAATTCTGTGTAGGATTGGGGCTGCAGGAAATACCCAGCTCTAGTAAGAAGACAGTGCCAAAAAGGCAAAGAATTAAAGTAAATTAAACTAAAACCCAAGTATAAGAATGAGTAAAAAGGCAATTAAAAGTTACATATGACGTAATTCAGCTGTAGTTGATACTGTCCACTGTAAAGATGTTTCACCCACATGAGACTTTTAATTCTGTAAGATGCTATAATCAATTCTCAATGATTCTTTTAATTGTATATTGGAAGAGTAATTTATTTTCCGTACCAGCACATCGTTCTACTTGTTTGTTTGTTTGTTTTTGTTAAATCATTCACAGGTTTCAAGTTGACTTCATCAGAGGTCCGGACGTCGTCTTTCATTTCAATCCTCGATTCCCTGAGCAGACGATTGTTAGAAATTCCAACCTGGGTGGATGTTGGGGACCCGAGGAGCGGGAGGGAGGCTTCCCGTTTGTTCACGGGCGTCGCTTTGAGGTAAAGTGCTCCGGTCATGTAACTGCAGTCAATATTCCAGCCTGTCATTATCAGCGTCACACACGTATACATGTACACACACCTATAGAGATTGAGATTAGGATTAGAGTTCAGAGGTTGTATAGCAAAAATATCCCAGATTAAACCACAAACACAGGAGAGGTTATCCATTTACAATCCTCATGAGGACAAATCAGGAACAACATTAGAGGAAGGAACCTTTGATCATCTCTCTTCACCTTTGTTCAGCTTGATTGTGTTTTCTCGTTGCTTTAAATAGCCATAGAAAGAAGGGAGTGGAACTACGATCTTAAACCCCGTGTGTCACACACAAGATACTGAACACATGAAATGAAAGTTGTATTTTATTTATTTATAGTGCAGACTTAACACCTGGGCCCACAGCTGAATATCACGACAGTGCAACTTCCAACAGAAGATGTCTAATTGTAGTATTTGTAGGAGTTGTAGAGCTTTATTGTCATCGTTAGAAAAGCAATGGTGAATTTACAGAGCTAAAAAAAAGCTATAAAAATATTAAATATTGTGTAGAAAAACAAATAGCACAAGGTTACCAAGGTTTTGGAGATCAGTGACCAAGTCTTTGTAGCGATAAGTTAATTAAAGACAGCGCAGTACTGAGCACAGCTGGACGCTGCCTCTCATCCTGATGATCTAGTCATCCATCTAATGCCCTTTAAGTATTTCACCAGAACCGGGACGACACAAACTGTGTTACACCAGACTCTGACCGGCCTCCTGGCCAAGAATGAACACAGTCTCTGAATCAACCTTCAATACACCGTAGTCTCTGCATCTAATCATCCCTCTTTTGTGAGGGTCTAGGAACAAAGTGTTAAAGTGTGACTAATGTAACCCTCAAAGTTAAAGTTGATGAATAACATCAATATTTAATAAGAGAGAGATGGCTGAAGATTAGGATTTTCTCTCACATGGTAGACATGTTTAAATAATAACAAAAGTAGATTAATAAAATATTGCTTAATATAATTGTTTATTTGTCCCAAACAGTATTCATTGCAATCACTGTTGTGGAGTAGGCTGTTCTTTAGAAGAGCTGTTGTATGTGTTTTACCCAACAAAGTTACCTTTTATACTAGTAATAAAGTGGTTTTAATCTTCAACATCCCCCTTTACTTGGCCAACACCGCTTTTAAGTTAAGTGAGTGCTGTGTTTGAAGGAAGACATTTGCATAATTTTGCTCTGGCATTTGGCCTCAGGCTTGTTCTAGCTTGGTTTCTGTTAGGGCTGCAGGTAATTGTTACTTTAATTTTCCTTTTAGTCTCCAGATAAATGCAGATATGAACGGTAAAAATTATAAAACGTAGGAAAGTAACAAAGAAAATTGAATCCACATATTGTTTTAATTATTAACAATGCAATCGAATACAGTTACAAGACGGAGCATGAAACTGATGCACACAGTTGAGGTGTGAAGTAAAATACATCATAAAAACTGCAAAGACAATGCAACACAATAAAAGACAGATCACAAAGCACACATACACTAACTTTAACAAGTTGTCGCACCTGACGTGGTGGTTTGCGTTGCTCTCCCCTCAGCTGAAGATCCTGGTGGAAGACGACATGTTCAAAGTGGCGGTGGACGGCACTCACCTGCTGGAGTACGAGCATAGATCCGGCGGACTGGAGGAAGTGACGCTGCTGCGCGTCATGGGAGACGTCGCCCTCTACAGCGCGTCCCCGAGCATGATCTGAGCCTCGGATCGAGTCATCCACTCGCTGTGCAGGAGAAATGCATCCAACTTTACCACTGTATCTCTGTTACTATAAATACATTCAAGTGCTCTGGTGCATTTGACGGAATCTGCGAGGCACAATAGTCGAAGTGCAAATATTTTGCCTTCCCTGCACTTCATCATTTATTACAAACCAGATGGCGGATGAACCCAGGTCTGCTCACCGTTATCCTTCTCTTTTTTTACTGGATGATGTCGCACTCTATATCCACTCACAGTTCAATATATTTTATAGCAACAGCATTTAAATCATGAATGAGATGAAGTGCATTTAAAATATAGATATTTTAAGGAAATACTAATTTATTCATAATGGAGGGAAAAGAATGTAGGTCCCAAACATTTCATATATTTCCCAGCAGTATGTCGTTTACAGTAAGTGTATGCTTATTATGCTGTCCTTTATATCAAAATCTTGATATGCCTTAGTAATGCATGAGAGTGTGATGCTGAAAATCAGCTTGGTCTTTTTTTTCGTGGTCTTATTTCAGTGCTGGCCAACACGCAGCAAGCTGACGATGAAGTTTAGTAAAAACGAATTTCAATACAAACTTTGATTCCCTCCTTTGTTCAGTGTTAATCCTCCCGAGCTCTCCGACCAGTGGGACAAACAATTTCTTTCTTTCCAAGTTATTTTATGTTGAACTTGAATCAAATTCTCAAAAAGTGAGGCTCGAATTTACTCATTAATTAATGGTTTCTGATTTGTCGCCAAAGATAACAGTGGTACAGTATTAACTTATTGTTTGTTAAACAAATACTGACTGATATTGCTGTTTTGTTCAGAATATTGTACAGTTTCCACAGGTTATGTGCACATGTAATAAATATCAGTTTCCCTGCCCAAATTTCCCTCTTTTCTTTATGACACTAATTAGTAGCTAATTATTAATTTTTCATTATCAACTAATCTATCATTTTCTTGATTAGTTGTTAGTCCATTGTCCACTTAGTTTGGCCCTTTGTTTTGGTCCTAGACCTCAAAGTGACGTGAATAAAAAAAAGTCCACAAACCAAAGATAACACAACAATAATCACTTTTACCTTTAGTTGATTAACAGTTGATAATCATTTCTTTTTTTATCCCTAGAATAGGGTATTTTTATACTCTGAGTTTGCTGGAATTGGAAACTGCTACTTATTATACATAAGACATATAGACTGATAGATGTGCCAACATTAACAGTTCACAACAGAAAAAAAACACACCACAGAAGAAATAAACAAGTCAATTTAAACAACATCAACGGCTGTTTCCATTGATAATTAACTTTAGTACTATTATTAATTTTCCACTATGTGTGAGCGTGTTTGCTGTTTTTAAGTTTTCTTAAAATATAAAAACGAACTGTCCAGGGTGTGCCCCGCCTATCGCCCCGTGTCGGCTGGGATTGGCTCGAGCCCCCCGCGGCCCTCGTGTGGAGGCTGCGGCGGTAGAAAATGGATGGATGGACGATTTATAAGTCAAAAGGCAGCCTGCAGTTCCCGCTCAATCCACCCAGGGGCAGCACAAGCACATGCCACCGACTGTACTGAGAGGAAGCGAATCGAAACTGCTGAATGAGTTCACCTTCAGTTTAACTGTTACTTCAGTGCTGTGAGTCTCCATGATTTCCCTCTGAGCAGCACTCATTTTAATCTTTACCTGGTGCGTGGACAAAATGAATGGCTCTCTGCGCTCCACGGACAACGTGGTGGACATGAAACTAAAGCGAGGACCGGCAGGTGAGGAGATAACTTCATAGTTAGCAGGCAGCTAGCTGTCAAGCTAACTGTGTGTGCGCGCGCGTGTGTGTGTGTATGTGTGTATATATCCGCATCACAAAGCTAAAGGCTAATTTGGAATAAAAAATGAAGCAAACTTCATCCCAGCATGTGTTGTCGTTTACTCTAAACAGTGAAGCTAAGTTAAAGGAAGCAGATTAAGGTCATGTAATAGAGGGTCATTAATATATAGTGACTTTATAGACTTTGACGCAGTGTAAAATGCAGAAAAGTAACGGCCTCTCAGAGCACAGTGACAAGCTGTTGTTTCACTGAAACCAGTGACGATGTTCAGTTCACACAGTTTATTCGATTTAGAGAAAGAGTCGGCTCTGATTTGCATTCACACTTGGGGAGTGTTATGTAACGAGCCCCCAAGTGGCCTTTCATTCTCTGTTGGAAGGATTCATCTTAAACTTTGACCCATTCAGATAAATACAATCAGGTCAACAACTTTCGCCCCCCTGAGCTGATGTGTACATTGAATTTTACTCAAAATTGTTTTGCTCCTTCAGTAACGTTGTTGTTGTTTTTCAATAGGCTTGGGCTTCAACATAGTTGGAGGTGTGGACCAGCAGTATGTTGTGAACGACAGTGGCATTTATGTGTCCAAAATAAAAGAAGATGGAGCCGCAGGTCTGGATGGAAGGCTGCAAGAGGGCGACAAGATCCTGGCGGTAGTGGAAGACTTTTACTAAAAGTTGTCTTATTTTGGAATGTGCAGGACATAGAGGAGGATATTTAGTGCGATACCTCATCAGCACACATTAAAAACACTTAAATGTTCAGTAAGTGGTTAGTTAAGTGCAAAGTGTACCTTTTTAGAATCAGGATCGTTAAATGTCTGTGCCTTAAATTATGACCTCCTCACTGTCATACTCTAGAAAGTCTCATCACACAATACAGTAGAGCATTCTTTGATTAACAGAGAGAATCAGACAGATGAGAGCCAGAGAAAGCGTGCTAAAATACATATAGCAGACTTACTTGCAAACACATTTTACTACAACACATCTTCATTTGCTAGTGACCTGTCCAGGGTGTGACCCCACCTTTTGCACTTTGTCACCTGGGATTGGTATCCAGCTCTCCCACGACCCTCATGTGGAGGATAAAGTTGTGTAAAATGAAATAAATGGACTGACGGACGGACATCTTGATTTCACCCACAGCCCATAACTTATCTTATCCACACCGCACAAAAAGTGCACAACATTTTTGGTGGTGATCCAGGCATAAATTGAGGATTTCTGACTAACGCTTTTGTTTCATGTTGGTTCTTGACCTCAGATTAATGGAGTCCAGCTGGAGGATCTGACACATAAAGCTGCTGTGGATCTGTTCAGGATGGCAGGGGAGGATGTGGAGCTCCGTATTCTCAAAAAGGTCAGAGGCATGATGTTTTCAGTTTTCAGAATGTGTGGATAATAAAGGATGTGCATAGCCTGGCAGACTAATCATAGCTTTGTCCTGACAGTCACCAAGCTACAGCCATTAAAATGAAAGAAAGGATATTACTACGGTCACACTGTAACAGAGATAACTGAGGCCCCTGTTTTGTTTTGTTTTTGTTCTTAGAAAGTTTTCCATAAGCATTGCATGGTTTCAGGAAGCACAAAGCCACTCTTAACACTCTAGTACTTATGCCAGGCCTGTTTGTGGTGCTGTAAGGTTCCCAAAGAAATGCACCAAAAACAGAAAAGAAGACGGAAAGCACATATACAAAGATTGTGTACAAGATATAGAATAAAGTCTAATTAGATTAGAGAGGTGTAGTCTATGACATAATCATTTCCCCAAAGTTATTGGTTGTATACATGAAAACATAAGGGTAGCGTTTTGAGATTTTTTTCAAAAACCCATTCCATGTAGATAAAATAGTTGATTTGACACGTTTGTGGATTCTCCTTTACTTGTTAACTTGTGATGAACTGTATGTGGCGTTTCTATTCATTCATGCTTCCAAATCTCTGTTTTGCAGTCGCCCCCTCACATGAACGGAACCTCAGACTCACAACCTGAACATCACTCTCCAGTGTTTTCTCTGGGATTACTGCTAGCTCTAGCGGGAGCCGCCGCCATCTTTTCATTCATTTACACACGACACACTAGGAAACACTTTTAGCTCCGCCATTTACTGTCTCTGTGGTATTTTAAGATCAAAAACTTCGCTAAAGGCCAAAGAACCTAAAGAGAGGGGGGAAAAAACTCTAAACAGTAGACCTTATTTTTTTATTAGTCAGTGTTGGCCTTTCTCCATGTACATTCTCATGTGATTTAACGGTTGCTTCTTATGCTCTTTCCACAAAAATAACCTCTTATATGTAGCTTTGTGACGTACACAGATAAAGAAGGATGTACATGTGACATCCCTGCTGCTGAGCTGAGCTCACGCAGAAACTAACGGCTTCCCAAACGCGTGAGATGTCGGCAGAAAATTCCAACGTTGGGCCATTCAGTAACTGAGAGTTTTAGTGAGTGGCAGATATGAGCTCACGTTCCTTCAGCTTTCATGAATTCCATATGACTGGGTTTTGATTCTCATTTTGCATTGTTGTACAGGCGCATAGCATCCTTCTCACTTCCTTTCCTCAGCCATCATTCCACTTTTCAACATGTTCTCATTTAAAAAAAACAGGTGACAAATACAGTTTAATGCTGTCCTTTTCAAAAGCAGCTCAGACTCTACAGCTTCACACCGTAGATTATAGAAAACATTACTAAAACAAGAGGAAACGATGCATTTATACACTATCTTCAAATGCGGATTAATACACATAAAGCGTGATGGTGATTATTTCCAGCACTAGGACTGTTTATCCTTTATTGACTCAAAATTCAAATACTGTGGCCAAGTGTGTCTTTATGAAGTAATAACGTCATCTTGTGTGGCTCATTTTTAATCATGTTTGCGCAACGGTGGAACAAGATACATATATCTTATATTTGTTTATAAATTTAGTTCATATTTGTGAGGAAAAAATATAGATAATCGGTTGTTCACGGTATCACCAAGTATCACTCGTTCACTCAGGGTCAACTATTAAATATATATATATATGATGGGGTGAACAGTTCACTTGCTAATACTCGGTCAAGGGATGCTGCCATATTCGTGTCACTGCTATTTTAAAAACATTCTCCTCATTTTTCACAATCATGTACCGTCTGTTTAATGACTTGTCTTGTGGGTAAGAAAATGAAAAGTGAGGAAATGAGTGTTTCTTTTGTGTGAAGGACCAACGGCGTAATTCTCAAAATCGGCTCCATTTAACGGGGACCTTTCTAAGCAAACTGCAACTATAAATGTTAATTGTTATTATTTTTGCACTATTCAGAGTCATCAATCATGTTCCAGTAAAAGTTCAAGTATGAGATGAGGGTGTATGAATTGAGATTTGTGTTTGGTTGCTCCGCGTCTGTCGACATGTGTTTGTGTTTGACTGTTGTCGTGTTGTAAATACATTTCATGTCGCTCTGCTGATCGGGGACTGTGAATATGTGCAGTATGCCAGAGGAGTAGATCACATGCACTACATAATGATGCAAATACTGTGTGTTTGACATCCAGGCACCAATTAAAATTCATGTTGAATTCACCGCACTGTATTTTATGTTTTCTTACTCATTTCTGTATTTTCCGATACTGTATGCTTCTGTCAGCAAAGCAGACATTTTCTAACCTCCGACATGATTTCTATAAATTAAAAGTTAATAAGGTTTTCGCTGACCAACAGTACTTAACTGGTAATTAACTGTAAAGTTTAGATAATGGAATACTTAACAATTTTCACTGACAGTTAAGTGTTGTTTTTGTGTCTCATACTTTTGACTTACTGAAATTGTATCATTTTGTCTCAGAAAATCTTCATAGATGATTTATTTAATGGGACAAAGGGCCCACATCTGTCTAGTTAGCATACATCAAGCGTATGCTAACTAGACACATACTGTGTTCTTCCTCAGTATGTTGTGAATTTTTCGCCAAAAATATTTTGTTTGGTGAATGTTTTTGTGTAATTCTGTCTGCAGAGAGAAAAAGCTGATAGGAAATGTGAGAAAATAATGACAAATACTCACGTAACCTATTATATTTTAATTGTTTTGGGTTTTTTTAGCTTATTGAACGACGGTCCAAATCCGGTAAGTTTGCACACGTCAAATACAAGATGTCGTCTTTTTAACCTCCAAAATAAAAGTGAGCCACTTGCTTTTAATCGCCAAAAAAACAACGCCAACACAAAAATGTTTTTTATTGAACCAATTTTAGTGTTTTTCAACTTTAAGTTTATGTTACATGTGTACGTTTTTGTATGCTTTTTAACACATTTTACGTTATGAATGGTACATTATAATATTTATTATTATTATTATTATTAAAGTGTTTAGTAAGCACTTCCACAAACAAAACAACGCCCTTCTCCACTATAGCGGATGTAAAAACCTCTCGTCAGCTGTCGGAGATGTTGTCTCGGGGGCAGATACTGTATGATGTAATCAAAATGCTCCAGGCTCTACACACACACACACACACACACAGAAGGCATACGGATGGATCTCAGCTGCTCTTTCTCAAACATAATTTAACCCCCATCATCATCATCATCGAGCACTTTGGACGGAAAGGGTTCGGTGTCATGTGGTGGAGTTCTGGACCAGAGAGTAGCTGGTTGTGTGGCATCAGCAGCAGCAGCATGAGCATCAGCAGTACCGGCCGGGGATGCTGCTGCTCCTGCTGCTGATCCGGACTCCTCCTCCTCACTCTCCTCCTCCTCCTCTTCTTGTTCGGCAGTGGTCGGCTTCAACATCCTGCGCGTAAAAATGGCCTCGACGTCGGTTCTCCTGTAGCCGCCTGTCCCCGCTTCCTTCTCCCCACCATGACACGAAAGTCGCCTGCTTCACATTTCCACACTTGTAGGCCTTTTATCTCAATCACGGATGACATTGTAATCTCTGGTGTGATATTTTGACCTGTTGTGCTCGCTTTTCATACATCCTCCTCCTCCTCCTCCTCCTCCTCCTGTCTGTGCGTAAAGCAGATCTGTGTGGAACCTGGATCTGAGGAATCTGAGCCTCTTGTTTTCCTCCTCTCTCGTTGCCATCATGGATCTGTGAGTTCTCGCCTCAGCTGCTTTGGGACATTTTTCTCGGGTTTTACGCACAGATCTGCAGTGAGTCGCTGCTGCTGCTGCTGCTTCTGCCGGGAAGGAGATGAGCAGCCGAGGCTTGACCACCTTCAGTGTGGAGGTGTGGAGGTGCTGCTGCTGCTGACCGCCTCAACAAACGTGGAGAGTGGGGACGTTTTTCCATTTCCTACTCAGGTTTAAACCATGGCCAGTGAACCTGTCATCCTCAACGTGTATGATATGGTAAGAGAACTGCATTTACATCATTTGTATTTCTATATATATATATATATATATATATCTCCACTTCCTGTCTTGATATTGACAGTGAATGCATCACTGCATATACTGTAACAGGGCCCACTGCACACCTGTTTCACCCTCACAGCTGTGTTCATGTTGCAAACAGCCAAACTGGATTAAAGGGCCAGTGTGTGAGAAATAGTGACATCATACGGTCACACTGTTGATTTCTCCACTCACCCCTTCCTTTCCCAGGGGGTCAGGAAACTACGGTGGCGTTCACAGACCAAACAAAACATTGTTCTTCTTCATGTGTGTTGTAAAGTATCGATGAAATGCGTGCTCTTCTTATTTTGTCCGTTGGGGCTGCTGTAGAATCATGGCGGCACAAAGCAAGGTCTTTGTGTCTACCCCAACCCATACTGGAAACTCTATCTCTTTTACGCATGTGTAAAGTGGGATTTTATTGTTTTAGTTTACCCCTAACCCAAATCTTAGGGCTTAGAGGTTGTTCTGTTAACTGTTCTAAAACAAATTGGCTTTCCACTATGGATTGAGTCGTGACAGTCTTGCACAATGTACAAATAAAGTCTAGTCTTGTCCCCACTGAAAACCAAACAGTTTTTTTTCTCTTAAAGCTAATATACACGTATGCAAACATACATATCTATAGTTTATGTAATATCTGTCAACAAACCCTCCTAAATGTTAAACACGGGAGCTGGAAAAGGGAAAATGTTTAGTTTAGTTTAAATGAAATGTTCACACACAAACACACTTAGTGTTATCCCTTACCTTAGGACTTGCAGGTCCTGACAAGGTCAGTGTTTATGAAAACCAGA
This sequence comes from Solea senegalensis, assembly GCF_019176455.1. Lineage (NCBI taxonomy): Eukaryota > Metazoa > Chordata > Actinopteri > Pleuronectiformes > Soleidae > Solea > Solea senegalensis. The sequence continues at coordinate 5,895,054 of NC_058036.1, forward strand.
AAAGGTCCTAAAGAGGTAACAAATTTGAACACACACACACACATCATCATCATAAGCCCACACACAGCAGTAAAGGACCAGAGTCTGCCTGATCTTCTCATGCTGTACCGCTGAGCACCATCCTGTGTGGATATTATGCAACACGTTGCCGTGCATGCTGAGAAATGCTCCATTTACTGCGATAAATGCAGTAAATACAGAATGTACATACATGATATGTAGTTTATGTAACGCAGCTGTAAGTGGTTGTGAGGACATAACGAGTGTATAATAATTGAACTATTGACACCTCGAGTAAATGTTTAATTCGCGTTTTTTTAATTGTTCTTATTGTTATAACACACACATCTCTCCATTTATTTGTCTCTGCACACACACAACTCATAAACCTCTTTATAAACATGTTACATAAAAAGTCAATGATGGACTGATCTGTTGATTGATCTCTCAATTAAGCGAGTACCTGTTTGGTCCGTAAAATGTCCCAAACCTGGAAATGATGACGTTCTCAAATGTCTTGTTTAGTCCACAAAACAAAATGATTCAATTTCATTATTCAAAATTATGTTTAAATGATTTCTTTGTCAAATGGTGCAAAGAAATCAGAAAATATTCACATTTAACAAGCTGAAAAATTAGATGGCTTGATTTAATTGTTGAAAAAAATACTTAAACTGATAATTGATTATCAAAATACTTGACAATTGATTTAGTAGTCGATGACCAATCAATTAATCGTATAATCAGTGTTTTTATTATGGATGCAAGAGGCAGCCATTTGTTTGGGAGAGGCCTTACAGTTAAAACTTCCCACCAGGAACTCAGAAATTCTGAGTAAAACGGGAATACTATTATTATACTCGTTTGTGTGTGTCACGTGTAAAACGAACTCACCGCTCATGTTGAGTAGGTACTATTTTGTGGAGGGAAACCAACCTAAACTGTGCTGTGCCGTGCTGTGCCGAGGTGAGGCGAGCTGGGACCGTAGGTGGAAAAAGGGCTATAGTGGTACAAAATGACAGTCTCCATAAAGCCAGGCCCTTGCCTACATGTAAAATGATTAATTATTCTCAGGCTACGTAAAACAACTATTTCTATATTAAAGGGATTATTCACTTCAATCTCAATCTCAGCCAATAAACCAATACATTTGACCTTTTAAAGGGTCTCACTTTGAGTGAGTTGAATCCAGTGGAGTGGAGGTCACAGCAGAAACATGAGATTATTGACACAAAGTGCAGCCGTGGAAATGGTCTTATTGTAGCTTGGAAATGTGTTCCATTATTAATAGCGGACAGCCGGGGCATCGTGGGTAGCTCTTAGCATGTTGTCTCGCTAGTTTGCGAGGGACTGGGAGTGTCGGTGGGTGTGGGCTGTGGGCTGTGGGGAGCTGAGTCTGTCCTGCCACACATAATCTCCCGATTGTCTGCAGTGAAAACCGGCAGCGAGGCTCAAAGCATGAGCAAGCGAGATTGAGATTGCCCTGTGTTTGATTTCCTCTGGTACCCTCTCATTTGTTTTTAATCACAGCTTAAAATCATTTATTGAACCAATTTAAACGCAGTGTTTTTCATTTACATGCTTCATGTATCATAGTACTTAAACTAAAGGCCACTCCACAAAAGATACTTTCAAAATAATCCGAATCAAACAACGCAGGCATGATTAAAGAATATTGTGAAAAATTACCAATAACGATCACATTTAAGGTCATATCCTTAGAACATCAGTCATTTATATGTTTTAAACATTTTAAGTAAATTGGTGATGAAGTTACCTTGATAAAACTTACGTAAAGTACTTCAACATGATAATGTGTATTTAGCCAAATAAAAAACATTTTGTTCAATGAAGTGAATTATACTATATCGACTTAATCCAAAATGCATGTGAAGTAGTTCAAGTTTGCCTTAATTTCCTATTTATCCTGTATAACCACTGCACACAGTCAACAGACGACTGTAGCTTTGCCCTATAGCCACTGTACAAATATGCATGTGGTATATTTAGTTGTTCCTTTTTTGTAATAATTAGAAGCCACAAATTGAAAATAACGCGTTTGGGTTATTATCGTCTAAAGTGCCAAAATGCCACAGCAGCTTTTCTCCTGAGGAGTATAATCAGTGAAGTGATGACTGTGTTTTCTCTTTTCTCTGGCTTGAAACAGCACCTGTGTGTGTGTGTGTGTGTGTGTGTGTGTGTGTGGACATTTTGACCTTTGAGTGGTCATCAAGACTAGAGAACATTTAACATCATCATCTAACCCTTATCCTTAACCTAGTCCTAATTCTTACCCTGAACCTCGTCTCAACCCTCAAACAGCCCTTTAAAATTGCGAGAACCAGACAAAAAATGTCCTCATCACGGTCAAAGTGTCCTCAGGAAGGTTTGTCCTCTTCACACACACTGGTGCTGTAAAGCTGCTTTACATTACAGTTTTACCCATTCACTCACTCACTCACTCACTTACTCATTCACACATCTTTCATACCCATTTGCACCGAGCCACCGTGGCCCCAGACCATTAGTTGATTTAGGTTAGAATAAGGGGCTTTTTATCCTCACAGAGAAGGAGTTTGTGTGTGTGTGTCAATATAACTCTTGATTGATTGACTAAAATGTCTCACTCGGCCTTCTCTTCCTCTCTTTCCCTGCAGTACTGGATAAATGAATACACTTCCAATCTGGGTATTGGAGTTTTCCACTCAGGCATCGAGATTTATGGCAGAGGTAAGACTAAGGTTTTGCCTCTGCGGCTGTGAAAGCTCTTACACAGAGTGAACATGAGATTTTTTTTTTACAGAGACACAGATGAAGTCTGGCTTTAAAAATGTCAGAATGTTGTTGTGTTCCTATTAATGTGACCCCATTTCTCTGGGTTGAGTCACCGCTGACTCACCGGGCATGTGGTTTAAAAAAAGAGGCAGGAGCCAGCATGAAACGAGATCACTGGGAATTCTATCACGCTCCTGCAACCAGAAATACTGTCTCTGCACCGCAGGAAATGGAGTGATGGTAAAAATTCAAAGAGGAAGTTTCTTTTAATGCATCTTCGGCGTAATATACAGAGCTTGCTGAATATTTTTGTAATTTAACCAACGATTTTGTGTACGGTGTTAATATCCATCTTCACAAGAACATTTTGGTAGATTATTTAATTTAAAAAAGGAAAAAAGACAACAAAATATACAAAGATCTATGCACGCAAACATGGGCGTTTGCTGTTAATATAAATGAATAACTAACTAAGAATTGAATCAATTGTGTCTCTTTTGTTGTAATCACTGTTTGCCAGTGTCGTACTGCAGTAAATACAGAGCAGGGAGGCCTGCAATTAGCCAGGCCTAATGATTTAAATACAGTGTGACTGTGATTAACTCCCTCTGTGATTCTGTGTAATTACAGCTATTTAGTGCTTTTGTTATCAAAGTGTGAAAGTATTGGTTCATGCGTCTCTGTCCCTCGCAGAATTCGCATACGGGGGTCACCCGTACCCTTTCAGCGGCATCTTTGAAATCAACCCGGGAAACGCCGCGGAACTGGGCGAGACATTCAAATTCAAGTGAGTTCAGCCCATACTGTACTGGCAGCTCCAGTTTAGCATACAGTGAAACGACTGTGACGTTGTCAGCGTAAATGGGAGGAGATAACAGTTTCTGCCTCTCAACAGGGAGGCCATTGTTCTGGGCACCACAGACTTCACGGAGGACGACATAGATAAAATCATGGAGGAGCTCGGGAAAGAGTTCAAAGGGAACGCCTACCATCTAATGCACAAGAACTGCAACCACTTCTCCTCCTCGCTGTCAGAGGTCAGTCTGCATGCACTGTATGTACCAGTGGTGTCGTCTACGTCTGTAGTTCTCAAACATTTTATACCAAGTACCACCTGAGAAAATAATGCGCTCTTTAAATAACCCCATTATCTTCAACATTAAAATGCAGTGGTTACTTTTCACCAAGATAATTCACTCTCTCATCATCCTCCTCCTCCTCACATATATTTCACACACTGGTATACTGAAATTAGATTAAAATTAAGCAAGAGATAAGGTATTGTTTTACACACTGGTGTATACAGTAGAACAGTATTTCTGATTTTCCTCCTAGTACCACTAGAGGAAACTCACGTACCACTGGTGGTACCACAGTTTGAGAACCATGGGTCTGCGTGATACACTTGTATACCCTGTATACCCACAACAAAAGAACCAGGATTTCCATATAACCATTTAAAATGATGCATGGCTACATATCAACAGTGCCGGCCAAAGCCTTAATTGGGGCTTAAGCAGAATTCGATTTTGCCCCCCCCCCCTCGACTATTATTGATACAAATGCAACACTATAAATTGCATTCATTTAATTAGTCTTATTTACACCAAACCAGTGTCACTCTTGTTTTTAACCTCAGAGCATTATTTTGTTTAGATGCACAGTTTAATCGAGCTAAGGCCGACTTAAACAGGCAATCTGGCTCCACCTCCTTAGGTGGCGCTGCATCTCTCTATAAGCTAGTGTATATTGAATCAGTTTCCTGTTGACCTTTATGTCACAGAAAAATGAACAAGACTAGCTTGATTTTAGTCAGACTAACGTTTTTACATGACATTAAGAAAAACAAATTATTGTCTTAGTCCGACTAAAATCGGACTTTTAACATGCATGTAAACACACTGACTCTGTGTGAAGGGTGCGAATTTTGTCACAGACACAAAAACAAAAAACTGCTTCACTGAGAAACACACAGAGAGTCATGTGGAGACGAAAGGCTTAACTTTAATGTTCTTTTACAAACAGGAAGTCAGGATTTAAGTCTGGGAACTGGAGCTTCATAATCCATGCATCCTTTGTTTATCATCACATATTCTGACCCTTTTTTTTTCAGCTGTTGTGTGGGCGGGAAATCCCTCGCTGGGTGAACAGACTGGCCTACTTCAGCTCCTGCATTCCTTTTCTGCAGAGCTGCCTGCCCAAGGAGTGGTTAACCCCGGCTGCCCTGCAGAGCCACATCAGCCTCGGCCTCCACAAAGAGGACCAGAACGAGTCCAGCGACGAGGACCCTTCGTCACCGTCCGGTGCCACCGCCGGGTCGGGCTCTTCGCACAGCTGTCGCCACACGAGGGTGTGAACTGGACCTGCTTGCCCCTCAAAAAACACACACTGACCTCTGGACCTTCCTGCCACTACTGCTAATGACTCAAGTGGCATTTGTAGGCTTGAACAACCACCTGACCTCATACTGTTTGTCCTCTGAGTAAAGAGGCGGGAAGTGGAGTCTCCTCTTTGTGACGAGAGCGTCAGACCTACAGCACAGAGAACATGTCTGCCCCTTCTACAGATCGCATGAAGACAGAGGTGGACTCCAACTGATTTCAACAACAACCACTTGTAGATCTGAAGTTTCTAGTATGTTGTTCTTAGTCTTTTTCCATGAACTTTTAAACCTTTGTCAGCCTTGTTCCCCGCCCTGCCTTCAGAGCTGCTTTTGTAGAGTATGTAGAGAAACACCAGAAGCTCCTGACAGTGACGCTAAATGGCATCTGTTTAAATTGAACAAGTTCTCATTCAGTAACCTCTTTGTGGCCTTCAGTTGATATAGTTGACTCTGCTTTCTTTGTGTGGAGCTTTAAGTAGATGACTTCGGCCATTTTAGCAGGTTAACGGGTTGAAGAGGATTGGACTGTCCCGTGATTTCAAACAGTTGCATGTTGAAAGAATTTGATAATGCATCAAAATACACACACCATATCATCTCTCCCCTCCTTTCTTTTAACATAAGGTCTCAAGTGGGGCTCATTTTAAACGGTACGCTGACGATACAACCAGTTTATCAGCCGTTAAAAGGCAAATGATGTTCAGTTTCATTAGACACTGTTCATACAGCCTTGGGCAGCCAAGTCACTACCTGTGAACACAAACACAGACAAAGTCATGCTGCCACTCTGACTATTGAACTGACTTTGGACCCACTATCTTTTTTGTCACACTTTTTTATCCAAATGGTATTTATATTATACTGGTACAATTACTGTTTTCACCGTTAAACTGGTACAAAAGACTGAGCGAGGAAAGCAGCATTTCAGTATTCCTCTTTAAACTGAAGTCATCATAAAGGGAGTAGCTCCACATTTTTGGAAGTACTGTGCATTTATTTACTTGCTCTCAGAGGAATAGATGTGAAGATCAATACCACTTTCATATCTGTACAGTGAATATTTAAGCTACAGCCAGCAGCCTGGTTAGTTTAGCTTAGCATAAAGGCTCTTCTCCAAAGGTAACAAAATCTGCCTACCAGCACACATACAAATCTATAATTTACATTTTCCAAGGTCCTATATCAATCTCCTCCTTCATCAGGTGAGACTAAGAGCATTTCTCATATCTTGAACATCATATTTTTTTTGTTTTTCATTGATTTTAAGTACTGTGAACTGAAACTGTGACATGTTTACGGATACAAAGCTTTTTAAGCAGAGGAGTTAAAAGACACATTTTTACAAAATGATGTTGCTAAATGTCAGAGGTTGGGTTTGTTGTAGTGAGAAGGTCTGATTTTCATTAAGGGAAAATACTGTATGATGTCATTTACTTATTTGTAATCATAATGGACTTGGCATGCATTCAATTAGGCTATTTCCCCTCTAATATTACTGACGGTAGTGATTATACTGATCATGGTAATGGTTGCAAACATCAGGCTCCTTGTGATTTACTAATTTCCTGTTGCTTGCTTTGATTATTTCAAGCGGTTTGAATCGTTTCTTTGCCATTGATCCTGTTGTGGTGCGTTCAACGACAAGTGACCCTTTCTCAGGATGGATGGAAATCACATGACTTTGTAACAACGATAGTCGTCTCACTCCTGCTGAACACCTTGATCTTAAAAGTGCAAATTAATTATCAGACTTAAATAAGCTGTAACCTACTTTGTTTTTTTGGTGTTCAGATTATTTGTCCTCTATTTTCTTTGTTTGATAGTTTCTTTGTTCGATGCTTGGACTTGATAGGGCTGTACAGTGGTCAGTATTTCATGCCCACAAGTCTCTGGCATTTTCTGCAGAGCAGATCAGACATGTATTTTCTATCGTACTGTGTCAACCTCAACCATGTATTTCCCTTTCCTAACCCAAGACAATTTGAAGAATGATGATATAGCACTAGAATAAAGAGATGGATAACCACATCATGTTTTGTAGTTTTTGTTTTAGTCTAAAATTGATGCTAGCACACTGTGTAATTCTGAAAGATGACAGATTTGTCCATTTTTGCCTCAAATGGGTGGTGTGTATGGCAATATTGGATTTATCTTGGTATTATCCCAATAAAGTATGCTTTCACTGGATTAGTGAGAAACATTCACACGTTCATATCGAGCATTTTGAGAATCTCACTTAGTCAAGATTGTGAATTGCAGGTATGTCCTCTGTCTGAGGAATTTATTGCTCAAACATAATACAGCTGATGATCAAATGGCCTGATTTGATCTGACCATATTATCTTTGTTAGGAGATTAGGGCTTTATTCATTGATTCATCCACCCCATTTATATCCATGAGGTTAGCCTAAATAACATAAAACCTTTGTATACTGCAATACTACACTCACATGGTTCAGTCCCTCCATAAAACAAATAAACTACTTTTCCATGAAGAGGCAATTAATAATTGTGTTTGGTTTACTTACATTAAACAGGTATATAAAAAGTGCAATTGTAAATGTGTGTGACTGTGTGTATTTGTATTTCTTCAATCGTGAGTAATCATGCTCTTCTTGGTTTTGGTGTGGGGGGACCTTTGATCTGTTCCCTCAATTAATTTTGTATGAAAGAAAACTTGCAGAAAAGCTAAATGTTTAAGTATAACGATATCAAAATGGATGTAATGGTAGCGAAACACCCGAATGTTTTGATGTCCCCGATTTTACCCGTTAAAATCGGGTAAAAATGTAGGAGAATACGACCACGGATCATACAAAGAAATGGGTCTTTACACTTTTGCTCAAATACGAAAACATTGCCTGGGTTGCCAAATCCATGTCGTTTCCTCTTTAACTGTTTCACTAAACTCCATTTATTTTTCTATAAATTGTAAAGACAATCAACCTAGTGTATTTAACCTGGAAAGAGTGTATCTCTTGTTGATGTAATTGATCAATACATGTTATGCAACACGTGTTCAGGCAATATCAACGTGTAAACTCGTTAAACTCGCCAAACCGGAACTGGCAACCCGAAGAGAGCTCTTCTTAGTCCTGCTTCTTTGCGCCTTAGACTCATTCGCCATTTTGATACAGTCGAGTGAACGGTGCGGCGAACGGTTGCAGCTAACCAGCGACGTAAACGATACTCTGACGATTTAAGGACACCATTTGGGTAAGTTTTTTAATCAAAGTTAAGCAACAAAATTGTGCATATAAAGTGCATATTTTTTGTAACTTATATGTCCGTGGGTTTCGTTCATTTCCAACAGCTAATCGTGTCTCGCTAACGCTTGTTAGCTTTAGCCGACCTCGAGGCGAGCTAAAGCCACCGTGGAAGCTCGACGCTAAACATGTACTGTTCACATTTTAATAGATAGTCTCCCTGCAAAATTAGAAAATAAATTAATATGAAAACGTTCAGGGATTGGATTCCACCTAACGTTTGTTTTTCTTAACCGACAAACTGCTTTCATAGAATTATGTAAACGTGTCCTCAGGCGCGAGTTGGGCCTAGATTCAATTTTACATCCTGTGGCTAAGGGAGTGCTCAAATTCAACTGAAATACAAAATACTGCATTTTGAAAATACCCCGATAACTATTAAAACCAGTACTGTAGACATTACATCGAAGTTAATTATAGGCGTGTAAATTAAAGCGGGAGTAAGGGCCCGTATCTGTAAGACCATGTGGTTTTGCACGTTTTTGTTCTCAGAAACTTGTTGCCAATTGCTGAGCGTTTTAGTGGGTGAAGTTAAAGCGCCGTATTCTCTCTGCGTTATTGTTTTAAATACAAATTTAGACTCTAAATATCATTAGAGAGAACATGCCGGATATAGAGCTTTTGTCACAGAAAACCACATGTTGGTCGCCCCCCGTAAATGTTTTTAAAACATACATATTCATGGTGGTAATGGTTAACCCGGGTCAGTTTTCGAATGACGTTTTTGACAAATTAAAAAGTCTAAAATCGCTGACTCATTATTTGTGTCAAAGATCAGGTACTATTAAAAGCAGCAGGGTTTACGTAACTCGTTGTGGGGGATGAGACCTCGGTGTTTTGTTAAACAAAGCTGTGATTCCACAAATTAAACCAGTTTGACCAGAACTTATTTATCTCCAGTTTTCAGTGGTGGTCGAACTGTTGCTTGCATACACCAATAGATCGAGTTCACTGTTGAATCACAACATGAACCTAACTGCATAAAAATGCAAATGATTACTTCCCTACATGCTAAACAAAACAATCGGGAAGTCAATTGACAAAAGCAATAAGAACTGCATCACTGCAGTTTTACATTGAAGGTTATTTTTTGTCTGAGACAAGTGTATTGTATTATGTTCTTTGACAAAAGTTACACATTGACTTCCACCTCCCCTCCTGTTGTGGTTAAATGTTAACCAAAACGTTTTCCCACTTGTGCAGACAACATGAGTGGCTGTCGTGTCTTCATTGGCCGCTTGAGCCCACATGCCAGAGAAAGAGACGTTGAGAAGTTTTTCAAGGGATATGGACGGATTCGGGAAATCAACTTGAAGAATGGATTCGGCTTTGTGGTAAGTGTCACCGCAGTAATTGTTTAAATCATGACGTCTGATCCGGTCTCCCCTTTTAATCTTCTTAGTTAACACATGGCTGTCCTCTTTTCAGGAATTTGATGACCATAGAGATGCAGATGATGCTGTATACGAGCTGAATGGCAAAGAGTTGTGTAGCGAAAGGTGATAATCCAATCTTGTGTGGTTTCTTTGTGTTCTAAGCCCGTTTCACTATCAAGTTAAACAGATTCGTAACCATATAGCAGTGTAGTGTGTGGCTACTGTGATAACAATGTTAGCTAACACTGATAATTCACAAGCCTCCCAATATTCTAAACATTGTTAGTGTTGTAGAGACTCTGTTAGAATCAGTTTGACATAGTTTGTATCAACAGAAGATTAACCTGCACTCTCTTGTTCAGGGTTACTATTGAACATGCTCGCTCTAGAAGAGGAAGAGGTGGTGGACCTGGAATGGGCCGTTTCGGTGGTGGAGGTGGTGGTGGTGGCGGCGGCGGCAGAGGAGACGGAAGCAGCTACCGCCAGTCCCGCAGCAGTGGATCCAGGTATGTTAGTCTTTAAATAGCAGCATTTATTTCAGCAATGCGTTCACATTCAAAATCAACTTGGGTCTACCAAATTAGTTTACAAGGTAAAAGGGCACCACATGAACATAATGATAAAATTATAAAGTACAATTTTTGGAATGGTTAAGTAGCAAAATCTAGTAAGAGTGAGGTGGTAATCTATGATTGTGTATTTTTCCACATATCCAAAAATGAGCTGGAAAATGGGACTTGACATGTGCAGTTGCAAATACAGTGGCAAAAAGACTATGGGTCTTTAAACCTTTTTCAAATGGGTCTGATTGAATCAATTGCTCTACATCTGAATGAAATTCAAATATTACTCAGGTCTGAGGCTGTAAATATAGCTTCACTAAAAGATGAAGGGAAACTGACACTGATAAGAAAACATCTTAGGATTTTAGAGTTGAGTGCCCTTGTGTGAATATGTTTTAAATTTGTCTTCTTTGGTTCTACAGATATGGCCCTCCTATGCGGACTGACCACAGACTCATTGTAGAGAACCTGTCTTCACGGATCAGCTGGCAGGTACGAGATGACTTCACTTTCTTCTCTGCCGTACAACACAGGCCCTTTCATATTATGTAGTCACCTTGTAATGACATGCTTAAAAAAAGTGAAGCAGCTCTCATTTGATCGGACCCGGCTCAATTTGTTTGTGGTTAGAAAAACAAAGTAACATTAGAAGTAAGTACACTAGAAAGCCCACTTTTTTTTTTTTTAGTTTCCCACCATCTACATAAAGCAGTTTATCTAATCTTTTACCCTTTTTTAACAGCTGCTCTTAAATGGTTTCCTTTACATCAGAGGTGAATACACACCCTCTGCTGGAGGTGTCAGAAGTGTGTAGCGCCCTCTCTTGGTTGTTTTTCTGAATAGTGTCCATTTGGTGCCTCTCCTTACACGCAGTTGCCGCCGGTCTAAAGTCTTGGCTGGGCCCCGTAGCGGGTGAAAGTGGTCTAGCGCAGGATACGGTAGCCTTAGGAGGTCCGTAGCCACAGTCTGGAGGTTCTGGCATCCCCGACTGCTGTAACCCCCTCAAATCCACGCCCATTTGGGTCTTTTTCTGTTGCTGATCGAGCTGGGGTGGGGTGTTGAGTCGGGCGCACACCCCTCTCCTCTACTTGCTCTCTGGTGGTTCCTTACTTGAGGAGGCCGGATGCTGAGTCAAGGCCGAGGTCGTTTCTCAAGGGCTTAACACTGCATTGGTTCCCATTTGCTATTTGGACAAGTGGCTCTATTCTAATATCTTCCTGGGTATGGAGCGGTAAGTAGCATAAAACTCATGTGATTGGGTTTGTTTAGGGTCGGGTGGTAACAGTCTCAAATAGGAAGGGGGACAGTTTTATTCTATAAACACTTAACCTCTGTAGCATCAAATCACTTTAAAATCAACCTTAAGAAACCCGCCCATTGGGTTTTTGTTCACTCACTGTACTTTTGTCATCCGCCCCCTTATTACAGTGTTTCAAACATAAATTCAGTAAGTTGTATTTAGAGGTAGACCGATTTAATAGGGCCGATATCGGTATTCAGATAAAGAATATTTGGGAATCAGCCAATCATGACAAACATATTTTGTCCTCACTTTTATCCAGAAGATGACTTTTTTGATGACCCATTTAATATTTAATTTGATTGAAAATGCTCTACATGCACTGCAGTGCAGACATTAATTGTGGATTTGAGATACAGACCATAGGTGTTCTAAAAGGCAAATTAATGGGCCAACAAAAGGCATCAATTATCGGCCGCCCTGGTTTTGTAAAATCGGCATCGGCCAAAGGCAAACTCATATCGGTCGACCTCTAGTTTTAATCTTTGACACATAAAATCCTCTCCCTGCTGTCTGGTCTTTCAGGCGTCTTTCAATGGAGTTCAATCAGGTTTTTGCTGATGAGCCAAACACAATACAAAGTCACGGAGCCAGTTTATGGGATATTTTCTAAAAAACAAAAAGGCAACACTTGTCCACTCTTACAAAGCATTTTCAATGGCTCTTGTTATCATGCCCTCCACAGAAATGGGAGCTTATTACAGAATGACAATGTCAGTATCAGATAGCCCATGTTTCTGTGTGTGCTGGTTTCTGCTGCCTGCTCATTTCTCTCCCTCCAGGTCAGAAACTGCTCTCGCTGGCATCTCTTATTCTGTGCTGTTATTAATCCTGCATTGTGCTTTGAAACAGGACCTGAAAGACCTGATGAGAAAAGCAGGTGAAGTCACCTTTGTGGACGCACACAGACCCAACAAAAATGAAGGGTGAGTTGTTATTGTTTTTATCAGTTAATTTGTGTTCATCCTTGGGTCCTAATAAATGTCTGTACTTGAACGAACACAGGGTGGTTGAGTTTGCATCTCGCAGTGATATGAAGAATGCCATCTCCAAACTTGATGGGACGGAACTAAATGGACGCAAGCTGAAGATCTTTGAAGACAGGAGAAGGTGACTTTGCTTTTACTATTTATTAAAAAAAGGTTTTACAAAGCACATGCACTTATGAAGGGTTGATAATCATAATCGGTACATCCTCAGTATACACTCACAGGCCGCTTTATTAGGTACACAGGACTAATACCTGAATGTCTTGCGCATCAACAATGCATTTTCTTAGAACTGCAGCTCACTGGTTAGTTTCTGTCTTTTGGACCATTCTTACTCTGATGCTCAGTTCAAGCACATCTACCTGCCTAAATACATTAAGTTACTGCCATGTGAATGTTAAATACTGTTTAATAACGTGTGGCTAACTCTTGTTTCCCTGCAGTCGCAGCAAGAGCCGCTCCCGCTCCCGCAGCTACTCTCGCTCAAAGAGTCGTTCCCGCAGCCGAAACCGCTCCAGGAGCCGCTCCAGGTCACTCAGCCGCACCCCTGAGAAGAAGACATCAGGAGGAGGGGGCAAGTCTGGAGCCAGATCCCCCTCCAGATCCAAGTCTCGTTCCAAGTCCCGATCCAGGTCTCGCTCCCGCTCCCGCTCCCCACCTCCGGCTCAGAACAAGCAGTCCCGCTCCCGGTCCCGCTCACCACGTTCTCGCTCCAGGTCCCGCTCACGCTCCCGCTCAGCCTCCGCAGACAGCAAACACTGAGGTCGATACACATGCTGGCCCCAAAATAGACTGGTAGTGGATCACCCACCATAGGCCTGTATGGTGTTTTTGTTTTAAAGAAGGGGAGGGAACTGCCTTTTACGCGGCTTCTTTGGAAAAAGATTTTCAGATATTAATGTGCCCACATGAATTTTGATTTCCTTTTTTTTTTTTCTTTAGTTTGGATGTGCTTCCATCAGGAAAATATTATTTTCCCTCTTTGAAAACCCTCCTCACATTTTGATGACACACACACACACAATGACAACCCGCTGTCTGTTGAAGCTGTTGGCCGTGTTTTGATTCCATCCTCTCCCGTCTGCTTTGCCTGGTTGTTTGAGGTTGAGTTTGTCTGTGTTTTGTAACGCGAGCTCCTGGCATCGCTGTGAAACTGTGATTCTGCTTCTCACATGGTGCGTTCGCTGACCTGGTAATGTATGTAATGATTAGAAATACAACATCTCAGTTGGTGATTAATTTCAGCTTCCTCTTGTAGTGATGTTGTAATCTAACTTTGACTGGCTCTTTTTAAACACTGCTGTATCAGGACTGTCTTGTTAGTGACCCTTTAAACCCCCTTTTTTTTTTATTTACTGAATCCCCAGAACAAGCTTGTGACATAACTCTGAGCACAAGTGTCTTTCTCGGCAAGAAGAAATGTTGATTGATTTATCACTAATAAAACTTGCTGCATATTTACATTTCTTTTGTTATGACCAGAAGGGACAATGGCAACTCTTTTTTTTTATATTTTGAGTGCAGGTTGTGAGACTCTTAAAATTGTTCTCTGCAGTTTAATTGAATAAAAGTTTCACAAACTCTTAAATCAGTTAGTCATACTTTTGTTTTTGTCATTTGATGATTGCACAAATGTAACTCACTCACAGACACTGACACAAATGATGATTTTGAATCTGTAAGATTTTGTTCTTTCTTTCTCTTGTAAGACGTGTCAAATTCCAGCACCATAAACCTTTCACTGGGTTTAAATGTGGGATTTTATAATGAGAGGGTAAAGGTCGAGTTAGAATTTGGACATGGGTCTTTTTGAAGGACGGTAATTGTTGCTTCCTGTGGAGTTTGTAAATGCACTTGGGTTACACTAGTAAAACTAATCTGATTAGATAATCTTAAATATGAGGCCAAATTCTCAGGTGTATCAGTGAGGGCGAGGTGCAGAGTTTTTGTGGCAGTAAAAACCCATATCTTAAGTGACTTACCAATAAAATTGCCTTTCCTTTATTAAACTAAGGCTGATTCAAGGTGTTAATACTTCTTTTCTTCTTTTTAAGAGCATAGGGACAGACTTTTAAGAAATCAATATAAAGTTAAAGATTCCACCCCTTCCTTTCTTGGACCAGTATTGTTTGTCTTTTGTATGTTATGGAAAAAAAACCTTGGATAAAAGTAATGATGAGAATGATTAATTTAAAAGTGTTAAAATAAGATTTCCAATAAATAAAAATTAACTTAAAAAATACAGTAATAGTTATTTAAAATTAAAACAAGATATTTCAAAAAGCAAATATGCAAAAATAAATTGAAGTAAATTGGTCAATATACTGTGAGGTTCACATGCAATACTCACAAGGCCCGCTAGTGGGCCATGGCCTGCACTTCAGAAAGCACTGGACTACACTCTATTTAATGTGAAGGTTCTTCTATGAAAGAATCCTCGTTCCTCTTATTGAAATGGGTCACAGTGAGAAACAAATCCACTTCCTGGACTGGACCATGAAGGTGAACCTGACTGATGAATGTAGGGAGTGTGTTAGTACCACTTGAAGTCCTTATTAAAATTATACTTGGAGACAAACTGGCTGGATTAATGTAATAACAGATTAGCCATTGTCTCATGTTAATCCTGAAAGTTAAGTCTGAAAACTATCACACTGTTCACCACATGGTGGCAGTGTTTTCTTAAAGAACAGTGCCATAACAGGACAATGTACTGTATTATCTGATTCATGTTCAATATTCAACTTATTCACAAGCAGGAAGCTGTTCATGTGACTGATGACATGCTCAGTAGCACGTGATCAGCATTTCAACAATACAATAAAACAAACATCAAAACAAAAATAAATAGAATACATTAAAAACTTTCAAATAAACCCCTTTTCTATTTTTTTGAAGTGTTCTTCTACAAGCAGCAGCCACTGTGACGTCACAAGTGAAAGTCTGCAGGTGCAGCAGTGGACCACGTGACAGCCGAGGAATCGAACCGTCTCAACCTGAGTCCACGGTCCCGCCCGTCTGCACCTGCATCCACGGAGTCCAGGGACTGTCAGTGACGTTTGTCCTCCCATGAATATATGAGGGGTGGTTAGTGCCATGTAACTAGACGACTGAAGAAACTGAATGATGCCATTTATAGCAGATAATTAGTGCCATTTAGTAACATGAAAAAGAAAAGTGGGGGCTACGATTAAAGATCGATTTGATTGATCAGTTAATCTATTGGGCCACACGGTTGGTGTAGTGGTTAGCACTCTTGCTTTTGCAGCAAGAAGACCCGGATTCGAGCATGGACTTTGCATGTGTGTGTCTATATATGTGGCCCTGGTCCAGGGTGTGACCCCACCTATCGCCCTATGTCAGCTGAGATAGGCACAGTCTATGGATTATTTTCTTAATTAATTGATTGAACAGATGAACGTTAAAGGACAGTTTGATTTATATAGATATGCAATAATTGATAGTGTGTTTTTAACCATGCTTTTAAACCGTAATTTAACTATGTTTTTATATATGTGAGTGTGCATTTTGGAAGGAGTGAATGGTCAGAGTTCTTTTATAAGTCAAAGAAATGTACTCTCAGCAATGCCGATATTGGCTTTACAATATTGTCAACAAACACACCACAGTCCACTGACGACTAGTACTACTACTATATATATTTTTTTTAATGTTTATTTATTTTGCACCATGAATAAAATGCTGACATGAGTATGCAAACTATTATTTAAAATGTCACTACAGAAGAGCTGAAGTGTTCCCTGCAGTTGGGCACATGAAGAAAACATATACTGCATGTTATATATACTTTTTTGTGTTTACTTCATATTCATATTTTTCTTAATCACATCGTTATTTTTAATGCTTATATTTAATGTTATTTCATTTATTACATAATTATTTTATTTTATATATCTTAACTGTAGGGTTAGTGTATGCCCTGTACATGAGGTAAATTTGACTTTGATTATATGTATGTATATATGTATATACACATATATATATAGATATACGTATATGTTAATATTGCATTTACTTCATTTGTTTTAATCACATCTTACTTTATTTTCTATGTTCATATTTAATGTTATCTTATATGTCTATGCAGTGTATGTCCTTCACATGTGGTAACATTGACAATAAAATTTGATTTTGACTATACCTTTTTCTGTTTATATTGCATTTACTTTATTTTCCTTTTTTAAAATCACATTTTACTTGTGACTCCGCCTCCTGGGACCTGTGTGGCACCAATCGCCCTCCATACCCCAGGAGCAGCGTGGTAGGCACAACAAGCCGAGCACTGCTTCGTTCGCGGGTGAGTCCCTGTTTCACTGCAGTTACTCGCTGACACCGACCTGCCGGACTCCACGCGACCGGAGAAATGAGCTCGTCCTCCCGCCCTTCACATCGCACTGACGTGAGCGTGTGAAGGCTCTTAATCTCCACGGACTCACACTCGCACACTTGAAGACGACCAGCAGCGGTCTGCTGTCTTCAAAGCCCGCTTCGCTCGGTGTCGGACAGTCCCGCCCTCAGTCGGGACCATGGCGGAGAGAAGTGGCCGGCTGAGCTTCCCCGGCAGCGGGGCTCTCAACAGACCGGTGCCCATGAACCTGTTTGCAACGTGGGAGATTGACGGATCGTCCCCGAACTGCATCCCGAGGTGAGTCCCTGCAAACACGGGCAGCAGCACCACCATCTTCTTCCCTCTGTGGCTTTAAACTTTGAAGCAGGTGTTTTTTTTTGTTTTTTTTTCATAATGCACCAGCCTGCACAGTCATTTATTACCAGTGCTGTAATGTTACAGCTGCACCACAGAGCTTGTACCTTCATGCCCACCGTGCGAGGCCTTGCTGCTGCCTCTGCAGACTGTGTGAAGCTCATCCACCCAAACAAACCTCTGCACTCACTCTTGTTCATGTTCTGCGAAATTAAACACGCTGGAGCTGGAGACACAAACAAGTCATAAACACACCAAGAAATCCAGGATTACAGAGCAAGCCATACTTGAACTAGTCTGATCAGTTTATCCCGCCACTTTAATAGGTACACCTGTCATCAGAAAGATCTAAACAGCCAATCACATGGCAGCAACTTAATGCATGTAGCCTGCTGACTTCACACTAAGAAATATGATTTAAAGGTGCAGTGTGTAACATTTGGGTTCATATAGTGAGAAGCTGACGTCATGTCACAGACAAACACGCTGTTGATCTTGTCTGAATCTTGTCTGTGATTGGACGGTCATTCCGCGGAAGTCCCGAAGTCTACCGTAATGACAAGTATATGGGCGCAACGCTCTATTTCTCTGCTTTCTCGTATCCACCCATCCGTCTTCTATCGCTTTATCCTCCACATGAGGGTTGAGGGTCATGTGAGGTGCTTACATAGGGTGAAAGGCGGGGTCACACCCTGGACAGATTGCCAGTCCATAGTTTTTTATAATTTTCTAGATAAAACAAATGGTCTGAGGAGTTATGGTAATGAGAAGTACGCATGCCGACAGGATTGGTAACAGAAGGGTTAATATGTTACCCATAAGTTTGTTTTTTATAAGTATATAATTGCTTTAAAGTAATCTTTGGTTTTTGGAGCCTTAGAAAAAGCCTTTTTTTATATGCTTAAAGTAAGGGGTTTGCTTTAGGGACGCCACCATCTTGAGGTGCCGTGTTCCTACTGTAGCCCTGTTAAACTCTTTAACACACCGAGACACATTTTTGTGCTTTTGCCTTTTAATTTCTAAAATATTATATCCTTTATTCATGCATATTGTTAAAAAATGATGCCAGGTTGTGCATTTTTGTGTATTTTTAATTTTCAGTCCATTGTAAACAATGTTGACTGAAATACTCACACTAGCACACCTGTGCACAAAAGTGTGCTCATTGAAACCCGTTCAAATCACTATATTTTGATGCATCATGACAAAAAATGGCAGTTTTAACGGTTAAAATCATTAATGTTTGATATGTATGATGAGTATGATGATGATAGATTTTTATGATCAGTGTATGCTTTACTCAGGCCAAGCCAGGATTCACTCCACTGGCTACCCATTCAGTTTAGAGGACATTTTAAAATCCTGGTCCCTACTTTTAGAGCTTGATGGACAAACTCCCTCTTACACCTCTGACCTGATCCTACCTCACACACCTACCCCACACCCTGAGAGGCTGTTAGTTGTTCCCAAAACAAACTTTAGGAGTAGAGGGGATTGAGCCTTTCAGACAGTGGCTGCCTCTAGTTCTTACTACTTGTGTGTGGATTCATTTAAAAAGCAGCTAACGACTTTTCGAAGCCTTTTTATTGCCTTGAATGTGAATTATGTTTTTATCCGTTGTCTCTTTTAATATTTATTTTATTGTAAAGCACTTATAAAAGGTGCTGTATAAATAAATAAACTTTACGTACTTACAGCTAAGGCCCATTTAAACCAGGATAAGTGGAAGATCCCAGCTTAACTCACTATCTAGGTTTAGTGCAGGTGTAGCTTGTGCTGAAAGCTGTGAATGCTCAGCA
The DNA here is from genome assembly GCF_019176455.1 of Solea senegalensis. NCBI lineage: Eukaryota > Metazoa > Chordata > Actinopteri > Pleuronectiformes > Soleidae > Solea > Solea senegalensis. The sequence goes on from NC_058036.1 coordinate 5,914,228, forward strand.
TCATCATCACCCGCCCAGTTGTCATGGTGGATAACCAGCATTAATACCAGATCACTGTCTGTGCCAGGCTGCACCATGGAGACCATTCAGCTCCGGTGACCTCCAGAGACTCAGACAGGGCGCGTCATCAGTGCCAAACCCTGATTCAGCTCTGGAGATTCAATTTTATTCTTAGACTCCTGGTTAAGACCTGGTCCACTTAACCCAGAAGCTGTCAGTTACATCGATGAAAGAGCTGCAGTGATCAATCGTTTTAATTATTGATGAAAATATGGATTGTTTAGTCTTTAAAATGTTCAGCGAAATGTCTCCTTCTCTGATTTGTTTTTAACATCAAAAGCAATATGTAAACGATCATTATTTTACATTATATTAAATGGAGGAAATCCCAAATGAGCTGGAATTAACACAACTTGAACTTTGTATTTGCAGCCCATTTGTGATCTTGCGAATATTAGTTTAACAGAACAAATGTAACTCCAGCTGCACTCGCTCCAAACCCTATCAAAATTGTGATATTTTGCGGGAATATGGACAGAATCCAGACAGTAAATCAGAAGAACAATGTCCTGCTCTTGGAAGTTGCATGAAGCAACCCCCACAAATATGTGATTTAACGTTTCCTGTTTTGAAAGTGACCGTGAATTGCAGCAGTGGCTCAGACACTCTTGCTTTATTGCATATATAATGTCTGTTTTGAATGAGTTTCCATCTCCATATAGACGACTGCGCCGCTGTGTTACCGCTGTGCATCTTTCCTGAGATGCAGGTGAAATTGCCCCAGCTCAGACACACACGTCGGATGCTTCTTAATTTCTTGTGACACGTTTGGGAGCAGTGAAAACTCTGTGTGGGTTTTCACCCGACAACTGGATTCTATATATATACAGTATATATATATATATATATATATATATATATATATATATATATATATATATATATATATATATATACATATAAGTTTTAGTGCGATTAAAGCCAAACAGTAGTCATCATTTTATGAGAAAATGTCATAGTACCAAACCAAAATGTAACGTCACAAAATGCTCCGCGATCCTCACCCTGACGCACGCCGCAGCTGAGATTTTGCTTGAATAATAATTATGACTTTATTCTCATAATATCGCAAATTTATTCTGGGAGGATTAAGAAATGTTTTCGGAAGTTTGGCCCTAATACTCTGTCGTACCTTATCCTCTTAAATTAATACCACCGGTGGATATTACATTGCATGGCTTTTAGCTGAAATGAGATTAATTCATTTCCAGGAATATCATAATGTCCGCAGAATGGGACAGAGTGGATAAAAAAATGTTCCCGTAATTAAAAAGTCCCAGGTTTAATCCCAGTGCAAGTGCTTTCCTGTGTCGACCGCGTGTTCGCGGCACTTCGCAGCGACTTTGTCTGAGTGAAGGCTTCATTTGCAGCTCATTATTGACCGCTGTCTGTCACCGAGGACGGGAGAACGTCGCCTTGTTAAACCAGTCATCAAATCAGCCGCTTCATCCGGCGATTACAAGCCTCCGGAGACGCAGCAACACCGCTGACCGCTGCCTGTCTTTAAAGGGCAACCATGTTTTACGGCAGAGCGACCTGCTCGCTTCCTTTTTTAAAAAAAATCGTTTTTAATTAAAACAGTCACAGATTAGTGTGCGTCGTCGGCGGAGCGGAAACCTCCGAGAATATATTTGCAGATTTAAGCTTATCTACACTTAACTTTTACCCTAAATTTAGTTTTCCATTAAAACGTCTCACTTCAGGCCTTTTAACCTACTAATGAGTCCGACTAAAATGAGCTATCCACATTAGAGGATGGTTTTCTTTTTTTCTATCGTTCACATTTTTCATTTTTTAATGTACAAATCCGCGGTGTCAGATTATACAAAGTACAATCAAGTCACCCACCCGTAACAAAGAGGAGGTCACCCTTCCAGTGTGTTAGATACATTCCTAAACACACTCAGAAAAATATATGCTGTGTACTACTCAAGTACTAAACGTAAAAGTAGAAGTATTGTGTTATGTAATGATTAGGCAGCACAAAAATATGGGTCAAAAACAGCATCCAGGGTGACATAGCGTTAGCTAGCTGCTAAGAGAACGCCGCAAGCATGTCAGGAACCGCGGGTAGCTAGCTCCTTAGCATTTTAGTACTTAATTACAGTAGTATAGTAGTTCTACTTCGTTACTATACAGTACATCTCTTTATATAATTATTTATATTATCATTATAAACACTGAAGAAATAAACATGAGTGTTGACTAGAATATTCCTTACAGCCTCCCCCATTCAAAATGGAACTCCCCTCCTGTATAAAAAAAGTCTGATTAAAAATGACTAAAAAAACTAGGGCGGCAACTAATGATTATTTTCATCATCAGTCAATCTGTTGATTATTCTCTTGGTTAATTTAGTACTTGTTTGTTCCGTAAAATGTCAGAAAATGTTGAATAATTGTTGACCAAACCTGGAAATGAAATTGTCATGTTTTGCTCACAAACTCTTCTAAGGATTTATGTGCAGCAGAGAAATCAGGAAAATATTCATGTTTTTTTTGTTTTTATTTTGCCTTTATTTCACCAAGATGTCCGTAAAGATTGACGTGGTCAAAAGACTGCACCGGTTTACTACTCAGACAGTATACAAACAATCAATCGATTAATCAATCAATCAATCAATCTGGAGGAGATTTAAACAAGTTGAAATAAAGCAGTTGTATCTCAAAATGCACAGATCCCACACACCGGATGAGTCTTAATGAGGTGTAAAAGTTATAATAACTGTAGTTGAGTATCTAATGACACTGGTATGAAATGATGTGAAGATGAAGTTAGATCTTTGACTGAGCAGGTCCAGGCTAAATTTACAGCCTTTTTCCCAACATGCAGTTCTTTTTTAAATTTCATATGGGAAATTAAATTGCAGGCGTAAAGCGTAGTAGGCTCATAACATGCTTCCAGTCTCCCTGTGTTCCTGGTAGCTGATTACCGAGTGGGTTCATTGCTGCTGTAACTCAGCAAAGGCTACAGCATGTCATAAGGGACTTGGTTGCATTTTAATGTGAACAGTGTTCTTCTGGCAATTTTTTTTTTTTGTCTATTTCTCCTGTAATTTTCTTCACGTCTCTATAAACCCAGTCTCTGCGGTCTCTGAAGTCCACGGCTATTAGGCTGCCTCTGCAGTGGTCTCACGTTTCCCCCGGGTCACGTCGGGACACGTGCCACTCCACGAGACGCTTAATTATCACCTATCATGGGAGGAAGCTCATTTAGACGTGGCTTGAACGACAGCTGCCTGTGGTTTGGGGATCAAGGTGATTCAGACTCAGATGAACCTGTGGTCGCTTTAGCAAAAGATAACCGGCTGCTGGTCAAATGCAAATGTTGCTATGTACTCTCTTTTTTTTTTTTTTTAATGAGGCAGCACGGCGTGTTTATGAGGCTATGGTAATATTAAGCCAGGATATGAAGTGCTGAGGGGGAACACCGAGGCCTGCTCTTATACGACTCCTGCTCAAGTGTGAGAGTTTGTGTGTGTGTGTGTTTTTCATCAGTGTATATATACTGTATATATTTGTATATATATGTATGTATATATACATACATATATGTGTATATATGTATCTATATATACATACATATATGTATATATACATACATATACATATATGTATGTATATATATACATATGTGTGTATATATGTATCTATATATACACACATATATACATATATGTGTGTATATATGTATACATATATGTGTATATACATATATGTATGTATATATACATACATACATATACATATATGTATGTATGTATGTATATATATATACATATGTGTGTATATATGTATATATACATATATGTATGTATATATGTATATATGTGTATGTATGTATATATGTATATATGTGTATGTACTTATGTATGTATATGTGTGTATATACATATATGTATGTATATATACATACATATACATATATGTATGTATGTATATACACATATATACATATATGTATATACTTTGCATAGCTCACTGGAGCTGAGTGGAGCTTCAGGGAGTCAAGGGGCCCATGTCAGAATTGTATCCGCCTAATAGAGCCCCTGTCCTGGCTACGAGAGTGCAATAACCCCCCGGAGACTCCATTGGAAATGTTATATAACGTATGAGGGATTTCCTTTTATTAAAAATCAAATATTGATATTTAAAGGGCAAACGGAGATCATTTGAACAGACTTTTAACACAGCATGATAATAGCCAGAGTCACTGGGGCTATTAACCTGTGTGGCAGCTAACGAGGGGTCATGCGATCACGTGGGCCCATGTGACACACTGAATCCTGCCGCGTGTGTGTTTGAATATGTGGAGTTTCAGAAAGAGAAGTCATTTAAATACTCGATAATGTCATCACTCGGGGTGAGGACACCACGCTCGCGCTCTACTGTACCAGAGCAAAAGGCGTGGAGCTGTCTCGTCTTGGTATGTTTGAAGTGGGCATCGGCCGCATTTCTGCACATCGGCCCACAGGCGTGAGGATAAGTGCTGCAGGAGACGCGGCCAACCTCCGAGACAGAGCCGGGATTGAACGGGCCCTGGAGAGGCAGCTGGACGCAGTAGGCCGTCATATTTGGGCCTGTTGGAGGACAAGAGTGCTGAGATGTGGCTTTGAACAGCAGTGAGACACTCGCTCTTTTGTCCCCCGGCTGCCTGAGATGCTCACCCTGCGGGAATTTAGAGTAGGATGAATGAGGGCCAGTTAAAGCCTCCCTTTGTTTGACGTTGCTGTTTTTTTCTTTCTTTCTTCTTGTTGTCCTGCACTCGGTGCCTGTTCTGTACCAATGTTTGAGAGTTTAAACAAGGCAGAGTGTCTCTGAAGCTTTGATCTACGTGCTAATGTGGAGGTAGCATGCTGTAACGTTCAGTCTTTGTGTTTATATGCGCGTTAAAACACCGATTTTAGACATATATGTATAGTGTAATTGTATTATCACCCAGCCCCAGTCTTAGTCGGACTAACGTACCGGGATAATGCGATTCATAGTCTGACTATAGTCAGGAGACGATGTCGAAACGCAAGCCTGACCCAGGACTTCACCGTTCCAGACTGTACTGTACCATGATGGAAACATTTTTTACTAGTTTCCCCTCTGAAACTGAGGCAGATTTACGACACTTTGATTATGTTCCAGATCCACTTTCACTTTTAATCAGCGAACACCCTGTTTTCTAGGTTCTACGGCCACTGAAATATCCATTAATACACAGTTTGATTTACTTCTTCTTTTAACACGCACAATTACGTGACACTCTCAAGGCCACTGTACACACACACACACATGGACCACAGTGCTACTTTGAGTTGTAAATTATTAATATATGGTAATGCCTTTTCCGTTTTTTTTTTACATCTAGAGTGCTTTGATAATTGTATTAATCCATAAATCATGTCATTCTGCTTTGATTACATCTTTTCATACACATGTATTTGTCAGTGTGACTCTGCCTGTGCTGGTCAGAGAGACTTATGTAAGATATCCAGCAACCCAATTCTTGCTGAGGCAGCACATCGTGGAGGACAGACGGGGCAGGACAGGACAGGACAGGGAAGGACAGTTAGCTTCTCATTACACACACACACACACACATCTAAGATGCCTTGTGACTCTGCAGGCTGGTCAATTTTGCCTCCAGCTGACTTTCATCATGCCTCATTGCTTCGTGCCATGCCTGACTGCCTGCTCTCTGTATCCCGATATTATTTCCCCGCAGACTATATTTGATTTTTTTAAGTAAACAGCGTTCGTGTTATCTGTTCAGCTCGTATTCGAAGCAGCTGCCGCTCTGCAGGGTGGAAAAGTGTCGTTTTCACCACATTGTCCGCGCGTCGTCTGCATTTTAATGAAGATTGTTTTTCACTTGCGTGTGCTCTTGAACTGCAAGAAGGGACAGGGCTGCGATGGAGACAATTTAATATTTATACAACTGATAAAAGTGCAGACGTAAACACCAGATGACTGTTAATAGCCAGTTAGATGCTGACTGTGTCGTTTCAAGGCTAAAGAAAGGAGGAAGTGAGTAAAGGTTGTGGTCTTTTGGGAAAAACGGAACGCAGCGTTTTTGTACGAGGGGTGAAAACTGTGTCACTGTGTTATTCGCTACGTGCGTGCATGGCCCTGGCATTTCATGAGCGCGCGCGTGTTGCACTAATTCAATTCACGCTCGGTGAGAAGAATCAAACGTGCCACAGGAGATGCAGAGTGTAAAAGTGACGTGTCTTTTCCCTGCCAGCAGCAGCAGCAGCAGCAGCAGAAGCAGCAGCTAAATCAACCGCGGTCACGTGTCAGTGTGTCAGGTGTCGTGTCGAGTCCTCCTCGGTGAGTCGTTAGTCCAAACAGACGCCAGATGATAGAGAGCAGACATGATAACGGCGACATAGCGGTGCGCTCAATTTTACATCCGTGGTCAGAACTCCAACTTGAACCTGTTCCAGTAGCGTGTGAGCAATAGGAGCTGAAAATTAGAACTTGATATTCCATCGTGATATCGCATATCAAGATGTTCATGATGATGTTTTGCCGAATTTCAAAGTAAAAGTGCGTGTTTTGACATGGAACGATGTGTACTTAAATAAAAACATATTAATGATGCAATGTAAGTATTAAGTATATATACAGTATAAACTCACTTCCTGTTTATATATAAGTACATATATATATATATATACATACATATAAAATGAAAAGTTTAATATAATGCAATAAATAAACTTGATGCACAGATGAGTCGGGGTCAGCAGATCAGTCGCTGTTTGTCGTGCCTAAGACAAAAAAGGCCGACTCACTTCCTGTTTTTTAAGTCCTCTCTTAAAAACACTTTCTCTTTGGCGTTTAACTCAGTTTAAGATGTTGGCTTTCTCTGTTTTTATCCTCATGTCTGTGTACAGTACAGCCAACTGTGTCTTTAAAGTGCTGTATAAATAGAGTTGAATAATGAAATAATTAGAACTGTAATGTCTTATTATTACTGTGAGAAAAAAAATATTGCCGGCAAATATTTAGTATTATATTCTAACTGTGCTGTGTTTAAAGGAAGAGGAAGTCATGTTTTCATGATAACCTATTAAGTGGTGGTGGTTTAGTGGTTAGCACTGTTGCCTCATATTTAGAAGGTGCTGGGTTCAATTTCCTCAGGGCTCTCCAGTTTCATCAAAACATGTGTGAATGTCAGACACATTGGGTCAGGTTTGTCCATTGTGGCTCTGATTTAAAAATAAATAAATAAATATTGAAATGCGATTATTTTGAGAGGAATTGCGATATTGGAGGGAATGCTCATTTTTGAGTGCCGTGTTCATTTTGCCGTCTTTGAATTTAAATAGGCCTTTTGTGTTTACTCTACGTATATTCCATAATTTTATATAAATAAATATCTGTTATAAGCTTCAGGTTGATTTTCGCGAATGATCACGATTACTTACAGAAAATTGTGTGATTAATTAGTTCATTGTTTTTAATTGATTGGTTTTTTCCTAATTATTCTCATTTTCGATGTAACAAAGATAGGTGTGTACAGGTCAAGACAATAATGAATCTAATCTAAAATTATATTTTGACACACATTTTGGCTTCAACAAATATTGCGCGTCCTGCGATTTGAAAATTGCAATAGGGTCATAATTTCAATTAATGGACCAAGTGAATGGTTTTTATTTTCATTACATCACACTCTCCTAAGCTGGGGGAGTGTTCAATGTTTTCTGTAACTCTCTAAAAACAATTCTAGCTGTTTATATGTGTCTGTCTGTCTGTCTGCGTTGAATATGGACCTTCAGGTTAATCAAAGGAAGTAACTGTGACACCCTAACTGATTTGAAACTGTTCATTAATTATTTTGGTCACTAGTGTTTTCCCGCTGACGTATAACATCTCATTTTCATACATTTACATCTTCATTTTCCCTGCATTTACGGAAACATCCTGAACTCTCGTCTTTATTCTGCAAATAGACGAATGCATTTCCAAAGACTTCCATCATGTTAAACTGGATTTCATGTGATTTTCTATCAAAATAACTATCAAAATAGCTCTGGGTTTGTTTGCTTTCTCCAGTGTTCCTGAGATGTTTTGGGGGGTTTTGAGGGAGAGAAGGAGGTTAACGAGAGGGATGTGTCCAAACTTTGTGCCAGATGTAGATGAGATTATAACGCGGCAGCATGTGAACCACGGAAGCTTAGTGTCGTCGAAAGGAAATTTGTTTCTGGAGTTTCATGTTCACCGCTGCCTCATCTGCCCCTCAATATTAAATTTGTAGTCCAGGCACGTTGGGTTTAAAGGTTTCTTTTTTTAAGTGCTGTTCCTCCATTCATGTTGAAGCTATTTCAGTTTTGGTTGAAAGAGGTGAATAATGAAGGAAAATTATGCTTTTCTTCCCCCCTGACATCATGATTTGTTCCTTCACTCCTTAATCGATTGCTCTGGCCTGTGTGGAGTTAATGTTTATCCATGCAGTCATATCGCCACCACGACTGATTCTGATTTGTGTGTCCAAACATTGACTTCCAGGGAAATCCTTAGTCACCCGTTTCCATAGCAACATTGTTTGAGTTACTTTGCAGTGTGGTAGTTATAATGGCAAAAGTCTCCGCTGTGCCATGTTGATTATTAATTTTGAGCATGTATTGTCATTTCTGTGATCATTTGTTCCATATCCAACCCTCTGCGTCTTTGATCAATGAGGCTTTTGCTTCTCGTATCGTGGAAAGCGCCTCGGGCCAATTTGTGGACTTGCCTCTCGCAGCAGTGAGTGTAAAAAAGAGCGAGTTGCTATTTCCGTTCTCCCTTCGCTGAGACTTAAAGAACCCCCGAGTTTAGAGCGGAGAGCAGAAATGTAGGTCAAGATCCCTTTTTGAAAACCTGCGGCCAGCAGGAGAGCTGAGAAGCTTGAACATATTGTTGTAATTAGGAAAAGTTGTTGTGCCACGTCTGGTATCCTGCTGTTGTGTGGCTGAGTCATACGACCTCCGCCGAGCTTCAGCAAGGACTCCTCCCTGACACATTGCTGGTTAAATGGATGCAGTGAAATCCTTTAAATGTTCGGTGTGGGACATTCAGGAGGGTGCAAGGCACAGCAAGTGTATAATCGCTTTAAAACACAAATCCTTTGGTTTTCCTAGCCTTAAAATAAGCCTTTTATTTGTACTTTGGGCAAAGGCTTTGCAGAAGCCGACATCTTGTGGCACCAAATGGACAAACCAGTCAGCACGTGTGTTTTGTGTTCTGAAGTAGAAGCTTATTTCGTACATGCTTTGTGACATGTGAAGGCCACCGTAGTAGGAGTGAGTCCTCTGTTTTTTTACAATCTGCAGTCTCACGGTGAATCAGGACCTTAACATGCGCAGTTTAATCGAGCTAAGGCCGCGGTCCGGCTGAGACGGGCGATCGGATAACTTACCGAGTCCAGGTGGCGCTCGTCTCGGAATCGACCGCATTTTTACTCGGTCTTGTCTCGGTCTCGGACAAAGCGGACTTTATTTCAAGACCGGAAAAGACCATGTGGGGATATCAATAAATTGCCTGTGCATGTTTGGATGAACTTGTTAATATCATTTACTGTGATTTTGCGTAAATCGTATTGCTTTGGGTGCAAACCAATAACTTGACTCATTTATCGTTTGAAATTTTTGTCACCGTTAACGGCTTTCACCCCTCCCGCCCCCTTTCACACGCCCCCCCACAAAAGTGCATGTGAGTGACAGGCCGTGAGAAGATGTCAGCCAAGTCATCTATAATAACATTTACCTGAACCACAAAGACTTTTTGTGCATAAATACCTCCAAAAGAAAACACAGCGCAACGTGTCAATTCTGCAAAGTGACGCTAACGGTCTTGGTCTTGTCTCGGTCTCGACCCCTCAAAGTCTTGGACTTGGTCTCGGTTTAGGTGGTCTTGACTACAACACTAGCTCCCGGGGTTGCTGTGTTGTCCTAAGAAAGACGCCACCACAGTTTATAGGTCGCCTCCTACTTCGGAGTCAGACTGGAGAGGAAATTTTGGTGCATGTGCAGAAGTCCGACTCCAGTAATCGGACTATGTATCATATTATTCTGGTATCAATTTAAGTCGGACTACCATGTCTTAGTCCGACTAAAATCTAACTTTTAGCATGCACGTGGACACACTGACTAATTTATACACACTGGACCTTTAAGGTTGGCATATAGGCTGTATATAAAAAAGTAGATATGGGTGCTGTCCACACAAAAACAAGCTGCCATTGAATGAGTTAATGTGGAAGGTTTTCAAAACCATGACATCATAATCCCACCTCTCTCTTGCGCTGGCATTCGCTGTTGCTTGTCTTTGTCGTCATCCTTCTTGTGTTCGGAGATGTTTGTTCAATCTTCAACAGAGCGGGATGTGGATTTCGTAAATTCTATCTGCCGCTCGTATCACAAATCACGAGTCTCTCGAAACAGGAGTCCGCTTTGCAACCACAAGACTACGGCCATTTTTTAATATACGGTCTATGGGTTTGGACTGGTAAGTTCAAACCTGTCGTCTCTAACCCTGGATAATTGTACAAATGAACGTTCATTGCCTGTCAGAAATAAGCACGTTTAAAAGCCTGTAAACATCATAATTCCGGCCTCCCAGATGCAGCGCAAACCACAGCAGTGTGGCCCCAGCTAATCTAATCTGCTGCAGCACAGGCATCGACTGAAGTTGCAGTGATTCAAGTGACTCAGATGATTTAGAGAAACCTCACGTTCGCTCGTGTATAATTCCCTAAAAGCCCGGTTCAGACAAAACTATTTTAGAAAGAAAGGCTGTTTTGTGTCTGACCTGTCTGTTCAACAGAGCTTCACTGTCTCGTTAATCCATATTTGTTTTAGCAGACAGTGGATACTAAAAGGTTTATTTACAGCTTAGAGAACAGACAGTCCTGCTCTTTGTAAATGGTGTTGTGGTGTAATGTGTGTGACCTTATAAAAGAAATATTCCGTTTTAACAGCAGCTGTAAAACCAGTCAGAAATATTGAAGAAAAGCTTCAGTGCTGTCACACATAAGTCCTCCACAGCCGTCCATCATCTGTCTCATGAATCCTGGAGCCAATCCCAGCTGACGTAGGGCAGGAGACAGCGCACACTCTGGACAGGTCACCAGTCTATCACAGAGATATATAACTATTCACACTCACATTCACACCTATGATGACTCCAATGTTGTTTGTCATACCTGGCCACCTCAGTGCTGAATCTAAGCCAAGTCGAGTTTTAGCCAAAGATGTCCTGTTCCTCCTGTCCTTCAGGAAGCAAGGTCTCTATTGTTTTACAGTCTACATTTTTGGATGTTTAAAGTGTTGGACTCATCACCCTCACGGGGGCTCTGAACGCTCCCTGGACTGCTTTGTCTGTGACGGCATCGAGAGAAGTCCCGCCAAAGGCTTCACACTCGATTTACGGTGATGAATGGACGGCACCTTTCAATCGATGACGGTAATCACTTAGCTCCAGCCAATCAGAAGATGATGAGACAATGAAATAACAAGGCACGCAAACGACATGAGGACATGCACAAATGGACTCATATGTGAACCTTCTTCCTTCTGAAATGGAATGGTCCTCTGAAGTGACCATCTGTGTGATGAGTGAGTGACTAAAACTGAGTGGAACGGTCCAGTTTGGTACAGTACGCTATGTATTTGCATTTCCAATGGGTGTTGGGTACCTTGATCAGGGATACCCAAACCCTTTATTGATCTGGTGGGAACTCGAGCCTGCAACCCTCCATTTAAAAGCCAAGTTCCCTTACCACTTGGTCATGGGCTGCCCAAATGGACCAAGAAAGCCAGAATGTCTTTGCCAATATTAGAGATTGGACAAGTGAGAGGAGATGAGAGAGAGCGCGCAAGTAATTGGCCAACATGATCATGCACCTAAGGAAGGTGGTGGAAATTCTTGGTTCGGGCTCTGGCAAAAATTCTAAGCACTAGTCTGAATCCTGTTTGCCAGATCTGGAACTCAAGCTGTCAGCCACATGTGACACATCCTTACTCAAGATGGCCCACATTTGTCTGAAGATATCTGGGCCCTATTTATTATTTATGACATGACCCACTGTAGGGTGACATCCAGATTACACATTGCCTGGAACACTGCAAATTTGCCAAAAGAAGGCCCAAACTTGTCGTTGCCAGACGTGGCCTACGTCCGGATGCTGCTACTGCATGGTTCTTCTGATTTCCCTTTTTTCAATGATGATTTCAGACAACTGCCACCTGTCGGTGTATCTTTACCAAATTCTAACTGATGGTTGTTTTTGCCATCTGTCGACCGGGCATAGTTTCCCGGGTCTGTGTGTTTTGAAGTTTGAATTTCACCATGTGTTCTCACCAGTATTGATTGATGCTTCCATATGCCATTGGGACTGTCCCATGCTCTTAAAATACCACATTATGTCACACTGGGGTGTAAAAACAGTCTTTCCGTCATGATATATTGTAGAACCGGAACATTTTTGCTAAAGCGGTTTGTAAAATGTTCCACAAATGACCTATAGCTGCATTTTGTCCTCACTTTCAACCCTCAAAGTGGTGAGGTTTTGGTGTCAAAAATGTTTGTTTTTGCATTTTTGTTTTAAATACGCTTCAAAACGTTTGAGCTACCAAATTCAGACATCATTTTTACAGTGCATCAGACATCAACAGCTATATGCCGAAGTGGTTGAAATATGACTCTGTCAGCCACATCAGTCAATAACCACTGATATAAATGGACAGAGTGCACTGCACGTCCGTTTTCAGCAGCTCTGTCTCACACAGACCTGTCAATGAGCAGATCTGCCGAAGGACTCTTCAGCCAACAATGGAGAGACCAGTGCACGTGCGGTTTCTCTGTTATGATTGTAGTAGATAATCTGCAGGCCGCTCTGTAATTACTGCAACAAAAGGCCGACGCTTGTTGTTTTGTAATTATATGTCCTCGTCGCGAACTCTTGACTGGTATGAAAACCATTATCCAGGACACTTCAGCCTCGCTGTGATGGGACCTGGAGAGTCTTTTGAGTAGAGGGGAATTTGTATTTTAGTGTTGTTGTTTTTTTTACTGATAAAAAAAACTGATGAGCAGATTAATTCAATTAAACGTTTGTTGTTGTTTTGTGAAATATGCAGTGTCTTGCCGAACTGAACAGCACAGAGATAAAGACACCGCCTCCCACTTATTCAAAAGCAAGTTGACTATGTTGACTAAGAACCTTTACAAGCAAGGCAGGTTTATTTATATAACATAATAAGACATAATAAAATAATAAGAGATAAAAGTGTGATTTACAATGAAAGTTCTAAAGATTTAAATGTTTAGGAAGTTTGTTCCACAGATGAGGAGCAGAATAACTGAATTAGAGCCGTGATAACCGGTTCCTTTTTAGGAATCCACTAAACTGATGAAGTCACTTGAGTCAGCGTTGCCAAATCGCCGGCTAAATTGTTTGTTTTTCATAGAAGAAAGTGTACGTGTGCTTATGATGAGAATGTGTCTGAACGGTCTGTGTTTCAAATAAATGACAAAGTATTTATTATTATTTTATCAATGAATGAATGAATTATTATTATTGTTATTATTATTACGTTATATATGGGGCTCGTTTGATTTGTTTAGAATGCACCCTTTCTACGAAACCATCAAAAACGTCATTGTGTTTCTCTATATTGAACAAAGCGCTATAAATGACATGAGTATATAAATGATCTTGCTCACGAAGCGCAAAGCTTAGCGGTTCAGGGTCAGACTCGACTCTCTTTGGCTTTCTGCGGCTCTACAGGAAGTTAACTGACAGATTGACTCATGAGTGTGTGTGTGTGTGTGCTGCTGAATCGACTGACTGTCAGCAGAGATGTATAGTAACGAAGTAGAACTACTTCACTATAAGTACTAGCTACCCGCGGTTCCTGACATGCTGCGGTGTTCTCTTAGCAGCTAGCTAGCGTTAACTCGCTGGCTATCATCACTAATGTCAACTATCTTTTCTTTTATGACATTTATAGCTTACTGTTACTATTTTGTGCTGCCTAATCACTACATAACACAATACTTCTACTTTTACTTTCAGTACTTGAGTAGTACATTATAAAAAAACTACTTTAAAATAACTTCTACTGAAGTCACTTTTTGAGTACTTGTGCAAACAAGCTGCGACTTCTATGCTACTATGGCTATATTGGTCTTGTAATGAGTTTGACATGTTTATAAAAGGGTATGTACGCGATTGGGTTTATAGTTAGTTTAGTCATAGTGTAGTTAGGACTCAATGGAGACCTGTACTGTGTATATAGACCTCATGTGGCTGGATGGGACCGAACCTTGCTTCAGTTCCTCTGGAAACATGTTTGAAGAGAGGAGTCCGTTGTAGGAACGGGATGGGCTCGACAACCACACGCAAGTGTGACATTTGACGTCATGTTATGTACAATAGGTTCATCCGTAGCACGCGGTTCATACCAGAGAAGTGCCCCACTGAACCGACCGGTATTCTGAGTTCAAACGCATGCAAATTTCCATCGTTATTTTTAACCAACAGTTTGAATATTTCAGGTTGAACAGTGACCTACACTGTACGGTGGTACTTACTCCATAATCACTTCAAAAATTGTGGATACAAACACCCGTCGGAGACCAGCAGAAATGGAATCCCTTTTCATCATGTAGGGATGATTAAAGTGGGTGTCCGGAATCATCGCCCGCACACAAAGCTCTCATTTGTATTCCTCTTTCTGCGGCGGCCTCCCCAGGGCTCTCAAAAGGGCATGGTCCATTTTTATTTTTTGTTTTTTGTTTTTTCTTAGTGGATTAGATTCTCCGCACTTTGGCTGGAAGACATAAAACAACAACTTGGCTCTCTGCTTGATGCATCTCTGCCCTACTCTGCTCTGCGTCAGCTGGTTACACACACACACAGTTTTGTGCAGCCAATTTTCTTAGGACACTGCATTAGCTTCCTTTCTATATAATATATTTATTTCTGTGTGGGGTAAATATAAATATGTATATATATATATTATAAAACCATATTTTAAATATAATATAATATAATATTCTATCTATCTATCTATCTATCTATCTATCTATCTATCTATCTATCTATCTATATGTGCTGCTATTTCCTGTTTTTACCATTTTTGTGTTATGTCACTTTTATGGTGCTGCGTTGCTGCTGGAACCTTAATATCCCAGAGGGACTCTTCTATCTAAGCCTAACTTTAACCCAAAACACCCTTCAAACTTAAACAGTTCCTCAGAAAATGAGCCTCTGCCTCATTAGGGCCATGTTTTGGTCTCCATGAGGACCGCTGGTCCTGACACGGTCGGTGTTTATGCCAGAAAAAGGTCTCTGTGTGAACTGGTTTCAGTAGCTACCATGGATTTAATTGCTTCTAGGTCAGTCTCACTCTGAGCTGATGGAGGAGGAGATGGATTTCACGTCTCCCTGTCCTGCATTTTTGATGCTTTTCATTCATTATGGATAAAAAAGAAAATGTAGTTGTAATGTGTGAACGCACATTATCTCTACTCGAGTGTTTTCTATCTGGGTTGGAGCGCCAGTGGGCTGTTTTGATTTGAAGTCTCTTTCTCTCTTTGTGGACGGTTCCTCAGTATTCAGCGGCGTCTTCTTGTTTGTGTGCTTCACTGAGTGCAGAGAACACTTATCCGTCTTCATTCAGCCTCACAAGTGGCCGAGCTGTGTGAAATGAAGGCGTGTTTATTCACCAGAGGAAATGAACGTGAATAGTTAAAAAAAACAAACAAAAAACAACTCAAAAGAGCTTTAAAAAAAAGTAATAATCAGAAAATGTGAGCTATCCAATTCACTTTACTCATTGAAGTGAAACCTTTAAAATAAAATTATTTTTATCTTCAATCACACTACAGAGCTCCTTCCAACTTCCTCCAGTTAGAGTTTGTAAAATGAACCAATTTATTTTTAGCACATATCTGTCGTCTTTCTAATTTCAGCTTCAAAACCTCTCTTGGACTCAGTCAATCGGTCAGACTTTATTTATAGAGCTGTAGAGTTTATAGAGACCAAAAAACACCAGGAATAAAATAATATAGTTTAACATAAAGTTTATAATGATGAGGTCAAAGGGGTTAAACTATGTGGATCGATAAACATCGGTAGGGATCTTGTACTGTTGCATCAAATCAAGCCTGGCAGTTTATGAGGATCATAAAAGATGATCATAACTTGTTTGAACAATTTCCCCCCTGGCTAAATATCTGCGTTTAAATCATTTCTGAAACCATCCTGACTCTCTAAAATTCTAACCTCAGTCAAAATAGCAAGTTTGAGCATCGACGCCTGTAAACGAAGACTCAGAAAGCGCTTATCTCGTTGCTGCGGGACCTTTAAAAGAGGACAAATCCGATTCCGCTGCTTTAGTGAGGAGTAGTTGGTCTGGAGGTCACTGAAGGTCATAAACCTCGGTCAGCGAGAGAAAGTATACTGTACTTCTGCCAATATTCCCTAACAAAGTGTATTGATTTTTGGTTCGATGGGAAACTGGTCAGCGTCGGTCAATGCGTTGGGTTTGTTTAAAGCAAGTAATTGTAGTTTGTAGCTCCTTATCTGAATGGATTACAACCTTAAAACATCACCATTTTCTGACTAATTTTATGGACCAAACAAATACTGAATTGATTATGGATAGAATTGTTACTTGTAAACCTAGTTTAAGTAAAATTTTATATATATTTTATACATTTTATTTATTAGATTGTAATGACATAATGGATAATGTAAATCCTATCCACTTTGTGAACTGCCACGACTGTGAGGTACTACTTATGTTCAAAATTTCTTAAAGTATAACAAACAAATTGGCCACACGGTGGTGTAGTGGTTAGCACTCTCGCCTTGCAGCGAGAAGACCCGGGTTCGAGCCCCAGTTGGAACAAGGGCCTTTCTGCATGGAGTTTGCATGTTCTCCCCGTGTGTGCGTGGGTTCTCTCCGGGTTCTCCGGCTTCCTCCCACAGTCCAAAAACATGCAATATGGGGATTAGGTAAATTGAACACTCTAAATTGACCGTAGGAGTGAGTGTGAGAGTGAATGGTTGTTTGTCTCTATCTGTGTGTGGCCCTGCGATGGACTGGCGAACTGTCCAGGGTGTACCCCGCCTATCGCCCGATGTAGCTGAGATTGGCACAGCACCCCCCGCGACCCTCTGGTGGAGGATAAAGCGGTTAGATGATGACTGACTGACTGATAACGAACAAATTTTAGCTAAATAAATTCAACATGTCACGGTCACTTGCTGCGTTGAGTCAATAACATTTAAAGCAACTTAACATTGACTATAGAGACGAGTGTTTCTGATCTCTTAGCCCTGAGGAACGCCATCAATCAAAGGCGTCATCTTTGTTTATGTCCTCTTTGACCTTCCCTACTTTGACGTGTCCTCTTTAAATCTTGTCTCTCCCTCCTTCACAGATTGATCAAAGGAAAATTTTGACCCAGTCATCTATAGATTTTTTTTTTTCAGAATAAACTGAGCCAACGTGAGTAACTCAAGTCAAGTTTGACTCTTGGCAAAGCCTTGAATGAATTATCTTGAGATAAAAAGAGACTTTAAGTTATGATCATGACAACATTTGAGAATGCTTTGATGTGCACTGTGTCCCTGTGAGGACAACACGGGTCTCAGCAACTCGGCAGCCGATTCAAGTGTCCTTTTCTGCGCAAAATAGACATTTCTGGGCGGTTTTTGTGGAAAGAGCCAATTCATCATGTGTTCTTTTGTGATGCCAGCAGCATTGTGGGTAACATAGTAACGCCACAGTGACACTGAGGACACCTCTGTCGTGTGTGAGACTAATTAAGAGGCCACGGTACAGTGAAGCTTTGTGCAGATGCCACAGTATGAGACGAAAAGAAAAGGAGGAGGAGTCTGATGTGATGTGAGGGCCGGCGGTGCTTTTGTCTTGAACCCCAGACATGGCTCTGCGGCCTAATGGCTGCCTCTATTAATAAAAGATAAGCAGTCAATTATTGAGCTGTCAAAATAACGTTAGGGTCGACAGGGGCTGGGGTGTGGAGGGAGAGGAGTGTGAGTGTGCGTGTGTGTGTGTGTGTGTGTGTGTGTGTGTGTGTGTGTGTGTGTGTGTGTGTGTGTGTGTGTGTGTGTGTGTGTGTGAGGGTTTTCATTGAGTTTCAGTAAAGGAGATCACGTACTCGGTGTCTCAGGAGAGATTCCGGGAAATGGGACTTGCCCCATCCAAGTTAGAGATGGGGCAATAAAAATGTATATATGTATGTATATATTTTTTTGTGTTATAAAAAAATATATACATACTACATACTACGCCTGCATGACTGTGATATGATTATCATTGGTGGTAAGGTTTGGCGAAGGTTTGACGAATACAGCAAATGGACACCATTTATTTTTACCAGTACATTTGTTCTGACTCTGGTCCAAACACCGCAGCACTGGCAAAGCTTCATGTTTCCATGACGACTGACAGGGAAAGGGCGCGCGTGACATAATTTTTACTTGACTCCAGATTGTTAAAATGAAGTAACGCTAAACAGAGGCATACATACGCAGGACACAGGTACGCTGGTTAGTTGTAGCGCTGCTCTTTTCTTTTAATAAACGGGGCTAGCTCAGCTAACAGCGCTAACGGAGCTAACCGGTAAATAGTGCCAAACCGCCGACATGATGAGCTAACGTTAGCTCCTTGTCTACAGGTGTCGGGTGATCAGTTCTTCTTCACACCTCTAAAACAGCGCAGCGCGACTGTTTCAAGAGCGGCAAAGAAGAACCGTGTCAACATCTGACAAAGTAATTGTAAATGTCTAACATTTTGTTTGTCAGATGTTAGATTAGAATTATTTTGTCGGATATCAACGGGGAACAAGATCCAAAGATCCATTTACTGTCCCAAACTGTTTCGTACTATCAAAAACCAAACTGTACCATGATGGAAACAGCTAAAGAGGCGGGGCTTAACGCAAGAGAAGTGATGTCTTGTAGCTTTTGTATACATCCAACATGGCGGCCACTGAAAAGCAGTCATTTTAACCCTCTTATCATCATCATGATAATCAGGCCACCTGGATTTATTTTGATTGACAACTTTCACATCTTTTGACATCTGGCAGTTATTCAACCGCTTAGGAATTACGGTACTGAGAAGCTGACGTCACAAACGTGTGATGCACGCGTGAATCTGGTCTGTGATTGGACGGTCGTTCCAGGGTCACACCCTGGACAGATCGCCAGTCCATAGTTTGGGAATTTTCTACATGCCAGTGTTGCTCCTGTGTACAGAGCAGTTACTCTGCAACACCATTTTAAGAAAAGCAATTTTGCTCCATTTGTTTCCTTAATTTAGTTTGCCTTCTTATTTTTTATTTCTGACATTCTTCTGGGTTTTTTTCTTTCTTTTTATGCCTGGAGGTGTCGATCCCTTTGAAGCCTGCACGATGTCTTTCTGTGCTCATTATAATACTGCTGTGCAAATTAAAAATTTAAATTTCATCTCTCCCTTTCTCACACACATGCACACAGTTGCAGGTTGTTTACACCAAACACTAATTAAACTGGCTGATGTTTTCGTCTTTTCCTTCCCTTAATTGTGCATGTGATAAAAATGCAAAGTGTCCTTTGTGCGCTTCCCTTCTACACGTTTGTATCTTTATGATTCAGTAAGCAATACACTTAACAGTACAATGCAGTTTATTTGAAAATGTAGTTTATTAAGTCACACTGACTTTGTTTTATTTCACAGTTTGCTCCCTTCAGAGCCAATTAGGAGAGATTTTTTCGCTCTGTGCGTTACAGATAAATATCCAAAGTGCTCTCTCTCTCTCTCTCTCTCTCTTTTCCTATCTCTGCCTGTTTTCTTTCCACCTAACAAGTCTGTGCATTCCTGTGTTTCGGGAGAACGGAGGAAAGCTCCGGCCTGCGTCTCCCCCAGTCTCCTTTCATGATAAAAGCATGTTGTTGTGGAGACAGAAGGTGAGGTGTGAAGAGGCTGAGCTGTGTGTGTGTGTGTGTGTGTGTGTGTGTGTGTGTGTGTGTGTCCGTCTTTGCTGACGCTCCGGTGGCCTTCACAGTTTAATGATCTACTGACACAGATTCACAGAGCAAATACGGGAGTTCTTTTTAAGGAAGGAGAGTGCACCACATCAGGACGGAGTTTAGACTTTGCCTCCAGTCGTCTGTTTATTATTCATGAGAAATGTGGGGAGAGAGAGAGAGAGTTTATGTATGAACCTCAGTAACTTCAAAGAGGAGATGAACGTGCACGAGTTTATCGTGTGTGTGTGTGTGTGGGTAATGCAGCTGCGCGCG
The DNA here is from genome assembly GCF_019176455.1 of Solea senegalensis. Classification (NCBI taxonomy): domain Eukaryota; kingdom Metazoa; phylum Chordata; class Actinopteri; order Pleuronectiformes; family Soleidae; genus Solea; species Solea senegalensis. The sequence continues at coordinate 5,934,589 of NC_058036.1, forward strand.
TGTGTTTCTATGCAACCAAAATGTTGACTCTTCTCTTCTGTTCGGTTACATAAAGTTTTGACTCCAAAAATGAATTATTAACTGGTTTAATATGAAAAATTGGCCACTTAATGTACATGCTAACGTGCTAACTATAAAGATACAGCCTGCAGGTGGTTAGCCCAACTTAACATGAAGAGTGTTAGCAAAGGGAAACAGCTAGCTTGGCTCGGTTTAGCCATAACAAACTCATTCACCACATTAATTATGTCTTGTAGTAGGTTTCATAACCTCTCGGTTATGACATGGGACGTTTTTTAACATGAAACATTTGGAGTTTGTTGGTAAAGTTGCGAGAACACCGTTGCAATAGGCAACAGCTGCAGGTAATGCTAACGTAATTAACTTCCATTGGCCCCACCATTTAGAAAATGTCAGTTAACAAAACCTTTCCACTTGAAATGTCCTAAACACGACTTGAGGGGGGGCATTAAAAATGGACTAATCTTGTGAACAGTTTGAAGGCACCATAAAATAAGGATTTCCGAAGCAATTTCACATTAGCTATTAAGTGTTCCGGTTAGCAATGTACCCGCTGATGTACAACCGGGAGTGTATTGGTGCTTTTCCATACAGTTTTAGCATGATTCGGCTACTTTTCGTTATCGCTTTTCCATAATGAATAGTATCTGGTAACTAAAATGTGACGTCAACAGACTGCCGGTCGCTGATTGGTCAGAGAGTGTCTTCACTGGAATGGTGAACTGTGGATCAGTTAAAAAGACTTAAAAATCTTGAAAACATGCGTTTATCTCCGACATTTACCAAGGAAATGTCTAAAATCTCAATTTTTTGAAAGAAAACCGACAGAGTCTGTGCTCCAGTCATGAAGGAAGTACAAACAAATCTTTTTAATGAACTGATTTGAATGATTCCGTACACCGAAAGCGAGTGCTTTGCTCGTTTGTGTGTTTGTGTCGTGTATAAAGTGACGTCACAGCAGTTTTGTGCAGCTGTGCTATGACAACACTGTCCATGTTGACAAGGTTGGCTACTATAGTAATGGAAAACGACGTGTCTGATACCAAACTGAGTAGAGTAGAGTCGAGTAGTGCGAGAACTTCATAATAGAAAAGCGCCATATTTATTTGATGCTGACGAAAACGTTTAAAAATGTGATGATTATTAGTCTAGTCCTGGATGTATAACGATGGATGTGGCTGCAGCAGACCAGTACATTTGTACTACACGACACGGCACTTCAGCACACGTCCATTCATAGACTCGTTCCCTTCCTGTCAGAGCTGCCTGCTCTCGTCAGACAAGTTGAGCTCAAATCTATTTCAGGCTCCACATGTCCTGGGCTTTGTGACCAACACACACACACACTGCTCTGTCACTCCACCACACCGTCTCCCCATCCAGCCGGCAAATCCCACAGCTGAATATTGCATGAGCAGCTGAGCTCTGGAGAGCCTGCGGCTCACATCTGAATAATGGGAAAGCACCACGGCAGATTGATTATGGAGTGTGTATGAGTGTTTATTTGCGCGTGTAAGCGTCGCTGTCCGCCACGCGGCAACGGCTTGGCTCCAAACCTTCACCTTTACAGAAGGTGCACATGTGTGTGTGTGACTGACACTCACACACGCTGCTGTCAGAGTGATATCAGGCCTCAATAAGCAGATCAGCCTATTAACACTGTAGTGGATCAAGGTCAACTCCCTGTGGAACCACAGGTACTCAACTATATTCAAATGACAGGGATATATAACAGCGTTTCCACAGTTCCTGTATTTAATCAATCCATTATTTATAACTTTTCTTTATTTATGCTTTATGGAAAAATTCATGTCAAGACTATCCTGACCAAAAACAATTGTGATTTTTGATATTACTGCATAGAAAGATGCTTTCTAAACTCTAGGTCATAGTTAAATAACATAGGTAAAGTACAGTATGAAGCTGGTACCAGCAGTTAATTAGCTTTGCTTAACATTAAAACACATTAAACCTTAATTGGAGGTGTGAGAGTGTGACTTAAAGCAAAGCATACACTGCTTTATCGTACATGTACACTCTAAATAAGATAAGATAATCCTTTATTAGTCCCACAACAGGGAAGTTTATTGCTCCATAACTTACAAAATAGACGTCATGTTGTTTACTGACGTTTTATCAAGACAATTACAGGTTACAGTTTTTAGATACGGATGATTGTCTTTTTAGAAACATCTTGAATCACTTTCAAAATAAAACAATAAAATAAGGATAAATGCATCAAAATACCGTCGGAGTTAGGTAGAATAACTGTACTATAAATTCCACTAAACAATTAAGAGCGGTCAGAAAGAGATTTGACAACAGGGATTAATAAATGGCTTATCAGCACATGTGCTGACGCGGGAGCTTGATGACATGATTGCTGCAGGAACTCATGGGGTCGGTCGTCCAGTTATACCGCCTGCTTTTAATTATGTACAGTGGGAGTAAATAATATAAAAGAAATACAATTAAACAACCCCAGTAATAATAATAATGTTATGAAATGTTCTCGTTTTCTCGTCGCTGACACTCGCTGCACTGATGTTTTTACACTTTATTGCACTTGTCGAGCATGAATCAGTGTCACGGTGCGACGAGCCAGTGTTGGAGCGACCTCTAAAACCTTTACACCCAAAACTGTGAAGTATTACTGAATCTAAATCAACTGAAGAAGCTGTCACTTCTTTTTATAGCTGATAGTTGTTGCCTGAATGTGTTGGCACTTTTTTTCTGTAAGCGTGTGAATGTTTGTGAGTTGTATCTTGTAGATTTTTTCCTCCCTACATTGTTGATTTATCATAGATATTTTTACCACGGAAGTCCTTCCTGCTGCAACCCCCTATTTCTGGGCTTGGGACCAGCAGCACATTTATTCCTCCAATGGCTGGGCTTACTAATCACTTTCGGGGTCAAGTGTCTTGCCTAGAGACACATCAGGCTGGAGGAGACGGGAATTGAACCCCTGCTTTATTTTTAACAGAAAAAAACCCACCCAATTTTGGTGTAAAGTGTGAAGGACAGAAGAGACAGACGTTTGTTTTTCCTTCCAAAAACAACAAGCTGGCATGTTGTTTAGATCATGGACAGAAAATTTAAAACAAAACAATCCAAAAAGGGCAATTAACTTGGAGTAAATGTAGACTTAATTCCCATGGAAATAGCTCCAAAATCTCCAGGCCAAAGTTCCAAAAATAAAACACTCAGATCACCGTATCTGTGTACATGTTTGCAGCTATATTTCCGAGACCTATTAATCGGACATAAGCGTCTGTATGAAAGTACTGTATACATTAGTTTCTGATAGTGTACTGTAAACCAGTTGTACTGTACAATGTTAAAAAAAAAAAATCTAATTCAAAGCCAGATTCGGTCTTTTAATTCGAAATTATTATCAACTTTGAGATGTAATAAAAGCATACTCTTCTACTCCCAGAATGAACTACTGCCGAAATTGAAAGACTGTGTGTTTTTCAATCTGTAGCGTTGCAGTGCGTTTGCCCCTGTCAGCCACCGTAGAAACCCCTCTAAAGCAGTTTCATCCAAAACTGAACAGGAGGATTAACTGCCAATCTGTGGTTTTAGACTGAATTAGTTTTCGCTAATAAACTCTCAGCTGGCTTCATTATTGACTGATTCAGACTGGTGTATATACTCTAAAATAATGAAGTTTCCCAACAACATTGTCCCTCGCTCTGTCTTTCCTTTGCATTGCTGCTGTGAACGCAGCCTCTTCTCCATGAGCAGTAATTGGGAAGTCAGATTTTGACGAACGACAGTCGGGCTAAAATAAGTTGTTTCACTGGCCTGTGTGACTGTGCAAAACCAAGAGCTGCTCTCTGTCTCTTTCTGTCTTTCCCATTTCACTTTCCTCCTTCCATGGGTGGAGCCACAGGATGGTAAAGGACGGCAGCTGCTTCCGTTAAAAAAAAAATATTTTGCCACCCCAAATGTATTATTTTTGTACAGATTAAAACACATTTTCAAAAGTCAAGCGCTACATTTACATGCGCAGTTTAATCAAGCTAAGACTTGCCAAGCTCGATTATAAACATGCGGAGGAGAAAATTGATTGATTGGCTGTGTACGTCTGACTCCGCCTCCGTTGGTGGCTCTATATCTCGCTTGAAGCTAGTGTGTATTGAATCAGTTTCCTGTTTACCTTTTACGTCACAGAAAAACAAACAGTGAGCAGTGAGATGGATCGTGCTGTGGTTCTGTAGCCAACAACCCCAAGTCCAACTCCAGTCCGACTAAGCGTATACATGCAGGAGTAATCAGACTATGAATCGCATTATCCAGGTATGTTAGTCTGACTACGCCTAGCTTGATTTTAGTCGGATTGACGTGTTTACCTGACATAAAAAAACGGAATTATTGTCTGACTAAAATTGGACATGCATGTAAAAGACACGCGGTCTTTAACGTGTAAGTGTCACAGGCGACTTAAACAGTGCTGTTAATTCCGTGTCACTGGCTAGTTTTTCCCCATTTTCACGGCGACACAAACCCATCACTAGCCCTCGTTATCATCATCCTCATCAGCCCATGAAATAATCATCAGTCAGGCTTTATTTCTTATTCTCTTTCCCTCACTCCTCTCATCTCTAACGTCATTATCTCTTTCTCTTTCTGGATTTTCTACATGAAAGTTCTCTCAGTCTTTGTCACAGACCAAACGTGATTGAAGTGGGTTAATCCAGGACTCCCCTATCCTCCTCCTCCTCCTCCTCCTCCACTTCCCCTGATACCTCCATCTCAAGACTTCCCGGCATCCCCTCCTGTGTCTCACTCCCCCAGAATAATACCAGTCCACAGAGGGGGGAGAAAAACAAGCAAAGAAAAAGAGCGTCTAATTATCACCCTGAACCTTACTCAAGGAGAATCAATGTATAGCTGTTGCAAATTCAGCATCTGGCCTTTTTTAGAGGATGAAAAACTAGAGCAACAAACAAGAACATTCTCTTTTCTGGAGAAGAACAGATTATAAACCTTTTTTTTTGTGGCTGCATTGGATCGTAAAGATAAGAGGGAAAGTAGAAATGTGTCTGCTCTTTTTCTAAATCTGTCCTTGTGCACGTCATAATAAACACCCTGAATTGGGCACAGTGTTTAGATGCGATTGTTAGACACAACAAGGTCAGTGTGATGTGTCGCGTTGTCCTCGGGGGAAGTCACACCAGGCTGAGATGCGATACCAACAGAGGTCGCGTCAGAGTAGAGCTGTGACGACCAGGAAGAAGAGCCTGAGATGCAATTCTAGCAGTAGCTCCAAAACCACAAAGTCACTTCCTTTCAAAGAAAATAAAAACCCTACACTGTGTTTCTGTCAAGTTTTATGAGTAAAAGATCTTAATTTATTCGTCTTTTGAAAAAAAAAGAAGGGTGAAACTGCCCTTTACAATTAGATTTTTGGGCTTTAAAGACAACTTTGACTTTTTCTGGAACTGGAAATTTTTTGGACCTGAAAATATAACTATCCTCCAAGGCTAGATTGCATTATTTTAATATTTCAGACTTTAATTATCAGTATGAAATGTATATATTTATATTCAGTATGAAAAAATCAAGGCGCTCTAAAGTAAACATAATATAGATATAGATTAATATAGATATAGATCGTACAGTGATTATCGTCCATTATTGTCATTGTGACGACGAGACCTTGCACAACACGATTGAAAGTGCAGGTTTTCCGGTGCAAACATTTACAGAATATGTTCAAAAATATAGAAAGTAAGAAAATAAAAGATGTATAAAAAGACTACAGAATCCTGAACAGGCACACACGCGACATATCCTGAACTATGAAAACATAAACCTGGGATGTGCTGCATGGATAAAATAATGATCAAGTGATTAAAAGAGATGGACACGATAAAATTAAACGGGTTCTTTTGTTTTAATTAGAAATGCACTTGGAGGGCATTTATGGATCAAATATTCAGCAGGCCTCAAACTTTCACTGAAAATAGTTTGAATAGTTTTAGAATATCAAAGACCCTCAAACAAATGTTAATGGAAACATTCCCTCCTTGGTGGAGCAGATGGAATTTTAATTTGTGAGAGGGGAAGCTCAGTTAACCCAACTTCAGGAAACCCAATTTTCTCCAAATATGTTGTATTAACGACTAAAATAACAAACGTCACTTGTTTTACAGTTGGTTTCTTGAACTCCACAACAGTGCGAGGGTTCAGATTAAATGCTCGGCGTGGTACACTGGTGGTGGTGCTGTTACAGAAGGTGTCGGCGTGTCAGTCATTCCTGGCTGAGTGTGTGAAGAATGTTCAGAGTGGGATGACGACCGTGTGTGTGATGTGAAAGTGTGTTTAAATAGCTGGGACGCTGGGACGTCTTCCTCTGTCATGTTTGTGTCTCAGGTTTCAAGTCTGGACCTGACGGGGCGGTGGGGGGGCGGGCTTACAGGTCACTGCGTCCCATGTGTCTGCGGCGTCTTCCTGTCTTTGATATCCAAGTATGCGGAAAGATCCCTTTCAGTATTTTTGTGCGAGCTATAAATGTGCAATCAGCTGCAGTGTTTGTGATCGTGGTTCCCATAGTAACCCCCGAGATTGAAAGGGTGTGGCGGTAGAGACTGAGCCCAGGGTTAGAAGGGGGGCAGGAGGCTTTGGGGGAACATTACCGGAACCATTCCTGTTGTATATATGTATGTATATATGTATGTATATATGTATATATATATATGTATATGTATATATATATGTATATATATATGTATATGTATATATATGTATATGTATATATATATGTATATATATGTATATGTATATATATATATGTATATATATGTACTCTTTTTACCATAGACGGGCAAGGAACTACAGTATGTTACCTTCATGGACCTTGCTTTTCTACATGAAAATAAAAACATTTTGATCTGTGCCAAGAGTTACGGTAATGGGAAGTACGCACGCCAGTTAGTTAGAAAAGTACAGACACAGTGAGTGAGAGAACTCAATGCAGTGATAATGACAGGTCAGAGGTCGAGAGAGAGAGAACATTGTGGTAAGGGGAGACAGATGTGTGTCGACGTAAAACGAGCAGCAATTACAGCCTTATCTCTAATGTTTGGACGTCACACAAAGGCCGCCGAAGAAAATCGGCGCACACAAAACCCATAATTTGTTCGTAGGTGTGTGTGAGGAAAGAGACGGAAAATAATAGCGCATTGATTTTGTTTCTGAGAGTTAATGGTGGTTACAGGCTTTTAGGTGAGTCATTCAAACGCAGCCGTCGAAGTACACGACAGGTGATGAGGAAAAAAATGCACCGAGATGAACGTGATTCAGGGCCCCTTTATTTTCCTTTTAAAATGAGACTTTTGTGTGAATTCAATAGGTGCTAAAGAATGAAACAGTTTTCAAAGCAAAAGGATGCTTCACTGGCAATATAGCGAGAGATTTTGACCTTCACAGAAACACAACAGCCATCTTATGATGACACTGATATAATCGCAGTAGCTGTATCCTTTGTTGTTGTTGTTGTTCTGCCTCTGTTTGGTCTTCGTGAACAGAAACGAGTCACGCTTTTCCATTATACAGTTCTAGCACGGCTCGACTCTCCTCAGTTTATTTCGCTTTTCTATTAGCGATAGTACCGAAACTGAAAATGTGACGTCAACAAACAAAAAATTTAATGAAAATATTTCTTGACTCAGGGGAAACTGAGGTTGGGAAGCACATTTTTTCAAAAATACTATCCCTGTTCTAATAATACAAAGCTAAATGCAAATCAGTGAAGTATTCCTTTAAAGCGGCCATAGCATGGTCCTATCTCACTTATATGTGAGATATGGAGGTGTACTTACAAACATGAAGTCGTTTCTATGGTAAAAAACGTCCTAGTCGCTACAAACTATCCTGACACTCGTCAGCCACCCACAGAACACGCACTGTCTTGTGATTGGCCAGTTACCTGGAAGTGACGTAATTGGCACGTCAGCTCTCAGACCCGCAGCTCCCCCTGTGGAAAGGCGCATGCACCGCTAGCAATTATCAAAACATTGAGTAATGTCGTAATCCCTTGCGCATCTTATCCGGAGTCTGACCTCTGCAGGACGCCTGTAGCTTGGATAACGTTGTGGTTACCGAGATGATAAACACACATGCAAATGCAACACGAGCGTAGCGTGTAGCTTAGCTGTAGCCGGCTATCGCTAATGCTAAACGACAAAACGAGCACACAAAGACAGTTTTACGGTTTGTAGAAATTGTAATAAGAGTATTGTTGGCACTACTCCTTCCTTTAGGTGAAGTTTGGTGCTGTGTCCTGCTTTATATTGCGACTCTCAACCGTAGAAGAAGAAGAAGAAGAAGAACTACTCTTGTCGTAGCTGCTAGGCGTATCGGTTGTACGGAGCTCAGCAGCTACAACGAGAGTAGTTCTTCTTCTTCATCTACGGTTGAAAGTACGTCACTGGATGTGCCCGGACTCTAGTGCCCGGGCTAGGAGGCGCCGCTGTTACGTAACTAGTCAACGGAATTGCCGTTCCGCTTCGTAGAGCTCAGGAAAACAATCAAACCCTGCGCTCTCAGCAGTGGCTGAACTGATTGTTATGGACTTTTAGGGCTTCATAAGCGAGGTAATGACGCAGATACACACAAAACGCAGCGTTAATTGGCACTTCCGGGCTATGGCCTCTTGATGAGGAGACTGGTGCATTTAGCGACAGCACTGCTGAAAGCCTGTGATCGTGAGCCGAATCGCATCCCGTTCAGCTGTATTTCAATTCAGTGACTGTGCTCATGCAGGAAGTACTGAACTAATCTTTTTAATGAACTGATTCTAATGAGTCAGTGCCAAACCCAGCTGACAGAGGTTTAAATTGCATTTATCAGCAGCTCCGAAATACCTGTTTCCAGTATATTTGAGTCATTTGCAGTTTCTCCGTGCTCAGTGGTTGTGCAGTTGTATTTTCTTTGTTTTCTTGATGCCTCTATGGATTTCCTGTGCCAGCACCACGCACCACAGCCATTTTTAATTGGCTGACAGGTGAAGGACGTGAAATATGACGGCGGGGAAAATACTTTATCCTCCTGCAAAACCGCTCCACGTTATGAAGACTTGCTTTCATGTCTTTCTTAGTGACTCACAAAGCAAGTTTAAATATGACTGTGAGAGCGAGTGAGACACAGGGACGTACATTTTTTGTGTGAATTTAGGTCTCAACATGTTTGCATTGTGAAAAAAAAAAGAAAAAGAACGAGCTCCGAGATGTTTCGTGAGTGCGGGTGATGGTGATGACGTCGGGTTAGAAAACAGATGGACGCATGAAAAACCACAGAACACACGTGTCATCGATCGCCACCGCGTGCAAACACAGAAAAACACGACCAAACACCCAAACTGGAAAATCCTCAAAGTCTCAGGGGCTTTACAAGTGAATGTGACTTTGATTATCCTTAAAGTCAAGGCTATGCAAAAGGGACAAAAAAACATTTCTGACACTTTACACAAGAGTTGTTCTCAAACCTTAAAAACGTTCTTTTGTGTCATTGCTATGGTTACCCACATTTTAATATTTCCTGTGCACTCATTTAAAATCTTTACTTTAGCCTTCAATTAAGTTAGTTGGCATGGGATAATAGAATTCACGTAACCATAGCAACGCTATTGCAGAATCTCGCTGCCATAGTGAAACACACAAATTGGATAATGAATGAATTTAACTGCTTTGAACTGTGTTTTTCTTTTTAATAATGGTCACTTCAAGAGAGGAATTATATACTTCTATATCATGTGCTGATGAAAATGTTTAATCTATGTATAGAAATTGAAATGATTTAGTTGGATTGATTAGATTAGTGAAAACCACAGATTTAATAGGCAAAATGTACATGGAATGTTTCAGACCGCAGGAGGTAAAAAAAACTGCTGACAACATTTCCTGTACATGGTTAATATAATAAGAGTTTTCAGTGGAAACATTAACATAAACCCAAACATTAACTCCGGACTAAGAAATCAACAACCACAACAGGAAAATTGCAGTAACATCAGGTGATGTAACTACTGTGGTTAAGTGATGAGATGATGTATTACTCGGGATAGAGACACTGGTAAGAATCACAAAACCCACAACACTAAATCAAAATAAATGAAAGACATCACACAAAACAAAGCAAGAGTAAGAGAATGAAAAAACAACAACTAAAGTAATAAAAACACAAAAATAGGAAGATACTGATCAAACTCATTTGGTTAAAAAGAGAAAAACATTCAATCTGATACGTTTTGTAAAGCCTGCATTTTCGTCGTCGTTACACACTTGGTACTTTTATGTTTTTTGAAATGGCAGCTTCTGGCTAAGTGGTGCAAATGTGTTGAAGTGACAGTTTAGTACTTCAGTCTCAAACTTGTGAACTATATGTAGAGATACCATTTTTTCCCTCCCGATACCGATTCCGATACTTGTGCTGTAGGTATCGGCCGATACAGAGTACCGATACCGATACCAGTGCGTTATTAAAAAAATGTATCATACTACGCCTGCATGACTGTGATATGTCATTGGTGGTAAGGTTTGGCTCAGGTTACACCCTCTGTAAAACATGAACGAATACAGCAAATGGACACCATTTATTTTTACTAGTGATATGTTATTTTGTTTTTCAGCTTGTACGTTTGTTTTGACTCTGGTCCAAACAACGCACCACTGGCAGAGCTTCATGTTTCCTTGACGACTGACGCGCGACATCGTTTTTGCATGACTCCAGATTGTTAAAATGAGTCTCTGAAGTAACGTTAAACTTTAAAAACAGAGGCATACATACGCAGGACACAGGGACGCTGGTTTGTTGTAGCGCTGCTCTTTTCGTTTAATAAACGGGCCGCTCCAGACTGTAGGCGCGCTAACGGAGCTAGCGCAGCTAACAACGCTAACAGAGCTAACTCGCCGACATGATGAACTAACGTTAGCTCCTTCACTACAGGTGCATGGTGATCAGTTCTTCTTCACACCTCTAAAACAGCACAGCGCAACTGTTTCAGAGCTAACGGAGCTCTAATAAATTACCTGGTATCGGATCGGTGCATGGACTCCAGTACTCGCCGATACCGATGCCCTCATTTTTGGCAGTATCGAAGGCATTTCTGATACCGGTATCGGAATCGGAACAACTCTAACTATATGTCATTCGGTATCATTGTTTTGGAATTCCGTCAAATATTGTCATTGTCGTATCAGCTGCTTGCTTGAACCCTTCTGGCCCCGAGGTCATTTGAGTTTGTGACCCCTGACTTAGTCATTTAAAAGGTATAAAAACAACTGTATAAGACTGATATTGGTATCAGTTTTGGGAGATACCGATTTTATATTGGGCAAGAAAATTGAGCAGTACTTACTGTTTTTGTTGTACATAAATATGTTTGGTTTTTTTGGCTTTTTTATATAAAAACAATATTCCACCATGAGCAGATACTCTATGGCGGCCCGTGGGTCTGTTCAGGGTTTGTGGGTCGTGTATGACATAAGTTTACTTTATTTCGAAGTGAAACAAATGCCAATATCGTGCACCTTTTTAATTTTATGCACCATGAGTTGCACTTGAGATGACAAACATGTTTATTTCTAATGTAAAATAAAATTTGTCATCACCTGCTGCTTAGCTGCAGAAAAGCTCGGGCCCAGCTAAATATCCTGGTTTTTAAAATGTGGTCCAACTGAGTTTGTAATTGAGTAGTCCTGCTCTATACTAGCAAGGAAGGACGGTTCTCTCTTCTGTAGTTGTTTTAGAGGAACAAGGATTTTTGTTGAAACGTCCGTTTTTTGGGGGTTGTAAGGCTGTTAAGAACCAACAGGAAGTGAATTTTTCTGGCCGTCTCGACTAAAAAACTGCTCCAGAGTTTTCAAACAATTGGGACCCACACCACAATACCAATCGTGACTGGATCAAGTTTGGAAATTTGGACAATTTATAGGGCCTTCCGGTTGGTGTAGTGGTTCACACTCTTGCCCTTGCAGCAAGAAGACAAGGAGGTAGAAGAAGTAATGCAAAAAGACATGTGTTGTTGAATGAATTACAATTTAAAACGTCTAAACACACATCTTAACTGAAAGATTGGGAAAAGTCAGCAAGTCAGAAAGAAAATCTCCCGTGTGACCCACGTGTTGGTCCTGATCCACACTTTGGGAATCACTGCTTTAAAACACTGTGGTTATGTGGACACAGCTGGAGAATCCCAGGCAGACTTTTATGCATAATTGGAGTAATAAAGATTAAGCCTCAGATATAAGATGCATAATTCATTTAATGTCAGGCAGGATTCAAGCAACACTGAACGGAAATGTTGAAGAGAGATCTCTTCAGAGGTCTTTGTAAATGCTGCATTCATGAAGTATTTATCCGACAACCTTGGGCTGCTCAGAGCAAAGCTTTGTCCGTTGTTGAGTCACTGTCACGATGTGTGGCATCTGTTGCCGAGGCCACAAGTCCAGTCCAGTCCAGTCTAGTTCAGTCCAGTTCAGTTCAGCAGCTTCACTCATGGGCACTACTGTTGTGTAAAAGGATGGGTTAAATGCAGAGGTCAAATTTACTATCACTAATTGGGGTGTGTGGGCAAAAAATGACTAATTCTAATTAATTCGAACACCTGACAGCAACTCAATTCATTTAGGCATGATTATGTCATCAAGACGACCGGCTGCAGTTCAAACTCAGCTTCAGAATGAGGAGGAAAAGGTGATTTATGTGACTTTTAAACGTGGCATGGTTGTTGCTGCCAGATGTTTCAGAAACTGCTGATCTATTTGGATTTTCATGCACAACCGTCTGGAGAATCCACACAGAACAGGCCGAAAAAGAGAAACTGAGCAGGAGTACTCAGTTATTCATTTGATTATAAAACGTTATTCAGTTAATATTGATAACTGGCAACAGTAACTCAAGACAAATATGTCACAAATGTGCAATATTACAATAAACAATATACCCTTTTCTTAACAATGGTACACAATGTCTAACATTCAAAATCAAGGAGGAGAAATGCAACGTGATGTGTTAACTGCATAAGCTGTTGATTAAAAGTATATAAAGGATAAGATTTGGTTTGCTCTGCCATCAGGGTGTTGATACCTGTTTGATGTAGCTTCCCATGTCCCAACTTTCTAAATTTAACGAGAAGATTTTGACATTTACACATTAAGTATTTTTGTTTGAGATTTTTATTTTTAATGTAAATGCACAGTGAAACCAATATAGGTCGACTCTTACATAAGACCACTCCTGCCACTTTATCAGACCTCCTGTGTACCTAATGAAGTGGTCAGTGAGTGTTTTATTCTTAGATGTCCAGGACTTCAGTCAACCTCGACCCTCCAGACAGATTTTCTCCTAAGTAACGTCAAGACTTTACAAGGTTATTTATGTGAAGCTGTTGCTCCGGTTTGACAGAAGATGGTGAGAATGTGAGTGATGATAACATGAATCTGATAAATGTGAGGTTGAAATGTTTCACTTTGAGTCCGTGTTTTTTTTTTTTACCGTGGAGCTTTCATTGAAATGTCAGAAAAGAAAAATGCATCAATACAATGTGCACCAGATTGGTTTCTAATGCATTACAGCTGATAAAGAGAGGATCACACACACACACACACTCTGACTGCCCTCTACTTTATTCATTACTGATGGTTGCCTGTTAACTGACATCAGAGGGAAAGAAAAAAGTATTACCATGGCAACCCTGGAAATCCATTCAGCATCAAACCAACATGTCTGAATGTGATAACATTCAGAGAATCAGTTTGGAACCATTCACTTTCACTTTGCTGCATTGAAATATAACAAATTACACATGCAGCAAATCAGCGCTGCGTTCAAGAACATGTAGGTGTGTGTGCAACTGTTTTATGTGCAGCATCTGTGGATTTAAGTTTCAAATATTAAAGTTAAATCTTGACCTAAAGCTCCCTGGTGTCATTTCCTGACCAGAGCTGGAGACATGGTAAACGAAGGCAATGTTGTGTATTGTAACTATAGCTATGGTTATTCATAAGTTGTATGTCCTGGATGAGCAACCGTATGCTATGTGGATCAAAGCTACTCCTGAGTCTAATAGTAATAAAATGATACTGAAGTATGTCGTAAATCTGCTGCGTCATGCAATATCCCTGGATATAGATTCAGTAAACAATAATGTTTTCGTAGTTTAGTCTGAAACTATTAAAAAAAGTTGGGTAAACATTTAATACTTGTGACAAATATAGATCTAAAGCTAATGTCAAGAGGTGGTTACCTCAGCCTAGCATTGATACTTGGAGACTGCTAGCTTGGCTGTGTTCAAGTGTTAAGCGCTGGTTAGCTTAGCATGAAGACTATTAACTACTGGCTTGGCTGTGTTCAAGAGGTGGTTAACTTAGCTTAGCATTCATTTTGTATGCTGCTAGCTTGGCTGTGTTCAAGAGGTGGTTAGCTGAGCTTAGCATGAAGACTGTAAACTGCTAGCTTGGCTGTGTTCAAATTAAAATAAATCTACTTATGTCACTAAACTTGTTTTATTGATGTAAACAAACAGAAACATGAAAGTCAAGTTTTAGACTCATTTACTGTAAATTGTTTGACAGTTTCAGTTTAAACAAGACTTTTGAAGTCTTCTTGCCGCTTAATGTTAATTTTGGCTAGTATTGTAACTAGCATGTTTGCTAATACAGTAAAGTAACTTACTCATATTCTCAACTCATCACCTATCATCATTATTATTATTATTATTATTTTTTACATTTTGCAAGCAAATAAACCCTTTTTTTAGATTATAACATTTCCCCACAGTCTTACATGTGAATTTTTATCAATATATATATTTTTTTACATGTTATGAAAGATCTCCTGGGTTTTTTTTTCCAGTTGTAAAGCTCTTCATCCTGATTTTGCTCCCAGGTTGGCAGATTGTTGGCTTGACTGTGTGCCAGCTGGTGCGTGCTTACAATTTTTCATGTCGCTACAGGTCAGGTGTGATGACCTTTGACCTCACACTTTTTTTTTTTATACAGTGCAGCAGAGTCTTGTTACTGCTTTGTTGTACAGAAGTAAAATAACAGGAAATCAATCACATACAGTACATGGATTCTCTCTGTGTAGAGGAAAGTGAAGAGTACTACTGAGAAACCTTCAGCAAACACTGCTGTGTTGTTTTATGAACCATGTTCCGATCCGATTTCAGGTTTGAGGTGGAATAACCGCAGTGAAGTTGCAGAATTAAAGGTGTTCCAGTATAATGTGATGCAGTTTCCTGTGCCAGCTCAGCCAGACTGAGGTTTATGCAAGAAGCGAGTGAGAGAGCGCTGGAGGTCAGAGGAGTCGGGACTGCTGTGCTTTGTATCGCTCTGTTATGATTTTCTTCTCTTTCTCCGTCAGCTCAGAGGTGTTGGGCGACATTTGCGAGGTTGGCCTTAATCCAATTGCAATTCAGCAGATTGAAAAATTGGATTTTCTTAGAGAGATTGAAAAGTCTCAAGACGCATGACGCGCTGTGTCTTTAATGACGGGATGGCGGGTTTTGTTATTCACCGCTGAAATGCAATGTCACTTTCCGTGACTGTCCTCCAGTCCTCAGCCGTACAGTAAAGTCACCTTTGAGCTCTTTTCTCTCTGTCTCACTGAGCTTCACTATAACATGTAATCAAAAAAGATCAAATAATAAATCCTCCAGTTGATCCTTTTTTATATAGTTTTAAGCCTCAAACTCAATCTGGACAAAAGCTACACATAGTTTTGCTGCTGTCGGATAAATAGTCATCACTTTGTCAAAACCAGATCTGATTAGTTTCACCTTTTATTTATTAAATAATCTTATCAGTGGTTTTTATTTACTTCTATTTCATGTTTCAAATGAACAATTACATTTTTTTGTTCTAAATCTATTTGGTTTATTTTACTTTAGTGGTCTCTTCTCTTATTAGCTTCACTGTTATTTGTGTTTTTCTTTTCTTTTCCTCATTTCTGTGCAGTCGTCGGTGGTGCTTCGTATCTCGTGAAGCGCTTTGTGTTACATTGCTTTGTATGAAAAGTGCCACATAAATGATGGACGCAATTAAATCTCCTTCAACTCAGATGCAACAACTGTGAGTCTCTTGCAGGTGATAAATACGTATTGTGCAGTAGAGAAGCAGAGGGAAGCCCTAAGATTGTTCCACTACTGAAATCTAATCCACTGTTAACTCAATTGTTAGGTTGTGTTCTGGCGTCTATTCTAAGAGCCTCTGTGCGTGGGTGAGGTCCGAGGCAGAGGATCAGGAAGTGGTGGTGTGAAGTTTTGGAAATCTCATTAATATTGATGCTGATGCTGAGTGTCCGGTTGCCAGATTCTCAATATTAACAGAAGCAGCAAATCCAGCAGCAGGTGACACTGACCCTTGGATGTAAATTTTTTCGTGGCCTCCTCCACAAACTGGACGTTTTCCTTCACTTTCTGACTTGATGTTGTCCTCCTGTTGTGTATATTCAGGGCAGAGCTTCTGCATATGTTTGTTTTCTTATATATATATGTATATAAATTCAGTTTGACAGCACTGGAGGTTTATGAGGCCATCTGAAAAAAAATCCAGCTAAAAAAATAAAATAAAATGTTACATTACATGTCATTTAGCAGACGCTTTTATCCAAAGCGACTTACAATGGAATCAAGTACAATTATCCAGGGGTGGAATCGAACTTGCGACCATGATGTCTTTGGTACACAAGGTAGGGTCTTAACCACTGAGCCACTCCACCCCAAATGTGTACTTAAAGATATAATTATGGAACATTTTTGCATTAATATAGGATTTACCTTCAGTAATAAACTTTTAAATGCTCCTAAAATGCCAGGACTCTTCAATAGGAAGCTGCATGTCCTCTGCTCATGCAAATATTTCACACTAAAAGCCTTGTTGAAAGAAATGAATGAAAATAAAGGGAGCAGAAATGTTTTGGTGCTTTTACTTTGAAACGGACACACAACGTCGATGCGCTTGAGAGAGTTTTTCCGTCTGTATCATTGCACTGAGATCTTATTATTAGGACTGAATGTGATTTTAGATGAATGCCTGTCAATCTATCAGTCGGTCGATCTGATTGATTAATCAATAGATGGTTGGATGGTCAGTAGTGGTCGTTAGGTTGACCATGCTGTAAATACACAACTAACCAACAGCAGGACTATATATATATATATATATATATATATATATATATGTATAATATTAAAGTTAGTTCAGGTTTGTGGAGGGCTCTACTAGGGCTACAACTATTTATTTTCACAATCTATTAGTCTTTCAATTATTTTCCGTCCATGAAACGTCGAAAACTAATTTTCGAACCTGGAAATGAGGATGTTCTCAAATGTCTTCTTTTGTTCTACACTGTCTGAGGCGCTTTAAAGCCTGACAACACAATTCTTGTTTCCAATTAAGAAAATACGAGATAGGAGTCCTGAGGTGTCTTCCTGAACTGAAGTGGAGGACACCGACTAGTGAATAATATGTATATGTAGCCAAGAAACCTGCTCCTGCTCCTGTCCCGTCATGTCTCTTCCATTCTTTGCTGTCCCCCCCCTGTCTTCCCTCCGCTTGTAGCAAGGCTCTGCCAAATCCCCGTCCAGCTCAGCACAGATGCTGTGGCAAATGCTGAGTGTGGAGCTAAAGCAGCAGGCCCAGTGTGGTGCTGTGATAGCACAGTCTCCGTCACTTCATCCGCCAACAACAACAAACCAACAGGAATTTGTTTCGGTGCCAGCGACGCAGAGACGCAACAACGCGGGAGCAACAGTGCCTGGTGAAGTGTGTCGGATCACATCAACGACAACTAAATTCTGTCATTTAGACCAAACATGAAAAAAATGCCAATAATTAAAGACTGACTGATGTTCAGAAAAACATACCTCAGGATGGATTCAACTAGAGGCCTAAAAACTGCCACTGCCACTGCTGCTGGTTCATTTTCCCTTAAATTCCCATCTATAACAGTGTGTTCCACTGCATTTCAATGGGAAATTGTGCACTTTTTAATCTGCAGGGCTGATTCATGTAAGAGTGGTCCGTCTGCTCTGGAAAACAGGCCCTCTGGGAAATGATGCCCACTGACCCCAATGTGTATTTATTTTATTAGAATAACTTTTAAAATGAAACGTCATTTTATTCAAAATTCCCTAAACTGACATTATCCAGAAATTCGACAAGGTCAAAAAATGAATCGTACATGTCTAGACAATTTAACAAAACGATCTTATTGCGATTATCTATTCAATAATGAATGACGATATTGAACTGTGACTCTTTGTATTTGATTGATTCAACCTGTGATTTTAATTTTAAAATGATTCACCGTTCAGCCCTAAACTGAAAAACCAAATGTGTTTGGTTAAAAACAATTAGAAATGTGAGATTATAATTATTTAATTTCTCCTTGTGCCACTAACTCAGGAGAAAAGGGTCAAAAACACAGATCCTCTTAAAAATGAAGAGAATAATACCAACTAACATTTTGTTCTGGTTTTCTTTAGCAGATTAGCTCCTGGAGCTAACAAACCCATTGTGATGAATAATAAAAACAAGAGGAAAATGTGATTTTCTGCCTCCACAAACCCATCATTTCACCACCTAGCTAACATAACTGTTTCTGCTGTGGGTTTGAAAATGATGGAAACAGAGTAGAATACAAAAGGGGAGTCCAAGAATGCTGTGTATTGTTTGTGTGTGTGTGTGTGTGTGTGTGTGTGTGTGCAGACTGGGGACAATGTGAGCCTTCACCGGTTTGTGTCCATTGTGCCTGGAATTTCTCGGTCCGTGTCTCGGCTGCAGAAGTGAAAGGTCGTCATTCAGGCGTCTTCTTCAAACCTGCCATTGTCATCTCTCCGTTCCTTTCTGTCGTGGCTGATTGATTCGCGCTCCGCTGCGGAGACACAGCGTTACGTCACTCCGCTAACTGTCCTCCACTGTTTCCTCTTTTGTTTTACCTGCTGCCGTCACTCAGTACATTTCCAGGCTAAGCTACGGTCGTAGCTTAACTTTAGCCGTTCAGTTGTTTTGCTGTCCTTATCCCAGTACACAAGTTATGCTATGCTAAGTGGCTTCAGTGTATGGCCCCTTTGAACTTGTTAGCACAAGGGCACTTTCTGGTTTAGCTAGTGGCTAGTTGTTAGCATATTTAGCACCATTCCTAACCTGTCCAAAAAATGAATTGGGCCAAATTTTTTTTTTCCATATTTTTGTCGCTGTTGCCTTTTTCTACCATATAGCCAGTGGAGTGTGCGGTGAAAGGTTGGATTTTCCATTAGTTTTATTGAGTTTATTGGACTTTTTGTTTTTAAAATGAGATTGTTAGTTTTAAGACCGGGTTTGCTAGTTTTATTACTTTTTATTAGTTTAATGTTTTTGTTTTATGGAGTATTTGCCAGGTGCAAGCCCAAGGTTTGAGCCCAAAAGTCAATTTACAAAGATGGAAACAAAGCACATTTTCACTACAATCTTAGTTAGTTTTGTAAACACTTTTTTAAGCGCTTTTTTGCCGCACCGGTACACGCCTCGGACTCCAACTGAAGGCATACATGCTGTAGTATCTAATTTAACATGTTCACATGTATTTAAACAATCTGATTGAAGTTGGACTTGGACGTCAAAAATAGGAGACGAGGAGAATGATTAGATTAGATATTCACTGTGGAATACATTTAAAACGTGTGGTGATTTATCCCAGAAGCATTAAAACTAACACCAATATGAGTAAAGGTTTGAATTGTTTTCAACGTCATAGAAGAAGGAATCCGTCCTCACACCAAATGACAGTAGAAGTTGGTGAAATAATGTCAGCTCTGTGGCCTTTTTCCACACTTCACTCACTCCTCCGTCACTCATGGTGTTTTTGACCCACATCTTTTTGCTAAGTGAGACAATAAACCTTTGCGGCTGCTGAATGGCCCGTCCCTGCTGCTTGTTGGACGACATTCAATGCCGCGTCTTTTATGCCCGAGAATGATTAAGGAGTGATGTCATCGTAACCACCTCCACCACCACCACCACCAGCAGCAGCAGCAGCAGCAGCGTTTGCACCGTTTTAATTTGCTGGATGATAAATGATCGGCCTGTGGATTGTGAGCTGGACGGTGCCAAGAAGTGCCTGAAAAGAAAGTTTAAAAAAAAAAAGGCCTTTCTTTTTCATCCTGTGAGTGAATTCTGAATAAAATCGTGACAGGCTTGTTAAAGCATCTTCCTCCTCTTCCTCTTGCCCACACTGCCCCAATCTCCCTAACAATGAGGCAGGATTGAGCTCAGTCTGCTGCAACACCCTCAGTGTGGGAAATTTGAAATGTTTCAGTGATCTTAAACCAATTTTTTTTCACTGGCTGCTGTAAAGGTCATTTGTTTGGTTTCTCGTACAAAAGTTAGAGCAGTAAAGCATCTTGACAGCCTTATCCAGCTGGAAACTGAAGTTTGCAGACTGCTTTTTCTCCAAGTCCATGTAGAATATCAGTTATTTCTTTACATCACGGCACACAGGAGTTGTCGATCCATCGCTGCCGCCGTCATTAACTTCAAAAGTGTTATTTTGTGACGTCAAAGTTTGAAATCCTTTGCTTGGATTGACCTGATTGACATGAACTGACCGAACAAGCCAGCAGTAGAGAGTTAAGTGGCTTCCAAAGGCTATCTAGTGGTGAACTGCTAGACCCAGGTGCAGAATTTCTCCTGCTGTTGTAAACGCACCCGTCTTACACAATTTCCTGCTGCGTTACTCTTTCGTGAACCAACTTTTCCAGACTTAAAACGGCGCCAGTGAGCACATTTCTAACCTGTTCAGTATGAACGCATCAGATTAACAGTTGATGAACAATGACCTATAAAAAAAAAACAACAAAAAAACAAGTTTCCCACTCTTGAGCTGCAGGTGATTTGATAACAGTTTTTTTGCAACGGGTTTAATCGAAACGTGATGTGGCTTTTGTTTGTGAATGACTCAAACCACACTGAACATTTTCTTCTCTCTCTCTCTCTCTCTCTGCAGATTGTGCAGTCTGACTCTGAAGAAGCTGGTTGTGATGAGGGAGCTTGATAAAGAGCTGATCTCTGTGGTCATAGCGGTGAAGATCCAGGTATGTGGTGAACGTAGACACAACACAGCAGGCGTGCACAAACAAACAAGCTCAGTGAAAACCACTCCTTTTAGTCATGTCGTCCAGTATAGTGACGTATTAAGTACGTAAGGCAGTGTTTTATACTTCTGACCTTGGTTTATTTGTTTCATGTCTTGTGAACATAAACACACTCAGACGTGTTTGAGTTTTACAGCACTTTTTGTCGTTTTCCAGTAAACATCACATCCTCACTGGGTTGAGATGTTTTATATGTGAACACATATATATATGTATATATATATATACATATATCTATATATACATATATATAGATATATGTATATATATGTATATATATATATGTGTATATATATACATATATGTATATATGTATATATATATTGAAACTTTTAAAAAACAAGTATTGGCTTTGTTTTTTACAGTGTGTGGAATTTTATATTTTGTTTTTTGGAAAGCAGACATACAGAATAATTTATAGGGAAAATGCTTCAAACTATTTCAAACTAACTGTTTGTTTGTTTACAGGGCTCCAAAAGGATTTTGAGGTCCCATGAAATAGTGCTGCCCCCCAGTGGCTCAGTGGAGACTGATTTGGCGCTCACCTTCTCACTACAGGTGACTGCCACATATTTTATGTAAAGTACATGTTGGATGAGCATCATTACATCTGTTACCATGGCAGCTTCTTTTGTGCGTGTGCATGAGGCAAAATGTTCTGTACATTGCTGTTATTGTGAAAAACAAACTGATTTGTTCTGTTTATTGTTTTTTTTTTTTTAATTTTGCGTTTCCTCTCCCTCACGTCCAGTATCCGCACTTCTTAAAACGAGAGGGAAACAAGCTGCAGATTATGCTCCAGCGGCGAAAGAGATACAAGAACCGAACGATCCTGGGCTACAAGACTCTCGCAGTGGGATCTATCGACATGGCAGAGGTGCACACAGAAACAAAACCGCAGTCGTCCTCTTGTTTTCTACCTCAGATGTAATCCAGTGATGGGCGATATGTCAAGCATAAGTTCAGAGTGGTTACTACGGCGAGCAAAGTGATAGAGAAACACCACATTCAGAGTGGTTTTATAATCCAACGAAGCACAAACTGTCAACAAGAAACCTTTGTCACTAAAATCAGTTAAATTGTTAAATTAAGAAATTGTTTAACTGAATTCAAATTCTAGTAATTGATTTGTTGTTTTTATGTGACACCGAAGCCATTTTTTTTCGACAATCAGGTTTAACCTAACCTTACCTGACCTAAACTAATCTCAAATAATCTAACCTAATCTATCATAATTTAACTTTACCTAACCAACCTAGCCTACCATAACCTAACCTAATTTAACTTAACTTTAAATTAATCTAATATAATTCAACCTAACCTGACTTTACTTAATCTAATTTCATCTATTCTTATCTAATCAAACCTAATTCCATATAATCTAACCTATCCTAATTTAACTTAATCTAATCTAATTTAATCTAACCTGATTTTCATTTAATCTATTCTAACCTACGATAACCTAACCTAATGTAACTTAATCTAACCTGATTTGACCTAATCTAATTTCATTTAATGTAAACATAACCTACCATAACCTAATCTAACCTAACCTACCATAACATAACCTAACCTATTTTAACTTAATCTAATTTAATCTAACCTGATTTGATCTAATCTCGTCTTATCTTGTGTCATGTTATCAAACCTAATTTAATCTAATTTAACATAACCAATACTGTTACACCACAATCTAATCTAATCTAATAATATGAGTTGCTTTTTTACTTTCTTTTTTTTTTTTAGATTATTCAATCATCAGTTCAATGTTTACACAGATGTTTACGCAATAGAAAAATGATTTTGGTTGATTGTGTGTTTTATTTTAATTTACAGTTAATCATTATAGATATAAACAGATCATTCTGTGTCTAAAGGGCTGAACGTGTCTTCCACTGGACAGTTGTGGACAAAACAAATAAGAAAGGACAGAGAAGTGAGTTCAGATCACTTGGTTCAGCTGAGGTTAATCATGACTTTTCCTCTTTTCTTTTTTTTTTTCCCTCTCCTCTTCCAGGTGATGCAGCACCCGACGGAGGGCGGTCAGATCCTCCCTCTCTGCAGTAACCAGAAGGACATGCTGGGCAAAGTGGCCGAGATCTGGATCTTTTCCCTGTCCAGTCAGCCAATCGACCACGAGGAGGCAGCGCTGCAGGAAGGACAGAAGATCAAATGCTCTGGTAGTCTCTCATTACTCCCCAGAGTCTGAGGTTAATCATCATCACCTCGTATATAAAAGTGATAAACAGAGAAGGATCACAGGGTTCACAGCTGTTTTTCCTCCATTATCATACAGTAAAGCAATAAAAAGAATGCAGCGCTGTGTGTGTGTGTGTGCTGTATATTTAGAACCTGGCTGCGTGTCAAATTTAAAAATGGTTGCTGAAATATTCACGAGACGTCGTTTACGCGCCTGCTTTTAATCCCCCGACTTGTCTTCTGCTCCAGACAATTACTCGGAGGAAGAGTACGAGAGTTTCTCCTCGGAGCAGGAGGCCAGCGACGACGCCGTGCAGGGACAGGTGAGTCTGACCATGACATGGAGAGCGAAGAAATTAATTAAATATTAAACATTCAAATCATGAATTTGCAAAAGAGAACTAAAACTGTAAATAATGGAAATTGTTTTCATGACTCAGCCCCTCGCTGCCACCGCCCAGCCAGCAGGTGGTGCTATGCCTTTGACTCAGTTTTCATGTGGACAGGTTTCTTAATCTCGTGTGAAGTTTTGTGCAGATCGGTGAACATACAGCAAAGTTACAGGGCACTTCCTGTTTCGGGGCGAATGGTCAAAATCAGATGGTTGCCATGGCTGCACCCTTTTGAATCCGCAAGACCCTTTGTCAGCATTTCATCTTTGATGTGTCTAATACAAAGTTGTTGTTTTTTTCCGCGTTTTCAGGATCTCGAGGATGACGAGTACGACGTGAGGAAGCCAAAGAAGCAGAGGAGGTCCATCGTTAGGACGCCGTCCATCACCAGAGTAAGAGATGACAACCATGCAGGGTTTTAAACTGTTGACTCTAGAGAAGAGGAAACATTTCACACAGAGAAATGTCAATATTAATGATCTTACAAGGTCCTGAGGCCACTGCACGTCTCCAGAATGGCTTTAATGCTTCTTCACATCCATTCGCCAAATACCTTGGACTCAACTGTCTGTGTAAACATCATTATTCCAAGATATATATATAATATACAGAGCTCAGATCTGGCTGTTATGTTTGGTTTGTCAGTTTTAATCTCGTCAAAACATCCAGTAAAGCTGTCAAGGTTTAAATTGACTCTAATGTCATTCACAAACACAGAAAAAAACAGTAAACAACAAGTCGTGTTGTGTGTTGGTGATCAAAATATTGGAAATATTGTGTGGCGATATTATATCGCTTTTGAGACAAGTATTGTTTTTTTTAGCATCGTATTATAGCGTATTGTGACTTAAATATCGTATTGTGACTTAAATATCGTGATAATATCTTGCATTGTGACTTAAATACCGTGATAATATCATATCACTACTTGAATATCGTGATAATATCATATTGGGACTTAAATATCGTGATAACATCGCATCGTGACTTAAATATCGTGATAATATCGTATTGTGACTTAGATATCGCGATAACATAATATTGTGATAATATCGTATTGTGACAAATATCATGATAATATCATACCATGACTTAAATATCGTGATAAAATCATATTGTGACTTAGATATCGCGATAACATAATATTGTGATAATATCGTATTGTGACAAATATCATGATAATATCATATCATGACTTAAATATCGCAATGATATTGTATCCCGAGTTAAATATTGTCGTTACTCAAATATCGCAATAATATTGTATTGTGACTTAAATATTGTGACTTAAATGTCACGATATTGTCATATTGTTACTCAAATATCGCAACAGTATTGTATCGTGACTTAAAAATCGCAAAAAAAAACTATATACACCCCCCCCCAGTGCGTCCATATAAGAAGTTGTGTATTATTCCCACGTCAGTTTACCAAGAGTGCACCTGCGGCACTGATCTGCGCCACGTTAGCACTACGGGTTTATTTACCATTTACCAGAAACTTAAAATTCTTGTATAAAAAAAATTAATTTGTGTGAAGATTGAGTCCAACTTTCTAAAAGAAAGCTGTGGTAGTAAACTAACAAACTAAGATCCACATGTCCAGATGAATTCTCCCATCAGTGTTTCAAACTCACGCCTCAGTGAGTTCCATCTTCACCGTGAGCTGCCTAACGAGGATCACCAAACACCTCGTAATGACACTTCTCGTATCTATTTCCAGGAGTCATTTGATTTCATTCAGCCGAGGCAGGAAGTGAGTGAGAGCCCCAGAAAGCAGATGAGGCCTGATGAAGCCTGATGCTGCGTGATTATTGATCAGACACAAGAGCCCACGCAGAAAAAAATTAATAAATAAAATCGATCCACGGACAGAATTGCAAATGTATCTACTGCCGGTAAAAATCAGTGAAGTGTAGGAGCTGGCTGCTCAGCAGGGACTACATCTGTTGCATCTGCTCCATTGATCTGTGACCGAACTGCAGTAAATCATAAGTAGGTCACGTCACACACGCTGAACTGTGCTCGTGTGTTTCCTCTCCTGTGTTTTAGCAGCAGAACTTTAAGCAGAGGGTGGTGGCTCTTCTGAAGCGCTTCAGAGTCTCAGACGAGGTGGGTGTTTTCTCTACGCTTTCTCTTTGTTGTTTTTGATGCCTCTGCTCACGTGTGACTGTTTCTGTGTGTGTGTGTGTGTGCGAAGGTTCTGGACTCGGAGCAGGACCCAGCAGAACCACCTCATGAGGTGGAGGAGGAGGATCTGGACCTGGACAGCGTGGAGTTTGAGAATCCCAGCGACAGCGGCCCCGAGCTGGACGACGATGACAGCGTCCTCAGTACACCAAAACCCAAACTCAAGTGAGTGGCTCTCACTGACTGTGTGTGTGTGTGTCTGTGTGTGATTCTGAATAATTTATGGGTTATTATTATTAATGGTATTTCAGGCCAAGTAATCATAGTGCTAAAGTTACATGAATGAAAAACACCAACACAACTAAAATATTCATGAATTTACTACATACTATTTACTACTACTACTAACCTGATTCATATTACACATTTGATATAAGTAATTTAAGTTACCATAGCATTTTTAAAAATGTAAATACTGGCAAAGAATATTCAATTATTCAATTATGATATGATCCGTTAATGTGACTAATTACATCAAAAAGACACAAAAATAAAACATGTTTTATCATAAATTGCATTGATTAAAGCTGTTTTTTTCCATTACAATATAACATAAATACAGAGACTAGAATAATGTGCAACCTATATATGAAATAATATTATGAAATATCAAGAAAATATGATGTGTAAAGGCCTTTATTTACAATTTAGTGCCAAAAGTTTTACAGTTACTAGTTTTTCTCAATGTTTTCATGTTTTTTCGCAGTTTTAAACCCTTATAATTAAACCTTTGACTGATACATTGAAAAAAGTATATTCCATTGGTTTGGTATTGATTTATAAACTGATTTTCAGGAGAATTGATGAAAGTCAATAGAACAGAGGTTGCCAGGTGTCCTGACTTTTTTTTTAAACTAGGCTTTACCTGCTTTAAATACAGCTCTTAAAATGCAGGATTCTTCACTTCCCATGATGCATACCATTAGTATCTTTATTTCATATCGTTCAAACTCCACATCTCTGGTTTCTAACAGAGACTTAGTTCCCAGCCTGAGCTTCAGTGTCTCACGCTTGAGGAAAAAGACATTTAAACACAGACTGAGTCATTCTCTGCAGTGAAGCAGTACGATAACATCTGCTGCACGAGCAACAGTCACTGGTTTATTAGACTTATATTAACCAGGGGTCTGCAACCTGCGGCTCTAGATCCACATGTGGCCTTTCAGCCCTTCTGCAGTGGCTCCTTGTCGCTTTGAATATAAAAAAAAGTTTATTTTCTTTCAATCTTTGGATCCATGTATTTACTCTATCCCGGGCAGGTTTTCTCAAGCATGAACTACATGAAATCTAAATATTGCTTTGTAGCATCCAGTCAAAGAAAGGGGGAGCCATTACTGATGGTCATAAAGTTTAATTGATCTTGAAAGACCAACAACCTAAGAGCTAGACAAAATTTAGACAGACAAAACACACCATTAGCATTTCCGTGGCAAATAGCATAGCAGATGGAGCGTCATCACTGAGTAAGCTAGCAGACACAATACAATATTTACCGTGTTACCACTGTTGACTGATGCTAACATTCTTTTAACATTTATCTGTTAAATGCTTTATGTCTCGCACTTTCCGCTGTTAAATTGCATCAAAATCACGGATACAGACTTTCAAAATGAACTTCCTGTTAAACAAACTGTCGCGTCGACGATAGCTAAACACAGTTGCTAACTTGACATAATAACATGCTGATGGTCCTTTACATGCTGTATTTATTTCAAAGGGGGTTACTGGTTTCATTTTATTCATTTCCACAAACATTAGAAGGACTAGGTCTACATTATTCTGTGTTTTATTTCAGAGTAGCTTTGGCTATAAACAGTAATGAAATCAACACTTTTCTTTTTGTAGTTCTAAACTATCATTATTTTGTATATAGTATATCTGTTATTATATGTGATATTATCGCAATTTTATGGGTCAAATGGGTTTGCGTCTCCAGATTAATTTTATTTGGGTGGAGATGGACATAAACGGCTCTTTTCAGACTAAAGGTTGCATACCCCTGTATTAATTATATTATATATATAAAGTAAAATTTCTTTGAATTAATCTCAGACTGTGCGTTTCATTTCAGGCCATATTTCGAGGGTCTCTCTCTCTCCAGCTCACAAACTGAGATCGGCAGTATCCACAGCAGCCGGAGCCACCGAGAACCTCCCAGCCCGGTCAGTCCAGAGTCCATTTAAACCTTAATCTGAATAACACGTGATTCAGATTATGATCATTTTACATCATTTATTAATACACATTTCCATTTGCATTCCTCTTATGTTACAGTTGGATTACGTTTTACTTTTGGTTTATTGACTGCTACAGGACATTATAATCTTATATGTCAACATAATGGGATATTATAATCTGGTTAATATGGGGACATTGCTGTCCATGATTATTTGCCTAATTTTGAATAAAACATGAATCAGATTGTGATGCAGAATGTTATGTTTACATGGCAGTGTCTTATTCAGACTGTTGAATACAGAATGCAGATTTTGTTTGTCCATGTTGTCTACCTTAAAATAGACGCCAATAATCTGATTGTCAACTTTAATCTTAATTATTTTGAGAGTGATGTTTACATGAGTTTTTTAATTATTGACTCACATGTAATTTATGTCCACTGTTGGGATGGAGTATTAGAATCTGATTGCAATATTAATATGTATATTGCAATCAGATATAAATATTATATCAGTACAATCAGTATATAAATACTGTATATAGCTGGCAATAATTTGACTTTATGTTGAATAATGCATTATTTGGATTATGTTATTTAAATGACACAACACAGTCTGATCATGATGCACATGTTCACTGCTGCAATGGGGTTTTATAATCTGATTTAAGTGTTTATAATCACACATAATAAATTATTATTTATATACAATATCTATATGATGCATCTAAAATAATACTCCACGTCTTGCTCAGATTATTGCTTAGTCTTAGGGTTAATTAAATCAGAAAAGGTTGTTGTCCTAATCTGGTTACTATCGGATTATTGATCTTCCATGTAAATGTGGTCAGTGAGTCCTGAACACCTGCGGATTTGCTGATGGCAAATCAGTAAATTGGACTGGAGCAGAGAAGCTCAGGAACGCGTTTCGCTGACGTGCAGAAAAGTGCAGATTAACTCCTCCGGCATTCAGATGATTTATCCCATCACTCCACAGGAAACCCGGTCGCTGGCTTGTTTATAAAACTGCAGGACATTTGTTGAACTGTGAATCCAGGATTCCATCAAAAGCAGATTATGTTTATTGTTCCTTCTTACCTTCTCATTCCCAGATTGACCCAGACAAAACCAAGTGTGGCGGAGCCAAGTTTCCAGATGACAGCGTGTCTGATAACGTCTCCTTTGTGAGTGTGAATTCTTAAAGCTGCCTGAGATCAATAACTGGCATCAGTTTTGTTATGAAGGCTAGTGTTTTAAAGAAAAACATAGAAATGAGCTCCTTGGGGCTTTAAAACTGGAGAAACTGCATGTTTGCTCTGCTCCTCTGCATTTGTCATCCAAGAAAAACATCTAAGCTACTAATGAAGGGTTACTCTCATAACAAACCACATGAAACGGGAATAAATCATGAGGAGAAAAATGAACAAGTACTTAAATGTTAAGACATTAAAGGAAAAGTTTTGGGGCTTTTTTTCCCACAGGAGCAGCCGGAGGCGGTGACTCCGACCACAGAGCTGGAGATGGACAACATGGACACGTTTTTAGAGAGACTGCCGCCAAGTGGCAAAATGACCAAGACTGAGTCCCTCATCATTTCATCCAACAGGTAAAAACATAAACAAGGGTTAGCTGCTTTTCTTTTTTTTTTAAAGCTGTAGTGCGTAACTTTTAAATGTTTCATTCAAACTGTTTTAAGTATCGCATTAATAAGGTATTGTGACTTAAATATCGTGTATCTTGGCTTAAATATCTATCAATAACGTAGCTTGACTTAAATATCTAAACAATATCGCATCACAACTTCAATATCGTGATATCATATTGTGACTTTAATATTGTGATAATATCGTGTAGTGACTTAAATATCGTGATAGATCGTATAGTGACTTAAATATCGTGATATATTGTATCGTGAATTAAATATCGTGATATATCATATTGTGACTTAAATATTGTGTTATATCGTGTTGTGACTTAAATATCGTGATATATCGTATTGTGACTTAAATATTGTGATAATATCGTATCGTGACTTAAATATCGTGATATCATATTGTGACTTTGATATTGTGATAATATCATATCGTGACTTAAATATCGTGATATATCGTATTGTGACTTAAATATCGTGATATATCGTATTGTGACTTAAATATCTTGATGTATCATTACTTAAATATCGTGATATATCGTATTGTGACTTAAATATCTTAATATATAGCATTGTGACTTAAATATCGTGATATATCGTAACGTGACTTAAATATCGTGATATATCGTAACGTGACTTAAATATCGTCATATACTGTATCGTATTGTGACTTAAATATTCAGTGAATATAAATTTACATTTTAAATACAATCAATTGTCAAAACAGTGGATATGAATAACCGGCTAACCGACATGGCAACAAAAAAATGTATTTACCCAAGTGTCGTCTGTAACAAAATGGTATAGTAGTCTGGTCTGAAAGACAGGTGCAATTTAAATTTATTTGTGTGGATTTTAACCAAAGCTTAAGCTTCCTGGGTTAAATGCTTCTTGTTCCCACCCTCACTCAGGTCTGATATGACGCGTTTCCATACCGTTATATACCGTTCTAGCACGGCACATCTCAACTTTTTTGAGATGGAGGAGCCTGGTGTATTTAGCGAAAGCACTGCTGAAAGTCGGCGATCGTGAGCTGAATCACAACGCGTTCAGCCGTATTTCAGTTCAGTGACTGTGTCAGATGGAGTCTGTGCTCCGGTCATACAGGAAGTACTGAACCAATCTTTTTAATTTACTGATTCTAATGTCTCGGTACACATTAGGTTATGTTCATAAAGACCAAATAATTCAGAATAACTTCAAAGTTACACACTGCAGCTTTAAATCAGTCATTTATTTTGCTTGAAACAAATATCAATGTAGAGTTTTTTCAAATAATAAATAGTAGTCCTTGAATGTGTAACATTTAATAAGCAGTATGTCTGTCTGTCTGTCTGTCTGCAATCGTTATCCCTTGTTGCAGATGATTATCACATTATTGTCTCCACTTCACAGGCGTCCGTCTCTCTTCCTCTGCTCTGTTCTCGTTGTCAGGCAGGAACCGAAGTTGGCGGGCAGACGAGGTCGGAGCACGTCGCTGAAGGAGCGGCAGCCCAGCAGGCCGCAGAACGAGAGGGCCAACAGCCTGGACAACGAGCGCTCCCTGGACACACGCTGCCACCTACAGGTAGGAAAGTAGCGCTGCAGGATGAGTATTGTTTTTTTATCAGGTCTAAAATCTTTTCTTTTTTTTTTGCCTCCTAAGATCCCTAGAAAGACAGTATATGACCAACTAAACCACATCCTGGTGTCTGATAACTCCCTTCCTGACAGCATCATCCTCATCAACACATCCGACTGGCAGGGCCAGGTAAGAAGAAAAAAACGTAACATGTTAAAGGTCTATAAAACAACGTGTATTCAGTCAAACATGCGTGTTTCCCTCTCAGTATCTCTCAGACATGCTTCAAAACCACCATCTACCTGTGGTGTGCACCTGCACCACAGCAGACATCCAAGCTGCGTTCAACACCATCGTCTCCCGCATACAGAGATTGTGAGTCGGAACGCAAACTCGCGGATGTGAGCGGTTCAGTGCGCAGGAGTGTCTTCATGTCCCGTTTGTTTTGTCTCCTAGTTGTAACTGTAACTCCCAGACGCCCATTCCCATAAAGATAGCCGTGGCTGGAGCTCAGCACTACCTCAGCGCGGTTCTGAGGCTTTTTGTGGACCATCTCTCCCATAAAACGCCAGACTGGCTCGGATACATGAGGTTCCTCATCATCCCTCTTGGTGAGTGACGGTCCAAACGGTCGCTTTGATTATGGCTGAGAATTCCAAGAAGCGCAGAATGGCAGTGTTTTGGAGCTGTAAGTCACCATATGCATGTCATTTGAGTCAGCAGAGGTGAACAAACTCTAGTTTGGGTTAATTTTGTGATTGTTATGCAATTAACATGATGATTACATTAGAAATGATTCAGTTTCTGCTGTCATCTAGTCTCAGTCTGAACTTTGAAGGAATTACTAAATTAGTTCTTGATTTAGAACGTTTATAAAAAACATATACATTTGAAAATATGTATAAGAATGGAAGACAGAAAATGTTATTAAATAATTAAAAAAGGGTATTAATCATGTGGAAACTCTCAATTTTGATCATGTGCGGTTCTATTTCTGTTTTTTTTTTTGTAGGTGCGCATCCTGTCTCTAAATATCTCGGCACTATTGACTATCGATACAACAGTTTGTTCCAAGATGCTGCTTGGAGGGACTTGTTCCACAAGCCAGAAGCTCCTGTTATTGGTGGGATGTTTTATTTATTTACTTATTTATTAATTTTATCTTATTATTGACAGACTTTTCCAGACGTCCGTCAACCACTCACTCTCCCACACCAAAGTCCATAGAGAAAACCAGGGATTTTAACATCACAGCACACAGGAGTTGCTAATCCACCTCCATCACTAAGTTCTAATGTCTCATTGTGTGACTTTGGCATTCAAAATGCTAACTGACCACACGGCTTATGTTCCCGAAGCACGTATGCCTGCGTTTGACGAAGAGTCATCGTGATCCCTGTCCTTCTGTGCAGCTCAGGAGAGTCCAGACGTGGTGTCCAGGGTCACTCAGTACATGATGGGAGCCAACGGAGCGCACCAGCTCCCCATCGCAGAAGCCATGCTCACCTACAAACAGAAGAGGTATGTTTTTCTCCACATGGCGTACGTAGAGTCTGGAGATGTTACTCTCGTGCAAATCTTTCCAACTGTTTTTCAATGGGGGATTTAAGTGATTAAAGCTGCTGTAGGCAAGATCGCAGGGAAAAATAGTCGATTCTTGAGTCTAACATTTTAGGAATGAGGCTCTTTGTCCTGTCTGTCATTAATTATTGTGATAAAAAGTCAGATAAATAAAGATTTAGAGGGAAAAAAACAACTTTAAAGGTACAGTATGTAAAATTTAGCATATGTTGCTGATGAATATCCCTCACCTCACTCTTCCCTTCTAAGTTTGTTAGAGAAGCTACAGTAAGTTAAGTAGCCGTCAGTTAGCGTCAAAACTCAATCATATGTTTGTTCATTGTGCACTTTTGGCTCTCCAAAGTGGCTGCTTATATAGAGTTATAAGAGATATAAAAGGCTCATTCTAGGCTAATGAAAAACAACATTTCATACAGTCAGGTGATTGAACACTTATAATAAAAATGTAGCATCATTATTTACCAAAATGTTACACACTGTACCTTTAATTGTGGTTTAAACGTCAATTAAAGACAGACAACAAACAACAAATATGTCTAAAACCGAAGCAAAACATTCTGTTACTATCTTAACTTTAAGACAAATCACACTTTGGTTATAAGGTGAATAAATAAGGGCAACCCGTGGACAAGTGGAAGCCTTGTTACTAGAGGGTTGTGTGAGGGTTTGAGGGTTTGAATCCCAAGTAAAAGTCGATAAATTCACTAGACTAGCGGGTGTGTAAAGACTTTTAAATTATATTAGGGTAGTAAGCTTTTGAGGAGATGTTCTATTATGTTAATTTCAAAAACTAATGTCCAGATCACATTAACAAGTATCATGTTATTAAGTTAATGGTGTTGAGCTTAAGTTATTTGGTTTTAAGTCATTAAACGTTGTCTTAACAAATGAATACTAGGCTACTTTTGTGATTTAATTGTGCTCTAAGGTTAAAAAAACAAGAGTGACACTGTTTTTTTAGTGTAAATAACACAACTATAACTAATGCAATTTATAGTGCATCAATAATAGTCCAGAACCGGCTGCTACAAGGTGGTGGGAGGGGGCCCACAAATTCATTTTCTGCTTGGGGGCTTACTGTTGCCAGGTTGTCTTTTAAATCCCCCTTTTGAAAAAAACAAACCAAATACTAGATTTCACTGAAGTTGTTTTTTTTTGTCTGATGTTGCAGGAGCCATGTCTTCTAAACATGTCACCGTGTTTCCATCCCAGTGTGTGTGAATAACACGTTGTTTTTGTTTTGTTGTATGTTTTTCTTTCTTTTTTCTGTCTTTTGAAGGAAAAAGAGCTTTCATTTTGATTTTGCAGTCAGGTATTGTGGTCGATTGAGTTTGTTTCTCATGTCGCCTGGTGATTCATGCGCCTTCCTGTGTGTGTTTGAACCCTCTCCTCTTTTTGTCGTTCTGCTGGAGCTGCCACTTTAACAGCTGCTCTCAGTGTTTCCTTTATTCCTTAATAACAGCCTGAGTCACAGATTCTTTGAGAAGATACATAATCTGCCTTCCAGACCTCAGAGATGAGACACAGTATGAGTCGCCTTGAACTAATTAAAGTTTTTCCTTTTTTTATGAGCTGACACATGAGTGCGGTTACAAGGAGTGTCTCCTCTTTAGTAATACACTGTAGATTTTTTTGCCTTTTTGTCTCTAAACAGATTGTGGTTTGGTTTGGATCACTGCCTGCCCCATAATCAATTTTGAGAGGAAAATTAATATAAACTGTTTACTGTACTACTCATTATACACAAACAACATCTGAGCTCATCGTGTTAAAATCTGCTGCCTCTGAAACTCTCATGACAGCCAAATATCGTGTTACAGAGTGCTTTAAACTATAAAATCAAGGGATACATAATGGTACTGAGAGGGCAAAAAAAAACAATGTAATCAACAAAAATTAATTAAAAGAGTCAGGAAATACCATCATCAATGGGGAAACTAAAATTAAAAGATTACTAATAAACAGCAGGCACTCAATACTAAACTGGCTTAAACTACCCAAAAAGATTACAATACTAAAAGAGTAGAATAAAGTAGTCAATCTGAAATAAGACAGATAAAAACTGAGAAAATACACAGATAAATAAATATATTAAAATAGAATATACCGTTACTAAATAAAGAAGTTTAATCAAAACCCAGACTAAAAACCTAGGTCTTGAATTAGCTTTAAAAATACAATATATATTTAATATTTGCTAGTTTCGTTACTCCATATAACAAATAAATCATTCAAAGTGAATCATATAGACATTTGAAAACATTTGGGAAACATTAATGTTTTCTGACATTTTCTGGACCAAACAACCGATCGATTAATGGAGAAAATATTCAACATATGAATCGATTATAAAAAAGAAATGATGTTTTGTTTCAGCTCCACTTCAGATGATGGTGCACATCTGTGTAAACGGAACTAAATCTGGTCAGAACATTTGAACATTTACTGAGTTTATCAATACTACTACTACTACTACTACTATTATTATTTCAAAGCGAGATTCTAATTTGTTGTCATGTTGTGATGAAGTGACCGTGTGCTGATAAAGTGGCAGGACTCAGTTCTCCTCTGTCTGTTTCTTCCTCCCTGCTCTTTCCCCTGCATCATTTGCTTCAGGCCATTCATGTCTGTCTGTTATTTGTCCTTGTAGATGTAGAAAAGCCTGCACGTTATCGGTAAAATAACACCATCAAAATGCAATGCAGCTCTCCTGTCTCCTTTTATTTGTAATTATTATTAACCTACGGATAGTTTCATGTGTGGTTTCAATGTACTGTATTATTATTGTAGTTTCTTCGTAGTTTTCTAACATTATTTTCATTAATTTATTCAGTATATTACAAACAATGTTGCAGATTTGAGTTAATTTTTGGCACATGCTACAGTTTCTCTAGCAAATGTCACAAACGGTGAATTAATAGTTATATGTATATATATATATACACATATATTTATAAGTTATTCATGCATAAAACACAATATCAACCTGATCACACCGTTGTGATCATGCATGCTTAGTGTATGAAATTTACAACTATCACATTTTCTTTTTTATTCCCTTTGATAAATAAATTAAGACGTACTGCATTAGTACAACAACATTGAAATGGACAAAATATTCTCCTTTACAGATGATAATAGATCATTAATGTAAGAAAATTAATTTTAAATTAATAGAATTAAATCAATGTAAGGTTTATACAGATGTATAAACCAGACTTTTGGAGCTCTGTTAATTCAATTATTAATATATTTAACATAATACTTTTCTTTTGAAGTTTGTTAATAAGAGTACGGTACATAGCCGTTTCATAAATACCATGAGACTTACCATAATCTAAAAAAAGTGCATGTGTTATGTCTGTAGTTTTAGTTCACTTGCATGCATGTGCATCTTTTATCTGACCACATTTAAAGGTCCAGTGTGTTACATTTTGCAGGTCGTATTTGCAGAAATGGAATAAACTACGTATAAGTATGTTCGTATACGTGTATAACTGCTTTAAAATAAAAAATGGTTTGGTTTTCGTAGCCTTAGAGTAAGATGTCTTTATGTATTGTCGGCAAGGGCCTTGCTTTGCAGAGGCTGCCATTTTGTGCCGCCATGTTTCTAGTTGTAGTGACAAACGTAAACTTAATTCCTAAGCCACCCGAAGTCGTTAGCTGTAGGCAGTTTGTACCGTTTCAATTCCTCAAAGATATTTTCCAGTACATATCTACCTGTGCCTCTATCTATCATAGCTATCAAAGGTGTTTTGACGAGGAAGCTTACTATGCAAACAACAAAGGACAGCTCCGCCCACTTACACCCGATGCGCCAACCAACAAAAACAAGGAGGAAATAGCAGGGAGGGAGTTAGAGTAAGGGGAGGGTTTGGAAGAAATTTTGTGACTGATTCTGTGAAACATGAGCAAGGTATTTGAGATTGGGACACACCCCTTATACTCTCCCCCAGAAGCTGTATGATGCCATGTGATGTGATGTCGGCTCACCAGAGGAGGGACTTCCTCCAACTTCTAAAGCCAGGCATCACGTCACTACTAGACTAAATCCTCTTCCTCTCTGGTCTGCGAAGGCCACTGTAGTTCCCCGACAATCTTCGGAAAGGGAAGGGCGGAGTGTAGG
The DNA here is from genome assembly GCF_019176455.1 of Solea senegalensis. Lineage (NCBI taxonomy): Eukaryota > Metazoa > Chordata > Actinopteri > Pleuronectiformes > Soleidae > Solea > Solea senegalensis. The sequence goes on from NC_058036.1 coordinate 5,971,627, forward strand.
AGTCCTCCATTTGTTGCAATCTGCAGTCTCACCATTAGATGTCACTATTTCTTTCACACTGGACCTTTAAGCCAAAAGATGGAGTGAACACACAGTAATCCGACAGAGGTCGCACCTAATATCCTGTCATACTCCATCCTTGCTAAGAGCGATGAGCGTGAATCACTCGCATACCAGGCAGACATCTGGCTCTTTTTGTCTCCTTCTTCTTGCTCGTGGTTTGATCTCAGCAGAGATGTGTTGTGTTGGAAAAACAATCTGACGAAACCTACTGTAGACTGTCTCTTCTGTTCTCTCCCCTCCTCTCGTAGTCTCTCTGTTTCTTCCCTGGGGGGGCGATGGCAGGTTTCTTCAAGGCAAGAGCAACAACCTCCTAAAACGTCGTAGAACGTCTTCTCATTTAGAAAAACACATTGTCCGGCTAAAAAAAAAAAAAAAAAAAAGTTACACACTTGAATTTTGTTGAACAGCCTTTAGGTTTGTTTGCAACATGTACTGTACAGTAGTTGTTGTGGCATTGCTTCAATAAGCTTATTCAATGTCACACTATTTGTTTCAATCCACAGTTGCATTCATTTTTCACCAAGATCTTCTCTCTCTATGAGAGGAGTTGGATCACTACGTTAAGTCTTCTCCAGCACATCCTGAAGATTCTTAATAGGGTTAAGGTCTGGAGTCTGTGGTGGACAATCCATGTGTCTCATGCTTAGGACTGGGTATCGAACTTCAATACTTTTGTTGTATCGTCCGAACTTTGGACTGGGTATTGAACTGCAATACTTTTGTTGTATTGTCCGAACTTCAGATTGGGTATTGAACTTCAATACTTTTGTTGTATCGGATGAAACTTCAATACTTTTGTTGTACTTCAGACTGGGTATTAAACTTCAATACTTTTTGTTGTATCGTCCAAACTTCAGACTGGGTATTGAACTTCAATACTTTTGTTGTATCGTCGAACTTCAGACTGATTGAACTTCAATACTTTTGTTGTATGTCATCGAACTTCAGACTGGGTATTAAACTTCAATACTTTTGTTGTATCGTCCGAACTTCAGACTGGGTATTGAACTGGCGTCGAACTTCGAACTGGGTATTGAACTTCAATACTTTTGTTGTATCGTCCGAACTTCAGACTGGGTATTGAACTTCAATACTTTTGTTCGTTGTTATTGAACTTCAATACTTTTGCGGATGAACTTCAGACTGGTATTGAACTTCAATACTTTTGTTGTATCGTCAAACTTGGACTGGGTATTGAACTTCAATACTTTTGTTGTATCGTCAAACTTGACTGGGTATTGAACTTCAATACTTTTGTTGTATCGTCCAAACTTCGGACTGGGTATTGAACTTCAATACTTTTGTTGTATTGTCCAAACTTCAGATTGGGTATTGAACTTCAATACTTTTGTTGTATCGTCCGAACTTTGGACTGGGTATTGAACTTCAATACTTTTGTTGTATCGGATGAACTTCAGACTGGGTATTGAACTTCAATACTTTTGTTGTATTGTCCAAACTTTGGTGTTGAATTTCAATACTTTTGTTCTATGGTCCAAAATTTGAGCTGGGTATGGAACTTCAATACTTGATTCAATACCAAAAACCAGCACACATGGGGTTAATCCCATCAACGTCAGTGAGCCAATAAGCATGTCGCATGCTGTTTGATCGAGATCTAACAGAAGGCATAGGTAGGTAGTTACAACTAGAGACGGAGATGATTCTCCAAAGGAGAAGAGGAATGGCTAATGATGTAATATTTAATGATTTTTCCCCCCAATAAAACTGATTTAATAAAATCTGTATTGAAAAAAGCATTGTTCAGGAATCCTCATCAAATACCAGATATTGATACCTTATTCATTTTCTTTTTTCTCAGTACCCAGCCCCAATTTGAGCCTGATTAATTCTGATATTGTCATTTTAGACTATGCCTGATAAACCTGGTCATTCAGGATATTAGGAAGACTGCTGACCTCATCTTTTTGGGACCATAACATTGCTGAACCTAGACGTGACCAACTGAAGCAGATCATAACACTGCTCCCTACAGGCTTGTATGGTCAGGAATTTTTTTGAGTATGTGACTCTTTTTTTTTTAAGCCGGACAGTGTATATGTAGAGAAATAGAACAGTAGAACTTCATTCAGGCTATTTTTCTGCTCACTAACAGGAAAATAGTTCATAGAGTAGAGGGCTTATAAGCGTAGTAATGCACTACCGCTCACAGGTAGTGCATGAAACTGGACAGGCTTTATATTTAGGTTGGTGCTCTTCCATCACACCCACCTCTCTATGTTTCTGTAGTTGATTTGTTTCCCTGATGGACTTGCTGCCCCTCTGACTTGACTATGATTGATCCGGTCTTGTCTCTGCAGTGACTGGTTGGTTTTATGTCGGATGGCGACTCTTTTGCATGTTTTCTCTCTCCTGCTTGCTTCTCCTGTTGCCTTCAGGAGCCCTGCAGTCAGGCACTGAAACTGACTGAGTGCAGCAAATGCAGCATGCTCCACTGATTCTGTTTGGGTGGTGATTGCATACTTTTTATGCAATGTAAAAGTAAATCAACATTAAAGTCACTAACAGTTGATTTTAGTGTTATTAACAGTAGATGGGAAGTTCAAATCTTATCAGATTGATTTACTTTATTATTTTATTTCATAAAATCTGATGTTTTTTTTCTTCTACATTCTCACCACTGCCACAGCCCTGATGAAGACTCATGTCAGAAATTCATCCCTTTTATTGGAGTAAGTATTATCTTTTACTCTACCTCATTTAGTTTCATTTTTGTCCAGCTAATTTTTTCCCTTCCTTTTTCAGATGGTGAAAGTCGGCCTCGTTGAGCAGACATCAGCAGCGTCAGGTTAGCCATTGTCTTTTTCTTTATGGATGCTTATGATTACTATCATTCCTTGTCTTGTTCTTATGTGTAAAATATCCTTAAAACACATTACAATTCTTCCACAAAATAACATTAAGTTGCTGTTATTATACATACATATTGTGATAGTTAATTTGTAAATATAGCCTAGTCCTGGTTATTCCAAAACTGAATGGATTAGACCAGGGGTGTACAAACGTTTTGTAAGAGGGCCAGATTTGATAATGGGAAGATTTCTAGGGGCCAATGGTCCTTGGTCCTTTCTAAAGGTTTTTAAAAGATTTTATTTTCATTGTCACAATTATCATGTTGAAATGCCAATGAACCAAATCCAAGCCATGAAAGAAATCCAAATTATCACTTGTGTGTTAAAACCTCAACTTTCCATCAATAATAGTCTACTTTGCTCTCTGGGTAGAATTGCCTCCATACAAATGTGTGTTCAGGAATGTGTTTGAATTAAAAAATCAGTGTTTTTGTGAGAAAGATGATGAAAATTCTATTATCTTATATAAATATTGGCCTAATTTAACGACATGAGTTGCTAATATGCCTCAGACTGCTCAAAGTTTGGTTTTAGAGTCATCTTCCTGACTGTTTGGTCCCTCAGGAGACTCTGACGATGCGGCACCTCTGGGCTCCTCGCTGCTCTCCTCCACGCCGCCACAAATATCACCTGCACTCAAAGAAGCATCGCCCACCCCACCGTCTTCACCCTCCGTTAACACCAGCTTCTGTGCTTACAGGTAAAAAAGTGGCGCTACAATTTAAATATTCCCAGCATCTTGCTATTGTAACATATTTTTTCTTCTCAGATTGTTCAATTTAAATTTCTTAGAAGAGAGAATTATGTTGCATGAAAAGTTCGAAATAATTGTACAAAAACACCAAAGTTACATTATTAGACAGTTTTTGTGTCGGAGAATGTTTTGATTATTTCAGATTAATCTTACATAAATATTGCAAGGCTCACGAAATGTAGACAATAAAAAAATAATAAAAACGTTAATGCTAAAATGTATCATGATATTCGGAAATTGAATTTTCATAATAAATTGTTGTTGAATGTATGATGTCATGGATTAATTAACAAGGTAAAATATATGAGAATGCTCTAAATAAAATCTACGTGCTCTGTTCTTTTTTTACTTCCCTGGCTGTTTTGTTGTCTAGTTCTGGTGGTCAGGTGGAGCTGATGGGGCTTCAGGTGGACTACTGGGTGGCTCCGACAGAAAGAAAGAAAGATGTGGAGAAGCGGGACTCCTCCTCCAAAAACACTCTGAAGTGCAATTTCCGCTCGCTGCAGGTCAGCCGGCTGCCACTGGGGGGCGCTGAGCCAAGCCTCCAGCCCACCATGTCCATGACGGTGGTAACCAAGGAGAAAAATAAGAAGGGTAAGACATAGATCTGTATTGTGATTTAATTGTGAAGAGTCACTTTTTAAAAAAAGGCAGTTCCCCCTGACAATGAACCTTAAATATGTTCTGACAGTGTTCATCTGGACATTGACAGACGTCAAATATTGCATCTAAAGGGCAAATGACATTACTGTTTAATCCTCGGAGAATCAGTCTGAATCCCTCATTTACTCTGATCTTCCCTCCTGCCAGTCATCTTCCTGCCAAAAAAGAGCAAAGACAAGGAGGTGGAGTCGAAAAGTCAAGTGATTGAGGGCATCAGCCGGCTCATCTGCACTGCCAAGCACCAGCAGACCATGCTGAGAGGTAATTTCCCACATAGACCTACTGCTGTTTCCCCCCCTCCCAGTCTCAACAGTCCACTCGTCTTCACAGATGTTTTTGTTTTTCATTTTCTCTACATGGTCTGTTTCATTCCAATCTGCGATAAAAGACAGGAATCACAATAAACAAGGAATCTTTGAGATAGATGGTGTTATTATTGTTATTATTATTATTATTATTATTATTATTATTATTATTAATAAAATGATTAAATTCAAGTCAGATTTAGTGTGTGTTCTGACTATTCTGAAAATCATTTTCCATATGAATTACATATTCATCCCAATCTTGGATTTACTATGTCATCTGACCCAGTTTTATAACTTAAGTGTCGCTTATAGTATGAAATATACACTGCACATTAGTATTTTGGCGAGTACACAATATATTAAATCTTGGTACTTATTAAGGATATAAAGAAGAATCTCAGTTGAATATTCAGTTAAACTACACCCTGGGAACAGTACATTGCTGAATGAAATAGAACCATTTGAAAATGGAATAAATAAAATTAAAATGTGTTTCGTTTTGATTAATTTTATGTATGATTTGTTCAGCTGTTAAACGACAATATGTTGCAAAATACAAAATATGGTGCATGTTTGTACTGTATTTATGCTTTTTATTTTTTAAAGTAAAAAAACCTTCCCACTTGTGACCATTTGCTGACTGAGGGAGTAAAAAACAGCTCTGCATTGTAAATAGTCACTTCCGCGTTTTGTCTTCTGCAGTGCTGATTGACGGCGTCGAGTGGAACGATGTCAAGTTTTTCCAGCTGGCAGCTCAGTGGTCCTCACATGTCAAACATTTCCCCATCGGGATCTTTGGACACACAAAAGGCCCGTACTAGCAGCACCTAAGAGACTGAAACACTGAGGACAGCTACACTTTTCCTTTCCCTTCTTTCTCCCTGGTGCCAACAGTTTTTAACCCCCTCCACTTCACTTTCCCCCCAGCACACTATTCTTCTTATTCTTCTCTTCTGCTGTCTTAATTTAAGCTCCTGCTTTCCACTGTCATATTTGTCCGATTATTTAATCTTTTGTGTGTTTTTTTTTAATTTTCTATTTATGTAAAAAAAAAAAAAAAGTCTGATGTTTTATAGACTTGTGAGGGAAAAAAAAACCTAATTATATAATAATTAGAAATGACTTCTAACCATTGACATACTGTACCCCATCATGATTTCTTTCATTTGGTGAGGTTAGTTTTAAGCACTTGGCCGATAAAATTAATCAAGAATATGTTGAGAGCAAGAGGAAGAAGTGATGATGAGTGACTAAGTTTCTAGCCATGATGAAAAAAAAAGTTGGATGCTTCACTTCCCTGAAGAGTCAAAAATACATGGCCTATGACCTTGACCTCTGCACAATATGAAGAAGTCTAATGTGCAATAGACTGAACGCTGTGTGAAATAAGATCCTGAATGTTAACCTGGCACTGTTATTGACACTGTGGTTTTGGCGCCACATTATCCTTTTTAGTTTCTCCTCTTGTTAAACTGGCTTGAGGTTTGAAGAGTGCTGCTTCACAATTAGTGCTACAAACAACATCATAAACCTGTTTTTGTTTTTATGTATTTCAAACAGTTTTAGCACAAATTCAAATTCCAAACTAATAGTAAGAATTATAAATACATTTTGGGATTTTTTTTGTAACTATCTTGCTTGGAATAAGATAAAAAAGAAACATAGGCAAACACTAATCTATATGAGAAAGACAAAGCTACAGCTATCAACTAGCTTTGCTTAGCATAGCAGGGTTATCTTGGACCTGTGATAAGAAAATAGGCATGAAGACGCTTTCAAAGCTCACAAAATAAAAAATAATTTCTTATATTTTATGTATAAAGATACAGGAGATACAAAGACAAGCAGGCTTAGCTTTGCTAGCTAGCATTTCCAGTCTTCAAGCTCTGCTAAGCTAAGTAGCTACTGGCAAAAATGCTAGCCTGGAACAGGTTTTTTTAATTTATGTTTAATTTTAATTAAATTTGCCTACCAGCATCTACAAGCTAAAATGTTTATTTGAATTCATACAAAATTAAGTTAGTCAGCTCACGAGTCCTAATGGTTTGAGAATAATTAAGCGCCAAGTTTTTGCCGGCCTGCGGCTAGGCTAAACTTACTTTTAGATATATTTTTATTTTAATGCTCAGCTGGAAGTTCAAATGATATAATTATTTCAGCTTTGTGTATGAAAATGAAATATTTACAGATTACTTCTGTATTTGAAATGTATCAGTTAGGCCTCTTCCTCCTCAAGCCTCACACTCCTCACACTGAACTCATTGTTTTTGCCAAAGGGAATATTCATCAGCTGCAGCTCACTCATTATCACTACTTTTGTGGTATTATAGATGACTTCATAATGTAGAGGTGAATGTATTGAAGGTACCTTAATGTAACGCACTTTTAAACGTTTGTCCATTTTAGATTTGTGTTGTTAAACCTGCTCCTGGGAACCTGCGGGTATTGAACGTGCTGTGGTTCACAGAGGCACATACAGTAAACACTGAACCTGTCGTTATACCCGAGGTCAACAACAGCACAAGCATGGGGGGCGTGGCATGTAATTGAGATATGCCACATCAACCAATCATTTTTCAGTGCTGTTTAATATCACTCTGCACTCGGTGTGAAGCTATGTTAGATTTTAGTTGTGTATTCTATCAGATTAGCCTAAACGTGTACTTGATGTTAACGTTTTAAATTTGTTCTGTAGATTGTTCTCCATCTACTAAAACAGTATTTTGTTCTTTTCAGTAGCAGTTTCATTGTAACCTTTGCCAATTTCTTGATAAGTGCCTAAATTGCTTAATTTTGACAGATCAATAAATAAATGAATAGATATCCCGGGCTAACATGGTGCTGATTCTGGTGCGACAACAGCAAAATATGTCAATGTACAGTACAGTGCATTGATCTCAACTCCCATCTCAAGGAGAGAAAATCACACACTGGCCAGTTGACTCTCAGATATGGGTTTGAATGAATCAAAGCAACACTACAGTCAAGGCTACAGTCAATCCATGTCAAACATACATTTATTTCTCTGTAGAGATGTTCTTAGATGTATTTTTTGTTGTTGTTCGTTTTTCATGTCTATCTCAGAGAAAGGCTTGTTTGAATTGAAAGTTCCCGAAAGACTACCACTGTAATCCCAAAACCTGGGAGTAATAAAAATACTATACATACTAAAATGCACTTTGTTTCCATGTGTGAGTAAATAATGTCTATTGCTGATAAGATGGAATCTGTGTATATGCAGTCATTGACAGAAGTCTTGTGGCATAAGAACATAGTAACTTAAAATGGCATATAACTTTATTTCAAATCAATCAATTGTTACAATAAATGGTTCATTTCATTGTCATCCTGTCAAAATCAATTCATAATCCGAAGATCTCTATCTCCGAGTTCTTCACCACTGACTGAGATGCTCAAGGACTCCAGCTTTTAAAGACTTTGATGCCTTCAAATTTGTCTTGAAGAAATTCGGCCTGTGATTTCGAACTTAAAAATGCCATTGGGGACTTCGGACTGTGGAGGGCAGCACTGTGCGGGTATAGTGAAATTATACCCGTTTTTTTTGTGATTTGTTTCATTTTCTATGGACTCCAGCAGGGAAAATTCCTCAGCTCCACCCCAAACACATACCCTGGTATATACAGTAGAACAGTGTTTCTGATTGTCCTCCAAAGTAACACCAGAAGAAGCTTGTGTACCCACAGTTTGAGAACTACAGCCTTCTGGAATATAGTGGAGGAAGAAAACAAAGAAGAAGAAGCAGAATTATGGATTATGTTTTTGAAAGGTTAATGTCCAGGATGTAATGAATCAGCAAAAGTATGTCGTTAACGGACTGATATCAGTATCAGTGCATACTGGCATCACTATCATACAGAAAAAGTTGTATCAAGCCAATCCTAGTGCAAACCCACTTAACCTAAACTATACAACTACTTTAAAACTGTTCTAAAGTCATTGGTCCAAGTGAAGACAAATATAACCATATAATCAACAGCTTTGTTAAAAACTGACTGATTCATTTAAAAAATATATAGGGAATGTGAAGGTGAAATAATAAACTGGAGCTTAGAGCCTTAGTAATAGTAAAGTGAGTGTGTGAGTCCAGTGAGGTGATGCTGGCCAGGGTGACAGACAGGGGGAGAGAGAGAGAGATCCTCGGCCGGAGCAGGAAGCTGCTGCTGGGACAGAGGAGCGACGGAACAACGTCGACATCAGCAGCAGGAGCAGCAACAGCAGTGGGGGGGATTCACCATAATGTAGACCCAGCCGAGTACCACATCCACCCACCAACACGAGCAGGTGTCTAAGCTGCTGGGGGGGCGAGAAGAGAGGCAGAGTTATTTTTATTTCCCCCCATTTTTTTTGTGAGTGCGTGGTGAAAATGAAGGAGCTGAAGGGCTGCGGTATGCGGTCCTCGGTGGGCTTTCTGTCCCGCAGAGGGCTCACTGGGCAGCCGCTCATGAAGGATGAATTCCAGAGACGCAGGCTGGCCGGCTGCACCAGCCTCTTCAAGAAGGACATGCTCGGACACTTCGGCTGCGTCAACGCCATTGAGTTCTCCAACAACGGCGGGGAATGGCTGGTGTCTGGTAAGTTGACAAATCCTCCCTTTTCCCCTTAGCTCACTGTCTTTTAATTTGTTAGCATGCTAACGCGCTAACTAGCCGAGCGAATCAGCTGAAGGCTCAAACACTCTGGGCGATATATGCTAATGTAGCTTAGCCGTCCATGCTAACAAGCTAACAGCCAGTGTCTACGGGGCAGCAGCAGCAGCAGCAGCAACGGACCAGCCCCATATGTCAAGCCATAACATGAGTCCTGAAAAGCACATTTACCGCTCTGCTGCGTCTAACCATGGCTTCCTCCTGAAGCCACAACGCTATTTATGTATTGAGAGGATTAAAAAGCAATCATGTGGCCTAGTGTGGCAGCCTGAAGCTGCTCACTTTGGGTCTGATTTTCACAATAGGTGTGCAGCTTTAACTTCAATGAACCATATGGCATCATGTCTCCACCTGAGCAGGTAAGGATAACTAAATGTACTTCATTCGTTCTGCAGTGAATGAAGATGCGCACACTCTTAGTAATAATAATATATTTCATCACAGTTTGTGCTTAACATGATAAAAAAAATAAAAGGCAAACAAAAGCAATTTAAACCATACATGGGACTCAGACAATATAACAAAACAAGGAAAGTAAAACAACAAAAACAGTAAACTAATAATAATAATAATATTAAAAAAAGTCAATTTCATGAAAAAAAGTGAAATCCCCCAAAAATTATTAAAAAGTAAAAGAGTGAGGAAGAAAGATGCCAAGAGAAAAAGGCAGTCATGCAACATTAAGGATGCCAACTGCTTCAAAATACCAAGAAGAAGAAGTAAAATACAGACATGATTTATGTAAAAGTGCACTTGTAAAAACATGTCTCCATAAGAGATTTAAAAGAGGATACTTGGGCTTGGATGTCGTAGCACGAGTGCCTCAGCTGAAAAGGCCCCCTCACCCTCAGCCGGACCTCAGCACAAAGTAGATCAAATCATATTGTTTATCCTGTAGTGGGCCACAATAAATTGATTGGGGGGCCACATTTGGCCTGCAGGCCACAAGTTTGAGACCTTTGACTTAGAGAAATTACTCATTAATATAGAAATTTACACAATTTTATTTTAAAACACAAAAACAAATACAGTGCAACAAATATTGATTCTTAATTGAGCTACACTTATTAATACTCCTTCACTTATTTTCATGAATATAAAAAATATCATTATGCTTATGATAATCATATTTGTCATAATAATATTAATGCTATTCCTATCCAGTTAAAAATAAATATTTAATAGATTTAAAATGAGAGAGATCAGACAATCACGCCCCTTATCTCCCTGAATGGTATTCCAGAATTTCCAGGAAACACAACATGTGACGCTGCACTGTCATAATAAAATAAATAAACCGTATGGTGTGCAGAATTTTGGTGACTAAGTTGGGTCAATAACCTCAAACTACTTTGCCAACTGTTCAGCATGTTGGTGGACAGAAAGTTGCTCAGACAGATGAATATTAACAGATTCTGGATTCAGATGTCCTGCAGTCAGTCAATAAGCTGAAGCTGGAAAGTGACAACAGTGACAATGATCACCACTGTGAGCTTCTCCAGGTAATACAAGTCTGAAGCCGCTGGATTACTGACAGCGAGACTTAAAATATCTAAGACTTAAGCCAGTCAGGAGAAGTAAAAAAAATAGAAAGTCTTAGCTGATTGCAAACTGTGACATCTGGCAAAAAAACTTGGGTTGGTTTTGCTAAGTACTCGTCACGCACATGTCACAATTCTTTCTGTTTTTCTGTTAAAGCTTAATTTTATCCCTGTGCTACAGGGGCTTTTATTTTCTTCTTTTCAAGTACGTTTCCCCCCCTTATATGTGCCTCACATGTCTTCTGCACCAGAGTTTATTTCACTTTTCGTACACCACAAATTAAAGGGATTTGCCTCAGTTCAGCGGGCGAAATCCTCTGTCCTCGGTTTGAGTTTGGATGAGAAAAAGTCCCACAAAACACTCGTCAAAAATGCATCAGGAAAAAGAAGTGGTAGAAAACTGGCTGGAGATGGAGAATGGGCGTTTGAGTGAGCTTCTTGTTAAAATGTTAGTGTTTTTAATCCTTGTGTGCTCGTGCGCAGGAGGAGATGACCGCCGCGTTCTCCTGTGGCACATGGAGAAAGCCCTTCATGGTCGCACCAAGCCTGTGAAACTGAAGGGGGAGCACCTGTCCAACATCTTCTGCCTGGCCTTCGACAGCACCAACAAGAGGGTTTTCTCTGGTGGTAAGACATCTGATCTTTGCCAAGTGTTTTATTTCCAGGAAGGAAGAAGTTCAACTTTTCCTTGTTTTGGTCTTTACGTAAGGAATGCAAGTGTTGTTGCTGGATTATTATCAGTGTGGGCTTTGGAGGTTAAAGGTGAATCTGATTAAATATAAAACTTTGGACACTTTGTCACTTTGCTGCAGTGACTTTGATCTCCAAATGACAAACACTGAGACTAGTGGAAAAAATTTAATCTGAGCACATAGATGAAACATAATCATCATTAACGATGATTGTAGATAGAATGTACTTTGTAATAAAATCTGCCTTTAAGTGGTTGCTGAAATTATTATAAATAATGCATGGATAAGTAAAAATGTTAAACGCTGCAGCTGCTGAATTGTAATGTTTTGCGGACACGAAGAGAGTATTGATCACTGACTGCAGTCAAGCTGCCATGTAAATGAAGCGATACTGTGATTTAAAGCTTAAGTTATACACTGATGAATAATTGACTAACTGGACTTAAACACGCCAGAGGTACTAGCTGTTTATTGCATTGTTTCAGCCCTGAGTTTGAAGATTAGATTGACTCACTCCATTTCACATCCATTTACTCTCGCACAGGAAATGATGAACAGGTGATTCTTCATGACGTGGAGAGGTGAGTAAAAACACAATTCATACTCATTATTTTTTTCAACCAAACCACCTTTTTATCTGTATTATTTTTAGTCTGTTATTCATGTTATGTTTATTTATTTATTTATTTACTTACACACACTAGTGCAGTACTCATTCATACTTATGTGCAAACATATTAGTACAGATATTAAAATAATGATCTAATAATAATAATAAAACCATATCAAAAATATTGACATAATTGGATAATAACTGACAGCGATATGTCTATATTTCTACCGATATCGCTTGCATTTCTTAACCAAACAGCATCAAAAGTCAGTACTGTACACACCGGTGCCTTTTAGTAAGTCACCAAGTTTACAGCCTCTCATGGACCATTAAATCATTACCAGACATTGCATTTATGGATAGATTAGAAAAAATTGCATACAATATGTGAGAGAAAACATGAGAATATGAAGGAGAATTACCGAAAATCTTTAGAATTCCCTAGAAAGTATATCAAAGAATTAGCTACATTTCTCAATTGGTTCCAAATATAGTTTAAAACAAAACAACACAAATATAAATCTAGCACAGTATTCTGTTGTAAAACATAAAGTGGTCAGCGTTAACCTACTACAAATGCATATATAGATTAAGATTATGATCTTAATAGGTATTACAAATATGGATAATACATTAACATTACAATATATACATAATTCAGACAAGACACTGTCATTTGACACATCTTAAGCCGGTAAGCCTGTATGGATAATATTGGTTTGTTAGAAGATAAATAAAATGTACAGGCATCCAATTCCATCTCCATCTTGGGTCCTTGATACTATATACTTGTTGTGAATGTGAGAGTACTTTGTAGTGTGTATTTTTACTGTGACAAAACCATTAAAATGAACATGAATATGGCTTCTACAGGAGGGAAACGCTCAACCTGTTCCTGCACATCGATGCTGTGTACAGCTTATCTGTCAGCCCCGTAAATGACAACGTGTTCGCCAGCTCGTCCGACGATGGACGGGTTCTCATCTGGGACACTCGCGAGCCGCCACATGGAGGTAAGAGGAACGCGCCGTAAACACGCGTGATCCAGTACCTGGTGACGCGGAGTCTCGCTAAGTTTATGCTTGGGAATATGATGAACATATGGGTACAAAACTTACACCAAACAAAGAAAATATGCAAATCATCACAGTTTAGAAGCTGGAATCTGTGAAAAGTTGATGTTGAGAGTGAGTTCAGTTTTGAGGAACTACTTTTAAAAAACTTCAATGATTAATTTCTTTGTCAAAATAGTGGCTGAGTAATTGGCTTAATGCACCGCTAAGTGTATAATTTTTCACAAAGCCGTGCAGGATGCGATGATATAAATAAAATCATGCTTCTGTGGACTGTAATTTATCACTCTGGAAGATAAACGACTCAGACACAAGATTAGTGCTTAAGTTGGTCAAAACACAGTGAGTCAGTCCATAAAATTCACTTTCTGAGATAAAACTCTGAGTTGTTTTTTGTTTATGTATCTAAAACTCATCTTTTAGATAAAAAAAACAACAAAAAAACTTTTATTCTAAGTGTCTGTCTTGGACTGAATAGAGCGTGTACAGTAATTCGTGATTAGACTTGGTGAGACTTGTTTATAACTTTAAAAATGCAGTGGATCATCTTTCATGACGTCCACGTCCGTCTATTTTAGATGCCTTCCTTGTGACCACATCGACCTAATAATACATTTGCAGCTCAGCGGTAAATATTATTAATGGGATTGTATGTGTGCGGTTTGCTGTGTGGTTAAGAGGCCTGTTATTTAAGAGGGCGATTAGAATGTAAAATGTCATCATTTCAAACGGGAAAAATCTGTTTTTCCTCAGAGGAGTCTCAACAGAATGCGTCTGAACATCCATCACTTTTAGTGATCACGTCATTCTGGTGTTTTTCTTGCTTTAATGTCTCCCCGCAGAGCCGTTCTGCCTGGCCAGCTACCCCTCCGCCTTCCACAGTGTGATGTTCAACCCTGTGGAGCCCAGGCTGCTCGCCACCGCCAACTCCAAGGAGGGAGTGGGATTGTGGGATATCCGCAAACCACGCAGGTTCAACCTCTCTTTCTTTTCTTTTCTTTTTTTCCCCCCTCTCTGCCTCTTGATATCTGTTGACCCAGTTTTTTAAGATGAGATGAAACTTAATTGTTCCCTGTGGAGAAATTACAGTTTGTTGCAGTAGCAGTAAAATAAATGCCAGAGATAATAAAAAAATACCCAAGTAGAGCTATAATTATTAATAGAAATATAATTAAACAGTCATTTAAATTTATGCTTTAGTTTCCTTCTTCATTTTGGATGTAAAATAGTAAGCAACTGCAATAATCAGTCAACTATTTGAATGTCAGGGCTGTTACTTTTCAAGTTCTAACAAATGTTACGTGACTTGCTATTCCTTCCAAGATATTCGGAAGTTCCCCGCACCCAAATAAGGCAAAATTAAGTTTTTATAACACTTGCTATTAGTCACATTAAGTGGGGCTAACAACTGAGTCTGCAGGTTTGTTCTCTACTTCCTCCTCTGCGGTGTAGAACCCAACAAAAACTTCCACACACACATTTTCTGAAGGATTTTAAAGAGAGTATAAGGGCCGACCTCTGCTGGCCCGAGCAGTAATTACTTCAGATGACGTGATGGGCTTCCAGGCTGTATATTGTGAACCTAAAAGGTTTTTTAATGCTTTGACTTTTCACCCAAGTTCGACAGCTCTAGTGAATAGTATTTGATAAGAACAACAGAATAACGTGAGAATTACTAGAATCTCCTTTAAGGACGTTAAATATGTTGTAATGTTTGCTGTGGTGGCAAGATTTTTACACTGTGGTGAACACACCTCCTCATCTCCTTCTGTGTTACTGCTGGTCTGGCTGATATCCACCAGGTGGCACTATTGTCTCACTGTTACCGCCGTCATTGCTGCTCCTCCTCTGCCGGGGAAAAACATTCATCTTTAGACCAATAAAGTGACTCCGCAAAAACAGCGACTCGCACACAGTGTGTGTTTACACGTACTCATGTTAGATTAGGTTTAAGTTATGACTACACAGACGACAGCATTTTTAAAATGAATCACTCTTGAGTCATTTCTCTTCTGCCACTGTTGGCTCTGTCCCTGTGCAGAGTTGTTAAAGTTTATTGTTATTCACCAGAAAGTTTCTCCTCTCAACATTGTAGTTAAAAATGACTTCAAGTTAAAGTTTGTTGGAGATGTTTTATGCCTGTTACATTAAACTCACTCACCCACCACTTTATTAGGTACACGTGCCACCTAATAACGTGTTGGATGTGGCCTTCTGCTGCTGTAGCTCGGATGTGTTGCACCTTCAGTGATGGTTTCTGGCTACCTTTGTTATAATAAGTGTTTGTTTATATTATTTATAGCATTTCAAAGCAGTCTGACCATTCTCCTCTGACCTATGACCCCCAAAAATTCTTCTTTCGCACCATTCTCTGTACACCCAAGAGATAGTTGACTGTGTAGATTCTCCTTCATCCACGTCATAGTTGTCCAGAACTGTAACGTCTTCATGAGAACGACACGTCCAGTTGATACTGATTCAATGGATTTGGACCCTAGTGATGGTTGTGTGTGAGAAAATAGATCAGTAGATCAACAGTTTACAATTTAGAATGAGTTATTTTGGGAGTGAACACACAAAAGCCAGGAGCAGTGGGCAGCACTGGGGAGCAATGAGTGATTGGGTGCCTTGCTTAGGCAACTGGCATGGGCTGCGTTCGAAAACAACCATGCTACATTCATACAAGTCACCCGGTCACATTTCTTTACCATTTTGATGCTCCGGTTATCTTTAGCTGGTCGTGGACGTGTCTAAATGCACCGAGTTGCTTCAATTTGATTCGTTTTTGGAGTCTCGAGCAGGTGAAAAGGTGTATCTAATATAGTGGCCAGTGAGTGTAGTACGTATGGTTTTGCAGTGGTTTTAGTATTTTACTATTTTAAAAAAATAAATGAAAGGAACAAGAACAACAAAGATTGATCTTTTCTTCCTCCTAACACCTCCTTTCCTTCTGCTCCTTCTCTCAGCTCGCTGCTGCGTTACGGAGGCAACATGTCACTACAGAGCGCCATGAGCGTGCGCTTCAACAGCACCGGCACCCAGCTGCTGGCCCTGCGCCGCCGCCTGCCGCCCGTCCTCTACGAACTGCACTCGCGTCTGCCGAGCTTCCAGTTTGACAACCAGGGTTACTTCAACTCGTGCACCATGAAGAGTTGCTGCTTCGCCGGGGACAAAGACCAGGTTGGCTGTCACACAATGCAAATACGACACTACCACTGCCACAATTACATATTATTGAAACCTGAGGTTTTTCAAAATAAATTCAGTTCTACTGTTTTGTCAGTGTTATATAAAGCAAAATGTTTTTACCACATTTCTCCCAGGAGAGTGATTTAGCCTCATACAGATCTGGCACACAAAGACAACATATAGAAATTGTGTCAAACAGTGGAAAATGTGTTTCATCTGCTGTTCCTGTTCCTTCACATGAAACCTAAGAAGAATATTGGGAACATGTGGGATCAATAAACCGAGTAAAAATAGAAGAATATGGCGGTTACTTCTGTGAAATTGGGACGTTTGTGTGTTGGAGGAACACCAGAAGTGCTTGTTCTCAGCCAGTGGTCCTCTCATTGGTCGTCCTCAGACATGACATCACCCCGCAGTCATGTTTATTATGTTAACTTTATCCTGGTTGGAGCTGACAGAGGCTCAGAGGTGATCCTCTCCTACATGAGTGAAGGAGCTGGTTTGAAGGCAAACAGTATACAGTATATGTCCTATTAAGAGACCCACATGCCACATAGAAATCACTGAATCGGACACAGAGATGGAAAATAAAACTATTTTGTTTCTAGTTTGAAAATACGTTAACTATGTAGTTAAAGCTCCAGTCTCAAACAAACACTTTTATTAACGTCATGGACTAATTTGACAATGTTTTGAATGGAACTGACATTTGTTAATATTTAAAAAGTGACACACTGCAGCTTTTAAGGCCCAGAGTGTAAGAATTAGTGACAGCTTTTGATTCTTGAGCCCATCAGAGAACTACGGTGGCCTTCACAGACCAAAAAAAGGATGTAAAAAACGCTTTCACACCTCTCTCCTTTTCTTGCATCTTCGTCTTTGGTTTATGAATCGAGTTCATGTCACTTTTATTTTGATCTCAGTATTATTAAAAGTATTATTTTTTTAATCAATCACCTTTGCATGTCATCTTAGTAAACGTTTTATATTTAGGTAAAATTTGTATTATTTGACAGTAGAGTGGGAAGGTTATTTTTTTAAATGCCATCATTGATAAAACATGAGTTTTGCGTTTTATGTTAAATGTATTTACTTTCTTAAAAATAGTTGTCGTGTAAAATAAATCAAATCAAATAAGTGCTTTTCTTATTTGCTTGCATGGTTAGCATTAGGGGCGGAGGGGAGAAATCGATACTGTAAAAAAATCGCAATATATTCTGCGTGGCGATAAATCGCTTTTAAGACATCTAGTATCGTTTTTTGGATTAGCATACACATCAATAAAAATCAATTGATTTTTTGGTCCACTAGATGGTGCCAAGTGCTCACGCTCACTCGAGCTGTCGCGTGAGTATATCGCAATGGAAGATTTTGCGAAATCCTCAGTATATGTTAACATTGTGATAAAATCGTAACGTGGTGTCTTTTGTGATTCCGATTGAAAACAAATACAAACGTACTTAAAGTAGCATAATTCACTTTCTGCTATTTGAATATTGCACAGTGGACTTTTTACGTTTTCACAACATTAGAAGACGTCTATAACTTTCGTCGTGTTGTTCTTCAGTGATCGTTGGGTCGGATCTTGTGTTTTTTGAGTTTGTGTTCAAACAAATTTGTACCAGTGTCCACAACCCCACCCTGTAATCTGTAGACTATATATTTCCCCGTGTGGTGTCGTGTAACTGGGCCACTGGATCCTTGCTCATAAATCTTCCTATCATACTGGTGATGGCCATGTAATGAGCATTAAGAGTGTGCGGTGAGGGAAGTAGGCCGTCTGCCAAGGTCGTACAGCTGCGCTCATTTCCACTGCCGCTTCACTTTGGTGGAAAACAAACACGGCCTCGGATTTGTTGTGGTGGAGTCGTGGTCGGAGGGGATGCTTTTTACAAAGTCGGCTCGTGTTTTGTTTTTTTCTTTATTGCTTTTGTCATTTTTTACACCAACGTAAAAGAACCGGGAATGTTCTACCACTCGATTGAAATTTGAAGTTGAAGTCTGACATGGCCTCCTTTGCCTCCCTGGAGCTCCAGGGCTGATCTTAACGGGAATTTTCACCCAGATTTTGTCAAATTTGGATTATTCTTTGTGAAATTGTGCAGCCCCCCAGAGGACAGAGAAACAGACGTCTGCTCTCACAGCACTGGCTCTCAGAAATGTTATCAAACCGACCCACGACCACAACTATTAGAGGATTTTAACAGGGCCGTGTGAGAGCAGAGGTGTGGACTGGCAACATGGAGCAGATGAAATTGATGGAAAGGAAAGAGGGGAGGGTGTTTGTGGGTGTGACATTCCTACTTGACGTGTCCTCTGGGAACCTGAGGTGGAGCACACAGGTGTTTAGTTCATAGTGTGGTCGTGAGCGCTTCGAGCCAAACTTACACTCCATCTTTAAGAAATACAGGTGTTTTTTTTTTGTAATCACTTCAGAACATTGTTTTATGTCGAGTGCTTTTTTAAATGAAGGCACAACGTTGTTTCATCCACGTCGTGGGTTTAACAAATGTCCCCAAAGAGACCAGCGGGTGATTTACAGCGGGAAGTGAAAGTCATTTGTTTAAATCAGTAACACAGAAGTATTTCACATGTTGCCTCGGTGTCAGAGAACCAGCAGCACAAGATGGCGCCCCAACACGAAGGCACACGATTGAACACGAATGTGCCTCCGGGTGGTGATACGAGGCATGTTGGAACATTCTGGAAACAATGCTGGGAAAAAGACAGGAAAAGGGACAATAAAAAAAAGGTTGCAAAACTCGAATATGTTAGGTAATATTGCATTCCGTAAATTTTCACTACCTTAGGACTAAAATTTATTATTGTCATGGTTGAATTTACTAAAATAGTCCTCAAGATTCTCAGTTTACTGTCACAGAGGACAGAAACCAGGAAATATTCATGTTTAAGTTGCTGAAATGACACTTATGTTGAATCAATTGATTGTTGCTGCCTATACCTTTCCTACGTCGACTGGTCGGCGGAGTCGTGCCGTTCTCTATCGCTGCGGCACATCTGCGTTTACAAAAGTAGAGCGCGTCCCGACTCAGTTCAAACTCACCCTAAGCGACAGGTTTAAGTGGGACCATCTGTTTTCGGAGCCTAATAACGGTTCAGACGAGGAGCAGGAGCTGCGTCAGGGTCAGAGTGCCGTGTCACGTCAGCAGCGTGTTTGATCACATATTATGAGACATGCTGCTCTGCTAAGACAGACCCCGCCATTACCCCCTTTATTTACATACAGACGGATACATTTCCTTTTCCCTTGTCGCAGACTTAAGTCTAAATGTCTCTGTTTGACCCCTCAGTACATCTTGTCTGGGTCGGACGACTTCAACCTCTACATGTGGAAAATCCCAAAGGATCCAGAAGCAGGTGAGTTTAATTCTGTCTTGTAAATTAACTTCTTTTTTTTTCCCTCCTCTTCAGCCTATTCTGTACAGTAATTAGTTTTTTTTTAAATGTGGTTGTGTGAGGTATCGACATATTAGCAACACTGACTTCACTGAGCGTGCCTCCGTTTCTGTAAACCAGCCTGCGACCTGGACACTTGCCCTCGCTAATAACACAGCTGCCAGCAGGGACAGAAAGGAAGACAGATGTTGGCGACTTAACAGAAGGTTCACCTAATAAAATCTGCACCTGATTAAATCTACAATACCTTAAGAATGCGTTTCCTGCTTTATCCTCGATGTTATAGTCTTTCTCTGACTGGAAACAGACGTTTTGTAGACCGCTGTCTCTCCCCCACGCCAACGACCATTGAGAAAATGTTGTGTTAATCCACTGCTGCCTCTATCAGTAAGTTTGGAATCCTTTGCTTGGATTTATCTAAGTGACAAAAACTTACCAAACAAGGCAGCAGTTGAACAGAAGCTTCTGTGTCACTGATTTTCTCTATGGACTTTGGTGCAGGAAACTGTTGTAAAAGGCTGTCTAACATTGAAATAAAGCAGGGAGCATATTTGTAGGATATTTAAGAGTAAAGCAGGTGTAGATTTAATTAGGTGAGCCTTTAGTTTAGTGGCCAAAACGGACAGAAAGCTGACCTTTTTATATCGCAAGGTGAAACAAGTGAAAACAAAATAAACCCAATTTCAGTCGTCGCCACAGTCCATTCTACAACAGCCCTGTCAGCCCAGGCCCGAGTACATTTGCTCACCATACACTCTTCAGACATGTTACTCACCATTTTTAAGTCTCGGCACAGGTTTGAGTTCTTTCCTGCATTGAAACCAACGAAGAATCTTGGGTAAATAGTGAAAAAGTAAGAATTAACTCTTGTTACGTCTGATTACTGCAGGGGGAAAAGCAGTCCAAGAATGTGGGGTTTTGTTGCTGTGTGGCACCACCTGACACATTTATGGATTTTATTTTTCCTGGAGTTACTCACTCTGAAAGTATGTGCTCTCACTGGGCCTATTTGGTGTCCGGCTAATGGAATATTATGAGGGTTACATTACTGCTTTTTGAACTGCTGTACTTTTACCGACCGTGTTTTCGACGCCTTGTTCCGTCCAGACTCGGGTTAAATGATGGCGACTCAGTGTGTTTGTTTAAATGTTGTTTTAAACTGTGTCACCTCGCGATGGCTGAACGCCGTGCTTTTATTTTGAAAGGAGGCCCCGGGCGCGTGGTGAACGGGGCCTTCATGGTTCTGAAAGGTCACCGTTCCATAGTGAACCAGGTCCGTTTCAACCCTCACACCTACATGATCTGCTCCTCGGGCGTGGAGAAAGTCATTAAGGTTAGTAGAGAAATGTTGTTCTTACATTAAGTAAAATTGTTAAGGAATGTTATTACAGAGTGGTTTGCAACCTGTCCGAGTGCCAATCTGACGTGATGTCTCCTAAGCTCACTGTCCCACCGACCAAACATCTTTGTGCACTGTTTCATGTTCATATTTGAGGCACTGAAGAGCTCAGATAAAGGAATTAAGAAAGACGGTTAAGACTTACAGGTGAGTAAGAGAGAGTAAATTGATCTTTTTCTGCAGCAGATCGATGTCGTCGTTAGAGAAATTGTCCTTTAAATGGTCCGTCCGCCCTGTGACTCTCGGTGTCCTCCGTGGTTGAGACAGATTTGCCCTTAAGTGAGAAATTGATCTCCAGTGACACCACACAGTAGCTGAGTCCGGAACAAACGATGGATTTCCTCTATCACTGATGATGCTGGTCACTTTTCAGAAACTGGGTCATGAAATGGTTGCACGGAGAGTTTTTCTAAAACAAAATCCAGGCTGTGATCCACTGCCAGTCAAATTTGGATCGTCTGTTGTATGTTTTATTTTGTTGTTTATCATTTTAGTCAAAAACAGACCTTACATAGTAAAAAACAAACCAAACAAGGCAGTGTCTTTTGTCCTTGTTGTGATTTTATTCTCAGCATTTAAAGTTCGTATCTCTCAAATGTTTTCTACTCCGGTCCCTAAATGGCAGAGCCTGACAAAAGATAGCCGGGTTGTAATCAAAACAAGAGAAAAGAAAAGGTCAACTCACATCTAACTTCATTCATTTACACTTTATATTTCATTCTTTTAACACCATGTTCTGTCGTATTACTTGGTTGTTTACCCGTGTGAATAATACAAGTGAAATACTGTTTTAAATGGAGTATGATGTATGGGAGAAGGCAGCATGGTACAGAGAGGTCCAAACAGTGGACTCAGAAAAACAACCTCAATTAAAGGTCCAGTATGTAACATTCTTGAGGATTGATTGGCAAATATTGGACATAAGAATCTTTGTACAAGCATTTACTTTGAAATTAAAAAAAAGTTTGGATTTCATGACTGTAGAATAAGCCTTTTATATGTACTTTAGCTTTTGCTTTATGGAGGCCACCATGTATCTACAGCAGCATTAATGGACAAACCACTCAAATGTGGTATGTGAAGGCCACCGTAGTTCCCTGATGCACTTGGGAAACTGCATTTCCACCGTTAAATGTCACGACCTCTCACACACTGGACCTTTTAAAGTTTATATATCTAGAATGGAATCTAATATGGTGATTTAAAACCTCTATTCTGTATTTTCTTAAGTGATGCTACAGAGGAGGATTGAATTTCATTTGTGTTGACACATGTTGTCTGAAATATTTGAATAAATATTGTAACATATTAAGTTCAGGTCATGAGTGAGAGAAATGCTGCTTTGGTTGAAGACGCTGTTCTTGTTGAGGGTGACAAAAGCTGTGGCTTCCTTCGTCTCAGTACAGTAACACAAGCTCATTGTTTTGCTGGTGTTACTGTACAAAGTGAAAGGTGACACAGACCCAGGACTCTGCAGTGAGACGTGAAATAACTGTCTCCGTTTTCTCTCCTTTCCTCGCGGAACCTCCCTCCACCATTCCCTCCTCACTGTTTTCTGTCCCTCACAGGTGTGGAGTCCCTACCAGCAGCCCGACAGTCTGGGAGACCTGGACGGCCGAGTGGAGGACAAATCTCGCAGCCTCTACACTCACGAGGAGTACATCAGCCTGGTGCTTAACAGCGGCAGTGGTCTGTCCCACGACTACGTCAGCCAGTCCATCCAGGAGGACCCGCGCATGATGGCTTTCTTCGACTCGCTGGTGCGCCGAGAGATCGAGGGCTGGAGCTCGGACTCCGACAGTGACCTGAGCGAGGAGGCCATAATGCAGCTTCACGCTCGCGGACGCCGCTCTACGCGCACCACACCAGCGCCTCCCGCCGTCACCGCTGCCGCCGCCGCCGCCTCGGCCGCCGCTCACCACAGCGACTCTGAAAACTCCTCCTCGTCATCTCTGCCGGGACCTGATGCCTCAGGAGGGGAAGAGCCGGCTCGAGCGGAGGATGAGGAGCGACCAAGGAGACGCAGCAGGCATCAGCGGCATCAGTCTGGCTTCCTGGTGAACGAAGACTCGGACTCGAGTGAGTTTTGGCTCGACCCCATGCCGCGGCCTCGTTCCCCCAGCCCCAGAGACAACTCCACCCTGTCCAGCCCCGCGTCCTCCCCTTCACTCCCTGCCGGAGCCTCCAGCTCCTCCACGTCCACCTCCAGCTCCAGCAGCGACGACGAGGAGCGGCGCAGCGCGGTGAGGCGGCGCAATGTCATGAGGCGGCGGCGCATGCATGTGGTTTCCAGAGCTGAAGATCGTCCCGAGTCTGCACAGGCTTTATTTTCAGCCATGGACTCCTGCAGCTACCCATCAATCTCAGTTGATGACCTGTCCTCGTCCTCGTCAGGCGGCGGCGGCGGCGAGCAAAATCCGAAACAAATCAAGCCCCAAACTGGCAGTGCGGGAGAGGACGACGACTGTCTGAGTCCTTCTGACTTTGTGTGTTTAAGCCCAGATATGTCCCCAGAGAGCCAGGACAATGAGAACGGATATGACAGGACTGAGCAGAAGAGACATTCAGCTGCGTCTCCTCAGTCACTGGACGGACGCAGGACTGAGGGCAGAGCTGCTCCAGAGCCGGCTTTGGACAGCTCTGACGGTGGAGAGGCGGGCAGCAGCTCAGCAGCTGCGGACACTAACACCCAGAGCCGACGCAGCCCCGGAGTGAACGGGCAGCACCGGACTGTGGCGTCGCACGGGAGCGAGAACCTCGACGTCTTCTCAGAATCAGAGGGAGAGACTGGCGTTACGCCCGAAGACACCAGGCCGCGGAGAGACAAGGTCCCAGCACAGAGCGCTCTGAAACGGACTCATGTGGGATCAGAAAAGGGAGAATCAGGCTCCTCACCTTCAGAGAAGAAGTTAAAAACATAATGACTCAACTTTTCACGCCAAAAAACCAGTACTTTGTTAACAGACTTGATTTAGGAAGGGGGTTTTCTATGGGTTTGTACAACTCGGATTTTTCATTTTGTGTCTTTGCCGTCGTGAGTGTTTGAGCTCCTTATGAGCAGACGTTCTTTTTTGTTTCAGAACAAATTCGACAGTGTCGTCATCCTGTTGGTCAAACCACAGACGACATTAAAAGATGGAAAAAAAATCACATGAAACAAAAGGTAAATATTGTCGATAACAGTGGAATTTAAAGTAAAACGCAATGGCTACTCATTTATGTTCATACAGCATCAGCGTGTGTGTGTGTGTGTGTGTGTGTTTGTTTCTCAGTCATGATTTGTTTGTTGCCGAAAGCTCCACCCAGGATTTGAAGCTTTATTCAAATGAGAGAAAATAAGTTTTTATTGAGGAGAGAAGCTCTGCATAATTTTAATTTCTACAGTTTCACACCGAGCGTGAATCTGATCTAATTTTTTAAGCGATTTTCGGCCGCATCCGCTTCAGCGAGCCTGAAGAATTGACTGACTGTGTCTCCATAGAAATCCCGAGGAGCACCATTTGTTTAAGCTGCACATTGAAATGATGCTTTCGTTGTCTCTACCAGTTGTTTTTTTTTTTGTCTCATTATCCAGCCCTTGGGGTACCATTGCAAGCCAGCTTGCTTTTGTTTTGTTGCAATTAAAGAATAATGTGTTCTCCAGTGATGATTCCACAGCTTCTTCCTCAGGCTTTTGGCTGAAATATTGTTGTTGTTTTTTTTATCACAAAATGATTTTAAATAATGGAGAAAGAAGTCATTCTATTGCAGATTTGGGTACTCCACGACCAAATACTAAACGGAGTTGCCATGGCAACACTGCCTCTCCTGTGAATCAAGCTCTAGAGCAGCTCTGACATCACATGGGTGTCTTTCTCCAAATAAAAGTAAACCAAATTGAAAAGTTTTTTCTTTAAAAATAGGATCATTCATCAGGATATTCTACCGTCACGCGGCGCGTAACCATATATGGATGAGTGTCTCTTCAGCAGCCACACCTCCTTGGTTTCACCAACAGTGTTGTGATTGTCCACAGAGTGCGTGATGTCATTAGTTTCTGAGGAAACAGCCAAAGTGAAGGCCCTCCTCTGTCAGACAGAACAGCCTCACTGCAGCAGCAGCAGCAGCAGCAGCAGCAGTAGACGGAGAGATTACAAAAGAAAACAAACCCGTGGCATCGCGACCTCACGAGCTGGCGGCGCAGCGGTGACGCGAGGCCGGGGAGACGTGTAGCTGAGGGTAATGGACGCTGTTTGCACAGCTCTCTCGTCAAAACAGCTTCCACCACTTCTGAGAACTTCTCTGTGCGGTTGTCACTTATCTGCAGGAAGTAGACACCCTCCATTTCACCCCCATGCCTCCCCCCTGGGACTAGTGTTCAAATCAGGGTATTGTAAATGCTCAAGGGTTGTTTACTTTTTGACTGGCTTCTTACGGCTTAATGATTAATTACAGGCCGCAGATAAAGAGGGCGTACGAGTGAGTCGGCTGCTTTTAACAGCTGTGGCATCAATCAAAAATAATGCGTAGCGTTTGGTTTTATTTAATTCCCCGTTTTTAGTGTTTCTGCACACAAAGCTGAAAGTGTCTCACTTCAGAAGAGACTGTCAGTCACCAGTGAAGCTACACAATGGACCTTTTTTATCAGTATTTACTCAGCCGAGGTGAACAGTTTGTGTGCTCTTTACCTCGGTCGCAGTCGCTACTGGGAGGAGCCCAGTGTGACCACAGACTCTGGAAGCTTCCACTGAAACACGCTTTGATTCAACACACTGGTTTGGAAGGAGACGCCATACTGTTTTATTTCCTGTGTGCCGTGGTCCGACATAAACTCACTTTTCACCAATTTGCATTTAGCTTTGTATTAATAGCATAGGGCTAGTATTTTTGTATTAGTATTTAGTATTTTTGTTAGTAATTGTGCTTCCTAACCTCAGTTTTCCCTGAGTTGAGAAATATCTTCATTCTTTTCTTTGTTAAATGCCCACCAGTGACACTTGGTCCTGTTAGCATAACTGCTAGCAAAGATGGCGGACACTGTTTACATTCTGGCAATGAGGTCCCTCCCCCCTACGAGTGGGTCTAAAAGCGTTGCAGTTTCAAGCCTCGGACCAAGTTATATACCAGGATATTACCCCTATTCTGTTAATACAAAGCGAAATGCAAATCGGTGAAGTAGTCCTTTAAATCAGAAAATGAGGAGTTTGCCTTGTTGGTCTGATAAGCACATTTTTATTTCACTTATATTTGTTAGACTTATTTTAGTAGAAAAACCTGTTCATTTCCTCTTTAAGAAGTGAAGTGAAAGTTTCTCAGTGGTTCAGTCCAAATGAAGCCAGTCCCACAAACACACTCCTGTGTTCCCTAGCCCCTTACGCTAACCTAGCCTTAGCCATCACAGCTAAATGCCTAACCCTTAAGCCAAGTCTTAACCCTTAAAAAGCCCTTTTAAGGAGTGACAGAACAAGAGAACCAGCAAAAATGTCCTCACTTTCCCAAAATGTCTCCACTCCCTATGGTTTCTATGTTTTTTTGCTCCTCACATACAAGAATACGCAAACACACGTTTACAAAGTAGTCTTAGTGAGGACACTCATAGACCTTAACCATCACAACTAAATGCATAACCCTTACCCTAACCCCTAAAACCAAGTCTTAACCCCTTACAAGCCCTATTAAAGGGTGACCAACAGAAATGTCCTCACTCCGTATGGTTTATAAGTCTCTTGGTCCTCACAAAGACACACACACACACACATGGCTGCCTTATTTCCTTAAACAACACTCCTTTCCTTATCCTGTACTTGCAGTATGAACCCTCTGGTCCCGCGTGATGTTTTGGCTCAAGTCGTTTGACCACAAACCCAAACACATGTACATTTCACTGGGATTATTCAGCAGGATCCCATACATGGCTCAGCTCTAAGAGCAAGGACAACTATTTAAGAATTCTCCTCCCTACATGACTGGAATACTTTGGTAAATCGCCAGAGACCAGACCAGAGCCAACGTAGCAGCCCTTCACACGACCCGAGTGCCTTCAGAACGCAGCACTTTCACGCACCGCTCCACTCCTCACAAGACATTCCCGGGATTCTGCTGAACGTTATCGCGTTGACGTCAATTTCTCCAGTCCTGCCCCGAAGCAGACGCTGCCGTTCGGAGCGTGCCGTCCAGAATAAACGTGCACGTTTCAGTGGTTAATCATAATGAGCTCATTCATGTGCGAAACAAGCGATCGTCTGCAGCCCGGAGACGATGAGCCGCTTCTGTCAGCCGGCCAATCAGAGTTTGTGTTTGTGAAATGTCCTTGGTTTTTAGTGCGCTGTGCGGACTGTGAGATTACAAAATGGACAGCGTGGGAGTTAATGACAAAGAAAACAGTGTTATTAAAAGCCTTTTTTAGCCACGTTAGCGACGTAGCCGCGCGGCTTCGGTTTGACCTAAATCAACAACTAGCAGATGGATTCACATGAAATTTGGTACGGCCATTTATTTCTAACAGATAACGACGCTCTCTGACTTTGACAATCCTTTGACCTTTGATCTAGCGACACCATGAGATTCATGTGTTTGATTTTTTAAGGAAAATAACTTCAACAACTATTTGATGGATTGGCTTAAAATTTGGTACAGCCATTGATTTCGTCCAGACAATGACTCTGTCTGACTTTTGCAACCTTCTGACTTTTTATCTAGCGCCACCATGAGGTTAATATGTGTATTTATTTTGTAAAATAACTGGACAACTATTGGATAAATTGCTAAGAACTTTGGTGCGGCCATTTATTTCTTTTAGTCTATGAATTTGTCTGACTTTGACGACCTTCTAGCGTTTCTTAGTAAAAAATAAATTAAAAGGTCTAAGATGGATTGTCATGAAATTTTGTACGGCTATTTATTTCTGACTTTGACAATCCTATCTATCTACCATGAAGTTGAAGTTGTTTTTTTTTAGTAAACTATCTTGGCAACCATCAAATGGATTGACAAGAAATTTGGCACAGCTGTTTATTTCTTTGAGATAACTAATCTGTCTGACGTTGACGACCTTTGGAATTTGTAGCTCGCACAACCATGACGTTTTAATAACTCAACAACTATCAGATGGGTTGGTGTGAAATTTGGTACGGCCATTTATTTCTGTCTGACTTTGACAGTCGTATGACTTCATTTCCAGCGCCACCGTGAGGTTGTTGTATTTGTTTTTTTGGTTATCATTTTATTTTACTTTTTTGTGGTAGTTTTGCGTTTCTTTTCAGTTGTTTTGTGACTTTTTGTTGTATTGTCGTAGTTTTCGTCTCCGTGTGGTCGTTCTCTGTCTGTGAATAATAATTGTGTGTCCCTGTTGTTGTTTTGTGTCACATTGTCAGTAGTTGTATGCATTTCTATGTTAGTGTGTGTGTCAGTACTTCTCTGTTGGGGGACGTTTTGTGTCTCTGTAGATGTAGCTGTGTGACAGTACTGAATGCTTCTGTCATAATGTACAGACAGATAGTACAACAGTATGATTACATTACATTTCAAATGAAATACAGCCTTTTATCCAGTTACAGTGAACAAATGTACGTTTTAAATGTTGTGCCGAATCATAAATTACATGCCCAGTTTCAGATGAATGAACCAAAGTCTCGCAAATAACTCAAAATATTTATTACCAAGGTACTAAATAACATACCCCAGTAACTTTGTACAAATGATTCATTATTTGATAATTGTGCACCTGAATGTCATCACCTCACTGTGTGTGTGTGTTGGTGTGTGTAAATGTGTGTGTGTGTGTGTGTGCTCTGCAGTCACAACCAGCTTCCTCAGAGCGAGGACCAGGCGGTGAGCTGGCAGTCTGCTCTCTGTCTGTGACGTCGCTTTCCTAAACGTCCACGGTTGGAAGTTTGTCCATATATGGAAGAGTGCTCCACTTTCTCCTGACTGTCAGGGCTATCCCGCGTCGGCAGCTCTTTCCTGCTCTGTGTGTGTGTGTGTGTGTGTGTGTGTACTACTGTGAATATGTGTGTGTAACACAGACAGACAGACAGAGAGAGCGAGAGAGAGAGAATGGAGAGAGCTGGTTTACCTTACAAGGCAGACAGACCTGGCTTTCGCTTCACATGTTTACAGGAGCTCACTGTTCTTTGTGAATGACGAGTATACGGCCGTGCTTTACTCAAGCTCGGTAAAAGTACTCAGTTACAAGTTAAAGTACTACATTTAAAACGTGACTAATATCGTATGCAGTGTTGAAACACTGGGACCAAATCCACTATGAACTAGTGTCATTGTGTTATTGAATTAAAATAGAACTAAAGTTATATAACAACTTTAAAATAAACTATTTTAATAACACCAAATAAGAGAGCATTAGGTCCTAATCAGACCTGGTGTTAAACTGACTATTTTAGTGTTATTTCAACTTACATTACATGATTAAGGCCAGAGCAAAGAGTGGTGCAATATCGATATTTCCCAGATCATGTTCCTCTTCCTCCTCTTCCTCCACCTCCTCCTCCTACACAAGCAGCAGCTTGTGAGACTATTATTGCTCATTGTCACGACCCGGCTCGAGGCCGTGACAAGTAACGGAGAGGAAAAGCAGCGTTTTGGTTCAAATAGAAAGGAAAAAAGCAGGATGATGGGATGTTATCTGCAATATATACTGTATACGTCAAAATATGTCAAACTCTGAAATATTCAAATATTGAACAGGAGTCACATTTTATTGTTGCCAAATAAAATTGCAGATTTCTTTTCTGGCCTTTAATTTGAGATGAAGTAAATAACGTGTGCCTAAATTGTAATTTTGATTTCATTGTCAAAGGAAATTCAGGTGAAACTATTCAAATGAATATTGCGTTGTTACAGAAATTGCAGTGACACTGGGTCATGGTAGTTTGTCATCTTTAAAATGTGGGTCGCCTTATAAAAAGGGGATCAAATGAGTTTTGACATGAATTCAAGGCTACATACATTCTCCAACACATCTGGAGGCAAAGAGTGAGGTAATGTTCAGCCGCAACATGCAACTGATGATAGGTTTTACACACATTGCTCGTTTGAAAAGGATTTTTTATGGAACATTCTGAGTTGTCAGTGACTGTCTGAAGACTTGGACCCACAGACATGATGATCTCAGAGCTCCAGTGCAGCTCTCTCTTGCCTCAGCCTCTCCATGCACCTTCACCTGGACTGAGGCCTCTCAAGCCCGAGCATCTCTGTGGTTTCTGTGGCATTTGGCAGAATCTTCACTAAGCCGTGAACTCATCGGTTCCACTGACAGCTGTAAATGCCAGAGTCATAAAACAAAACAAGCGGCAGGTTTGAAAGATGAGGCGGTGGCTTCGGCTCATGAGCTGTTCCTCTTTTCTCCATGTTTGGCTCTTTCCATCATTGTGATTGAAGGTGTGTTTTTTTGTTTTGTTTTTCTGCTTTTAATTCGTCCACAGAACTTTGTTTGCTCTGTGAACGACAGCCTGACCTTTCTGTTGGTCAGCTTTCCCGGGTGTTTGCGTGTTTCACGGTGAATCCTCTGGGGTTACGGTCATAAACATGTGTTTGTTTGCATCCTGCAGGACATTTTTGGCTTGCTCTGCAGACACAAACAGGTTTTTTGTGACCATGCAAATGATTTTCTGTTTGTCCACTTGAACATCTTCCTCCTGTGTACACAGCCAACCTTCACTTGCTTGATCACTTCTTCTCTCCACGTGTTGACAAACCCCTCCACCTCATCTCAGGCTGTTTTTACATTGTTAACCTTTATTTGAACAGAAAAAAAAGTCCCACTGAGATCTTTTTGACGGGCAGAAATAAAAAATCACGCTTTAGACATAAAAGAAAACAGAAGACAAAATCAATACATAAAGGCAACTTAACAACAGACTCTCTCTCAACAGACTATTTTGTGGAGAGTAAAAGTAAAATGGTGACCTTTTAATAAATGTACTATCCTTTTTCGTTATCGTCTTTATAAAGGTTTAGTGTGAGCAAGGCATCGTTTCAGAAAATTTTTCTTCATCCACACGAAAACCCCCAATACGACTTTTAAATGCTGTAGTACATATGCCAGGCCTGTATGTGGCGCTGTAGAACTGCTACAGATATACACCAATACTGGAGAAGAATACACTGAGCATGCACACTCTACACTCTCTTTTTAATTTGAATAAGTATACTTTAAAATGTATACAATCACAGAATCAGATATATGTTATATATCTATATTATATATTAGATATATTGTGATATATGGGCCTGACTATAAAGTTGAAGTGCACTCCAAATAATTAATATTGTACAATCTGTAATTTTAAGGTCATTCTTATCACCCTGATGATCGTGTTTCTTATTGTGCAAAAAGAAAAATGTAAAGAAAAAAAGTAAATATATATATATACAGTAAGTATGTGTAAATAAAAGTACTGCTCTAAAAGTATACTCAAGTTAAAGTAAAAAAGTAGCTTGTTTAAAATGTACTCAGCAAAAGTTACTTAGTTACTTTTCTAACAAGGTTGGGGTTATTTTTTGTGTCATGCAAAAAGGACGAGGAGACACAAATCTCACATAAATTATTTTTCCTGTCATCATTCACTGCTATAGTTTCCATTATTATTTTAAATTATCAAAGTAATTTTTTGCATTTTTTTTACATACTTAAATACAAGTAAAATTGTATATATATATAAATATATATACATATACAATGTTACTTGTATTTAAGTATATATGTGTATGTTATGTATACTGTTTTCCGCCTCAGAAAACATTAAAGCTTAATTACCAACTGGATTTATCACTGAAATTGACCGTGTGTCAAATAAAGGTTAACATATACATACATACAGTGTGTTGGGACTATTTTACATACATGTTTAAGCATTTATATCCTCATTTCTCAGGCTCAACTGATACATTTCCAACTTCTTCAGAATAAATAAATAAATATATATATATATATGTGCAGATTTATTCCGATGTATATATATCTCAAGAGAGTTATAAGTTATTAAATTATATATAATTATTCATATACATATTTCACTTTTTTTTGGTGTTACAGTATCCCAATGCCACCAAAGTGCATAGGGCTGCCCCTGAGTTGTGAGATGTATTTAATGGTTACAATAATCTACTGTTGTTGCTTTTAAAATGTTTATTAAAAATTAATTTTAACAGGGTGACTATTTTGTGTTTACACAACGGAGCATTGCAAAAGTCTTGCAAACAAAAAACTAAAACTTGCTGAATCACTTG
Organism: Solea senegalensis; assembly: GCF_019176455.1. Lineage (NCBI taxonomy): Eukaryota > Metazoa > Chordata > Actinopteri > Pleuronectiformes > Soleidae > Solea > Solea senegalensis. The sequence continues at coordinate 6,004,105 of NC_058036.1, forward strand.
TTGAAGGACCCAGTGTTTTGTGTGTTGAGGGCCACTTCTGGCCCGTGAGCCTCTGTTTTGTCACCACATTTCCTTCAGTCAAACAGGCGATCAACCTTTGATACAAAGCCTTGGCCACTGACGGCTCAACCAGCCAATCAGCTCCAGGAGGGGGGCGGGTCCTGCGACGTGGAGACGTCCAATCGGATTCCTCCCTCCCACCCCTTCGGTTATCGATTCAATTTGTCTGAATCGCAAAGTTTTTTTGCGTCTGTCTGTCGCTGCTCGACATTTTAGACCTGCCCACAGAGAGAGAGAGAGAGAGAGAGAGAGAGAGGGAGGAAAGAGAGCGAGAGAGCGAGGGTGGACCGTTAATTTCATCCACACTCACTCACTCACTCACGCGCCGTGTCTCCGTGTTGAATGCGTGGAGGAGGAGGAGAGCGAGCAGCAGACTGAGCTGATACGCTGCTGTACAAACACCACCTCGCAGACGAACCGGGGGACGTCCGCCTATATAATTAATATAAATACACTCATACGTATATAGAGACACTATAAATATAATATAAAGCTTCAGAAACGCGCAACATGGAGCAAGAATGTGACGGAGACATTGTTTACATGCAGCAGGAGGATGACTGGGACCGGGATCTGCTCTTGGATCCAGCCTGGGAGAAGCAGCAGAGGAAGGTGAGTGACTTCCTCCTTCTCCTCCTTCTCCTCCTTCTTCTTCTGTTTGTTCTTTATCGTTGTGAAAGTGTCTCCCAACAAAAACAACAACAACAACAACAACAACTACGCTCTTCGGCTACGCCAAATCACCAAGATTAGCCTCTTAATGATCAGTATTGTTAATCAAACATCGATGACTTTGACAGCAGCTTCGTTACGATCACCTGTGCGCTTCTTCCCACGCAAACACACACACTTTTCCGTGTTGCAGCAACACGAAACTGCGCTAAGTTTCACACACTTTTCCGCTCATGTCCTGTACCGTGTTATGAAATATCCTGTAGCCAAGCTGCAGCGATTACAGGCGGGAGGAGGAGAAGGAGGAGGAGGAGGAGGAGGAGGGGGAGATGAAGGGGGTGAAGCAAAAATCAATTAAAAAGTGGACAGGACGCGTCCAAACACTTCCAGCGCAACAGATGTCAACCACACGCTTGTCTGCGCATGGTGTGTGTGTGTGTGTGTGTTCTTGTATCTGTTAGCTCTTGAGGACCTGGCATAAACAGATACCTTTTCAGGACCAAATTCTGGTCCTACTAATGGGACAGAACCTCATGAGGAACTGGTCAAGCTTAGGACCAATATTTGAAATGTGATTATGTCATGATGTTAACTAGTTATGGTTAAAGTTTTGTCAAATTATGTCCAAATGAGTGGAAGTCAAGTGTCCTTCTTGTATTTGTTACCTCCTTAGGACCTGATATAAACACGTACACTTTGTCAGGACCAGTAGTTCTCACAGGGACCAAAACCTGCTCTGACTAATGAGACGGAACCTTATATGAGGGACTGTTTAGGGGTTTAGATTAGTGTTACTAGTGTAACTGGTTATGGTTAAGGTTAGAAGTAAAGTTGTGTAAATGAATGGAAGTCAATGCAGTGTCCCATTTAGAACATTTTCTGGCATAAACACCTGTCTTGGGACCTGTAGTCCTCATAGGGACCAAAACCTGGTCCTACTGATGAGGCAGAACCTCATATCTGAGGAACTGGTTGAGGGTAGTATTAGGCATTACCTGGTTATGGTTAAGGTTAGAGGTAAAGCTTTGTAAATGAATGGAAGACTTAATTCTTTGCCCTGTTTGGTACCTCTTTAGAACGTTTTCTGGCATAAACACTAAACACACACTAGGATTTGAAATGTGATCAGGTTAAGGTATTAACTGGTTACGGTTGTAGCTTTGTTGAAGAATGAATGGAAGTCAATGCAGTGTCCTACAAGAACACTGTGTGTGTGTGTGTGTGTGTGAGACCTCCTTTCATCTGTTTAATGATGTGACATGGATTAGTGGCACGTGTGTGTGATAGTTTTATGCACAAATCTGCTCCTGTTTCAGTGTTTCATGCTACTATCTTGGAGCAAATATTCAGAATCCCAACTTCTTTGTCCCTTTCTTTAATTGCTACACATACGGCTGCTTTATTTTGACCACATGGACGAGTGAGCATGACGTTACGCGGTGCGTAAAGAGCTGTAACACATCCATATATTGTCCCCAACAAGCCCAGATCTTCTCCACGCGTCTCACAGCTGCTGCTCCTTTTTTTTTTTCTCCACACACAGTATGAATGGTCTGTTTCGAGAAGGGGTGCTACTTTTTTTTTTTTTCCCTCCCTCCACTACTCCCCATACTTTTTTCTCCACTGAGGAAAGAAAAAGGGGAAGAAAAAGTGCTGTGGAATCTGAGTAAGCGCTGTGGTTTGGGCTGGGCTTGCATGGGAGCAAGCGTGCCCAAAAATGGTAATAATCAGCCCCTGCTTGCTCGCTTCTGCTGTTGGAAAACTTTATCCCCAACTTTCTCTCTTGTGCCGCTGAAGCTATGCGCTCCCAGTTTCCTGGATTATGTCATCGGCAGGCTGCTACCGGTGGAAAGCAAATTAGGGGAAATAAAGGAAAGGTATACAGATCTTAGGTCAGGTGTGAGCAGCAGCTCCTACTTCTGCTGGCTTTTCAGTGCACAGATCTGAGGGGAAACTTTGCCGCCTGATATTTGAGTTCACACATCATCCAATCCAGCCTGACAGGAAATGCTTTTCCTCCACATGTCTGCATTTTTAAAATGGTCTTTGATGTCGTTCTCACAACAAGGGCTGGGCAATAATTGATTAACAAAGCTTCAGATGTTGGTCGAGAATTTGAAAATCAGGAATCAGGAGTCAAAACAATGTAAAAAAAAATCTTGTAATCTGAACATAGCCGCTGATCTCATCCTTCGCAGGACTGTTTTATTCATCGGTCCCTCACAGTTCAGCGGCGAGGAAGTTGCAGAAATCTTTATATCATAGACACATCCAGGCTGATGGGACAAAAAAAACCCATAAAAACCATCATCCTCGGCCTCAGGGAAGCATTAACTGTCACACCCATGCCACCAGATTATTAGGAAGCCTTTTATTTTGTATCTCTCTAGTAAGAAAAACCTTGTTAATATTAACATCTGTATGATTCTGATGTGCTTGGTGTTTGAACAACATCCTGGAGGGGCTTAATTCGCCCGTTAGATGCTGTTTGCTTCATTTACACAAGCATTAAACGACAAAAAAAAATGCTAGAGAGACAAGAAGGAAATGGTAACAGATGGCCGTTGGCGTCTTCGTGCTAGTAAAGTGCAGACTGCATTCAGCAGTCGGCAATCAAGGGCATCTAACTGGAGTTATAATGGCTCACGATTGTTCAGTCTCGCAGCTGAACTTCCCTTGATGACGTGCTGCTTCTCTAAAGCCTGAACATCCTTCATTCACATTTCATGAAGCGATAATTGGGAAGCAAATGTTTTACCACATATGTGAAGGCACACATATCACAGTTGAGTGTTTGTGGTTCTTTTGAACTTCTTCGAACATTATAATACGTTTAATTACTTGTGAAATAAATTGCAATTCTGGAGTAAAGACTGAAAACATTCTTCTTCTGTTCAGGAGTGTCTAAATATTTGACGATAAATATTAACTCCTCCTCAAACACTGTAATGATATAAAAAACATCTTTATCAATGGTTTATCCATTCACTTGTGAGTAACTGCACCTTCTTCTATAACACTGCTTTTGGTTTGCTAGCTAGCTGAGATATGAAATGAGGCTGCAGTACCACTGATAGAGAAAGAGGGAGACAGAGAGCAGGACTGTAGCCAAATCAGCTCTGTGTTTGTGTACAGTATGTTGTTAATCGGTGATTAAAATGGTGAAACTGAGCTATATTGGTCCCCATTTAAGTTCAGTCTTTTGTCCCCACTAAAGTGAGTAGACCAGGATGTGTGTGTGTGTGTGTTCAGGTCCTCCAGTGAACACACCCCTAGCGTCTCAGAGCAGAGAATGTTTATGAACTTTACAGGATTTAAAACCTAGCATGCAAGGAATTAACTGAGCTGAAACTCATCCCAATAGTGTTCTGTCTGATCCTCTGCTTCTGGAAATCCTACTTTTATGGCCTGGTCCGACTATTAACCACTTTCGTCAATAAAATACGATCAAAGATCACATCTGCTTTAACTCCTCTACAGTTTGGCAATACTTTTGAAGTTGCTGGGCCTGATAGTGACAGACCAATAATCTGACTATTGACAGATAATGGTGTTGACATGAGTTGTTAAATGAATATTCCATTCACATTCCTGTTTACTTGTTACAGATGATTGTCTGATTATATATAAATATATATGTAAAAATTCCAATCGGGTCTATAATCTGATTAAATTGCCTTTACAGCTTAATCAGATTATATGCATAATGTAACTAATATCAATCTACCCCACCTGCCTTGATCAGATTATTGCCTATTCAGAGTATGACCTCAGTCAGGTTAAGATCATCAGAAAATGCTGATTGCCCGGCAGTACCCGATTCAGAATATTGTCTTAATCGGGTTATTATCAGAAAATTATTATTATTAAGGCTGCAAAAATTAACTGGTTAATAGATTGTGAATAAATTACTTAATTAATCCCCCACTATTTTGATAATCAATTCATCGGTTTAATAAGCTCTCTGATTTTTCAGTCAAGGTTTAGGAAAACCCCAATCAACATGTCCTGACATTTCATGGACCAAACAGTGAATTGAGAAAATAATCAACAGATTAATCAGGTATGTAATAATTGTAAGTCGTAGCCCTAATTATTATTCAAAGTTCGAGGTGTTCAGGGTGCGGAGTGAGCATAAAAGAGGGTCTATTCTTCCCGTTACAAGGGATTCTTTAACGCTAAGTAGTATCAGTAGTGCTGCTTTGAAACAATAAAAAGTAGACTCCCATATTCCGCAGGTGGGTGAAGATGTTTTTTTTGGCCAGGCCTATTTTGCAATACACTTTGGCGCTTGCAAACCCAGCATGTCAGGGAGTGCTTTAAATATTTTGAGTCCAATGCAAGTCTTAACCTGACCCCCAGGTATAAAGGTGCTGGTATCCTCTTATCTTGGAATCTCAATGTCTCTACAGACCCAGGTGTCTCAGCCTCACTGCTACTTAAAGCTGCAGCTCCCACATTTTCATGCCACATGGGACTTTGTTTATATACTTCCATTACAGCACACCACTGACAAATAAACACACACCTCAATCTTGTTTTTCAGTTGTTGTTTTTTGGTTAAATAGCTGGAAGGAGGAGTTCAGGTATGAACTGCAGTAATTTGTCCAGGTTTGTCCTTATAAGGATAAAAGCTGCAGCACCTTCGATCCGGCCCTGCCTGTAAATGATCCACCTCCCACTTCCTATCTCCCACACCCCAACCTCTGTATTCCCAAACACTCCCAACCCACACCCACATTCCCCTGCTGCGACTGAACAAGCCAGGTCTCAGATAACATCAAGTGGTTTCATGATCTGTTGGCTTCTGCCCAAAAAACAAAAGTGATGTCTTTTAGTCCAAGACCTGACGAACGTGGTCCGTGCAGCTTTTTTTAAGTTTTACATATTTTGAACATCACAAGACACTTCATAGAACTTAGGCGTCAGGATGAAGTAACTGAGGGTGCAATTTCTTTTCCACTTAAAAACATAACATTTGACTTGGAATACCGTCAGAAAAGCTAAATACCAAAATTAGTTATTAAAGTTGACAAAAAGAACATAAATGATGCAGAGCACTGAATTTTGTTTTCATTTAATAATTTTCTGATGGGAAACTTGGCCCTTTGCACTTTTTTAACGATTTGTAACTAAAGATTGTTTTCATCATTGATGATTTCCATGTAAATAAACCAGAAAATATTGACATTTAGGAAGTTGAAAAGTCAGAAAACTTGTTTTGAACACTGAAAACTAGAAAACACTTAAACCGTTAAATCAACGTACATGATAAATTGTCACTTCACCTCAAGTTTCATCAACAAAAAAAGTGTGCAGGTGACTGAAAAAATGATTAATTTGGACAGTGTAGTCCTAGTCATGTGTATCCCAGCAAGTAATTATGTTGTAGTTGATATATTTGACATCAAGTTTAAATGGAGGGAGCAAATAAATTGGAATTGAGATATAACCTGACTGAGTTTGTTGCTTTTAGTGTTATCAAGGTCTGTGTCTTTGGCTGTAGGCTATGATGATCAATACATTTGTATGATTCATGATACGTGGCGTCATTATTTCTGCCCACATTTCTGCAAAGAACTTGTCCCAAAGTGTGTGTGACACATATGCCTGAAAGTGCCCAGTAGCAAGTCAGTCATCCCTGCTTTGACTTGACTAATCAGCGTTCCCTGGGCAGCAGGCGTCCAAGAACAGCATCCTGACCTACATCTAGACCGCGTCACATTTCCCTGCTTCTGGAGAAACTATTTGGTAGAACTGCCAAAAGGCTAATCATCAAGAACGACGACAAGCCTGCGTTTGTTTTTCTGTGTTCAGGAATGATCGAATTACAGTGCAGACAGGTTTCAGGGAACTGACTCATTGCATGAATAATGATGTTTCATTTCAAGAAAGGAAACCAAAAAGAGTGTCAGCTCGCACCTTTCCGAAATGCTTTTTGTCTTCGGATTCCTCTGCTCATATCAAGCACCTTGCACAAGCACTGTATTAACAAAGGGGCGTAGAGCATCACAGACCGCCAGTGACAAAGCATGGAATGTCTAAAGAGTGAATCCCCCCTCCCCTCATCTTTCTCTATGGCAGGTGGCTCTGATCTCAGCCCTGATGAAAGCATTCTGTGCTGCTTCTCTCTGCATTAAACATGAGCACACAGGAGAGTCGGGTCTTGTCTGGCTGCCTCATGTTAGTTAATGTAACCCAGAACCCAGGCTGGACAAAAAGTTTGCCGTGGAGTCTGGACTTTCTCATCCAGACCAGCCCAAAAGTTGCTTTTGCTAGACCAGCTACAGTACCACATTTCTGCATGTCATCCACCAATTCAAGCTAACAGGACTGGATGCAGTCAAATACTTGCAAGTCTGCAGAGGTCCACTACTGTCCGCATACTTAAAAGTCTTCACCCACCATTGTCCGCAGTGGTGTGCAAGGACTCTTTGCAGATGAATGTTAACGGAGTCAAGTTGGTAAAGCGCTGTAATTATAATGTGAGGGAGTCTGCCGGTAACCAAACGTGCAACCCGTCCGTCGCCCAAAAGTACAGACAGAGACATAAAAATGCTGTGGCCATGTGTGTGCATGCAGAAATGCATAGTGGCTGTCTTGGAGACACATGACACAGAAAGTATGACTAGGCCTTAACACTGCACTCACACTTTAACGCCTGGCTGCGAGCATGCTTGGTGGTTTGGAAATTTGCAGAGCAGTGTCTTATCACGGCTGACGTGGTAGCAAGAGTTGATGCTGTAGTGTCTAATATTCTTGGATACGCTCTGTCCAACAAAAAAGCTCTGTTTGAAAGGTGTAGTGTTTGAGCTTAAATGCATATCGGCACCTGTTCTGGAATATTTGTGTACCATGATTTGATTCCATGCGGCTCAACGACGACGCGGTGCAATGTATTACGCCAGGGGTGTCAAACATACGTCCCGGGGCCCAGAACCGGCCCGCCAGAGGGTCCAATCTGGCCCACAGGATGAATTTGTAAAATTTCACACTACGATTATGATCTAAACGTAATGTCAAATGCAATATTTTTCACTTCCAGATACCTGTGACTAAATGTTTGTGCCTTTATAGATCCAGTGTGATGTGCAAATAGTACATTTAGGCGTGATATTGTTGCAATTGCACTTATATTTCTCAAGAAAGGTCATGTTTTGTTAAAATATCCTTCATTAAATGTAAAACAAAGGAGAAAAAACAAAGAAGTTCTTGTTGGTCACTATTGTTACTGGTGTGGCCCCTGAACAAAAATGAGTTTGACACCCCTGTATTACGCTGTCCCATTCAGATTAAATGAACAGTGTTTCATTCAAGGCCTCCGCTGCGTTTGTGTTAGCACTGAAGGAAGTCACTGCTCCTGGCTAAGAGATATCGTAGCATACAACTCCCTGTCAAAATGGATTTGCACAGATCAACCAGGCAAGATGTAACATGCCAGTCAGCAAGCTTTAGAGTTGCAACTTTAGACAAAGCCAGTCTAGGTTTTACCTTAGTATTAAATGCAAAGCCAAGCTGACACAGCATGCATTAATTATAAACACAAACATCGTGGTTTAAACTACTCACCTAGTACTCCATGTGCAAATAGAGAAAGTATATTTTCTGTTCATATAACTGTTCGGAACTATTCAGGATGAATAAATGAACGGGTGAGCTCATGTCTCAGAGGGAACCCCGGTCTGACTCAAAGAAGTTTTAGGGAAATGAGCAGCTTTGTGTCTGAGCCCCAGCGAGAGACCGCTCACTATTTGTTTCCCAGCTACTCAGTCATCTGTCTGAGTGGCTGCTGCTCCCAGTGAAATAGTATGACGTCAGGAAATTGAAAGATATCCTTGTAGAAGTCTGGTAGTCCTGCGTCCGCTTGCTGTCCAGTGCAACCCAGCTGGACAATAAATCCCAACAGGGGCTCCCCAGCGAGCCAATCATCCGCCACGGTCACACTGTCGTGGCCCATTCTCGTTTGTCCTGATTGATGGGGTCAAACAGTGACACCCTGGCTGAGAGCATCACTCGCCTCATCATGGGAAGTTTTATGTGTATGCTCCTGGCTCAGCCTGGTGGGTGCAGTTAAAGGTGGATTCCCCCTTCTTTTAAATTGTCCACTGAAGATGCAGTTTGTTTGTTGAGATGCTGTTATGAATATGTATGAATGTGTCAGTGTGTGTGGATCGGTTAACCACAAAAATGCCCCCCGACAGTGAAAGCAAGGTACATCAGCGATCAAATGGGGCTTTGTCAACTGGTCTTGGATCTGTATTTAAACACCCAGATGTATAAAATTATCAAATTTAATTCCACAATTGTTAACACAACGAAGTTGAGGTCAGCATTGTGTGTTTTCCTTTGAGATTCTTATCTTGGAACTGATAGTTTTCTAACCACTTGTGCTCCCTTTAGCCTTTTCCCCTGTGCCTGTATTATGCAAACCCTGGCTGAACAGAGTCAGTTTGATTGAGCATATCTCATAATTAAAAGAAACATCTTGTGATCTGCTGCTAATGACGAGCTATTATTCTGGAGGAAACTGTCTACTCTTTATGGCCCGAAGCTGCTGGCTGATGTATGATATGTTGGAGGATACTGACCTGTATCTAATGACTCTTACATAACCTGACTCTCCGTCTCAGGGAAGCGGTATTGTTCTCCCGCGAGGTGTATACTGTGGCTGTTGTTCGAGAACTAGCGGCAGTGTTTGTTTACCCAAGAAAAGTCAATGTGACAGCTGACCAAGATTGATCCGCTGAGTTGTTTAGTTACACACGAGTCAGACTACTCGGTGTTAACGATACCATTAGGTTTGTTGACGTGCTGGAAACATGGCAGTTACTATTTTGGTGCAGACTGGAATACAGTATGTTAGCAACTGTTTGGTGGATTGTGTTGATGTTACCAACACATGGCTTTGGGTAAAACAGCTATTAGCAATTATGAGTATTGTTTCCCCAAATGAAGAAGAAGGGCTGGTGTGAATATGACTTAAATGTCTGCAAAAATAATCAGCCTCAGTGTGCTTTTTACTATTAGCTTATTACCTCACCCCATGGAGTGGGAGTGAAGTATTGCTTTTAGGGGCTCTGTGTGTCTGCCAATATGACCAACAGAGGCTTGTTGCGTGAATGGGGTGAAGTCTGCCATCTCTGACTGCCTTGTGTTAGCATGTCATATAATTAGGCACAGCTATGCCCAATTATAGCCTCATTGAGCTTCTAGTATGGTTGGATGCACATTCAAACAGCTAGATTGTATTAAACTGAACTTGTTGAAATTATGGATCATTTATTTGATTAATTGTGCAGAGTCGTTATTAGCAATGAATCACGTTCTATACAATTAAGATAATAATTAGTGGGCTGTTTTGCTCACACTGTTTTGCTATGTATCCTTTTTTAGCCTGTTGATTTTTAGCCAATGATTTAAAAAAAACACCTTTCTCCGTTGACTGGACACCGAACATTTCTTGGTCTGGAAAACATTTTCGTGATTGTTGTTGCAGTTCTCGTCTCCCGGACACTTTCTCTTGTATCTGTTTCAAAGGAGTGAAAGCTTATTGTTATTCGTCATCAAGCTGAATACTGTATATTGTTTTAGAATTCACTGTTTGAAAAGTCAATTGTGAACAATTACAAAGCTCTTATCTCAGCAGCTCCCAAATACCACAGCCCTGATGCTGGAGCTCCAAATTTAGAAATGTATACAGAAATCAACTCTGTGGTTATAGGTAAATAAAACCACTTCAAGTTCAATTTTCAGCAGATTTATAACCTATTTTGGGTCTGGAATGTGTTTCTACCGCTTCTACTGGATTTTCATTTGGAGTATAAATAATCATCAAACTGCATAGATGGGAGTTACGTGTTGTGTCTGCAACACTGAAACCTCTTTTTAACATTGGGGTCAAGGTGCATTTCCTGTGGAGCAAAGAATGCAAATCAAAAAACCTGCTCCATCTTTGGCCACGTCTGGAACCACTACTTACTCACGGTCACATGTATCCAATAGTGTTCAACCCGGAGGGGGTTTATGTGCAATCTGTCTGCATGTTTCCGAGGAATTTTGCCGCACCACATTGGAAGGAATCGGATGTAGGTTGGTGGGCCTTTTCTTCACTAATGCTATTAATCAAACCACATGCGTTCTTAAGTATGCACACTGTAAAACCTCTCTTTGAAGCTGAGGGAGGTTCATACAGTATTTGGAGAGTCTATGAACATGTGAGTGCATTAGCTGAAAGCCTCCTCTCTGAAACAGCTGCGGTGCGTCTCATTTAAGTGAAAGCAGCTTTGGGTAAACAGATACCTAGGTAAAAGCAGGCAGCAGGCACACATTTCCATTCAGTAGCTGTGTGGGTGGAGCTGCAAGGGAAGAAAGAAGAGGAGGGAAGAGTCAGCGAGTGGAAGAAGGAGTTCAGACAGAGGGGCTTTCAGGTCTTTGCACAAAGGGAGCGTGTTCAGGAGGAGCCGTCTTTTGTCACTTTGTCAACCTGAAGTCAATTATTTATCCCAACGAGCCACCGTAGTGTAGGAGGTATCAGATGACTCTTGAAGGGCGTTTCCCCTTTGCAGCATACCTGGTCTGTCATTACCAGTGCTGTGCAATATAATCAATTATATATAATTGATTTAAAAATACTTGTTTTCCTCTGGCAGGGACTAGATGAGAAGACAGATACAACTCTCATATTTGTCTTTCCAGTACAGTATAAGGATATAGAGCCTGAGGTTGTTAGCTTAGCTTTGCTAGGAAGACTGGAAACAAAGAAAAACATCTAGTCAAAGGTAAACAGTATACACATCTAACTCTATACTTGTGTAGCATTATATTCTGTTACTCGCAAAAACCCATGATAATACATTGGCCAGAAGCTTTACACAAGTTGGTTGACACTTAGCCTCGGTGGCTGCATGTAGCTCATAATACAAATTCAGGGTTGTTGAACGTTGGCTTCATTACCTTTCTCTAAAATTAGCATACAAGCTAGCTTCTTCTACTGTATTATGCAGGACACAAAGTTTCAGCCCCTATGCTAAGCTAACATGTTCTGAACCAGTTTATCCAATAAAAATGTATAACATCAATACCAAACAGTTTTGGTATCATTTTTTCCCCCCAAATTTTAATCCTTTAACTCTTTTATATATATGTTTAAACATAGGTCTTCCACCATAGTTTCTTCCATGGATTTTGTGTGATTTTTCTTTCTTTGTATGATCATTTGTGCGTGCAGCCTTCATTACTCACAGCAGACTCCCTTCTGTTTGCTGCTGTTAGCCGGAAACTTATCAACACATCATTTCCCATGTGGGTTTTTTCCCAGATGGCTCAAGTCACTGACACTGCAGTGCACAGGGCTGCAAAAGCTATGATGACATGGACTCAGTGGAAGTTAAAACACAATTTAAACACGGAAAAGTCTCTAAATTTAAATCTTACTTTTACGAGTCAGAAACAAACCTTAGAATTCAAGATCTAACTTCAAATGATAGTATGACACATTTTCTTCTCCACCAGCTTTTACATCTTCTCCTTTTGCTGTTTTCCCGCACCATAGTATGACTCACGGGTGGCCGTGATTTAGAGTAAAAAAAAAAAGTCCTCGCTTCAGCTCTAGCCTTAGCAAAGTTTAAAATCTCCTTCAGGTCTAATCAGGAAGTACATCTTCCTCTGCACACAGGGCAAGGCGTCACTATTATTTGCTCTCTGTGTGATAAATAGGCTATTGCAGCATTTAAACAATGGAGGCAGGATGTTTCATTGGGTTTATTTACATTGTGGGCAATTAAGTCTAATTCAGAGGTAGGTCTGAAGTCAGTGCGGTGAATCAACCTTCCAGGTGGCCGCTTATGGAGCTGTTCCATGATACAGTTGTAGCACTGCTCTGCTCTACTCTACTGAGTTTGGTATCAGGCTCACGTTGTTTTCTATTACTATAGTACTATAGTAGTATAACACAAACTGGTGACGAGCAAAGCAGTTCTTTTCGGTGTACTGAATCATTAGAATCGATTCAAAAAGATTGGTTCACCGAATCGTTCAAATTCCCACTTTAGTAATGGCTCAGCTCACTTGGAACCTCGACAGAGCAGGTACCAGGTATTATCGCTAATGGAAGAGATGAAAAAATGAGTAGTGTAGGGCCGAGCTGAGCCGAGATACACTAGAACTGCATAAGGCCAAAGCCTTAAAGCCTCATAAAAAAGGAGTGATGCCAGGCTGTATGGAAACGGGGGTGAATCCAATGTTTCTGGGAACTGTGTTTGATGGAAATAAATCAGTTCATCAATCTGTGTCAGAAAGTCCTTGAAAAGAGAGTTTTCAGATGACAATCAAGGCCACAGGCAATTCGTTCTGCTGCACTCGTTCACTTTTCTAAAGTGGGACTAGTAGCCTATTGAACGTCTGAATTTCAATCAGTGGCTTTGATTGATCGTCTGGTCCACTGGCGCTCGCGCTCAGTTAGAGTTGACTCCCTGCAGGCGAGTTGCGTGATGTGCCGATGACTCTGTGTCGTTTGTGATGTGGTCTGAACAATCAAATCAAATTCTGACCGACATTTCTTCCCCCCCCCGCTCCCTGCATTACCTCATTTGCAAAAGTAAACAAGCAGCCTCACTGAAGTGCTCACGGCAGATCGCGTTACAAGTTGCATCACGCTGCCCCGCCCCTTGTCATTCAGGACAAGAGGAAAGCCTGTGTGCACCTTGTCGGTGTGCAGTGGAGAGCCCTCGGTGGAGTGGTTTGAGCCGTGTGAAGTGCTGGCAGGTGCTGCGGCTGGTGGACGGACAACAGAGGGGGGAGGCTGAAACGGCAACGCCGCCTGTCACAGCTGATTGTGCAGTTCCTTTAGAGCTGCGGTCACACAGTAAACACCGACTATCAAAGGTTGTGAGGAACTCTGCTGAGTCTGGATTTTGGTGCGCGTCCTCCTGAACTCACGGTCCCCTTTCTCTGACTTTGCCATGAACCATTTCTTCCCCTTTCACTCGTCATAATTGCAACCTCTGCGACCTTTCACTGATCCAGCTCCGGAAAGCCAGAAGAGAAACACAGCAGCCCACAAGAGTTTTCTTTGCCCTACAGAAAATACAGTTCCCATTAAAGAGCTGGTTTTATGTTATTGTTGTTGGTCAAACTGGGCCGCTGGCTCCATTTGGGTAAAGCTATTCACGTTTAAATTGAACACGCTGAAACCTAGCGTACAGTACTGTGCTAAAGTCATCGGCTGCCATTAGATTTGTTGTTATCCAATAAATACAAGAAACGCTAGTCTGTGAGGGTTTATTACACCAGGTTAATTCTTGACGCATACATATTGTATGAGTCACATGACACTTTTGCACGGCACTGTTTATTATACTATATATAATATATACCGTATTATTTATTTAATCTCATGAAGCCTTTAAACTGTCCATACTACGTCACACTGAGACACTGTATGTAATACATGCTAGGGCCAATAATTATTATTATTAGAAGCACAACTAGGAAGTTACCCAGAGTGTATTATATCATCAATGAGGCCAACATTCCTGTAGCTAAGCCAACAAATGAAATCCTTATATTATTATATTATTGTGGATCTGCAACAAAATTTTCGTGCTACAGATATCATCCAAACACTATTTTATTCTTCATCATTATAGAATTATTTTGACTGGAGTGAAGGATGCAGCTCTTCTGTTTATTTTGGGGGAACATTCGTGTTGGTGGGTTATATTTCGAGCCGAAAGTATGGAAAATAATTGTTGTTATAGGTGTGAGACGCTGCAGATTATTTACTGTAGATGCCGTTTGGTTTTTCTTGTACAGCAGGAAAGAGAGTGAGATGATCATGTATAACCTCAGTGAAGAGAGAGGGTGGAGACCGACTTTCATTTCAGGTTTATTTCCAGAACTGAAAATCTCTGTTTCACTTACACGTGAAAGTGATGAGCTGGAAGCTTCGTTTCGTGTGTTTGTGCCTCAGAAAATTCCCACGCTAAACAATTCGGAGGCCAACGACCCTCACGCACAAAATGTCATCTCTTTTGATGAAGGTAAATATGTATAAACTAAATGTTTAAAGTTCATTTTTGCAGCTACCAAATCACCACAAACAGTGCTTAAATTTCCCCACTTTACAACTCAATAATTGTTCTGCTTAATTTTCATTTGCAGAAAAATGCAAAAGTGCTTTTTAAAGTTTACAAGCAATGCTTAAAACAAGATGATTTAATTGAGATTATTCAATGATAGCCCTATCCATACAAACACAGCAGGAAACCTCAATTATCTTTCTTATTTACGTTATTTTTTGGCAGAGAAAATTGCATTTCATGGCTCCCAAAACACCAGGTGGATAAAATGCTGAAAGGAACAGAAAAAAAAAGATAGTTTCTGTGTTATTTAAAGTCAGAATTAGCAGCAAAATACCCTGTTTGATTTAGGGTGTAAGAGTCTCAAAAGTAACACTTAAAATAATACACACAAACAACATATTTGACTAGATAGAATATAATCTAAATAATCAGATTGACAATCTCCACCGGTGTAGTTGTCAACATTGTAGAGAGAGAGAGTGAGAGAGAAAAAAAAGGGGAAATAAACGACTTCAGGATGATGTGGTTAGAAAAAGTGCAAGTGAGATTCATAGAGTTCATGCTCACTCCACCTGCTCCTGACATCTGGAGGAAGCTGCAGGTTGAGGTTTTCAGGCTTCACTCTTCGCAAATACGTGCAGTGGAACCTTTAATAGAGCGCTCACCTGTTTAGTAATGTGTGAAGTGGAGTAATGTGGGTGTAATCACTGAAACAGAAAGTGTTTGTTTATCTCTGGCGTCTCCCGCTCGCTAAAGTAACATCCAGCTCAGTGGACAGAAATGCAGTGGCCTGTGCTGGACACATACACTGCAAGTCGATGTGTTGAAAGTGTCTTTTGTTCCAGTGCAGCGTTGGCTCCGCCCCAGCTCAGCATTTCTCCGAGTCAGGTGACGGTCAGCATGTGCGGGTGGGGGGGAAAACGCTGCAGCGGCACAAAAGCAGCGCGGCGAGAGCGGGGCGGGACACACACTTCCCATCACATGACCGCTGCAGTCAAAGCACACCAGCGCTGACTCATGACTACTGTGTTATGACTCAGGTGAAATGGGCGACTATACTTCCCGTCACACCAAGTTTATAATAGTTCTGGATTCCGTTCGTTTTAGTTTTGACTTTTTGTTTTTTAAGAGCGGATTTGCTAGTTTTTATTTTCCTGTAAATGCGTAGTTTTAGTTTTTATTAGTTTTAGTGTTTGTGTGCCAACTAAAAGTGCTTGTTTTGACATGGAATGATGCATATTTCACAATAACATATCTATGATGCTAAATAAATCTATTAATGGCAAAAACAGAGAAGTAAATTGAAAATGAAGTAAAAACCAAGGTTATAATAGTTTTGGATTTCATCATTTTTAGTTTTGACTTGTTTTTTAAGAGCGGATTTGCTAGTTTTTATTAGTTTTAGTGTTTCAGTGTACCCGTTTAGAGGAAAAAAAACAATATGAGCTCAATATTCAAACACAATAATGACAATATTGTTGTGTCATGATATCAGTAAAGATATTCATGATCATATTCCACAAAACTTCCAAGTAAAAGTGATTGTTTTGACATGGAACGATGCATATTTCACAATAACAACATATCTATGACGCTAAATAAATCTACTAATGGCAAAAACAGAAGTAAATTGAAAACGAAGTAAAAACCAAGGTTATAATAGTTTTAGATTTCATCATTTTTAGTTTTGACTTTTTGTTTTTAAAGAGCGGATTTGCTATTTTTTATTTTCCTGTAAATGCTTAGTTTTAGTTTTTATTAGTTTTAGTGTTTCAGTGTGCCGGTTTAGAGGAAAAAAAACAATATGAGCTCAAAATTCTAACACAATAATGACAATATTGTTGTGTCATGATATCAGTAAAGATATTTATAATCAGAATCCACAGAACTTCTAAGTAAAAGTGCTTGTTTTGACATGGAACGATGCATATTTCACAATAACAACAAATCTATGACGCTAAATAAATCTACTAATGTAAAGCAAATTGAAAACGAAGTAAAAACTACTGTGGAATTAAGACACCAAACAAGCTTTTAGGTTATATTTAATGTTAATAATTTGATAATTACAACCAAATAATATTTCTTTAGCAGGCCATGGTTTCATTATGACATTTGAATCGCATCTGCTCGGGGATTTGCATCCAATTTGTGTGCCGTGAGATCGGCGAGAGCGATGCGTCTCATCGAAGTGTGTCACGCCGCGTTAGACAGTTGACAGAACACGGGACTAATTTGTCGCCCTCAGCAGTTAAGGAGAGGCATCTTAAAAAAAAAACCCAATCAAATGATTATCAAAATAGTTGATTAATTTAGTTGAATTGAATAATGTGTGTGTGCTTCTAGATGCTTTAGACCGTTGCTTCTCTAAAGTGAGAATAGTCAAATGAGTTTTCTGTTATGTTGCTGTGTTCATTTACATTTATTGTCATGTCAGCAGCACGTTAGAGCTCTAATTTACCTTCTTTATGCCCCGTCAGGCTGTTAAATTCATTATTATGACACCATCGTATCATTCCTGTGTCACACTGTGAGCTAAGTTACTGTGCGAGATAAAAGTTGTGCAGTAAAAGAAAAGGTGAATTACAGTGCTACAGTAAATATAAAGTTCCTTTTTTTTTAGGGAAAGAGTTGTTTTTTTTTTGTTTATTTTAGCAAAAACTACGTAAACTGGATGTTTCTGTGGTTGTAACCTCGTCTGCGTGTGTGTGTATACATATCGAACCCCCCCACCGAGGGATCGATGAGTTGTGGACGTGGGTTTTAAGAGCTTTAGGCGCAGCTAAGCTGTTTGTTTGTGGGTCTCCCAGGCTTTTTTATTTTTTTATTTTCCGGTTGTCACGGCAACCGCCCAGCGTTCGCTGCTCTGCGGCATTTTCACAGACGAGCCGCTCTCTTTGTCAGGCGATCTTCGTCTGAGGAAAAGAGCTATTACCACACTTTGACTTCTCATTGTACCACACACACACACATGAATATGCAGCAGAGCCGCTCTGGGCCACCAGAGAGTAAATATCAGTCAACTCTGGTCACAATGGCTGCTTTTCTTTGTGGAGCTGCACTTTTTTGGCTCCATCAGCATGTGCTCGGACTGTGGAGTGTGTGTGTGTGAAGGTTGTGCGTGTGTGGATTTGTGCATACTCGTCAGCCTGTGTGTTTTTCTGCGTTAGCGTTTTTCTATTTTTATTTTTTTTTTGTCTTGTTTGACACACCAGCGTTGACGCTCCTGCAGGGGGAATTTTCCTCATGTGCGCTCGTGCACACGCATGTGCTGAGGCAGCAGCCAAGGCGATAGATAAGTGTAATGGGACGACTGTGCTGACTCAGCCGTTTTTTGTAGTAACAGTGTGTTGTCGTGCCAGCTCGGATGAATGCTGCACCTGAGA
Organism: Solea senegalensis; assembly: GCF_019176455.1. Taxonomy (NCBI): domain Eukaryota; kingdom Metazoa; phylum Chordata; class Actinopteri; order Pleuronectiformes; family Soleidae; genus Solea; species Solea senegalensis. The sequence continues at coordinate 6,022,304 of NC_058036.1, forward strand.
GACTGTAACACTCCATCACAGCTGCAAAGCTGGAGGGAAGACTCCTTCCTCTACTCTCTCTGTTTGTGTTCATGCGTGCACTTGTGACTGTGTAATCATATTTGTACCAATATATCGTCATATCATTTCAGAATTTTAGAAAAATATTATTTTCTTTTTTTACGGTCCACTGTGTAAGAGTTGGTGACATCTAATTATTAGAATGCTGCCTCTATAAAGCAAGGCCCTTTCTTGAATTACATAAAAATATACGCTATTTTATTTTAAAGTGATGATATACTTCATACAAACATACATATGGGTGGTGTGTATATATATATATCTAGATATATATAGATATATATATATATATATATATACATAAGCCTCTTTTGGGGCAGAAGAAGCTGGAGGAAGAAATGAATGTGAAAGAGAAAAAGAAGGAAACTGAGGTTCAACCTGAGGGGGGAAAGGAGAAAAGCCATAATACTGGGATTATACACACTCACACTCACACACACACACACACAAACACACCACATCTGCCCGGCAGCTTCAGCATCGTTTGGTGTTTTTGGAGTCTGTGTGTGTGTGTGTGTGTGTGTGTGTGTGTGTAGTCAGACTGTATCCTCCAGTGAGCTTTAAAGGAAGGAGACTGAGTGGGATGAATAGTGACCTCTGACCTGCTCAGCGTACTCCCCTTGCTCATTGGCAGTTCCCTCGACTTCTGTCCTTCCTCTGTTGCGGAGAGAGAGCGTTGGGACGGCTGCAGCTGAGAAGAGAGACAGAGGCTAACCCCCCATCTTTCCATCAGTTTCAGATGGATCATATTGTTCCTGTGTGTGTGACTCACTCTCTCACTCACTTTGAGCCGGGTGGATGAAGCAGTGGTGCCTTTTATGGGGCTTTGTCCTGCTGATCATGCCTGAGGTGTAAAGGTCTGCGGCGTTGAGGTTCTTTTGTAGATTTGGTGGACTCTCGGCATCAAAGAGTCCGAAAATACAACTGAAACAAGATCAGTCCGAGAGCACAGACCTTCATCAAGGCTTAAACACCTGGTCACCTGGGTTTTACATACCAGCACCTGAATTTTTTACATTTTGATCCACTGGATCCATCTATATACCTGCTTATAGTTATTACCATCTTACATTAACATGACAAAATTCATCCTGATCTCTTGAGATGTCACCGAAATGCACACATCTGAACTTGAATTGCAAATTTGAATTGCCGCCAAAATGCACAATATGGATCAGATTCAGATGGAACGTGCAAACCATCAATCCATTCATCGTCAACAGCTTATCTGAGATTGGGTCATGGGGGTTGCAGCTCCCAGACTTCCCTGTCCCTGGTCACATCGTCCAGCTCTCAGGACAGTGAGGAGATATAGGTCATTTTCACACCTAATAGTCCGCTCGACTCTGTACGATTGGGGACTGGGGTCAATTGGGGGTGGCGACATTCAGCCGGTCCAAGTTTTGCTTTCTCACTGCACTTTAGTGAAATGAATCGAACCTTTTGGGTAGCGTATTCCCCTCCTCGCCTGAGGCGGCGCTGCATCAAGAATAGAAGGAGAAGACAAGACGACAGTGAAGAAGAAAACCCGCTCGTCTGTTGGTTAATGCTAGGATTCAATTCAGAAGGGCTGGTGTGAATGCACCCCTAATCTCTCAGTCCTTGGTCTGTCCCAAGCTCCTCCCAGTTGGACATACCAGGGGCCTGGTGGCAACCTTACCAGATGCCCGAACCACCTCAACTATTCCTTTCCATACAAAGGAACACTTCCGGATGCTAGAGCTTCTCCCCCCCATCTCTAAGGGAGACCCCTGCCACCCTTCTGAGAAAACCCATTTTGGCCGCTTGTACCTGTGATCTTCAGTTCTGACCCATCACTCATGACCATAGGTGAGGGTAAGAACGAAGATTGACCAGTAGATTGGGAGCTTTGCTTTTTGGTTCAATGGTGCAGTTGAGTGAACGCAATACAGCACATTTTGGTATCGTTGTTTTACTTCCGTTGTAAGAGATAGGGGTGTTTTTCAGTGAGGAGATTCTTGCAAAAAATTTCGTGGGAACATAGACGCGTGATCACCTACCAATCACAAAAAAAATTCCGATTGATCTCTCAAAAACAGAAGGACAAACCTGCAGATAAACACACACTGATGAAAACATAACCTCCCTGTGAAGGAACATTTTTACAGTTATGACAGTGGTCAGCAACTGGTGGCCCATGGGCCAAATCTGGTCCTCCAGCATCACGTTCGCTAATCCTTGCAAACGACAGTTTCAGAGCCTTTATTCTGAAAGAAATATGGACTGAAAGAGAACTCAAAGAGATTATGTTGCTAGAATTGACAGTTAACTGACATGTTTGGTTTGAAAAATTAAAATTAAACACAAGTTCTCAGAGTAAGTGTATGTAAAATAACTAGCATATGTTTTTCTCAAAGAAGAAAATTGTTTCAAAAAGGGAAAATATAGTTTAAGGGCTTTAAATTCTCCATATCTCACACGCAATTGTGTCTTAAGAGTCTTTGTTACATGTTGGTGATTAAAGACAGCGTCCACATTATCACCACACGAGCAGAAGTCCTTGGCACATTTCTTTAACTTTTTAAAACCAATACATTTATTAAATGAGTCTTTTTTGTGTACAATAATTGGTAGTTTAGATTAGAAGACGATGAAGAAGAAAGGGTTTACTCTAAGTGGGCCAAACTAAGTTATGGTAATATTTTTCCTTTAGACAACAGTCGACATTTCTCACTGAGTTCATTGTTCTCTTGATTGTCGTCAGTGCTCAGTGCTTCCTCTGTCTGTTGTGGGCTTTCAGTAGGAGCCTGTTTCCAGCGTACGTTTGGAAAATGCTGCATACAGTGCATGGGTTCAAGTTTCAAGAAATGTCAAGGGTTTTTCTCCATGGATTCTCCACTAATCTGGTGATTTCCATCAAATAAATCTTAAAATGTATTATATCACAGTCTAGACATAATATGTTGTGCTGGAGGCTTGGTTGCTCTTTTGACTGCTAGATTATGGATGTGGTTAAGTCCAGAGAATGTATTTCTACCATTTCAAATCAATTGATAATTACAGTGTCGCCATAGATGTCGAATAATGAAATGATTTTTTTTCTCTTGGGTGAAAGTTGAAACCAGTTCATTGTGATTTTTAAGCTTCTCAACTGGCAGAAAACAACAAATGTGAGGTCAAAAATAAAAATTCAAAGCCATTTCAATTCCATTTCAGTGTGTGTTTGCACCGTGCAAAAAACATTGCATCAATATAACTTTTTTTATAAGTTTATTGTTGTTAAAGAAAATTATACTGGAATGATTATTTGTATGGTTTTAGTGCCCAGCCTCGCAGACTCCATCTATTATGAGGCAATTTATACTTTGGCAGCACAAAGTCAAATTGAATAGTGTTACTTCCAGCGCAGTCAATTTGACCACAGTTCAGCTCAGAATTCCATTGGCTATGCTCGTGAATGCGGAGATCGTGATAAATCCACGGAAATGAAGTCATTTTGACCTGAAATATTATTTTTCGATTGTAAAGTAACACTCCAGTTTTTTCTCTGTGGTACGCGGCACCAGTGGTTTCCTGTGGTGCCTCACAGCACAAAGGTTCCACAACCACACCAATCATCGTAGCCTACTTGAAGTAGAGTTGTTCCCATTCCGATACCAGTATCGGAAATGTCTCCAATACTGCCGAAAATGTTGCTGTGCTGTTTTAGAGGTGAAAAGGTGTGAAGAAGAATTGAGCACCCGACACCTGTAGACAAGGAGCTAACGTTAGCTCATCATGTCGGCGGTTTGGCAGTATTTATTTTTATAACACACTGGTATCGGTATCGGTACTCTCTTTCGATCAATACCCACAGCACAAGTATCGGAATCGGTATCGGGAGGGACAAAATCTCGGAACATCTCTAACTTGAAGATACTGAGGGGCTAACAGCTACACAATACCTGTGAAGATACAGTGACTTCTTGAGTGGCTTGTATGCTACTTTGCTTTGTTGTGTCTGGAAAAGTCGAAACGAAAACATGACTGTGGAGGATTTCCTGAGACATGAGTAGAGGACAGTTTGGTGTCCGTGGCTCAGTGGTAGCTTCACCTTGTATTTTAGAAGTTGAGGCGGCACATCTGAACTTGTTAAATGGGACTTTCCATGTTGAATTTGTAATCTGGATCAGATCCGGGTGAAACTTAGTTTGATGATGGAGTGATTGATCCTGCGTTCCATTTTATTCAAATCTTTTGACAGAGATTTGACAGATTCTTAGCAACATTTAATGGGATCATTAAATTCCTGTAGACAGGAAGTTGATAACATTGGTAGAGGAAATATTAAGACAATCCAGACTTTCTGTCAGGTTGTGAGTCGTCCCATATGGTCCTAAAATTGTAAGTCTGCTATCGGGTTATAATCATGACCTTAGCTGTGAATTTTAGTGTAAATAGTTGTTTTTCAGACAACAGACAACAAAGGAGGAAGTTCAGCAGCTCTTATTTCCCTACTCAGTTTTTGGCTGTTGGTGTCAACAAGACGGCAAGTTTTGTATGTGAGTGTTTGTCTTGACTTCCATCGGATATTCACACCGATCACAAGGGGGCGACGTTTTTCTGTCGCCCAATCGTTTGACTGTCGTTGATGGAGCTGCTCTACCTCTGGTACCCCAAGGGAAGTGTGCCAAAGAAATGCCACTATTCCTAATGGAAACGTCAACAACTACATACCATACTGTACCAAACCAAACTAGTTCCCCTCAGTGTCTTGAGTCTTGACTGTGAGTCTGGGCACACAGACTCACAGTTCTACCATCAGATATTTACAGGCCTTGCATCAGATCACTGTTTGCTTCTCTTGCCTCCCACTCAACTGCAGAGATGGACTTGTTTGAGTGTCTCTGTTTTGCAGATGCACAGAGCCTCAGTGCAGCTGTCTGCTGAGTGTCCACACAGCAGTTTGGCTCGTCCCTCGTGTCCGCTCCAACCACTCTGAATTTCAGAATGAAGCGTTGGCTCTTATTACCCCCTGCTTTGCCTCCGAGAAACTCAGAGAAACTCTGCCAGGCCTGTGTCCTCTCTGATTCATCTCCGAATGATATTTTCTGGATAACACTTAGGATGACATTTTATTTTAGGGTGTAATGCAAATCTTGTTGTCGTCGGTGTAAAGAACTTAACTGCTTTCAGGTGATTCAGGAAATGTTGCTGATCGTCATGGCAACATTGACAAATTCCAGATGGAACATTTGAATACACGTTTTGTGTCCGTTGAATACAAATGCTCACCACACATTCCTGTCTCTTGTTAGATTTAATCAGAAAACAGAATCTTTGAACTTTAATAAACATGAATGAACGCCTTTACGTTGGCAACCAAATGTAACGTCAACTGTTGTGGTCGTTTTTAAATCACAATATTTGCCATTTGTCCACCACCGTCTTGTTTTTTTGAAGCCAGAGGAAACTATGTCTTGATGAGAATGGTAAAGTGAGTGGTGAGAGAACCAGGACATCAACTGTCAATCACAGTATAGCCACGCCCCCAATACGTGCCCCGTGTATGTATTTTACCCTAAATGGGGGTCATAATTTAAAAAATTGTCGTAATTTTGGACTGAAGCTACCAATTTAGGACAAATTGGTATTTCTCTTCAGAGAAATGTTAACTGATGTTACAAATCAAACAACAAGTTTCCTTTTCCTTCACTTACATACAGTCCGACTTCTTTTCTCCCCCGATGAGCATCCAAAAGAACACAGATTTCAGGCTTTGGTTTCAGATTTTGGTAATGTAAGAATATTGGATCATATTTATAGTAGCCTACAGTGGACGTGTTAAATAAAACTTGACACTTCATCACAGATAATAAGCAATGCGGCTAGACTCTCCTGATTTCCATTCCTTTAAAGGTTAGCACTGTCAAGGTGACCTCGTCATTCATCAAACGGCACAAATGATGATGCTGTAGAGTTATGGAAATGTAGCCCTGAAAGTGAATCCATACGTCACAATCTTTCTATGCATAGTGCATTTCCATTTCAAAAAGCAGGTGCATTTTTTTACTGTTCTCTGCACTAGTCAAATATGATAGTAAAGTTCAAACATCCAGAATAGTCCTTGAAGTCCAAGTATGATACCGATTATAAGACTGACCCCCCCTCTCCCCATTCCTGCATCTGTTTTGGGGGGAAAAGAATACACTGATCCCACTGAGTTTATTCAAGACAATCGTCATCATTGAAGTTTTCCCTGTTGTTTAAATGCAACATGAAAGCCATGAAAATCCCTCACTGTGTCATGACAGGCTCACACTCTCTCCTGTCACACTCTTGAGAGTTCAGAAACGTTTGCAAACAGTCGCCTTGAGCTCATTGTCTGTGGCAGCTGCTACTCTCATCTGTCTGACAGATTGTTTTTCTCGTTCGTTTCTGCAGTAGAGGTGTCGGGATCGCTGTCAGCAAAACCAAGTGCGTTAGGGAACTACGGTGGCCTGCATACCAGAAAGGAAGGCATTCGTCTTTGTTGGAGACTAAAACATTAAAATACAAAATGCACACTGTGACTGCTCCGTCCTTTTTCTCAGAGCCACCAAACTTGCAATTTTAAAGTGTTCATACACTACGTAAACATACTTATGGGCAGGATATTCAACTCTACAAACAAATCCTTCTAAATGACACAAGTAAAACAACAGCCCCTTTCCCACTAACATTTATTACCAGGAGCTTTTTTACCTGGGAAAAAGATTTTGGACATTTCCTTCGCTAAATGTTGGAGATTAACCCACATTTTCAGTATTGTTAAGTCTTTTTAACTGATCTATGGTTCGGCATTGTTTGGTCTGATTGGCACTTTACTTAAATGCCTAATTGAATGTTTCTAATCTTTTGTTCCTGAGTGCAATAAGCATTTGGATTTGTGAAACAAACTCAATTCTAACCAAAAAAAAATCGTGATTCACGTGTTTTCCTAGAATCGTGAAGCCCTAGCGCGTGGTTTGCGTTTCCGTTGCACCTCAAAGTTCCGAAAAACGACAACCCCCTCCTGAGCAAATACAGGGTCCACTTGTTGTATGTCCTTTTCTGTAGCTCTATATCTTTGAAATGATCAATAGCGAAATATTATTTCTTCATTTTAAAGTTTAAAGCTGGGTTGCAGCCTTTAAACAGCCAGCTTAAACAACTGCAAAATGTGTTCCCCCAATCAGCGTTCTTCAACGCAAAGCCCCGCCCCTCTAGACTTTCTAGTAATCTGAAAAGTCCCCCATTGCGAGAAGTTACTTGGGGTCGAGGGAATGTTTTTCCCCCTTTAATTTTGGTGAGAATGTGCAGAGGTTTTTCAAAAAAGTTTTTCTAAATGACAAAAGTTCCTGCGGTGGAAAAGGGGCTAATGTAGGATTTGCTCTCTGGGGCCCCCTACAGTCGTGAAGTATGCAAACATCATGTTTTTGTTCTTTTTTTGGTTGAGTTCCATCGTACCAGTGCAGGTGATGCAGACATACTCAGGCTCTGACAGTGCGGGTCACCCTGTTGTAAGTTGATGTAGCATCAAAATGATCTTTGAAGGTTACAGTCCTTCATTGTGTCGCTTTAACACAACTTTTCATGAGTTTCCTCACACAGTATTTGTGCTATATTGTGCTAAATTAGAAAACTTCGTCTTTAGTAACATTCTTTTTTGGGAAGGCACAGCACTTCCTTCCTCCGCATACTTATGTCCCTCCGGGGTGCAGTTTTAAATCACAATGTGCTCCCAGTGAACTTGTATGGTTAAATGCCCTAATCCTCCACACATGAGGAAATCATCTGGGAGTCTGAGAGGGAGGAAGGTGTTGTAGTTGTTAGCAGTCTCTGTTTTCCTGGCATTAGAAAACACTTTCCACCAGCACTTTCTGTCCCCCGCGAGCTCAAGTGGAACAGTTTTTTTACTTCACCTCCCCAGGATCGACAGAGGCCCATTTTCTCCACCCCCAACTCATCCAGACACTACTCATTCTCATTACTGCTCGAGCTGTGGGTGGCGTTATCGTTTTTATGTTGTGGTTTTGATAGTAAAAATAAATGGTTGTTGTCCACCCACCCCCCACCACACACACACAAAATTCTTCTCAATTTCCTTTTTTGTCTTAGTTGAACATTTTTGGAGGCGATGCTGGAAAGATATTTCGCCAGACGTTTTTGTTGCAATTCATCTGCGTGATTCTCGGGTTTCATCGGGACACGAGAGGCCCTCTCGTACCCTGAGCTGCAGACTCGAGGCTTGAGAAACTGGCTGCGGTGTTGAAAACTGCTTTCCTGTGTCGGACGCTCTGCCAGCGATATCTGCCTTTCCTCCCTCCTCTACACTTGTCTGCCGGTCTGTGTGTTCAGATATGGCAGGAGCTCGAACTCATGAGCTGGCTTGTTTTAGTAAAAAGGATTGTACTAATATGGAACTGGCAGAGAAGCAGGAAATATTTTCCTAGCTGAGGTTGATTAATGCGGGTAGAGGGAGGGAACAGGGAGTTGGCAAGTGAGAGGTGGGGAAAGGAACAGGAGCAAGGAGAGATAGTAGGTTTACTTAAATAAGAAAACTATATGTGATGAATTTTTATGTCTCCTATTAATGTGTCTGGACAAAGCATATTTATAGTCATTATGCAACACTTTGGTGTCAGTGAGGTGAAGCTTGTTTGTAACTGCTAAATGAGAATGAAATAAAGAGAGCTACTGCACTTCCAAGCCATTCATCATTTTTCATGGTTGTGATGGATTGATCGACATCAGGTTTATTTTCATTTGGGAACCTCAGGAATGAAACGCTGGTCCCGAGACATCATCAAAGTATACAGAGGAATAAAATGTGAAATGAATCAAAAAATACTACGTACTGAATACCTAAAATGTAAACTTACTGGTGTGTGTGTGTGTTTTTGGAGGGCGAATCCTAAAAGATCTAAGGACAAAAAACCCGCAAGAGCTGATAAGCCGCAGTAGATCCATCTCCATGGCAACTAACATTGATGCATGAAGATGAAGTAAAATGTTTGAGAGAATGCTGCAGTAAAAGCTAAACTGGTGACAAAGTCAGTGATAAATATATATGTAGACTGACATGTTAAAAAAATGCACTTGTAATGCATTTGTAAAATTGAAATGACGTCCAACTCTGTTTGCAAAATACAAGATAGCCTATTGCTAGCTTAGGTTAGCTAACTTTGCTCAGCTTAGCAGGCTAGCTCTGTCCAAAGATAAAGAAAGTTTCACTTATTGTCCCAAATTAACACCTTGTTTGCTAAATTCACACATAAACTGTGTCAATATGTTGGTTTAATAAGGGTTATAGTACTGTATGCCTACTGTATGCTAATCTAACAGGATGCTAGCTCCAGCTATTCCTAGCCATGGTTAGCAGATCATTTGCATGATAATGCTCGTGAAGTTTTCATCTAAATCGCTCTGAAATCATTGGTTAATACGTCTGTTTTTGAAATAATTTTACTGTTTTAAGCTGTTTCAGCTTAATTTCACCAGTTTCAGCTGCTGAAATTGTACTTAATTTGTAATTATTTAATATTAAATATCTAATCCTTTTTGGTTTGTTGATAATACAAGATAATGAATTTCAAGAACAGCGCTGTGGGAGTATTTTCTATTCTGACCTCTTATAACTGACAATTCTAAGTTGTACAGACCTAAAACGACTGTATAACAATGTCGTTTTTTTAACTTTTACAACGTTTACAAGCACACCGGAGACAACAATATGCAGGTACTGTATATTCATGCTTCAGGTGGTTTGCGTTCGGTGACTTCTATGGGAAAAATGTTGCGTGTTATTGATGTTGACTGGCAACTTTCCCTGAGACTGATGAGGAGCAGATTCCTCCTGCTCTTGACCCCTGTTGTTTTTACAGCCTGCCCCAGTTCTGGGAGGCTGAGGCGAAAGAGAAAGGAGGTAGAAGGGAGAGAAAGAGAAAGAGAGGGGTTGGTGGAGGGCAGAAAACTGTATGACCTTCCAGTTTCTCCTGCAGTCAATTCATTTTTTGTTTTTTTTGTAAATACATTTTTCCTCTGTCGCGCGACATGCGAAAGAGGCTGAAATTGATTGCACATGAGCTGTAGTGATGACATAATAAGGGATTTTCTCTGCCACATTGTTGATGAGCAACAATTGGTCTCCAGAAATCCGATGCAGACATGTGAACAGCTCTCAGAGATTCACAGCACACATTGTGCTGATGAAAAGTGTACAAGGACAACACGATCACACATGTAGAGTATACGACTCCCTGCAGCACTGTATGGTTTGCAAACACTGCTCTGCTGGTTTGCTTCTCAACCACATTATGCTTTAGTTGGTGTCGGAATAATATAGATTTTATTGTGGTTTCTCAATGAATCCAAAGGAGTGATACAGATAATAGTCTGTGTGATTTTGTTTACATCATGTTTTAACACGGAGCATTTAGGCTGCCTTTTTTCCATTACTATGTTAAAATGTATTTACTGAAGCTATAAGTGTCTTCAGCACAAGAAACACACAGAAATCTGATTTTTTTTTCATTTGCACCAACTATATAAACACTCCTGAGCAAAAAGCGCTCAAAATGTTTTAAAATCTGATTGAATTTGTGAAATACAGTACGTCACAGTTCAAATATAAAATAAAAACAATGTATTTTGGGACTACTGCACAGTAACAGCTACTACTGGTTTAAACAAACAATAACTTTGACTCAACAACAGATAGGAAGACTGAAAAACCCATTTTGTAAAGCCTGATGATGTGATCTATAAACACACACCCCCCCGGATGTCCTTATAAGGAGTTGTGTATTATTCCCACATTAATTTAGGCCAAACTATCTATCACTTGACTGCTGATTATTTAGGGTTTTGTTGTGTCGATATAATATCACATTGAGCTCTATGGTACTATGATGATCAGATGTATCACCTTTTACAGTTATTTTTGCTGTAAACTAATCAGCCTTCAACTAACAATCACCGTTATTATACCTCTATTTAATCATTTAGTCTTTCAGTTCTTTGTTGGAACGAAGTATAAAATCCCATCTCAAGTTTCCAAAGCAGCCAGAGTAAACTGCAGAGAAAAGCAACTCCACAGGAAAAGAAATCTCATCTTATCTGCTCATAATGTGAGATTACACAACCCACTCTCCAGCAGCAACCCATATGACGAGCAGAGGAATGCAACAAGTTTACACTGGTTCTCTCGGGTCTGCAGTCTGTCTGAAAGTCAGTCCTGGACGTTTAGGAAATTCCAACAAGAGTGGACGTGATGAAGTGGGTGGAGATGAATGAGCATGAGCAGAACAGAAAAAGTATATGTCATACTATACATCCGAGAATGCTATACTAGTGTTCAAGGGGTTCATTTTTGAACATGTTTTGAAGATGCTCCTCATCCTGCCACCTCCTGTGGCTATAAATACTTCAGCACACTGTGAAAGGAAAATCCAACGGCTGCAGTTTTACTGGAGTGATGGCAACTAAAATCTCAGGGGATGATGAAGTGGTGGCTCTAGTCAGTTTAATTATGTTGCAGTGAATATCTGCTAATCTGTCACCAACGCTACTAGAATGATACTAGTCTGTCATTTATAACAATAATAATAATAATAGGAACAGTTTATTTTTGGAACAATGGCTCTCTGATTTCAGACACTACAAAACCAGGGGCAGATGTTTTCAGCTCCAGCTACCTTGTTCCAGGAGAAGGTTGAAATTGCAGTCTGTGGTTGATTATCCATGTTTCCAGGGGGGTCATTTAAAAACGGGAACCCTCTCGTTGTGATGACAACGACGCGCCACATGACTGAAGCTTTAGCTTTCGAGTTTGCCTGGTGCAAAAAAAGATGCATCCCTCACATTTAAGATGTGGTTCTCAAACTGCGGTACGTGTTTCACCAGTGGTACGCGAGCTTCCTCTGGTGGCAGCAATCAGAAATACTGTTCTACTGTGTATAAAAGAAATGATAATAAATTAAATAATAATAATTAGAGTCACCTTATGTTATGAAGTGAATAGAACCTTCCTTATTTATGTAAAATATACTGCATATTTAGGGCCACACGGTGGTGTAGTGGTTAGCACTCTCGCCTTGCAGCGAGAAGACCCGGGTTCGAGCCCCGGTTGGAACAAGGGCCTTTCTGCATGGAGTTTGCATGTTCTCCCCGTGTGTGCGTGGGTTCTCTCCGGGTTCTCCGGCTTCCTCCCACAGTCCTCCCACAAAAACATGCAATGTGGGGATTAGGTGAATTGGACACTCTAAATTGACCATAGGAGTTGTTTGTCTCTAGGTGTATGTGGCCCTGCGATGGACTGGCGAACTGTCCAGGGTGTACCCCGCCTATCGCCCGATGTAGCTGAGATTGGCACAGCACCCCCCGCGACCCTCTGGTGGAGGATAAAGCGGTTAGATGATGACTGACTGACTGACTGATACTGCATATTTAATTACAGATCTTTGGCGAGAGGATAATGACGTCTAATGCTTATCTAGTGAGGCAGTGGACCCGTAACCCAGTGTTGTCCCCTGCCAAGAGCTCCAGGACACCTGAGGGGCCTGGGAGATTTGACCATAACATAGCCAGCGGGTCATGTGACAGTGCAGGTGGCAGCCAGCCTGCACTGTGAGCTGCTGCTAAACTCCACAGTGACCCAGAGTTAGTGGAACTGCCCGGGTGGGGTGGGGACGGGGGCGGCTTGTCGTTCTATCCCAGAGCAGCCAAACGTAGCAGCACATTTAACAAGCTAACATTCTTCCTGTGAACTTTTGAGTCCTTTTCACAACTGTGCCGTTTGTTGGTCGACACAAAGTCTTTTTACGTTTCCCCTCCTGTTCTACTCGCGTTAAAGCTGCACTAAGCAGGAGTTTTTATGTAAAAATGTACTTAGTTTAACTACCTTGAAGACACTGTCCTGTTAACCTTTTCTAACCAGGTAAAATGACCTTACGAGAAGAAGAGTCTGTATCTCAAGGAGACTGTTTGATATAAAGCTGTAGCATTTTGCTGATTACTTTACTTCAACGTTTGAAGTGGGATCATGTATCAAAAGGGGCAGAGGGATGGGGGGGGGAAAAGCACTGTCACTTGTCAAAAACTACATCCCGCAACACAGAGAAAACCTGAATCTGCACAGCCAGCAAATACTGTACCTCTGTGTTAACACTTTGATTAAATTATTCAGACTATTCACACTAGCTGCTGACACCACAACTCTGCCTCAACATTTGAAAATCATTGGCCAGCTTCTAAAGAGACTATTGATTAGGATTCATTGAAATATTTTAGGGCCTGTTGGTGCTTGGCTTCAATCACGACTAAGTTAAGAGGAATACAGTGTCGTAGAGGCTGAGGGCGTGTGCCTGCCAGTTGCACATAAATCTTCACTGCTGGTCTTTTTCTGTCAGTTCCAGCCTCGGAGAAAAAAAACACCATATAATCTGCTCTGCTCCCTCCACATCTTCTGCACAATCCACAGTTTCTTTTCAGCGTTCTCATTGGTTCGTGTGCTACCACTTGCCAGCGACACTGGCACACATCTGAAACCCTCTCTCCTCTGCACTACAGTTTATTGATAGTCATGTAAACCTCATGCCACTCCGTTGCAAGTGTGACCTCATTGCGGAAGTTCCACGAGTGCTCCGAACCGGTTCTCCGGAGACTTTTAAGTGGCTTTTGTTCCCTGGCAGTAGAGGGCAGGCCAGTGGAAAGACAGTGCTGGCTTTCATGAATGCCTGGCTCTGCTCCTACAGGTCCTCCTCCTTGGAAACATGGTGCCTGATGTTAGGGCCCTGGGTGTAATTAACTCGGGAACTCGTAAAGAGGCGTTCACAGTAGGGTGTTCAGTGAGCCCACTCTTCATGCCAGCTTCTGTTGGGCGGCTGAGATCCTGCTCCAGATGTTTTCCGTTAGCATGTTTGCATGCCAGCAATGCCGGAGAATCCAAGGCCTCTTACACCTACTGTATACAGTATACAATGCTCCAGTGTGTTATGGCTCCATGGAGAAATGACAGGACTTGAGCTTTGTTAGCATTACAGGGGAAGGTGCAAGGTGAGCGCGTACGATTAAAGGGTCACTTTATTGGTCCCTGTAGGAATATGAACTACCTAAAATGTCTAAGATCAATTTCGGCGACCAGACCGAAGGCACACACACACAGAGCTCCTTATGACTTTGATGAGTGAAGTATGTCAACATCTCTGGTATTAATGTTAATTAAAGCTCCAGTGCATACCTTATTTTGCCCCCAGTGAAATCTGAGTCATTACCAGGACACTGCTAGCACCTCTACTGGGGTGGGTCAAATATCGATTTGGTGATATCATCATCGTTCCCTGTGCATTATGATAATCGGTACATCAGGGCAAATATCGATTTTTGGAAAATTAACAAATGAAGGTGCTCTTAAATAAACAGTCCCTGCCAGTTTCACTCGCCAAGCTTCGCTACCTCATGTCTCTCCTCACGCCGGCGCTGCTCAAATGAATGTGGGATAATGACGGAAAGAAAGCTACGTTATGAGATGCCCCATCCACGTTCAATACATAATATACTTTATGCACTTTATGTTCTCCATGTTGTGAATAAATAGAGAAATGGTGCACTTTTCACTTTTCATGGACATGAAAATGTTCTTTTCTTCAGTTTGACAGATATCGTGATGTATCGCTACAGAATTGTTGTTTTGCGATAGTATCGGTATTGTGCACCTGGTATCGTTTATCGTATCATGAGGTGACCTGTGATTCACACCCCTAACTACTACACGATGCATGCCCACACGTCTATGTTATGTGTAGCAGCAGAATGCACTTGTAAAACATTTCGTGCCCCCATGACCCTCATGTGGAGGATAAGGTGTTAGACAATGAATGAATGAATGAATGAAAGCTCTTTTTTAATATTAATTTGCTTGTCATAGTAGTAAATTGGCTGTTCACTTATCAAATTTCTTTTTCTTTTACAGACTTTTACAGCATGGTGTAACTCTCACCTGAGGAAAGCAGGCACACAGATCGAGAACATCGAGGAAGACTTCAGGGATGGGCTGAAGCTCATGCTGCTGCTCGAGGTCATCTCAGGTACACAGCTCCTCACTTTACAGGATTACGTGAATGCAAACAGTTTGCATAGGTTATACACTGACACCTGTTGATTTTAAATACCAGCACCTTAGCATTGTGGGGAATCTGTTTACGCTTTGTTTTCTTGCTGAGTTATTGATGAATAGAGCTTGCATATGTTTCAATTATGTATGTAATTATGTATGTAATCTAAACTGAAAATAAACACTTGAAGGACTTTAACTAACCCTTCAAATTTGAATGTTTGCATCCGTAATGTTGTGTTACTGCCGTCTTCTCCTCCTTGGTTGTCTTTGTGCAAATGAATTGAATTCTTTTGCAAAGTAGCAGTTGTGGCAACGCAATATATTCTTGTAAAATCCAGTGGTGGAGGACAAAACAAATAATTAGACCTCAGGCAGCACCCAGCCACATTCCTTGGGAATCAAAACAAATTTTTTCTCCTTCTATGGTAAGCCATCTGTCTGCGAGTCAAAACCCATGCTGAGCTAACAGGATACAGTATATTTGGATTAATCTTAAGATCTAACTAGTCCTTTACTGGAAAAAGTACAGTATATTTTGTTCTGTGTGTTAAAATATTAAGCTACAGCCGTTAGCCAATCAGCTTAGCTTGGCTGTAGAGCACTACTAGCATAAATGTTTTTTTGTTTTTTTAAAAAAATACTCCTTTAACCTCTCAAGGTTGATATATTTTATTTAATGGAATTTAGAGCACTACTAGCATAAATGTTTTTTTTTTAAATACTCCTTTAACCTCTCATGGTTCTCAAATATCTTATTGATATATTTTATTTAATGGAATTTATGAATTACAAAAATGAATACAAGAACAGTTAGAGTGATAGAGAGAGTACTCTTTTTCATGTTAGCTTCATTTGTACTGGGCGGTGAGTGTTATCAATTTATCTGAACCTTAAAATTAAAGTGAATAACCATATTTTCTAAAATGTAATGTAATTAAATGTAATATAAAATGATATGACATTGAAAGATTTTTATAGGTAGTGATGAAAGCTGTGCTCCAGCTTTAATTAAATGACTTTGGCCACCACTTTTGTATTTTTAATGTATCACCCCAGAACATTATTCATATTAAATATGGTGCACTCAGAGAACCAAGTCAGGCATAAGTCGTATCATCCTGACTCCTTCCTCGATTGTTTAATGTTTTCTTCTTTCTTTTCTTTTTTTTAAGGCGAACGCTTGGCCAAACCGGAAAGAGGCAAAATGAGAGTCCACAAGATCTCCAACGTTAATAAAGCACTTGACTTCATCGCCAGCAAAGGAGTGAAGCTGGTGTCTATTGGTGCAGAGGGTGAGTCACAGGAAGTAAAAAATAAAACAAATACTACACTGCACAAGTACTTCAGTTAGCCCATCAATAACTACTATTCTATAGTGTATAGTTGTTCTCTGGGCCTCTCTCACTTCATCTCTCATTATAATGGAAGTACCGGTGGCTGCTGTGGAGTTAATGAGCTCCTTATTTCATTTTATTTCAGAGTGTTTTCCGGTGGAGGTTGTGTGTGTGTGTTTTGCAGAGAGTAAATTTTAGGATCACCCATCCCCTCAGGGCCTGATGCTGCTCATTGTTCAGCGCAAATAACCTAGGGATGTGCGTCCTCCTCCCATTGGAGAGTAAACAAGTCTTTAGCAGAGTAAACACTCAACTCTCACTCTCTGGCTTACTATTTCCCTATGTTCGTGTCTCACAACAACACCTACCCCTCTGGCCTTCTCTGAAACCTACAGAGTCTGCACATGTGTTGCAAATAGAAACTTCAAACAGCTTACACTAATTCATCTCAAAATATTTGAAAGATCACAAAGTGTTAGTTTACGCCGGTTGCCAAGTTTTGAGATATCTGTCTCTGAGATTCTTTCCGCTGTTCCAATCCAGAAAATTGGATTGTGTAACTCAAAGCTCTGAAAAGAAACATTTAAAAAAACAACAAAAAAAACAAAACTGTTTACTCTGGATTATCCACAAACCTCACAGCTGATGTGTTTTACTTTCAACTGAGGAAAAAAACGTTTGCTTTTGCAAAAGTTTCAGGGCGTCTCTGTTTACACACACTTATTGGCAGATATCTCACCGGGACTGAAGCTGTCTGACATACTTCATTAGGGAAAAGTAACATAATATGTTATTTTGGATTATTTGGTGGACTGACCCTTTTAAGAATGTGAACACTTGTAAATGAGTCAAATCCAGGTTAAAGTCACAAGAGATCTGGTTCTTTTAAAGGTCTGGGCCTGTTCATTAAGCGCCGCCCCATCACCTAATGAGGTTAACCTCTGACCCTTCTGCCCTTTTCGCTGTCACACGCAAATGCCTGTTAAGATTTATCAGGAAGGAAAATGTTGTATTAACAAATGAAAGAGAGAGAGAGAGAGAGGGAGAGAAAGGAAATGAAGGAAGAAAAGGGGGAAATTGGAATTGTGGCTTCAAAGTTTAGAAGCTCAGTGTTTGATATCAAAATCATAATAAAATAATAAAGGGAGAAGCCGAAAGAAAGATGTACTGTATATTATGGAGTTTGCATGTTCTCCCCGTGTGTACCTGGGTTTTCTCCGGGTTCTAAAAGGCCTATCGCCCTATGTCAGCTGAGATTGGCTCAGCACGTTTTATCCTGTGGAGGATGAAGCGGTAGAAAATGGATGGATGGATTAATCTGTAGGTTATTTTTTTCAATTAACCAGGGAATTATGAAAAATGCTGATCAATCAGTGTTTCCCAAACCTGGAAATGATGATGTTCTCAGATGTCTCAGATGTCCTAATTGAAATGATTCAATTTCTTTGTTATATGGAGCAAAGAAACCAAGAAATGTTGACCATGAAGAAGTGAAGAAAACTTTAAAAAAAACGTTCAAACCGATCAATCCATTATAAAAGCCCTATACCAGGGGTGTCAAACATACGGCCCGGGGGCCAGAACCGGCCCGCCAGAGGTTCCAATCCGGCCCACAGGATGAATTTGTTAAAATGTCACACTAACCTAAAGGTAATGTCAAATGCTCCAGATACCTGTGACTAAATGATTGTGCCTTTTATAGATCCAGCGTGCTGTGTAAATAGTAAATTTAGGCATGATATTGTTGAAATTGCTCAAGAAATTTCACGTTTTGTAAAATTATCCTTCATTAAATGTAAAACAAAGGAGAAAAAACAAAGGAGTTCTTGTTGTTCATAGGTTATTATTCTATTATTTTGCTATTTTTACTGGTCCGGCCCCCTTAAGATCAAATTGTGCTGTATGTGGCCCCTGAACATAAATGAGTTTGACACCCCTGCCCTATACAGTATAAACAATATTTACACATTAATAGTAGATTTCAACAGGTGGACTTTTATGAGTGACTTGGAGGTGGAAAGTTTAATAAAACTTGTAAATTTCCTCATGTCAGACACTTAGACCTTCAATTACTTATTTGAACTCATCAGCGACAAAACTATAACAGCAAATATTACCATTTGCTTAAAAAAATTATATATTTGACGTCGTGGAAGCATTAATTTGATCAGCTGCAAATTTTCTTTAACTGAAAACTTGCAATTTAAGCATCGGTGAAGTAAAAAAATGACCAGATATGATGGCGATTTTTCTATCAGTGCACAGAGGCTGGTATAAAAGCTCCTAAGCCAGACCAGCATTCCAGACGGATTATCAGGCTGGAATCCCCCCTTGGTCGAGCGGACGCTGCTAACTGGTGGTGGTGGGACGGGATGAGTCGAGGGCTCAGATCCTTGCTACTCATCAGGGGTTTGTTGTGAGTGTGTGATGAAGAAGGAGGGGCCAGTTTCAAAGGGACTTAACGGGATTTGTGTTGCTCCCCGAGGCTGATCAGTCATGTTCATTAGAAATCTGCATGTGTCAGGCTCAACCACAGAGTCTGCCTTCTAATTCAATCTGAGCCGTCTTTCACGCCGCGTTACAACAGACATCTCGCAGTCCAAGTTGGTCCGTCACAGTCGGGTGGACATGGAGCTGCCGCGCTCTGCTCCTTATTGGATTAGAGGGAGAAACGGATAGTTATTGACGGGAGAGTCCTGGACACGGGCGCTTCATTCACAGCTCCGTCACCTACAGGCGCACAGCTGATCGACAGCTTAACGGGTTCAGGCTCAAATGACTGAATCATCACACGTCTCATTCATTTGTTAATCACCATTTCAGCTTCTGCTTCACTCTCAGCCTGTGAGAGAAACCACGTGTGTGGAGCTGTGGCATCGTCTCAACAGATTATCTGGTCTTTATGCGATAAATGAAATTCCCGACCTGAGAGACTCACGACATCTGCTTTTAAAACATATCACAGTATTTTAGGAATGGTATGTTCCTTCACCTTTGTTCAGCGTAACATCTCTAACTCGTGCACTTCTTGTTATTGCCCATTTCTAATGTTGGAAATCTAATAGTGAAGGCTTCATGTACAAATTCAATCTGCAGGAGCAAATTTAATAACAGAATTAAGAGTTGTGGAAAAACTCAAAACCGCAAACAATAACTAGAGAGAGCACTCCTAGAACACAAACATATGCCCAAGGTCCAAATCTGTCCTTTTTGGGTTATGCTGACGGACAGTGTAACATTAAAGTCAGCTGGATTTGTCGACCAAGATCGACATCCAGAGACAAACAACTACTCACACTCACATTCAAACAACTTTTTACATTTAACCAGTATCATATGAGCCTCATATCCGCTTCATACGAGCAGGTGATGTGGAAGAAGCAGCACTAAGTCAAATGAGATACAAATAGGTCTTAGAAATCCAGTTCAAAATCCAAAAATGTTGGTGATGATAGATAGTTCACAAAATGTTAAAATAAAAGTGATATGGAACGATATATAATTCACAATAAAAATGAATTTATGATGCAAACAGAATCTGTCACTTACATACAGAAATAGCCCCCTGATTAGGGCCAAATGTAAAAAACTATTTGGAAAACAGCCTGACTTTTGATATTAAAGTAAGAATTCTGACTTTTTTTTTCAATTCTGACATTTTTTTCTCAGAATTCTGGCTTTTTGATATTTTTTATTATTTTTTTACATGAAGTGGTGGGCCACATGAAATTTAGTGGATCGGCCAATTTTTTTTTTAAATTAAATTAGTGCTAATATCTTTTTATAGTGTAATTTTCTTTTTTGCTAATGCATATTTATTATCTTTATCTTTACTGTCTTGCTGCTGTGACAATCCAAATTTGTCCGCACTGCGGGACAATCCAAATTTGTCCCCACTGCGGGACAAATAACGGACTATCTTATCTTATCAAATGTGGCCCGCAGGCCGCGAGTTCTTCTGATTCAGAGTGTCCAGGTGATCTCTGCAAACGAGACCTTTGGTCAGTCAGGGGTCACCGCAGCACGAATGAAGAACAATGTGAATTTCAAATGTCTCGATTCAAAGATTTTGCTCTTGTTTTGCCCTTTTTTTCAGAGATCGTAGATGGAAATGCTAAGATGACCCTGGGAATGATCTGGACCATAATCCTCCGCTTCGCCATCCAGGACATTTCGGTGGAAGGTACTGTGTGTGTGTGTGTGTGTGTGTGTTCCCTCTTATTTATCCATTTTATTGAAAAGGACACCAGCTCACTGTCTCTGTTTGCAACTGAAAACTTTTTCATGAACAGTTTTTCAGCGCCAGGACCTCATTCATTCATTCATTCATTCATTCATTCATTCATTCATCTCACCTTGCTTTAAAAAAAACAAAACAAAAATGTACAATGCCAGATATGAATATGAATGTTTCAGACTCGACTCTTCTCCTTTGGGGCAAGAAACGCTTACGATTAGGTCTTCTTTGTTAACGTATATAATGTACTTACTGTGTAATCCACTATAAATGTCAGAAGTGATCAGGCTCGATTTGTTCAGGTTAGCGTTGAAGCTCAGCTGCTTTCACTGTGTCTGTGTATCCAGTGAAAAACCAGAGAGCATGAAACAACGCATCAATCACACCAGCTCCACTTAATCCACCACTAAACAGGGATTAGTCCACAGGCAGTCGGAGCACAAGCCTTGTGAGAGGGAAAGAGAGTTTCTCCATCTTCACAATGATCCCTTCTTCCCATCTGCAGAGACATCTGCCAAAGAGGGCCTCCTGTTGTGGTGCCAGAGGAAGACTGCCCCCTACAAGAATGTCAACATCCAAAACTTTCACATCAGGTAAGGCTTTAGGGAGGCAAACATAATGAGTCGTTGTAAAACAAAAAGAAGGTCATTTTACTCACATGCAGACACAAAACAATCAGTAGCTCAAATCACTGCGTCCCGCAGTGAAAATTAGGCCACGGAATGTGAATAATAAGGCGGGCATCACCTCACCTGAAGTCAGTTTTATATGGTCTGAGCCTCAGTGGAAAAATTCTCCTCCTCGTAAACTGAAGTTTTTGTTTACAGGAGCTTGTAAACAAAAGAGAAATCTATGTTTACCAGCCCTGCGAACAACATTTTGTTTCATCCGTTAATAGTTTTCCGAAGGCAGTAAGTCATTTAAGCTAAACAGTGAACTCAAATCCCAATATTTTACCAAATTTTTACCGAAATATACTTGAAGGAGAATAAATGTGAGTGTGTACGAGAAAGTTTCATAATTGGTCCAGTAGCTCGTTTCAGGCAGCAGTGTAATCCGATCTCCTCGGCTGTGATGCGTTCACTGACGCTCGTAAAATCCGCTCACATTATTAGCACACACGTACACATTGCCCGTCTCTAAAATTAGTAGTGAAAATCTGTTTGTTTTTTTTCCAATATTGGTGGGTTAGACATGTTCGACATGTCCCCACTGTCCATATGCAAACCTACGCCCTTGAGTATACCTAACATATTTACATGCGTCTAATTTAATAAGCCACGTGTGCGAGATTTGTTCAAGGAATTAAGAATTTCCCTTTAATCCTGAAACCATCAGATTAAAATATGGTTAGCCTATTTGGATTTTTATAGGAGATAGAATTGTAATGACATTGGGATTACATGAACATGTAATTGTAGATGCAGCGTTGGCAGCGTAGGCAGCCTCAGACGGCGCTGATGGTGAACAGAACAGCAGAGCGACAGCAGACATGCTCTCATAAAAGCAGAGCAGCCGAGGAGCCGCACAGGACGTGGCAGTGACCAACCGCTGCGTTTAGATTCCTATCAGACAGTAAATCGAATTTGCAAAGTGTGTTTTTTCTCGCATGAGTGTGTTCGTTTTAGCGCTGGATCGACGTTACTGGACGCCTCCGTGCGTGTTGAATTATTGAAAGACGATCACTGTGATCCTCAGATGTGGATTAAAGCTGAAAGAAAAGGTGGAGGTGAGGTCATTTGAGGGAGAGGACGATGATCCTGGGGCAGGAGAGGGAGGAAGTGACAGTGCAGAGGCCTTTGATGTGGTCACTCATGAGCGCGGTGATAGCATCTACTGTACATCCACAGATGAGAGACACACAGGTTTCTTTTTTTTTTTTTTTTGCTCAAGCACTCAAGTGCTGCTGCCTCAGGTGTAAATGTCACCGTATAAAAGCCCCACTGGTGCATTTAAAGGCCTCTCCTTTATGGCAGGTAAGCCATTTGCTGCCGGTAAATCTTTCACAGCTTAAACACCGTCACTAACCTGCCACGCTGTGTTTAGACACCAGACTTTTAGTAACACAGTCACAGGTTACACTAAATATACATCAACCAGAAAAACAATACACATGGTATGTTGGGGAGAGATATGACACATATGTGACCATACGATATGACATACTATGTAGTAGGGAATTTAGTTTTGGGCTCAGATGTATACAACAATAATAAATAGATAAGAATCACAATTGATAAAAGAGATAAGTAGATAAACACGGTAGGATAAAGTGATATATAAAAAAAAAAATGTCGTCCAGAAAATTCAACACATCATCATGGATCTACAGATAACGTTCTTAAATCTTTAACTAGATTTTATGTTAGGAAGAGATAAGATGCAATACAATGTCACCTTTGGGAAATACACTACATATTGTGTCTTCTCTATTTATTATCTTCATATATATATATATATATATATATATATATATATATATATATATATATATATATATATATATATATATATATAACTTAGTGTGTTAAAAATCACATTTGTGCACACAGTGGAGCATTTACTTTGCTGGATGAGACCAAAGCGGAGGTAAAAACAGAGAGTGACACATGAATAGTTGACAGGGGCAGGACTCTGTAATAATGATAGTGTTGCTGTATGTCTGCTGCATGTTTAAACAGACAACTGTTTGGTTCATATCAACTCTGACATGTGAAAGTTATGATTACAGCTTGTTTTGTTGCTTCCAAGTGGCCAAAGAACCCACAAAATGCAGCTATAACTTCATCTGGCAAATGCAGCGTTTACGTTCACATCTTAATATTATAATCAAACATCGAAATAAACCTGCGCGAGTGTTGTCATTTCTCATGTGTGGAACTGGACCACATTGCGTCACAGTGAGATCACTCGCCGCGGAAATTACTGTGGAAAATCAAAAGAAAAACCAGAACCAAATTGCTCAGAATGACATGTCTGTTCAGTGTAGAAACATCGTCAAACTTCTCTGAACGTGATCCAGAACTCAAACCAGCCACAATTACCAATTTTGTCCCGGTCCTTGAAAATTAAATCTTTTTTTTTTTTTTTCAGTTCTCAGGTTTCCAACGTTCTCTGCCCAAAACAACTTTCTTTCATATCAGACTGATCTTGAATTTCTCTGTGCTGACTTACGTTCAGTTTATCAGCCTTTATTCTGAAACTTCAGCGCTTGATGTTTGGCCATGTGCTACTGTAGATAACGTATCTTGCCCTGGTTCCAGGTGTTACTCATGTTGTGGGGACCAGATCTAGATCTGGACCACCACTTACTATCAAGTTATAATGGAAATGGCCCATAAACACAGCAATTGGCATGAACAGCAAACAATACTTTTAGATTTTTTGTTTTGTTGTTTTAATGAACCATACATTGATCTATGTCGAAACAAACACTTTATTTTGAAATTGGCGTGCAATAATTATCAAGAATACTTTTATTGCAGCGTCATGATGGAATTCCAAAATAGGATTTAAAGCTTAAATTGCCCACCACCTTACCAGAATTTGTGGCCCCTGGTTTACACAGTCACATTACAGGGACTTGTCTTCCTTATAGGGACAAAAAGGAAGCCCCCATAATGTAAATTATTACATTTTAACGTGACAATATGGATGAGGTTAGGGTTAAGCCAGTAGTAGTTATGGTCAAGGTTTGAGTAAGTCTCCAGGAAATGAATGTAAGTCAATGTAATGTCCTCTGAAGTCATGGGAGCCGTGTGTGTGTGTGTGTGTGTGTGTGTGTGTGTGCGCTACATGACTCTGAGGGGAAAAACTTGACTGAAGATTAAAGCAAATTCCTCATTTAATTTCCTCCTCTTTTTCACCTCAATCACACACCTCTCTCTCTCTCTCTGTGTCTCAGCTGGAAAGATGGTTTGGGTTTCTGTGCGCTCATTCATCGGCATCGTCCGGAACTCATTGACTACGGAAAACTTCGCAAGGTGAGCCCGGTCGCGGCATACTGTCAGACTGTGAATGACAAACACTGAGTTTCAAAGGATTCCAAGCGAAAATGATAACAATATATATATATATATATATATATATATATATATATATATATATATATATATATATATAAATACATATTCTTTTTTTTAAAGAGAAAAAAAAAGGAAAACAGTTTTTATGACAAAACCAAGTTACAGAGTAAACAGTTGTGTCACAGAAACCCGTATAACTTACGCAGACTTGTATTTCATGCAAAAATAATTACATTTTCCATCTCAATAATAATGTTCTTAAATGGTCTTTTAAAGAGTGGTGTGACTTGATGATCAATAATCATAATTAAACTGTTAATAATTCAACTTTGTGTATGTATACGTGCACACATTTCATCAGCATCAAATCCTTACATGGGAAATACTGTATGTTGTATTTCTGACTTAAATGCAAAATATCTCGACTAGTTTTAACTGGCAAAAGACATCAGCTATGTTTTTGTGATGATTTTCACAAATTCTGAATATTACTGAAGTAATTGTATACTCGTCTTTAATGATGTATAGATATAAAAGGTATTTCATAATGTGTTCGATATTTCTCTGTTTGTTATGTTACATATGTGCTGTATTTTTAATTTAAATGCAGTTAATAGACATTTCTGTCAGTTATTTGGACGCACATTCATTCTTTACACGTATAATGGCAGCATTTTACATCCAGAAGGTTTTCAGTGATGCATACACGTCTTGACGAAAAGTCCTCTGTGTGTCTGTTGTGGACAGGACGACCCCATGACCAACCTGAACACAGCCTTCGACGTGGCAGAGAAGTACCTGGACATCCCCAAGATGTTGGATGCAGAAGGTGAGCGGTGATTTAACAGCGAGAAAGACTTTATGTTCTCAGAGTGATGGATAGGTGTTTTCGGGACGCAGATGTGATCTGAGCCACATGTGCAGTGATTATCCAGGTGTGCAAAGGTGTGAAAAGGGCAGAGCTCTGTTTTTATTCTGATGGGAACAGAGTTGAAGAAGAAGAAGAATCTGAAAGCAAATACGGTTCTGAACAGCAGAGAATTGATATTATGAGCCCTCCCTTTTTGGGACATGGGAATTCAGTTTGTTTTGGCGTACGTAGAACTTCCTTGACGATAATGACTTTAGAAAAGTCTACACCACTTTTTCTCAGTGATGTTGGAGACTTGAACACTGTGTGCAGCTGCACAGGGAGACAAACATTATTTTTTTTGTTGAATGTAAATATGCTATGGGAGGAAATATCACGTGGTCGTGCATTAATAATGTGTGTTGTTGTTGTTATTATTGTTATGTGTTATTGTTGTGACACAAGTGGTGGATTTTTCCTACCAAAGTCGGGTAAACAATCACCTACAACCTTGTTTTAATCAGGTCTACAACCTGCAAAAGACCTGTTTGGATTTTTTTTTTTTACATAATTTCTTAGAATCTTTTGGGAGTGAAAAAGATTTTTTTTTCCAGATAGGTGTAGTGAAATCTGCAGGAATATGGGTAGAAACTGCACTGTATTATAGTGAGAATATTTTACATGCTTATATTACTTGCTTTGTCTTGTTTTTGTGTTGCAATTTGTAGACGGTCCCTGCTCATGCTGTGTTTAATGTCTGTTATATGTTATTGTTGTGACACAAGTTGTGAATTTGTCTGAAGTGTGAAGGGACCGTCTATAAATTGCTAAACACATGTTGAATAGTCTCCTGTAGATTATTTGAAAAAACAGCAACATGAATGATTAGATTTTCTTCCTTTTTCCAAATCGGTGTTATAGTAAACTCTACAGGGGGCTAATGAGGTGTGTAGCCATTTTAAGAGACACTACACTGTGTAATTGTTTTTGTGTTGCAATTTGTAGATGGTCCCTGCTCACTTGTTTAGATTAAAATGAGGTTGTAGCTGATTTTCTACCTTAGTTTGTTTGGAAGAATCCATCACTTGTGTCACATCAGCGTTTTGAGGAGATGTTGCCAGAAGTTTGAAAAACAACTTTCTCACACTCGCTATTAATGCGTGGCAAAGTGATTTCTTCTTTTTTTTTTTTACACTTCCCAGGCTGGGTAATATGCAGCTCTCACAGTACAAATAAATGAACTCCGTCAGAGGCCGAACCCTAACCTCAAGTTCAGTTTCAGCTCATTTAGTTTAGACATTGAAGTCTTCAGCACATCTGGACCATGAGGAGTGTTTGTCTTTCCATTCTGCTTGTTGTTCATGTGAAGACCTGGGCCCAGGTTCTACTTCCTGTTTCTCCATGTATCTTCATGTTCTCTGTTTAACAACCTCCACTCCTCCACCCCGTCCCCGACCTCCTCTGTTCCCCCGCAGACATCGTGGGCACTGCCCGTCCGGACGAGAAGGCGATCATGACCTACGTCTCTAGCTTCTACCACGCCTTCTCAGGCGCCCAGAAGGTATCCTGGATGCAGCGTCTCCTTCCTCCTCCTCCTCTGATTCAACCTCCTTCTCCTCACAGGGCTCCTTTTCTCTCTGCAGTGCACACCACCCTTCACTTTCCGCATGGTTCACTCCACCGAATGCATGATGGGACGTCAACAGTCTTTAAGGCAGCGAGCACAAGTGTGTCTCCAGTCTACCTTGTTGTCACGGCCGGCCCTCAGACTCGCTCTTGATTACGGTCTTTGTTCAGAAGCCGAGCCGAGTAGGAGGTGCTGCGCCGCTTATCTGATAAATGACGATGACTGGCTGCGATGAAAAGCCACAGTCGCTGATGAAGAGCGACAAATTGGCCTGAAGTCGAGCATCAGCAAGGGAGATGTGACTGTTTAAATGGTTTGTGATGCTCAACCATGAGAGTGACAGATTAAATGGAG
Organism: Solea senegalensis; assembly: GCF_019176455.1. Taxonomy (NCBI): domain Eukaryota; kingdom Metazoa; phylum Chordata; class Actinopteri; order Pleuronectiformes; family Soleidae; genus Solea; species Solea senegalensis. The sequence goes on from NC_058036.1 coordinate 6,049,867, forward strand.
GGTGGAGGATGAACGCTAACGGTTGATTTTAACGGATGCATATTCTCTGTCTGTCGTGGGAGGTCCGTGTCTGTTTCCTGTGACTTTCTCTGCTGTACAGTGAATAACCCGTCAGTGAGTGCGGCAGCTGCGTTGAAGCACAACAGGTACCGGGAGCGTGTGCGGTGCCTCTGCTCAGACTGTCAGGACAGGAAGAGCTGAGGTTTACGTAAGAGCCAGGTTCAGTCTGGAAGCCCGGGAGCAGAGCGAGTGTTTCAACACAGCTGTGTTATTACAGGTCAGAGTGTGGCTCTGCTGCTCTGAAACTACAGCTGGACTCTGGATCACAGGTCTAAGAGGAGCAGGACCAGATAGTGCTGGTTTAGTCAGAGCTGAAACAGAGGGATTGTGTGGTGTAGGGCTGCAACTAACTATTATTTACATCATAAATGAAGTATTTTTTACTATTGAATAGCCTGTCAATTAAGTTTTGATGATTTCTTTGCTATATGGAGCAAAGTAACCAGAAAATGTTCACATAATTGTTTTCATAATGAATTAAGAAAGAAATCAGTCGTCGATCAGTTGGTGTAATTGCGATGGGGACATGATGTGGTGTCTGCTTCCACTGGGAGGAGGTTTTTGTTTGGACGGAGTTGTGTGTTCAGAGCGATGAAGAGAACAGTGTTCACAGAGAAATATTGTTCCGGCAGAGTCGCTTCTTACGATGCAGCATAGCACCAGCTGTCTTGATATGATATTTGTGATATGATGGAGCATTTCCAAAGGCGGTACTATCAAAATATTTGCTCCAGTGTCTACACTGAATTAGAGCTGGAAGACATGGATGTGTACGTGCCCTTGTGATTTGCAGTGTTCGTGTCATTTTAATTACAAGGAACCAAAACAGAAAAACCAAAGCGATTCATTTAAGTGAGTTGATTGAGTTAGTTTGAGTGTTATTAATTAGATCACTGATAGCTGATACTAAATCCATAGCAGGATTATGACTGGTGGCTTGTTGATTTAGTTTGTGAGTTTGTGAATGAGCTGAGCTTAAATATGCGCATGAATTATATTCATTTTGTTCACCTCCCATTCAAATGCTGTCACTGTTTTCCAAGGAAAATTAAGAGTTCCCTTGAAACTAAATAGTGTAGAAGAACTATTATGGGGTAGACTGGAGATGACTTGTGACTTGCTGCCTCTTCTTGTGATTACGCCCCCTGCTGGCCCCTTGTGTTTCTGCACACTTTTACTCTTGTGCATTTTTTGTTCTCTCTTCTCTGTCCTCTTCTCTCCCTTCCTCTGTTCCTTGGGCAGATATCATTAGCACCTTGAGGCCAGATGAGAAGGCCGTCATGACTTATGTGTCGTGTTACTACCACGCGTTCTCAGGCAAGCAGAAGGTGAGAAACAGGGGGGGGAACAAAAAGAAACAATTAAGCAAACAAAACACAAACAATGAGCAGACAAGGCTGGCGGCGTGTGACGGATCAGCTACAGTTTGACTTTGCCAACATTTGTTTTGCACTGTGATGCCACAGTTTGATCCAATATCAGGCTAAAGAAAAACAGGTTTACAAAAACACCTTTTAAATTAACTATTCTCAGGTATTAAATCCAAAAATCGGAGTGTCTGACACATCTGAAGGCTTGATATTGCAATTTGAAGTTGTTATAGTGCATTCTCAGAATTTAAAAAAGTACACTTGCCCCTCCACTCTTAACAGATGACAAAAGACCCAGCAGGTTTTTTTTTGCACGGACACAGGCGGGTGAACATAATGGAGCATTTAGCATCTAAGGCACCAAATAAGCTGTAATAATGAGACTAAACTTTGAACTTGTGTTCATAATGTAGCCAGGAACATTACTGCAGATTTGCCTAAAATGGAAATGCAAAGCAGTTTCCCTGCTGCTGCAGGCTTTCATTGCAATAACCTTCCTTGTGGCATAAAGAGAAGATAATATTAAAGGTGCAGATGGTGACAGAAAGAAAAATCGGCTTAATAAATAGAGCGATCATTTATTCACTTTCCCATTTTAAAAAAACATTTTAAATGTCGGCATTCTCATACGAAACAGTGGGTGGAGGAACGGTTACTGCAGGCTAGACGTTTCCCCCATAAACACCATCTCTCCAACTTGTAAAATACACTGTCTGAGTGCCTTGGAATATTTGTGCAGGTTACCTCAAGGATAATAAGGAAACAAAAGAAGCTATAAAATCTAAAAATACAATTCACTATTATAAAACATGCACTGCAGCATTTATGGAGCATTCTGTTCAAAGGTCCAGTTTGTAAGAATGAGTGTCTTCTAAGGGCAAAACACTACTTCACTACTACATTTGTGTTAGCCTAGCTAGCTTCCTGTTGAATGCATGCTCTTGGCCTGCAGTAGAAAGATAGTGGCCTCTGTTAAGCGAGTGATTTTTATTTTTTTTTACCCTGACACAAGCGTTTTTGTGTGGTTTATTTGATTTCTGCCAACAAAACCTCCTAAATGTTACATACTGGACCTTTAAAAACTGCTCTCGATTTGGCTTTTTTTTTAAAAAAAAACGTCTCCATCTAAAACCAGGCTGAGCTTGGTAAAGATAAAACGTCGTCCCAGATGAACTCCTCAGGTGGTTCTTGGCCTGATAATCAATCCTTCTCTCTGGCTGTCAGGGTTTTCAGTAAACAGGCCAAGTGTACTAACATTTGCTCACAGAAGCACGACCTGCACATCCTGGCTCGCCTTTTAAGGCTGCTCCACTGCAGCACAACCCTCCCGAGCCAAGTTTCCCCTGTGATCTTTTCACAAAGGAAGGCTGCAAGCTGTCTTCTGTGTGGGATGCCAGTCTCCGAGCTATGAAACGTGGTGGGAGGGGAGATTGAAAGTCAACCTCTCTAAAAGGACAGAAATGCTGTGAGGTTACGCTTCATTTGTCTCCCTGTCAAGTTATTAAAAAGGAAATTGATTTAGTTTCATCATGATCACAGATGGATTTCTAATAAAAATCCTAGATTTGCATTGTCACACTGTACAACTACAAAGGTGTGAAAGGCTTGTACGGGTCAGCTCTGTCTGAATGTCACGATTGGGAAATCAGGCGAAGGTTAATGAATATTAAAAGAAATCTGTGTGGTCACAGAGATAACACAAACAAACAAAAAAATATACACATATACACACAAATAGAACAGGATGATGTCTGGTGTCAAATACTAGATGAAAAGTTCAGTTCTCTGCTCATTTGCATGTTGCTAAAAAAAATTTCTTTTTGAGCGTTTCCTGACCACGTTCACTCCTTCTGAACCCAAGTACATGTCGTCATGGCAACCCTGGCTTTCTCTCAGGCATTGACGATGATGGCATTGAAGTGATGAAGAATGACAGGCTGTGTTCAGGAAGTGTTGTGTCATGGATGAGCCCCTCGGTTTCCTCCCCGCCCTCACAGAAGCCTCGCTCTTCGTTGCTCCACTTCTCTGTATGTAGGTTGAGAAGCTAAAAAAAAAAAAACCACACTGTATCCCCCTGTTCTATAAAAAGACAGTAGTGCAGAGACAACAGGGATAATATTATATAATATGATATATACTTGTTGCCACTAGGGTCTTTTCTGCTGGAAAAAGACATATAATCATATTAAAACATCTAAATCTCTAATATTTACACCTTTAAACTCCAACTTAAAGGTCCATTGTGTAAAGTTCTGGTGAAATAATTTTCATTTGGCCAAAATTAAGGATAAAATAATTATACTACTGTTTTTACAGTAGCCCACATGGGACGTGGAACATCATGTTTTGAGCTTCGATGCTAATTGAAGGCTACATGCAGTACAGTAGGTTCTCCGAATATTATATATACAATAATATATTCAACTTCACCAATAAATGTTGCTAAATTTTGCACAGTATCTTCAAAAATCGTCACAGAAGTTGTCAGAAATTGTGATTATGACAAATTTGGACACTATTTTCTTTGCAACGTCATTATTTAAACCAAACTCACCGTATCACAGAGAGCTCGCCCTGTTTCTACCTGCTTCACAGCATTTTTCGCTAATCTATTCCTTCCTCCTTCCAAACGCGTCTTCTGGGAAATCCTGACGGATGTGGACGGATATGTACGCAAATCACATACGTCACTTTAATTTCCTGCCACACACACACACACACACACACACACACCAGATACAGGCATGCTTATTCCTGCATCTCATCCTGTGTCTCCCTTCGCCCCCTCGTCATCCAGGCGGAGACGGCGGCCAACAGGATCTGCAAGGTGCTGGCCGTCAACCAAGAGAATGAGCAGCTGATGGAGGACTATGAGAAGCTGGCCAGTGATGTGAGCACACACCCGTTTCTTTTACCCGCACCAAAAAACTCTACCTTCTCTTTTTCTTCTCCCCCATGTTTTTAATCCACTCCCCCTCCTCGTCCTCCCAGCCCCGGGGTGTCTGTGCTCCGTTTAGGGTTAGAGGACAAAAAAGTTGCAGCCAGGAAACTCTGTACCTCTGAGGCTTAGGCATAAAGAAGTATTATAGAAGTCATTTACATTTTAAAGGAGTATAAGCATGTTTTTTGCCTGTTTCAGCTCATGTAAAATACATTTTTCTTCAACAGATTTTATTTACAGCACATATTTCAGCTCAATAAAAGCAGCCTTTATTCATTTATTCATGCAATAACTTGAAGAATGGACTCGATGACAGTATTGGAGGTGAAAATGTTAATTGCACTACTCTTTTGATAAGAGATTATAACGGATGGAGTGAAACAAATCCAAAGATTTAACAGCTCCACGCTTTAATCTCCTGTAATATCTGAGTTTCAAACTGTTATCTGAAACCTATGAACTCATTCGAATCAATCAGCTCAAGCTTGTGATTTTGTTTTTTTACAGAATTGTCAGAATTTTTACTCAATTATAATAGTAATAGTTTTATTGTGAAAATTCAATGTGATGCATTCACTGTCAATCCGAGAAACATCAAATTTAAATGTGAAAATCTGGAATTAATTTATAATTCGATGTGATGCATTCACTGTCAATCCGAGAAACATCAAACTTAAATGTGAAAATCTGGAATTAATTTATAACTTAAAGATTCAGAAAAGCTAAAAAAAACACTGCTACAGAACATATATATCTGTAAAATATAATAAAATAGATATTTTGTGAATAGAAATTCAATGCGTAGCTCTGTCACAGCTGAAGGAAAATGGAAAACAAATAGTCAGTGTGACGAAACATGCAAAGAACACGGCTGTAGATATATAACGTGTGTTGCTTTCAAACGCAAGTAAATAGCAAACTAACTATCTTAACTTTTTTCTTTCACACATTATTCACATCCACTACATCTCATTTTCTTCCTCTCCATCCATCCATCACGATTCTGCATTCCCCCTCTCTTTGCATGATTCTTCTCTCCTCTCTGACCATCTTCACTTCCTTGAACTTGTCTTTCCTCCCCCTTCTTCCTCTTCCTCTTCCCCTTTCCCACACACACACACTAACATGCACACCACAGCTGCTGGAGTGGATCCGTCGCACCATCCCCTGGCTGGAGAACCGCCTGCCTGAGAACACCATGCAGGCCATGCAGCAGAAGCTGGAGGACTTCAGAGACTATCGCCGCCTTCACAAGCCGCCCAAAGTGCAGGAGAAATGCCAACTGGAGATCAACTTCAACACCTTGCAGACCAAGCTGAGGCTCAGCAACAGGCCCGCCTTCATGCCCTCGGAGGGGAGGATGGTGTCGGTACGTCAAACGTCAACGTCAAAGGCACTCACACACACACACACTGGAATTCTTTTATAGGGAAAAGTTGAGAACCAAACTTCCTGCAGGCAAAAAAAAGGCTTTTGTGCGTCAAATGAGCAAAGCTGCATGAATCACATGCTGTCAGGACACATTTGAACCTTTCTTCTAACTTCTAACCTCTTCACAAAACAGTGGATGTTAGGGAATAGTGACTGAGAACGATGCACCAATCACAACTCCTCCTCCTCCTCAAACGCTACCCTTCAGAAAACCTCTTCCACTTTTACTTAAAATTCCTCCAAGTGAGGAAATGAAGTAGCGAAGAAGAACAGAAAGAAGAGCAGACTCCTGCAGTACCACTGATGGAGGAAGAGGGAGACAGAGAGCAGGACTGTGTTTGTGTACGGTCATTAAAATGGGGGATTTTGTTCAGGAAGTGGAATAACAGGGCTTTTACGTTAATATTCTGTATAAACACTGATGAACAGGGATTTTCACAGACTTTGGTCCCCACTAAAGCAAGCAGCCGTGTCTGTGTTTGTGTATCTTCCTCCTCCAGCGTCTCAAAACAGAGCGTGTTGTTGAATTTTACATGACATGACTGCTTATTTTTAAACACTTATCCACTTGTTTTATTTATTCAAATTTGGCACGCTGGCGAGTAACACATTTTTCCTGTGGGCTGACGAAATCAGAGGAGATATTTTTATCACCTTACAGTGGATTTAATGACTCCGTGTCTCTCGTAGAAAATGATTGCCCTGTCCTGCAGTTTCCCCTCATTTCTTTTTTTGGGTTCATCCATCTTCTGATGCTTTAGCCTCCACATGAGGGTCGCCGGGGGGGCACTGGGCCAATCTAAGCTGACATAGGGTGATGTTTGACAGCTGTTTACAAGCAGGATTATAAAATCTGTTTTAATTAGAACTGGGACTTTGCTGATATGGACATAACTGAGGGTATCGGGTATCAGTTACTGAACCAATGTTGATAATGTCTACTAGTTCTAGTATTGTTAGTATCAATCTGACTGGAACTGAAAAAAATGGGTTGGTAAAATGTAGTTTAACTTTTTTTTGGTCACGGTAGTAGATAAAGTTTCCTTACTTGCAAACATTTCCTTCTATATTTATCTTTTTCCCGTGTCTCATACAGGACATCAACAATGCGTGGGGGAATCTGGAGGGAGCAGAGAAGGGCTACGAAGAGTGGCTCCTCAATGAGATTCGCAGACTGGAAAGACTCGACCACCTGGCAGAGAAATTCCGCCAAAAAGCAGCGATTCACGAAGCTTGGACCGATGGTACTGAAGATTTAAATCCGTCCGAGAACTGTCCCGTGTTTACCGTCTCAACCGTGGCATTTTTGCAAGAGCTGTTGACCCTTTTTTAGGTGAAAACAACTCGACTCATACGTCTTCTGTGTCTCCCCCTGCAGGTAAGGAGGAGATGCTGCAGAAGCGCGACTACGAGACGGCCTCTCTGTCGGAGATCAAGGCTCTGCTGAAGAAACACGAGGCCTTCGAGAGCGACTTGGCCGCACATCAGGATCGCGTGGAGCAGATCGCAGCCATCGCACAGGAGTTGAAGTGAGGATAAAAAAGAGTTTGTAGTGCCTCAGAAAGATTTGATTTAGATTAGCTTCACTTTATTTGCAGGTCGTATATAATGAAATGCCAAAAAGGAGAATGCCTTCAAAGAAATTAAATAACAATCTTCAAAGAATTCCTTTAAAGCCCATAAGACTTGTCTAACGCATAATTAAAACAGTTGTTATCATACGTACAATATGCATCAAACCTGTGTTTGTGTTCCAGTGAGCTGGACTACTACGACTCTCCAAGTGTAAACGCTCGCTGCCAGCAGATCTGTGACCAGTGGGACGCTCTGGGGGCTATGACCCAGAAACGCAGTGAGGCTTTGCAGGTGCGAAGAGTTTCTCTGAGTGATGGGAACATAAAAAACATAACAAATAAAGTTCACTCACTCCTTTTAATCTCTGCTGTTCTGGAGCAGAAATAGTGACATATATAGGGACTTTGAATTTGTGTTGTGTTTGTGTCCCTAAAAGAAAACGGAGAAGCTGCTCGAAACCATCGACCAGCTGTACCTCGAGTTTGCCAAAAGAGCGGCTCCGTTCAACAACTGGATGGAGGGCGCCATGGAGGACCTGCAGGACACCTTCATTGTCCACACCATCGAAGAAATCCAGGTGAGCGTGGCGAGAATTCCCGGTAATTCATATAATTAATAGGGAGATGATATTACTGTATGTGTCTAATAGTGATTTAGTTGAGTTTAGTTTATTCATTTCACTTATTTATTGGCAAAAGGAAAGAACAATTTAACACATAATGTCCATATTCTGAATGAAAGGGAGCAGGAAGAAGAATGAATCTGCAGCTTTGTCGCAAATAACACGAGGAAGCAAACAAAACAAGAAAAGTACAATAACTGCAGGCTGACACAGCCTCTGAATCTTGTTATTCTAATAACAATGCTATTAGAGTAGTAATTTAACATATTACAGTAATACCGTGTCATTTACAAAGTAATAATTACTACATTACTCTACTATAGTGTAGAGCAGTGATTCCCAAAGAGAAGGAATAATTTCCCCAAACTTTTTTATTTAGAGTTATTTGTTTTTAAAAGACATACATAAAACATTTTGTTGGGATATGAAATACACTTCTGCATTTCCTTCTGATGGATTCCATGAATAAATAAATGAATGCCATGCCTTGGTTTCCAACGTTTTTTAAGTGTCTACTACTTCACCTGATTATATTTTCTGTGTGTTGATTTCAAATTAGCCTCGACAGTTTTCTCTGCAGCTTATTTTGCTTGAAATAAATACAGTGAACAGTAAATGTGAAGCTGCAGCCGGTGGCACTTTTAGCTTCGCACAAACACTGGAAACGGGGAGAAACCGGTGAGAAAAAGTACCCACAAGCGCTAATTTACATGTTGGATCTTAGTCTAACATGCACTTAACTGTAAACATAATAAGCCTGTAATGTTATGGTGCTGTAAAGACGTTTAGCAAACACTGCGCAAGCAAACACGGAGAATTACAACCTGCTGTAAAGCTGCAACTTCTCGTTTTTGACTCTTCAGCCTGTCATTCCCCCCCAACAGGTGTGAAAGGGTAATGAAATATTTGATCAACCTTCGTGTGGTTACATGCAAATGTAAGATTAGCTCGCTGATATGTGGAGAGAAAAAAAACACAGGCTGTTGTTTCATATTCTACAGAGAACAACTTCTCTTGTGATGCTGCGCTTGTGGTTTGCATTTTTATACACTGTATGTGTTGTTTTTGTGTGTCGCAGGGATTGAGCACAGCCCACGAGCAGTTCAAAGCCACGCTCCCAGAGGCGGACAAAGAGCGTCAGGCCATCCTGGGCATCCACAACGAGATCGCCAAGATTGTGCAGACCTACCATGTGAATATTGCTGGGACCAACCCCTACACCACCATCAACCCACAGGAGGTTAACGCCAAATGGGACAAGGTAATACCATCCTGAGCCAAGACGTACTCTTTTCTGTCCGTACAGCTCAATTTGGTCATATTCTCAGGCCACAAAGACTCTTCGTGGGAGATTCTGATAAAAAAAAAAAATGATTCCATACATGACATATTTTCATACATGGGGGGTTTTCCCGCACAGGTCAGGCAGCTGGTGCCTCAGCGTGACCAGGCTCTGATCGAGGAACACGCCCGGCAGCAGAACAACGAGCGTCTGCGCAAACAGTTTGCCAACCAGGCCAATGTCATCGGGCCCTGGATCCAGACCAAGATGGAGGTCAGTGTGACCAGAGTTTAGGAAGAGGGCAGTGAGTGTAGTCGACCACCTCTCTGTTCCTGCAAAGCACATGTGCACAAAGTTTAAAAATACTCTCCAACCGAAAATGGTGTTTAGGATGGTGAAATAACATCGGAATATTCCAGGCCCTTCCCAATAAGCTACGGTGGTCTAGATGCGTCAAAAAACAATTGTTGTGTCGTAATGCTGTGTTCCATTTAGGGCTGCAACGAATCGCCAACTATTTTGATAATCGATTCATCGGATTAACAAGTAGTCTGATTTTCAGCTTCCTAAAAGTGAATATTTTCCCCGTTTCTTTGCTCCATGTAACCTTAAAACTGACTCTCATTTCGAGACATTCAAGAACATCATCATTTTCCAGGCTGATCGAAGTTTTTTACGGACCAAACAAGCACTCGATTAATCAAGAAAATAATCAACAGATTATTGATTATGAAAATGGTCGTTAGTTGCAGCCCATTAACTAGTTAAGTTACCCGCATTCCAGTTGAGAAGTCGGAAAGGCAGCGATACCAAAATATAAGTATTCAAAAAGCGTATATAAATCATGAAAAATGCAGGTAAGCTCGTTATGTAACTGTGTTTGACTTTTTACACTTGTTTGAGTCAGTGCAGTTTTAAAGAAATGGAGGATTGGGTTAAGGTTAAGGTCTCGACAACTGCTCGTCTGGAATACTTAACCTCCTGACGCTGCGTTTACACCGTACAGAGTCTATCTAATGAGAAGATGTCGGGGAAAGTGACAGGTTCTTTTTACACTATTCTCACCACGTCACTGCAGGAAATCGGCCGCATCTCCATCGAGATGCACGGCACCCTGGAGGACCAGCTGACGCACCTACGCCAGTACGAGAAGAGCATCGTCAACTACAAGCCAAAGATCGACCAGCTGGAGGGAGACCACCAGCTCATTCAGGAAGCTCTCATCTTTGACAACAAGCACACCAAATACACCATGGAGGTAACACTGACAACAAATATCACTGGAATCAGAATTAGTTTTATTGCCAAGTAGGTATTAACATGCAAGGAATTAGCGTTTGTGTTTTGGTGCGGAACAAAGAACCAAGATAATACGAATAAAGATTAAAAAAATGACTCGAGGTCAATATAGAGCAGAAGAAAAAGCAGAAAAAAAGGAAAGAAAGACCTGAGACATTTATTCTCTCTCTCTTCCTTCCTCAAACTTTTCCCTGCCTCCTCTGTCTCCTTGTTCCCTGTCTCCCTCTCCCCTGCAGCACATCCGCGTGGGCTGGGAACAGCTACTCACCACCATCGCCCGCACCATCAACGAAATCGAGAACCAGATCTTGACGCGAGACGCCAAGGGCATCAGCCAGGAGCAGCTGAACGAGTTCCGCGCCTCCTTCAACCACTTCGACAGGGTGAGTAGTCGGATCAGAGTCACCGTGCGGACGCGCAGATGTGCACACTCCTCATCACATCTGGGTTTTCAGGAGCTAAAGGAGTTCATGTAGTTAAATTAACAGCTTGACATTTGGGTTAATAGTTCAATTAAGAAGTAAGTGTATTTATAAAGATGAACTGAATGGATCAGTCTGTGACGTGTGGAGTCACAACAAGTTTGTCTTTTATATATTCAGAGAGCATCAACAAAGAGAAGAATTTGAGGTGAGGATTTATCATTTCTGGGTCCGTTTCACGTCCTCTCCCGCTTCCTGAGGTGTCACTGATGGCGACACTGTCATCGTTTACTGTGCAGAGCGTGTGCATTCTGCAGTCTGTGTGTGAAAAGTCGAGTTGACGAACCCCCGAGTCCCCAGCGTTCATGTTAGTGAATCACCAAAGGAGATTCTGGACCCTGTCCAAGTCCTGTCCTGATAGACTGAGACAAGTTGTTAAGATAAGATAGATAGATAGACGGATGGATGGATAGATAGATAGATACTGTGGATGGATAGATAGATACTGTGGATGGATAGATAGATAGATAGATAGATAGATAGATAGATAGAAAGATAGACAGATAGATAGATAGATAGATAGATAGATAGGGATGGATAGATAGATACTGTGGATGGATAGATAGATAAGGATGGATAGATAGATAATGGATAGATAGATAATGCGGATGGATAGATAGATACTGTGGATAGATAGATAGATAATGTGGATGATAGATAGATCGATAGATAGATACTATAGATAGATAGATAGATAGATAGATAGATAGATACTGTAGATAGATAGATAGATAGATAGATACTGTAGATAGATAGATAGATGAAGATAGATAGATAGATAGATACTGTTGATAGATAGATAGATATAGATAGATAGATAGATACTGTAGATAGATAGATAGATAGATACTGTGATAGATAGATAGATACTGTGATAGATAGATAGATAGATAGATAGATAGATAGATAGATACTGTAGATAGATAGAGATATAGATATAGATAATTGATAGATAGATAGATACTGTTGATAGATAGAGATAGAGATAGATAGATACTGAGATAGATAGATACTGATATAGATAGATAGATAGAGATAGATACTGTAGATACTGATAGATAGATAGATAGCTAGATAGATACTGTAGATAGATAGATAAATACTGTAGATAGATAGATAGATACTGTAGATAGATAGATAGATACTGTAGATAGATAGATAGATAGATAGATAGATAGTGTGCCACAGGTAGCTGCACAACAGTGTTCCCACTGAAGGCTGTTTCTATAAAACCCTTCTGTCTTCACTCCCCCTCTCACCCAGACGTGTGTGTTTACACTGGGGCTCACCATGACAGGAACAGCACCAATTATGGATGAGTTTTTATTTAGCTCCCTCTTCTCCTCCTCCTCCTCCTTCTCCTCACCTCGTCTCTCCCGCTGACTCCACCGTTACATCATACATTCTTCCACTTCTTGTTAACAAATGTCCGAAGACGACGATGTGACCGAGTCGACCGAGGACCTGAACCTGTCTTTGAACTGTGCGTTAGGATGAAATCTTCAGTCTTCAAACGGTCAATAATGATTGGAAAAGAGTGCCTTGACTCACGGTGAGCGCCGTGTATTAACGCATAAGACAATTAACACGTTTTATCTCAGTGACGCCACTGTCTTTTTGCGTAGCAGCCGCTTTGATGTGAACATCCCAGGTGTGAATAATCAAGTGAATGATGGCTGAGTTCCATTTAGCTTTGTGCATGCTAATTCACCGTCACACTGTCTGGACTTACATGAACAGAGCCATCGTGAACGTGATCAGTAACACTGGCTAAAACACGCCAAAATGGCTGCCGTGCAAAGAGAAAGCGAATAGATCGACGACTGGAAGTTGGACAACTGTTGCTAATCAATAAGTTGGTGTTTTCCGTCATACCCGAAACAGTTTGCGGCCGCCTCGCTTTCCTTGCGCGCTGTTGCTGTTGACGCTCAGTATTGGCTCAGCTCACTAGAGCAGGTACTAAAACAACTACCAGGTACTAGTGTTGTAGTACTCGAGATCGGTCTCGAGACCAGTTTTTGAAGGTCTCGGCCTCGTCTCGGAATCGACCGCATTTTTACTCGGTCTTGTCTCGGTCTCGGGATTTTATTTCAAGACCGGTCAAGACCACAACAAGTTCAAGGATGAACTTGTTATTATCATTACTGTGATTTTGCGTAAACCGTATTGCTTCGGGTACAAACCAATAACTTGAAATTTTTGTCACCGTTAACGGCTGTCACCCCTCCCGCCCCCTTTCACACGCCCCTCCCCACAAAAGTGCATGTGAGTGACAGGAGACGAGGCTGTGAGACGATGTCAGCCAGCTCTATAATCTATAATAACATTTGGTTACCTGAACCACAAAGACTTTTTGTGCATAAATACCTCCAAAAGAAAACACAGCGCAACGTGTAAATTCTGCAAAGCGACGCTAACGGTCTCTGTCTTGTCTCGGTCTCGATACACTGTGGTCTTGGTCTCGGTTTAGGTGGTCTTGACTCCAACACTACCAGGTACTATCATTAGTGGAAAATCAAAAATAGCTGTGCCGTGCTGAGGCGAGGCGCGGCGCGCTAGCGGAATAACGCCTATAGATACATGGTGAAACTAATTGGTGAATTGTTGTTGTATTATATGGGTAAAATGAATGTGTTTGTAAATGTGCTGCTCTAATAAGGAACAAACAGGTAAAGGGAAACATGTTGCGTTGTTGATGTGCCATTGATGAATAACACAAGCTCACCACGAGGCCCAGTAGTTTGCCTGCCACACTGCACATTAACGCCTCTGAATGCCCTCCCCCAGCATGGCAGCACTGCTGCCACCGTGTGTTCACCTGCCAGATCCTAATGAATATGCACTGTGTTCTCTCTTTTCTATCTCTCGTGCATGGCCCTCTCCCCTTTTTTCACCCCTCCCTCCTCCTCCTCCCTCCCCGTGCATGGTGCACTCCCACCACCACCACCACCACCACCACCCACCCCACCTCACCTGTCTCCTCGTCTCAACCCCCCCCCTCCACCTCCCTCCCCCTCACCATCACTGACACCGCTGTATGTGTTGCTGCATGGCCTGTGGCCCCCCCGGCGCCTCGCCTGGCTCTGGCCGCCCACACCTCAGGACCGCTCGGGCACTCTGGGCGCGGAGGAGTTCAAGGCCTGCCTGATCAGCCTGGGCTTCGATATCGCCAACGATGCACAGGTACTTAAACGTAGTCACACCCTGTGGTGAGAGGTTTAACTGGTTTCTTCTTTTTTTTTTGTTCTTTTGCTCCTTTTCCCCCCTTGTATTTCTTTCCTTCCCTCCTTTCTTTCGTATCCTTTTGTGATCACAACGTCCCATTTGCGGATTTTTGTTGTGTTTCTCCTAAAATCTTCTCCATCTTCCTCCAACGACTTCCTCCGCTGTCCCTGCGTCTCCTTTTCCACCTCTCGCTCCTCCTCCTCCTCCTCCTCCTGGTTTCGTTTGTCCTCCGCTGACCTTGTAGAAGAGAACAGGAATCATGGATGCTGAAGACTTCAAAACCTGCCTTATCTCCATGGGTTACAACCTGGTAAAGCCATGAGCTCCCTTCAAGTGTGAGAATATGATTGTGTGTGAATGTAGAGACCAACAGGAAATGGTAATACATGGATGTAACTTTGACTTTCTATTTAGAAAGACTGCATGTGCTGGAGATAGATTTAATACATTTAAGATTTTCTCTAAACACACTTTACTATCTTTTTATATTATGCATTTTATAAAATAAGTTATAAATACCATGCAATGTAGGACATCAGTCACTGACGGTGTTTTTTAGTCCATTGGTGTGGACACCGTTACCATGGCGACCGAGCTTCACAGTGTCTTCTCCGTTGCCTCCAGGGTGAAAATGAGTTCTCCCGCATCATGAGCATAGTGGACCCCAACAGGATGGGCCTCGTCACCTTCCAGGCCTTCATCGACTTCATGTCCCGCGAGACAGCGGACACCGACACTGCCGACCAAGTCGTGGCCTCCTTCAAAGTGCTGGCTGGAGACAAGGTACGAGACAAGTACAGCCAGAGAAAATAGGTTAAAGGAGGAAGACTTTTAGGAAAGAAAATGTAATAATAATAATAATAATGATAATCTGGAGATATTTTAAGCAACAAAGCTGGTCTTCAAGCTTGTTGCAAGTTTGTAGAAACATGATGGTTAAAGATGGCGCCCTCTGGAAACCTTAAGCACATAAAATTCTGTCTTTCATGTCTTACGGTTGATATTCTAACGAGACAGAGTGTCATTTTGTTTCTCTCGTCCTCGACAGAACTACATTTTAGCCGACGAGCTGCGCCGGGAGCTTCCTCCAGATCAGGCGGATTACTGCATCGCCCGCATGGCGCCCTACACCGGCCCTGACGGCGTACCCGGGGCCCTCGACTACATGTCATTCTCTACCGCTCTGTACGGGGAGAGTGACCTCTGAACACTCTGTCAGTCGTCCTGACTCAGGACCACCAGCCTACGTGCTGCGATCACCGCCACATCCTCCAGCTCCCCTCGTCACCGCGCTTCTCTCCTACTGCGCTCCTTTTTTGTACGTCTCTGGCCTTATCTTTTTTTTTTTTTTTTTCTGTCACTATCCTCTGTCTTCTCCTCCACCTCCATCCCTGTCCAACCTCGTCACTGCTCCTTCACACTCTGTGTCTCCGTTGTATTTGCTTCCCATGCAGTGCAGCAGCTCTCCAGGTTTACAAAGAGGGAGAGAGAAAAAACTTTTGTTTCTCTTTGTTTTTATTTTCTTGTTGTCATTGTTTTTTCTTCATAAAATGAATAAAGTTAACATATTTTATTATACTGAACAAAAAAAAGGTATTTTTCTTCACCTGATTGAAAATAAGTGACAAAAATTGTAATAAAGAGAAAAATTGCTATACTTTCTCCTCTTATTCTCTGATCTCATTTGGGCTTTAATTGATTGTTTAAGTCAAAACCACTTAAAATTGCACTTATTGTAGAAAAGCATCATCATGTGTGCTTCTCTATATCCCTGGAAAAGCAGGTAAGACAGAAACAACACTTATTAAAGTGATAGTGGTCGTTATTGCCTTGATTGTTACTGTGTTAACCCAGCTTAATATTTATATTACAAGGTGAATTTTACAAATGTATGTATAATGTAACTTGGATAGAAATTGATTATCAAAGAAGTTGAAGATGAATTAAGTAATTGATTGATCAATGAATTGTTGCAGCCCTAATGAAGACATTTTTCCGGAAAAAAACAAACTAATACACTATGGAAATCAAAGTATTCTGGGGTTCTGTACATATATGTATGAGCTTTATTTAACAAAAGAAACACATTAATTGAGATTAAAATAACATTTTCAAGAAGGAATTAGCCTAGAATCATTACCAAAATGATTATTCACAACCAGAGGAGCACCAACACGAGAGGCATACCAGGCAAATGCTTGGGGCTCCGAAGGAACCCCCCACCCCCCTCCTCAAAACACACTGACCAACATGAGCCATGCCCTAGACTCACCTGCGAGTGGCAGTAATGAGCCCCTCACTAAAACCATTTTAGGGTGTACAAGTGAGGAAGGTGGCAAGTGATAGTAAACGGCCCCAATTGGCTTCTCTGCCTGGGCCCCCCGGAGTCTAGGATCGCCTCTGTTTACAACAGCAGATGAAATGTGACGCACACCTGGATGTATCTGTTGTATCCACGGCCTGTTGTCACTGGAGCCCAGAAGCTGCAGCGATAGTAGGAAAAACACTGAAATATGCTGTGATATAATAAAGTAAATAAAAATCTGGTTAATTTAATATTTTTTAAGGCAGAAATGTGGCTGTAAAAGATGATTGACAATCGCGAGAAACGACCCAAAAAAATCAAAATGTTCGTTTAGTATTTTTCAGGTCAGACATTAACAACATAGCACACAGATAAATGGAAAACATAGTATGCAGTTTTCCTACAATAGTTTTTCGGAAGTACACGAAATATCATATCGGAACCTTAATCTGACCCATCGTTCCAGGCGGACATTTTTGCACACCGGACTGTTATCAGGAAGCGCGTCCTGGCTGTGACCTGTTTCGTCGGGTTTCATCAGTAACATGGACTTTTAGCTGGAATAAAGAGTCATGTTTAAATTGAATCTGTTGCAGAAAAACAGGACGTTCAGATATGGAGTCCCTATGCTCGTAAGTAACTTTTAATATCACGTTTTTGCGGAAAATAAACTGTGCTAATCTTGGTAGCAAACACTCCTGCTAGCAAGTTAGCTATTTCATGATACAGGATAATATCATGAGATAGAGAAGCAGTATGTGGCCTAGTTTAACTTTTATTTTGTGTAGATTTATATATATATATATATAATCGTTATGTAACCAAGGCATGGTTATAATTGTTATGTATACTTATCGTTCGTTTTCATTTTTTTGTAAATGCTTTTCGCTACAATGTTAGTTAGTCTTATAACACACAATTCAGTTTCAGTTAGTTATCTTTTTTTTTTTAACCCTACTTTTTATTTTTATTTCAGTTAACGGGAATGTTTTTTCGGTTTTAGTTTTCGTTAACAATAATAACATTGAACCAGGGGAATCCGATTGAGAGCAAGACTCTTAATTACAATGGTGCCTTATAATACATTCTATTGTATAATAGAAGCTTCACAATAACATAAATATGAAGTTAACATTGGTGCTCGAAAAAATAACAAAACTGCACAGTTACAAGACAGGGTTAATCGAGTAACCGTTAAGTCCATAAAATGTTAATTAGTGCTTCTCAACCCTGTAAATTATGATGGTCTTCAATATTTGCTTTTAGATCTTTAAAAACACTCTAAATATATGTAAATAATTAATACAAAAAAAAGTTAATTGATTCTCAAAATAGTTGTTGATTAATTTAGTAATTGATTAATAATAGAGTAATTTTTTTTTAATTTTAGATACTTTATTAATCCCCTTGGGGAAATTATTCTCTGCATTTTAACCCATCCTAGAATTAGGAGCAGTGGGCTGCCACACTGAGTAGCGCCCGGGGAGCAATAGGGGTTGGGTACCTTGCTCAGTGGTACCACTTGGCCACAGGCTGCCCAATTTATTAGTTTTGTCATGACAATGTATAATTGTTACATGTTTTTCAGGCTATATGTAGACATACTTTAGACTGTATTGTCATGTTATTATTTTAGACTTATTTCCATAACTTGTGAATGGTCCCTGAATGTTACTGTATACATTTACATAGTCAAAGTATTTCAAAGCAATTAATGGGACTTGTATGTTGTTGTTTTGTCCAGTTGCTGATAGTCGGAGGTTCCTTTGGCCTGAGAGAGTTCACACAAATCCGGTATGATTCCCAGAAGATCAGAAGGAAGGTTAGTCGTCATTTATTGTAATGTTTCACATCCAGTCAGTGTGGTTCTAATTAACGCTGTGCATCAGCATAAATCTGTTAAAATTAAGCTTCCATACAAGCAGTGAAGGCGTCAGTCTGTGCACACTTCTTTGTAGTCACTGTGGAAACACTCCTCCCTGTGGTCACAGCCATAATTGCGCCTGCAGGTGAAATATTCTTAATGTAGAGAAAATAGTTCAGATATAGCGATGACCTGCTGAAATCTCACAGTTTCCGTGTGCTTCATCAAGTCAGACTGAAACACTCATTAATTTCAAAAATCCACTGCAGGCACATGTTGCTGTGAGACGCCAAGCGTGAGTCAGTACATGAGCTCTAAGTGAGAACATGCTCCAGCAATTCATTAAATGACAGAGCCAGTTCATTAACATGACAGAAGACCGACTCTTTATTAGAAGGCATTACAGTCTGATGAGTTGGCTTCAAGGGCAATGTCGCTGATTTTTGCTGTTTTGCTGTTTTTGCCGTCACAAACACTGATGCAAGTCATCTGGGCAGGAGCCAGACGGCAGCAGCATCTTTTCTTATTACTGTCTATGAGATGCAGCACTAGACAGAGAAAGGATGGGGCGGGCGGGGGGGCATCATGCCTCAGGCACCATTCTTTTGTCACTGCTGCCCCCACACGACTCGCTCTTCAGACTGTCTCATCTGTGGAGTGAAGATTCACCTCAGCGGTGTGTGAGTGTGTACACACACTTTTTTGATTCAAACCTATCTTTACGAGGACATTTTGGCTGGTCCTTACAATATTATTGATCTTTTTTGAGGGTTAAGACTTGGTTTTAGGGTTGGAATTAGGTTTAGAACCTAAGGAGAACTTAATTTATGAGTAACTGGTTAAGTTTAGGGCAAAGATTTAAATTGTGGTTAGGTTAGGGTTAGACATTAACTGGTTATAGTTAAGATCAGGGATAGCGCTTTGTTCAGGCTGTCGGTGCAGTGTCCCACGAAGAATAGCTGTACAAACCTGCATGTGTGTGTGTGTGTGGGAACACATAATAAACTTAATTTTTACATTTTTTACACACATGCATCGAGGCAGCACAGCAGCTGTGAGGTAAACATGGTGCTGATAATCCAGTGTCTTTGCTCGGATTACTTTTATCACTATATGTTGTTGTGTG
The DNA here is from genome assembly GCF_019176455.1 of Solea senegalensis. Classification (NCBI taxonomy): domain Eukaryota; kingdom Metazoa; phylum Chordata; class Actinopteri; order Pleuronectiformes; family Soleidae; genus Solea; species Solea senegalensis. Next base: position 6,069,449 of record NC_058036.1, read on the forward strand.
AGACTGATTAACGCGACCACGTCCATGTTTTGGTTGTGACCCTTAAGTGATGCTTCTTCCCTTCATGTTTTTCCATACATTTCTGTGCACAAACAAGACAATGTCTTAAAATGAGTCTTTCAAGAAAACTCTCACAGTAAAAATAACTGCATTCATAAATATTCAGTTTTCTTTGTCTAAATGAATGAGGAGGAGGAGGAGGAGAGCTCAAACTAACTGCTGGAGGCTTACGTACAATGTAAAACCACTAAAGAATATTTCCATAGTGATACATCGAAAAATTGCAATATTATAGTGTAAGGATATTTTCTTTCAGTGAGGACACACAGTTAAAACTGCGCTGTCGTGCCTTTACTTTGTACTGTTGTCTTTTATTTCCCTTGTAATATTTAAATCATTAAAGCCACAGTCTGTGAGTCAGTCACTGTGTGATCCGATTAGCATTTTTCTCTTCAGTGATTTAATTTAGCCTGGAGGCAGATTTGACCTTCATCGCTTTTTCTCCTCTCGTTCCAAGTTTTTTTTTTTTATGCTCTAATGTAGATTTTTTGTTGTTGTTTATTTATTGAATTTTTGACTCTGGCTTGTTGTATTGTTGCATTAAAACCTCCTCTGTAGCAGGTGTCAAAAGACTTATTTTTGGTTATCAGCTCCCTGGTGGGAATGCTGCAGAAATACTCTTCATTTATTATTTATTTGCTGTGGTAATGAAGGTCTAATTAAAAACCAGTCATGGAGTTTTGAAGTTCATAAGTCACATGATTAACTGCAGCGTTATTGCTGTGAAATAATAGAACTCATTACAAGTACTGATTCATTTCAATCTTTGTAGAAAGAATAGTTTTGAATTACAAACTTACATAACGTCTCTGGTGACGTTAGTCCAAATTTAAAAAAGAATAAAAACAGAGACATGGTAAGACCCTGTTCAGAGCTTCTGTCCTCCACACAAGAGTAAAGCCTCTTCATGTGCGCTGTGTTTGTTCTTCTCTGTTGTAAATTGTGAGCTCCTGATACTTGAAAAGTCCCAAAAAACTTGACTTTGTTTTCTCAGTTGGATCCTTCTCTGGAGGCCAAAGTCGATGTTGAGAGGCAGAAAGTCATACTGGAGGAGGAGTACGAGGTAAGAAGAGTCAGGAAAAGTCACGCGTCATCGTAATAATAACAATTAACTTTAGTTCTACCGGCCTTTTCTGAACAGTTACAAAGAAGAGCGATCAGAGTAATTGATACAATAATCAAATATAAAGCTAAATGTGTATATATATATATATATATATATATATATATATATATATATATATATATACAGTATGTATATATATGTATATATATATACAGTATGTATATATATATATATATATATATATATACAGTATGTATATATATATATATATATATATATATATAAAGTCCAAGTTTAGGCAGAGTAAAAAACTGGCTGTCTTAAAGCTATAGTCGGCGGGATCGGCAGACAAATGGAGCTGCTGCTGTATATGAACACAGCTACTTGGTAGAGCAATCAATATGAGTTGTATAAGCCTAGTTCTTATGCTAAAGGGTTTTTTATTGACTTATTGATCAGTAATGCCAATAATATCTTCCTTACCCCAGCTTTAAAGACAGTGGAGGCACAGTATCCTTTATTTTCTCTCCTGAAAGGCCAGCGAGGAGGAGGTGTCTGTTTCACCAAGTTACAGAATCATGCAAACATAACTACCTCCCACCTTCACTCACCCTTTGAGTCTGACATCCAGCAGCAGGGGTTGAGTTTCCAAAACTATTGGCGCATCTGATAAGCAGCTGTGAAGTGGAAGTCTGCCTGTCCTCACCATGGTCAGATTCTTCTACATCTGGTCATTGTAAGGTCCATCAAGTGACCTCAGAAGAATCCTGATCCTGTTTCACTGTTTTGCAGTGATGAAAAATCCCGTTGCACTTTCAGACACTGTTTTAATCTCTGTCTACTTCAGAATAATTGGCATCCTGCATTTTAAACATCCTCGCTATGTTTTTTTTTTTATTGACACAAACATATGTCCCTTTTTTCCTTCTGCAGAAGATAAAAGTGGTGAATTTGGACGAGTGGAAGAACATCCGTGGTCCTCGTCCCTGGGAGGACTCGAGAGACTATCAGGAGCAGCAGCGCTCCGGGCAGAACAAAGAGCACTGAAGCTCAGGGACACGAGGCCGAGCACTGCGGCAGGACGGGCCAGACAAGAATGGACAGTGTCTGTGGAGAGGACACCACAGAGACCCAATTATCCCGGAAGTCACAGCTGCAGGACGAGGGCTCACCGTGTTCGGTGTTGGCTTGTTCTAGACTTCTAACCTTTGGAAATAATGTGCATTGTTGTGTTTGTTGTGAAGAAAACTGGTTTTAGATTTAGTGACATTTAACCTCTCCTATTCACTGGAATGTCGCGGAACTACGGTGGCCTTCACGTACCAGAAAAGATGTAATGTTAATGACATTATACACATATTAGGGCACAACCAACTATTATTTTCATAATCACTTAATCTGGCTGTCATTGCTTTGATGAATCGATTGTGGGGTTTGGTCCATGAAATGTCATAAGATTGTTAATCGGTTAGGGTCCACAAACCAAAATGACTCATGTGTTTTAATAATAATTCTTTATTCTATGGTGCAAAGAAACCAGAAGATATCACACTCTGGACCTTTAAAATTAAAGAAATACTCTGTGATTTTATGGACTTCAATGCACAAAGTATAAATGAGTCACCTTTTGTTTGGTTGGTCTCCAGTCTGATCAGGTGTTTGGAACCAAAAATACCAGCAGGTGGCGCATGTGTGTCCTGCTGCTCTGTATCCTACTAACAAAGGAACTATATATATGTATATATATATATACATATATATATATATATCTATATATATGGTGTTTGTACAATCAGTGAATCAAAGTAGGATTTTCATGCCTCAGTAAATGATTGCTACTGATCCAAATTCTGACTTTTGGTTCTTTTTAGACGCGTGGAGTCTCTGTTTACAAGTGAACTGCACTGATTCGGCCGTGGAAAGTACCAGAGAATAAATAACTCGGCAGTCCAGCTTTTCCTCAGGCTTTACACGACGTGACAGTAATCTGTTTCTTTGACAGTTATTACTTTGCAATGTGGTGGATTTATTAAGTTTGGAATGGTAATAGTATTACCTTTTCCCTTCTCTTTGCTCCCATGAAACAAAAACATGATTTCTTTTTTTTATTTTTAAACTTTTACGCTCTGATGGCTTCTCATCAGTATGTGTAAGTACCGGTACTGTTCTCTGGGAGCGACAGATTCTTTTTCGTACCGCCTCGTGAAGTAGGACTGTAATAAATATTCAGGTGCTGAACGTCAGCGACTGGGGATATATTTCCCATCATCACATATTTTCCATGTTCAAGAGTCACTTTAACACCCAGTGTTTCTCAGGTTTGGATATTTATGGTGGTTTAAAAAAAAAAGAGGCCGCATTTCATGAGTGAGGATTATTTCTGCGTGTTACAGCTGTGACAGAAATGGATTTTGTGGATTTTTAGTGGCCGTGTTGTCGAGCGGATTGCCTCTTTTCCACCAAACGGACCTGAATGACAAAGAGGAGCAATCAAGTCGTGTGTCACAGGGTGAGCAGATCACACCGAGGCTTCTCTCGTGTTGATTAAAGTGTCTGATGTTTCTGCTCTAAATTTAGAGTTGCCACATGTTGGTGCATCTGTAATGTTAGAGGTGAATCACGCACACTTATTGTGGACGAGGGCCCTCCAGGCTGTTTCTGATTATTGGCACACACACACACACACACTGAACTCAAACTGCAGTGATGCAGAAACTGCAGTGTTCAGCTTTAGGACAGAACAAATGTTGAATGTGATGGTTTTCTTTGTCCATGTAACATCAGAATTAGATTGAGAATTGTTTTCTGTTTTTTTTTGCACACACCAAATAGTGATTTAAGTAATAGTTCAGTTAGATCAACATTTCGATTCACACTCCATACCAGATGGTGGCGGTAACGCACCAAACCTCAGAAAAACACTTCCCATCCATGTGCTTCCCCTGTGGTCCTAACGTCAGCTAGAGACCTCTGGAACGTTTGGAGTGTAACACACAGGAAATCCGTCTGACCGGACAGAGCTTTGCGCTGAAAAATCTACTTTTCACGGATAAACATCAAAGGTAAGAGCAATTTTTTACATTTGTTGTTCGACTAACTGCTTTCTGTTGGATTTATTCTTTGGCTTTGAGCCGTGTGGAGTATTAGAACCGGCGAAGATGCGGGGAAATGCGGCCATCGTTCTCCACAAATTGTTTGCGCAGACTCTGTCACGGTCCCCCGGTTGGGGGATTAAGGGCTAGTTCTTATGTGTGTTTTAGCTTATTTTCTTCTCATAAGTATTATTATTATTCTTGTTTTTAAATGCTTCTTTTATTGGCTTTTATGTGTGTATTTTAGCCGCCATTAGCCCTCTTATTGTTTTGCATTGTATGTACTGCACTTTGGTGCACCCTGTGGTTTTAAAAGGTGCTTTATAAATGAAATTGGATTGGATATTAACGTTAACGTTCACTACAGTCAATTTAGAATGATTAATTAACTTAATCTGTATGTTTTCGGGCTGGAGACCTGGAGTCTACACACACACACACACACACACACACACGGAGAACATGCAAACTCCACACAGAAAGTTCCTTTTGGTAAAACCTGGATTCGAATCGGTGACTTTAGCCTCAGTCGTTGCTTCTTAAATGTATAATTTGATTACAGATCTGTGCGCAGAGAAGATTTACAGGTCCCATGCAGACACATAGACTGACCAAGAACTTGAGAGTAACAACAGCAGAGTTTGAGTTTATACCACTGGGAAGAATAAACTACAGACGATGTCTGGACGAGAGGAGACTCTCGAGGTCCATCTTGTCCAAAGGAGGACAAAATGGCTCCTTCTGATTGTGAACATAAAACATTCTGAATGTAGAAGAGTCTTTCTTTCAAAGACTGAGTTGGGATATTAAACATAGAATAGATAACATACACACTATCTCTTGAACATATCCCTATTCAAAAATGCTATGACAGAAATGGCAGTTTGAACATAAGAAATTACTTTTGTCATGAATTAAACAGTGTGTAACGCATTAAACACAAATCGAGATCATTTCCAATCCCTGTACCTAATATTTCAGATATTTAAAAAATAGATATTCTGACAGTGTCCAAAAGCAATGCGTTTAAAACACTACTAATTTGTGAATAAAGAAATCCGAGTAAGATAATACACAGTATTCATCATATTATGAAGAATACATATTACATTACTTATGTTATCTTCTTTAACCTACCGTGTACTTATAATCCACACAAAGTGGAAGCTGCAGGATGTAAAACATTTCTTTCCCCTATTAAATCATCATGTAGTATTTATCTTCCTGTGTGTGTGTGAACTATGTATAACCTCGATAATGACTCACCGCCGCTGTTTTTCCTCACTCATTTGAAGTGACATGAACATACACAGACGATATGTTACAACAAACTCCTACTTCCATCATGGAAATACACCCCGTGTGTAGTAATGGGTCGGTCCATATATGGCCTTAAGTGACCTGTCAGAATTCATGATGTGTCGGAATCCCAACCCCCTTCTCACTTTTGTTTAATTTTTCATTTGAAAATGCCAGAAAACGTCATGAAAGATTCACAGGACGAGGCTAAAGAGGAGGAAATGAAATTCAATATTTACTCCGTTTGTTCTACGAGGTGGAAATCTAATGAAGCCTCCAGAAAACAGGAGCCGTGTCAAAGGTTAAAGTTCTGGGCCTGTGCGACACCGCAGGTTCAGATCATAGACAACACACTGGCTCCTGTGGAAACGCTTAATGACTCAAGAGAAAACAATTGAACAATTCATTATGCGTTAGCTACGGTGTTTAATGCATGAAGTGAGAGAGTGAGGAGATGATGATGACACTTTCATTTCATAGAGAGATATTTCCAATGAATCAAGCCCACAAACAAACAAACTAAGACACAAACGACAACACAAACACATTCATTTCACACATGAAAGGCCAGAGTTGATCATTAAAAGTCTGGACAGACACACTAAAAGGACATTTTCACCTTTTGTAAGACATTTGACAGATGAACTGATCAATGGAAAATAACAGAGAGAATAATCAATAACGATAATAATCATCCATGTGAATCCTGGTGTGTGTGTGTGTGTGTGTTTAGTCTCACATAGTAAAAGGCAGTGAACAGCGAGAGGTTCAACCTTCACTTCCTCAGCTGACTCACTGAAATGTCACACAATCAAACCATAAAAAATAGACTTCACTTGCACAGAGGGAGGAGGAGAGCGAGCGAGCGGACAAGTGACCCCTGTGTTTATTTTATTTAGTCACACTCTCTCTCTCTCTCTCTCTCTCTCTCTCTCTCCTTGCTATAAATAGACAGACGCTTGGCAGCTGAGGGGGAGTCCACGCAGAACAAATGCACCCCCTGGCTGTTTCACTTCATTCTCCACATAATGAGCCAGACAGAACGTGCACAGATCGCTGCCGTCACTTCCACTCTCCCCAGGACGGAGGCCGGGGCCACGCGTTGCCATGGAGAAGTGGCTGTTGGGCAGATGCGGGGGCCAGAGGTATGTGTGTGTGTGTGTGTCACCTTCATCTCCCACCATCTCTTCCTTAGTTCCACTCCCTCTTGATTCATGAATCATCATCAAATGTAAATTTTGTGTACATTTTTTTTTTTATATAAAATGTATATAAAAGCACAAAAACAGACGCAAAACACTAACCCATGATATTACCAGCAACTCAGAATATGAAACACTCTCAGTCATTAACTACAGACAGATCCTTATTATGGGAAAACAATGAGAAATGTTCCCTGAAGGTTCTGCCCAGGTTCTCCCAGGTTGATATAGAAATGTTCCCAGAACGTTCCACTAATGTTACTTTTCTACAACTGTCATACAAACTTTAGAGAACGTTCTTTAAAGGTTCCCACTTTTGTCACAACCTTTAGAGAACATTCCTCTTTTGGTTCCCAGAAACAAAAAAAGTATTGATACTATTTCTCTCCATTATACCATTTTTTTTCGAGCTGGAAACTTGAGTTTGTAAATGACTCCCTCCCTGCACCAAAGTCCATAGCGATTTTACATCATGGCACACAGGGGTTGTCGATCTACTTCTGCCTCCATCAGTAAAGTTCACATGTGTTTTCTTGCCACTTCAGTGTTGGAAATCCTTTGTTTTTATTCACCAAAATGACACAAGTTTAAGAAATGAGGCAACAGTAGAGCAGGAGCTCTAGTTTTATTTGTTCGGTGGCTAAAATCATTTTTTTCTTGTTTCTTCTGGCATCAGTGAAGGCTGATTCCCATAATCATACAACCAAACATGTTTTTTTTTTGTCATTTATTAAATAAAGACAGTGGTTTAGATGGAATTCTCGTTAAAATCTGACTAAATGAAGAAAGAAAACACCTTTAATTACAGCCAACATGTTAAGGCACAGGGAAGAGATGAGTGTCCAGTGTCCTACACTCGTCTTCAGTGTCTCTGATGTAACACAGTCAGTGAGGGTATTCCTCTCTCGTCCATCTTTTACTGCAGATCTATTCCAGACCAGTGAACCACTGAATGTTCAGCTCCAGTAGCTGCAGCTGCAGAAGAGCCACTCTCCGTTCACTAGCTAAGCTACATGTGTGCAGACGCTGGACTCTACATGGATATTATTGGGTATTATTGGAGCTGAAGGCACATACAGTGTAAATGCAGTTTATTTATGAGCTGTCAGGGTTTTCATTTGAGGAGTGGGTTTATTGGCGCGGGGAGGGTCAAGGTCATGTATCGTGTGTGTGTGTGTATATATGAAGGAATGAATAAGCAGCTCTTCTTCTCCAGTGTGATTATGTTCCCACCAACCAGTCAAGGTGATGCTCATCTGAAAGATGGGATGACTGATGTTGTGATGCTGCACCTTTTAAAACTAAGCTGTATCTGTTTGGTGGGACCATCTTACAGGTTGTAGTCTGAGTGAAAGTGTCCTCTTGACTATTTTTATTTTTAAAGGTCATTTTTTGCCTTCATTGGACAATAAAGTGAAGCATGAAAGCATCAAAAGCCCACAGGTCAAATCGAACCCAGGCTCTACCAACGTGAGCAGTTTTTAGTTGAAAGAAAAGTGTGTGTGATCCAGGTATTGCTCATGTTTTGGGAACCTAAATGTCAAACTCGTGGCCCTCCTCTCCATTTCATGTGGTCCACCTTATCTGAGTTCAGGTCACGGGGGTCGCAGCCTTAGCAAGAAAGCCCAGACCACACTCTCCCCCAGCCACTTCCTCCCAGGCCACCCGAGAGATATAATCTCTACAGTTTGTCCTAGATTGGCCTCGAGGTCTCCTCCTGGAAGGACATGCCCGAAACACCTCCCTAGGAGGCATCTAGGAGGCATCCTAACCAGAACCACCTCAGTTCGCTCCTCTCAATGTAAAGGAACAGAGGTTCTATTCTGAGTTTTTTTTAAATTGAGTAATAGATAACTTTTGCATCACAAACGCATTTCATGCGTGAACTAAATATCATTCCATGTCAACACATGATGCTTTTATTTTGAAATTCTGGGAAAAATCCATTTTAACATTTCTATGGTCCAAATTTTCTCATGGGTTTTCTCGTTTTTTTTTTTCAACAGTGACGGAGATATTCTTGGAGAAGGATTAGGCGCATGGACTTATATAAACATATAAAGGTAAGACCATACACGATTTTCAATTTTAATAATAAAAAAAAAACATTTAAATTTTACAAAATCGAATTTGACCTTATATTAATAAATAGTCTTTTGTTTTTCTTGCTATCATGTTGTTGAACAGTATGGAATTGATTAACGCTCAATTAAAAGCTTTTAAATCAACTAAATGTTTCAATTAAGGTCAAAATTGAAATATAAGCTTCTATTTTTTTAAAGTATGGGGTCAAAAATTAAGTCTCCACAAATGTACATCATCACATGTTGTACATGTGACCAAAACTGGTTAAGTTTAGGACTATTGTGGTTAGGTTAAATCATGGTTAGGTATTAACTGGTCATGGCTACGATTAGGGATGATGCTTTGTGTAGGCTGTCCAAGTAAAGTCAATGCAGTGTCCTAAGAAGAATAGCTGCACAAACCTGTGTGTGTGTGTGTGTGTGTGTGATTGTAGTGTGTAAGAATACTTAATTGTGAGCCGAGTGAATGTTTTATGGTTTAAGTTGAGAGGATATGAATCTGTTGACGTATTATGAGGTCATATTAGGTACTTTTTAAAATCTCAATCCTGTACATTGTAAAAATATTGTCAACAACATTCCACGGTGTCAAATCAAATAAAAATAATTACATGGGGGAGGGGAGAAAAAAAAGTAATATTTTTCATCATCGTCTTGTGAAGATTTAGATTCATGTGGTCGTCATTGCGCCAGTAATGAACTGCTGTCGCGCTGCTTCAGTTCTGACAAATTTATGTTTTAATTACTCACAATTTGAGTTACCTGGTTTTTTCTTTCTCAACATTAGACAGACATCTCTGACTGGAAACTTGGCAACACTTGTAAACCTCTCACTCACTCACTCACTCACTCTCTCACCATCTTGGCACAAACAAGAATTGGACAAGAAAATCACTTGTTTCTTGTTTTGATGTTGCTGTTTCTTTTCCCTTTTTCCGATAAACGTATGTGGAACTTAATGATGTTTATCTACACCCTTACACAAGAAATAGTAAAACTGTCCACATTGGCTGAGATAAACTTGTTTTTTTGGTTTAATACACAAAGAACTGTAGTATGTGTGTGATAAATAAGCATTTAAGATGCCCTATTTTATTTTCAATAAGTTTCATTGATAAAAATCTTTAAAATGAGTCTGCAAAGAGTTTAAGTAACCCTAAGTATAAAGATATAACCTCATCCTCCGCAGACAATAAAACAAAGAGGCGTTTTAGTCATAATCAGACGCTCACTGGACATGAATATTTATGACATTAAAGGTAGGATTGCCTTCATTAAGGCAACAATGTCAAATATGAAAATAGCTTTATGCTCCTGCTAATTATGACAATTGATTCTACTTAACATTATTTAATTTACTAATGAAACTATCACACTATTATCTAGTTATTGGGGCCAGTATGAATACTATAGTCCAAGGGTGTCAAACTCAAATGGCGTGGGGGCCAATGAGTATCTAGTCTGGTCATATCGCCATAAAGATGTTCATTTTCAAAGTAAAAGTTCTTGTTTATATACAATATTAGCATATTTAAGATGGAAAATAAATCTATTCTTATCAAAAACAGAGAAATAAATCTAAAATGAAGTAAATAATAACATGGACATCCAAACGAGCTCATATTGTAATGTAATTGTGAATGTAATACATTTATTGATGTGATAATTACAACCAAATTCTAAAAAAAACAAACTGTTAGCAAATTTATTTCTAGAATATATTCTATCACCTCAGCCACACCCACTGTGTTCAAAGGAGAGTGTTTTCATGGGCCATGATTGGGCCGCATGTAATCAATTAGGGAGCCACATGCGGCCCATGGGCCGCCAGTTTGACACCACTGTGGATCTGAAGTATTTATTTCTAACATATCGCGTCTACAACATATGGTTGAGTTGGCTCCATTGGAAAAAGCACAACAAGACTCTTTCTGTGCTGTACGAGCAGATCATCTTCGTGTGGTAAAAAGTGAACTTAATGCACTTATTAGGGTAGATGCTGAGTTCCTAATCAAAAGGTCAAGAGAACATTACTTTAATGGCAGTAGGGCTATTTTTCCAAAACAAACAAAAACGGCTTCAATGTCACTTCTTCTTAAAAAACACAAAGATCCAATATTATGTACTAGCTATCGTCCAGTTTCATTGATCAATACAGATATGGAGATATATGCTAAGGTATTAGCACGTCGTCTTCATAAATATTGAACTTATTCACTGTGATTAAACTAGGTTTGCGAAAGGTCGTTTCAGTTCAGACAATCACATATTCTACACTCTCGTGATTCTTCCGCTTCATTTGGAATTTTAACTTGACACTGAAAAGCCATTTGATAGACTTGAATGGAACTACCTCTGGGCTGTATTAGATCATATGGGACCCTTTATTGATTATATTAAAGTCCTGTATGCAAACCCAGGGGCAATAGCGTTATCAGGTGATCTCTGTTCCCCACATTTTTCAATTTAGAGACGGATGCCTGCTGTCTGTCCTATTATTTATTTTATCTCTTGAGCCCTTGGCTCAAAAAGTACGCCAATCTAATAATATCATCCCTAGTACAATAAATTCCACTAGTCATCATATCACTATATGCAGATGATATACTCCTATTTATCAGTGAATTATCAGTCGCTTCCCCATATATTTAAGTTATTTGCAGATTTTAGTCGTATCTCTGGATACAAAATAAACTGGCGCTTCTACTATGAATATACAATTAATAATAACGGGGAGGAGCTGACCCAATTTAATATTCCAGTTGTCAAACAATTGAAATATTTAGGAATTGACATCTTTCCCGAGTTAGAAGCTACTGTTGATAATAATTATACTGTATGTTTGGATAAGATTTGGACAAACTGGGGACAGTGGACGTCAAAATCTATATCATTTGTTTCCTTCTTCTTCGCTGGTTTATGTGAGCAGAGCGCGGTGCAAGATGGCTGCCTCTGTAAAGCAAGGCCCTTGTTTAAAGTACACAAACGGCTCATTATAGGGCTTTGAAAACCAAACTAACTCTTCATTTTTAAGCGATCACACACTTATACAAACACAGGAGTCATAATCAAATCTCTGCTCATGAACGCTCTTAAATAATTCACACCGGACCTTTTTTAAAAGTAGTAAAAATCCGACATATCTTCACAACGGACGGCAAGGATTTGAGTAAAATAGTGTTTTATTTAATACACGATTCCAATAAACGGACTTTTTGTTGTCGTAGCTTCGTTGTATTTGACTGCTGTGTCCCTCCGTCCCATGTTTCTTTTCCCCCCCCGAGTCCTCAGGGGACTTTGCTCTGTGTCTGACTCCCACCATCACAGATCACACCCCCACTGGTGACAGGAGCTGCACCTCCAGCCTCTGGGTCCTTGGATCCTGATGTGAGGAGACTCCGTTACCTTTCTCATTTCACAACTTCACTATTCATTACCGGCTGTTGTAAGCGGCTGTCGCCCAGAGGTGATGTCAGTGTTAAATCCCCTGATGACCTCTCCCTCCTTCCTTCCTTCCTTCCTTCCCTCCCTCCCTTTTTCTCAGCCTGGCACCATGTATCACTGCCTCTCGCTCTGTTTTCCACATGGAAGTCATTTCAGTTTGAGCCCACAAATAATCTGCACGTGGAAAGTGCTGAAGGATGCAACACAGAAAGAAAGAAGGCGAGGGAGGGAGTGAAAATACACTCTTCTCCGGTGCTATACGGTTTCATTCCATGCTTCAGATTTTTCTTGCAGCATGCCAACGTTTTAATGAAACTGAAGCAGGGCCTCCACTGCCGTCAGGCAGACTGTGGCGAGAGCAGGTGGGAGAGGATATGAGGGTGAAGTGGCTTTACTTTTTTTACTCTGCCCGGCCAGATCGGACGATCTCCCCCCTCAAGTCCGTTTGGAAAGTGGTTGTTTTTTAATTTCATATTTGAGTTCAACAAGCGTGAAAATCTAAGCTGGGACTTTGTAATTAAATTTCACACGTGCACTCAACAGCCATTTTATTAGGCACACCTGTTCAACCTCATGTTGAAGCAAATATCTAATCATGAGAGCAACTCGATGCATTTAGACCTGCAGATATCGTCAAGGCAGAGTCAACAGATGGATTAGTTTCACCTCAAAACTGTGAAATTATTGTGTTACAGTGGCTTGTTTTCTGGCACTTGACAACTCTTTAAATATAAGTAAGAAGATATTACATGGAAAGCCCAATATTCAGGTCTCATACTCACGGTCCTCAATTAAGCCTGCCACTTAATATCAAGTTAAAATTATTTATTGATTAATTTTGCCTCATAAATGTTTTATTTTATGACAAACTGCATGTTGTTCCATACCAAAACAAACACTTTTATTTGGAAATGAATATCATTAATGTATGCTATTTTATGCTCATATTTTGAGACCCCCTGCTTTATTAGCTGTTCTGTGTACCTAATCAAATGGAATGTTCCACCCTGAGCGAAAAGAAACAAAGACTGATTCATGTTGTTTATTTGTGGACTGATGCAAATTCATTATTGATTAATTGCTCGCTAATTTAAAATACACGTTAAGACTTCTATTCATTTTGCATACAGTTCTGTTGGCTAATGAGATTCTGTACCACACTGACAGACTTTCTAATTAAAATCTGAGCAAACTGATTTTTTTTTTCTGTTTTGCGCATACACTCAACAGCCATTTTATTAGGTACACCTGTTCTCAACCTCTTGTTTTAGCAAATGTCTAATCATGAGAGCAGCTCATTGCATTTAAAATAGACTCAAAATTGTGAAATGATTGTGTTACAGTGGCACGGTTTCAGGCACATCACAACTCTTTAACTATAAGATATTAGCTGGAATGCACAATAAACATGTAAATAAGAATAAGATGTTTTTATAGGTTGGTATTTTTGATAATTTAGGAGACAAAAAAGTCTGTTTTACCTGGAAACAGAGCTTGTAACAATGTTCACTCTGGCAGGAGCTTTTCCAAAATCTGCCTTTTCACAAACCTTACCCAAAGTTAGCATGTGTATGAAAGGTCCAGACACAAAAAAATATGCACCTACGTGTGGACTTGACCCAAGACGACTTGCTGAAGTTCAAGCCAGGCATCAGAATGAGGAAGAAAGGTGATTAAAGTGACTTTGAATGTGGCATGTTGGTGTCAGTTTAGAAAACTGCTGATCTACTGGGATTTTAACTCTCACCTATTGCTAGAATATCCAGTGAGCAGCAGTTCTGTGGGTGAAAAGGCCTTGTTGATGCCAGAGGTCAGAGGAAAACAGCCAGACTCCTTCAAAATAATAGTAACAGTAACAGTAAATGCTCAAAAATCTCTTCAAAAATCATGGACGACAGAAAGTTGCACTCCTAGCATTTAGTTTAGTTCATTAGTTTGATTTATATCAGTCATCTCACAAAAAAGATAAAGAACACAAATATTCAAAATAAAATGACCGGAAAGGGGTAGAAACTTGATTATAGAGGTCTCAAACTTGCGGTCCGAGGGCCCACTTCATGCGGCCCGCCACTTAATATCAAATTATTTATGAATTAATTTTGCCTCATATATGTTTTATATTTTATTACAAACTGTATGTCGTTCCATACAAAATGAACAATTTTATTTGGAAATGAATATCATTAATATGAATAGTTGTTTTTCAAAAAGTTTGACTTCTTTTTACCTGTCTGACCACACTGGACGCTCACTGACCCCCAGGTCATATGAATTTGAGACCCTTGCTTTATTAGCTGTCCTGTGTACCTAATAAAATGGCCTGTGACTTTCCGTTCCCCCCTGAACGAAAAGAAACAAAGACTGATTCGTGTTGCTTGGTTGTGGATTAATGCAAATTCATTATTGATTAATTGCTCGCTAATTTAAAATACACGTCAAGACTTGTATTCATTTTACATACAGTTCTGTTTGCCCTGGCACTTTTAGGGATTTTCCCACAATGCTTCAGGCCTGTGTGATGCTGTAATTAGAGATGGTGGCAGTGTCAACATCCTCCGTCTCTGGAGCTCCTTCTGTCTTGTCAGCAGTGGTTATGGGTGATTGTGTTGCAGCAGAGACTGCTGTGCCCACTGAAGCTCATTATCTGCCGGCTACTGATGCATCTAAGTGACGATGGAAGATTATTGGGTTGTGCAATGCGAGTGCAAGAAGGGACAAAATAAGACACATAAAGATGGGGAGGGTGAGTCTGAGCATTTGGAGCTCCAGATGAGGAACTGTGCAAGGGAACAGCTTAATATTCTCCGTAAAAATTTTAATTTGTGTGTATTTTTTGATTAATATGTGTAATTAACATTAATTAACATTAACATTAACATTTTTTAACGGGAATGTTTATTTTAATGGAGCATTATGCACCAAAACTCGACAACAAACAGCACATTATTTTCACACTTTGATTAAACGTCTGGAAATGTTATATAATTCCCTTAAGAATGTATACGTGTGTAATTGCTTTGTCATAGAATAGAATAGAATATACTTTATTAATCATAAAAATCAAATCAAATTCAGCTTAGGGCCCCACAAATGCTTGGGCCAGTCCTGCCATTAGGCGTCACTAACTCTTACACACTGGATCATTCGATTATTACTATTATTGTTGTTATCATTATTTTATTTATTTTTTACAACATGCTAAGGCTGTAAACGTTGCTTTGGTTTCTGTCATGAGTGTTTATTTCTCTCTATAAACCTCACATTTCTACGGTGGCCCGGAAGTGCAAATCACCAACACATAGTAAAACACAACATATCAACTAAAACATAACAACATTAACTGAAACACAACATTAACTATGACACAGCAACATTAACTGAAACACAATAGCATTAACTAAAACACAACATTAACTATGATACAACAACATTAACTGAAACACAACAGCATTAACTAAAAACACAACATGAACTGAAACACATCAACATTAACTGAAACACAACAACATTAACTGAAACACAACATTAATTGAAACACAACATTAACTGAAACACAACAACATTAAATGAAACACAACAACATTAAATGAAACACAACAACATTATCTAAAACACAACATTAACTGAAACACAACATGAACTGAAACACATGAACTGAAACACAACAACATGAACTGAAACACAACATTAACTGAAACACAACAACATTAACTGAAACACAACAACATGAACTGAAACACAACAACATTAACTGAAACACAACAACATTAACTGAAACACAAAATGAACTGAAACACAACAACATTAACTAAAACACAACAACAATAATTGAAACACAACATTAAAACACAACAAACATTAAAACACAACAACATGAACTGAAACACAACAACATTAAATGAAACACAACAACATTATCTAAAACACAACAACATTAATGAAACACAACAACATGAACTGAAACACAACAACATTAAATGAAACACAACAACATTATCTAAAACACAACAACATTAATTGAAACACAACATGAACACATTAACTGAAACACAAACAACATGAACTGAAACACAACATTAGTTGAAACCACAACATTAACTGAAACACAACAACATTAACTGAAACACAACAACATTAACTGAAACACAAAATGAACTGAAACACAACAACATTAAATGAAACAATATTAACTGAAACACAACAACATTATCTAAAACACAACAACATTAACTGAAACACAACAACATTAATTGAAACAACATTAACTGAAACACAACAATGGTCAGTCAGTCAGTCATCATCTACCGCTTTATCCTCAACCAGAGGGTCGCGGGGGGTGCCGTGCCAATCTCAGCTACATCGGGCGATAGGCGGGGTACACCCTGGACAGTTCGCCAGTCCATCGCAGGGCCACACACAACTAGAGACAAACAACCATTCACTCTCACACTCACTCCTACGGTCAATTTAGAGTGTCCAATTTACCTAATCCCCACATTGCATGTTTTTGGACTGTGGGAGGAAGCCGGAGAACCCGGAGAGAACCCACGCACACACGGGGAGAACATGCAAACTCCATGCAGAAAGGCCCTTGTTCCAACCGGGGCTCGAACCCGGGTCTTCTCACTGCAAGGCGAGAGTGCTAACCACTACACCACCGTGTGACCCACACAACAATGGTGTTTTAGTTAATGTGTTTTCCTATTTGTGTTGGTGATTGTCCCTTCAGGGCCACCATACATTTTATCTTTCACATGTGTCTTTCTTCCTGTTTAAAACATTGATGAGGCAAAAGAATGATCACACTTTTAAACCTTGTAATCCGCCTCCTGTTGTGTGAGAGCGTGTGCTCAGTGCTGATGGAGGCTGTGGGCCTGCGTGGCTGATATTCATGGTTTTGCAGGTTTCTTCTCTCAGCTGATGGTGACGTAGTCGCGCGCGTCTTATTACACTGAGCCGGGTCCGTGTGACTTTTTCCCAAAATGTGTGTGCGCAGGACTGTAGAGGGCGCAACCATTTCACACCTCTGCCAGCGCGTGAAGAGGCCTCATATTAATAATCATTATCTGAGGATGACAATCCTGAGAGAGTGATGAAGATCAGCATCATCTCCAGCGGTCACTGACAGCTGTGGAAGCAGGAGGAAAGAGGCGGATCGTGCGCAGTGGTCCAGCAGGAGGAGAAGAGCGCCGGTGTGCACAGCTGAGCGCGTTTTCTTACGGAAGACACTCATTTGTTTTTATTTACACTCAACTGTTTGTGGAGACGAGAAGGGGGCAAAACACACACAACAGAAATAGCAGCAGTGTCTTCATCACATCGACATCATGATTTCCTGCGCTGTGGCAGCACCGAGCAGAGGAAGAGGAGGAGGAGGAGGCGGAGGAGGAGAGGAGCGCTGATTCACGGCTTGAAGGAGGAGGGAGAGCCGTGGTGTGCGGACCGAAATCTCTGAAGATCCATCTCCCAACAACCTTAAAATACCGACTCCCTCCTCTGCTTCACTTGCCACCACACCCCCGCTCACCACCACGCTCTCCTCCTCCTCCTCCTCCTCCATTCCTCCCTCCCTCCTTACTCGTCATTGACAGCTTTGCGACCCGGTCAGTCCGTCAGACAGACGGGGAGGATCTGGGTAGGAGGGCGCCAAAGCAGGAGAGGACGAGAGGCGATCACCTTCTGGCCGGTTTGATCCGATCGCCAATACGGAGCAGGCTGCGGGACCTGCGGCTCCATACGAGGGGGCGATTTCTGGACCGTTGGACTCCACGGATCCACAGAACAGCGTGTCCCGAGACTCTGATCCGATCAAACAACAATAATTATATTTTTTTTTTTTTTAAAAAAAGGGGGCGGACAGGAGCAGGTTTCGCAGTGGCCGCACACAAACTCCCCGGAATACAAATCCAGGTAGGTTTGTGAAGGTTTTTACGCATGACGCAAAACTCCCTGATCTGTGACCGCCTCTGTGTGTTCATGAGTGATGCAGCGTGGGAAACGGTCACATCCGTGATTAAATATGTGACACATCACATCATCAGGTGTGTGTGTGTGTGTGTGTGTGTGTGTGTGAGTGATGAGAGCTGCATGGCTGTCGGGGCTTTAACCTGCACATTCCTCTACCACTGGCCCCTGAATCCCTGTGCAGATATGATCCATTTGTAACAGCGCTGAAATGGATTCGTGATAGTGTCTAATGGGTGTTGCCATTTAAATAATTGGCGTCTGTCAACGCAAGTAACAGATACCAGTTGTTCCTGTCCTGTTCTCTGATTGGCTGCACACCTGGATCTCCACTCCACTACACACCACCCTCACCCTATGTATGTATGTATCTGTGTATATGTATATATATATGTATGTGTGTGCGTATGTATGTATTTATATATATATATATATATATATGTATTTATATATATATATATGTGTATATATATACACACACACATATATATTGTGTACAGTACAGACACAGTTGTAGTGGTTTCTCATGCGTGGCCTGCTGCATGCTGTTGGTTTTTCGGAGACATGCTTTACTGGGATCAGAGTATTTATATCAGAAAATATCCCATAAACGCCTGTAGTTTAGGGCCTTTACAGCAGCAGGGATTCCCCCCTCAGGTACTGACACCCATGTAGTGAGCTGAAACGGCCTTTAAGATGATTAATCAGCAACAGCTGAGGCTGCTCTGTGCGTCTGCTGAGTCCATGTTTACGCGCGGCTCAAATAGCCTCTTTAAACAAGAGCCTCTCTCCAAAATAGGCAACGGGAAAAGAGATCCGTGTCTCTCAGCAACTGACTCTCTGTCATAACACTGTCCACACCATGGCCAGGGAATGGAGACGGCTGTGCAGAGTGCACGCAAGGTGATAACACTTTCAAAAGGTGCACAATAAATCAGTCAAACACAAATATCTCTTCTTCATACCCCATTGAATCCATGATCTGAGACATGGAAGTCATGTGGAGTGAGCTAGCTTTTATAGGCTGCTCATCTGGGCTCCATTTATATATCAATAATCACAATGTGCATCACAATTTTACTAAAGCCAGGGTTCAAACAAACATCGTTTTATTTTATAGACCAAACAGCATCACAGGATGATTCATTTCGTTCTTTTGAAGCTGGAACTGGAGAAGCTCTTACAAGTGACTGTTGTGATTGATTGATCAGATCATGTTTATCTGATGCTAAATCAATGGAATGTTAGCAACTCTTTGACATTTCAAGACTACAAATAAAAGTGTTTCTTTGTGCACTACGGAGATGGTTTATAAAATAACAAAAAAATGACATAGTCGTCCTGAAGCCTACCAGGAAATAAAAGTACCTTAAATAGCCACTAGGGGGCAACTCTGCTGACTATGAATGGTCTTTATGTGTAACGTCATTATACGTTTTCCTAGTCTCCATCACTAGTTTCAGGTTTTTCATAGCACACGATATACTTTGTCACCTTATCTTAATCTAATTTCACTATACCAGTATGTGTGAAGTATATGTGAGGAAGAGGAGGATGATGAGAGAGAAAATGATCTTATTGGGAATAAATGTGCCTCCTGTGAAAAGTCCATAGCTGACTTGGTTCGACTTATTTACATAATGGTGTTACTTTTAGAGCTCAACATTTTGGGTGGTCTAAAAAGTTTGTGAACCACTAGTCTTAGTAATATCGTTTATATTTATTCGTAAGTCTTTCTTATTGGATACAGTCTGTACAGAGAAACTCAGACTGAGAGTAATCATCTGTTTCTCTGATTCTGGTCTTAATTCTGTTCTCTGAGCTTTTTCTGTATTAACAAGAACAGAATTCAACAAAAATATGAGCATACTTGTATTTCTTTTGTACATCTTATGTGTCAATTTGGTCATATGTTTGAGAAAAAGACAGGTCCACTATCTCCACATGATAACACTGTATATCCCGCAGCAGTAAATACTGTGTGGCAGCCTCAGCACGCTTCATATATCTTATTGTATGATAAATATTGAGGAAGGACTGCATATTTATGACATTAAATATTGCAGTAAATATCACCGAGTTCTGCTTCCTGATCTTTTTTTTTTTTTTTTTCAGAAGAAGAAAAGAAGTTGTTTAAACGTGTGTAAATTGAGTTTAAGTGGGTTCACGCTCAACTATTTGAGGTTGAACAGGTCAGTGTTGGATTTAATTGGAATATGTCAAAGCTCAACTTCAGCCTTAATTTAGAAATGGCACTTACTGTTTGGTCGTCGCTTGTGAGCGCGCGACAGTCTGCCGCGACGTTCGCAACGCAGAACACAATCCAGAGCACGGTGATTAGTGTGCAAATTGTTTTGTGTAGTCCCTAATTACGGGTCGTGGTTCTAATGGTGAAACACACAGATACACCTAAATGGAATCTTTCACTCGGTGCAATTTGAGTCAAACGCAGAGAATTTACATTGAGACGGAAAATTAACAACAAAAATCCCGGCGAGGTCGTACACCTAAGCAGTCTAGAGTGCTTTAATGTCATCATTTTAATGAGCTTTACATCACTGCGGATGATTATTTGTCCTCTTAATTGATTTCTCTGGCCAATCAATCAATCGATCAGTCCCTATTAGCTTTATTAGGACGACTTGTGTGGTGTTATATGTAAAAAGAAAATCCAATTGGTGACACTCAAATAAATGAAACTAAAATGAGCAAGTTATAAGAAAACAAGTTGCTTTTTGAGTGTTTCCAATGGAAGCATTTTATAATGTTTTTGGGTAGTTTGATTTTAAGGATTATTTGAGATCGTTATGACTATTGCGTTAGCATAAAGCAGGGGTCTCAGTCATGTGAAGAAAAGTCCAACTATGTAGAAAATCATCTTAATCATCAACAGTATTCATGATGATATTTCACAGAAATTTCACAGTAAAAGAGTTTGTTATGATACGGAACCATATAGTTGACAATAAAAACACAATCATGCAAAATGAAATAAATTTTTTTTGTAAATAACTAATGGAAAACTGTAATAAAACAAGAAACAAGGTCATATATTTATCAATCATATTTAGTATACTGTATACAGAGGTGGAAAGTACTTAATTAAATTTCCTTGCATTACTGTATTGAGTAGGTTTTGTTGTGTGCGTGTATGTATATATATATATAATGTATGTATGTATGTATGTATATATATACTGTATATATATGTGTACGTACGTATGTGTACATATATATGTACGTACGTATGTATACATGTATATATGTGTATATATATACATATATATATATACATATACATATGTACATATGTGTGTGTGTGTGTATTAAACGATAACCCTGGTTATGGCTGCAGAGTTATTTTAGATTGACTGTGTAACACATGGTCTGAATTTATGGACTCAAAATGTAGAGCATGGGCTTCTACCACATCAGCGAAAATTGCTCTAGAAACTGCTTTATATGACATTTTCTGAGCTTCACTAAAGCTGGATGTTTTTGGAGAGGCTATGCCCAGGGTGTCTTTATGAGGAGACTTTACCTGATGTGCAACTCTTGAAATATTTAACTACACATCGAGGCTATGAGTTAATTAAGATTCCAGGAGGGAAATGTAAGACCTGTGATCGTGTGTTGCAGTTTAACAGGGCTACAACTGTTACGCCGGTTATTAATCGGTTACTATTACAAATAAAACAAGTAATCTAAACCATGGAACAAAGGAATTATTAAAACATACATTATATTGGTTTGTGGACAAAACGAGACATTTGAGAACATTATGATTTTGAGGTTTGGGAAACGCTGATATACATTTTTCAACATTTTCTGACATTTTCTGGACCAAATAATCAATAAATCAATCAATGTCAATAAATTAAGAAAATAATTGACAGGTTAATCAATTTAGAAATAATTGGAGACCGAGTGCTATGTCTTAATCCTTAATTTCCCGTCGCATTTCACCCATCTTTACTTGTGCCTTCCTAGAATCTTTAGCAAGTGTGTGTTATCGAATATGTTCACCAAATGCTGATTGATGTGCTTCTTGGTGTTTAGATAAGAAAACACAAGAAAGTGCTGTAATGAAAACTTTCAGACGTGAATTCTTCTGCTTAAAAAACACCTGGTTGTTTGATAGTTTGACAAGATTAATGTTTCTTGTCCTTGTGTGTCCCTGTCTGCCCCATCCCTGCGCTACTGCTGTATACTCACAGACGCTCCCTCAGTCAGGTCAGATGACGAACATACAAATGACGTTGCACTGTTTCAGTTCACAAACGAACAGAGGCACAAAATTAACATCAACAAAGATCGCCAAAAATTACGCACTGCAGCTTTAAACGCTGACATGTTAGATGTCAGTATGTTTGTATGTTTGTGTTTTTGAAATGGCTAATCTTAAAATAAAATTTATTCTGATACTTTGGATTGAAATTACTCAATTACTTTGGATTATGACCAGTGAAACGACAAGAAATTTAATCATCCAAGTCCTCAGAATGTAAGACACAGACAGACTCTCTCAGTCCCTCTGGACGCTTCGTGTTATTTCTGCCTCATTGCAGTTTCTGCTCGTCCGCCCGGACTCGACTCACCACCATTCAATAAAGGAGACGGGGAGAAGGAAGCCAGTCAGCAGCAACTGTAGGAACTCTTCCCTTAGCTCTTCCCAGTGCTGACGATATCTCATTTATCCCGACTGTTAATTTCTCATCTTTGAAGATTTCACAGTTTGTGTTAAAGGGATAGTTCAGGTTGTTTGAGGTGTGATTGTGTGAAGTGCAAGGAGATAACATGGCTGCCTGTGGACATGCATGGAAAAAAAACGAGCCACATATATCACAAGAATCTGTTGGATTTTTAAACTAAAAATGTGACAAAATAATTTAGATTAGATTTGCCCGCAAACGCAGAACGCGTGTTGACTCTGCTCAACTACGAGACAATATTTGGCTTTGAAATCATGATGAGTGCGTCAGACATGCCAGCTCTTGTTTGACTATCCGCACCTCTATTGTAAATTCTGTCAGCTTTCCAAATTGGCCAGCAGTCCATCTGGATGATGGATATCATTTCCAAAAGTGTCATGTTGGCATTAAAATAGCTGGTGTTTTAGAGTTACTGTCTTCAGTAAAATATATAGCAAATCTGTATTAGGAATGTGCCATTTCATTTAATGGATGCTTTTTATTTCCATAGAAGGCCTGAAACGGCCATATATACTATATATATCCTAAACCCATTTTAAGCAAACATTAAGGATGAAACGTCTAATATTGGACTCTCTACATTGACTGTAGGTCTTATACATTTGTAAAACACTGCTTTCATTTTGTTTATATTTTCTATATCTTTTTTGATTTGGTTAAAACCTTTTAAATCCTATAAAGTTAGCTTGGTTTATTCATCTAAGACTGCAAGTATTAGTATAATATGGACCAAATGCTGTCGTGTTAATTAGCCAATATAATGTTCTACAAAGTTTGAATGAAGGTTGTGACAAAAGTAATGTTTAGGGGACGTTCTGGGAACCAAATGTGCAACCAAAAGCCAAAAACTTTCCATATCAACCACAGGAGAACATAGGGAGGAACCTTCAGGGAACATTCCCACAACTTCTCAGAACGCTTTAGCTTGTTAGCTGGGATTAACCTAACTGCATGTTTTTGGACTATTGGAGAAAACCATGTGCACATGGGCAAAAGATGGAAAGGATGCGAACTCAACACAGAAAGTCCCTCAGTCAAACTGGGATTCGAACAGGTGGCCTAACTTCTGTGAGGCAACAATGTTAGCCACTGTGTGGCCCCGGGGCAAAACTTTTAAAAAGCGATTTTAATTACATTTACTCAACAAAGGCAAAGGGAAACAAGTGTGACAGTAATAAAAGAAACACAGTCCTCCAGTGAATTCAGGACAGAATGATTAACTCACACTGCCTGCATCTCTCTGAAGTAGAGATCATTTCAATTCAGACTAAACTATCTTTGTGCCTTGTGGGCCCAAAGGTGTGGTGAAGGCTGCAGATTGGTCCCACCCAATGTCTTAAACCAGGAAATAATCACCGCAAAAATAGAGGCTCAATTATAAATCCCCTGTGTTGTATATCGACGACATTTGGTCAACTGTGTTTTTCATTCTCCGGTTGCCTTTGACCTCAGCTGTTAACATCAAAAGAATTGTGAAATCCTGCCTCGTGAGAGTTGATGAAGGGCATGAGATGCTTAGCCTGAGCTTTTATGAATTTCGAAAATGTCTGCGTTGTTTTTGTAACGCTGCTCGGTCATGCGGAAGTGGTAAGTATGCATTTAGGGCTCAGTGTGTAATGAATTTGGACGGGACATCTGCACCCTTTGTTTTAGTTTGCCTCTTGATGGTCTCCTGCCTTCCCTCTGTTTTTTTTTTTGCCAGTGCGACATTTTGGACAGTGCTTAGTTTGGCAACATTGTACGCGTGCTGAGCGTGCGGTTTGGCTGGGAGCTGTGTATTACCCCAGAGATTTCAGACAATCGCGCTCAAATTCACATTATTGCACTCACAAAGCCACATCCTTAACTGAAAATGAACGTAATGATTGGTAATGAGTCCGCAGGCTATGCTTTTATTCAACTCATGTTATCTACATTGTTCACATGCTGATTTACAGACCTGAGCATGAAGAGTTGACTGCCTGTCTCGGAGTAAGAGGCAAAAACGCTGACAGAAATCCAGGAGGATCATTTAATTTTGCTCACTCAAATAAAATAGAGACCTTTGTTTCTTGCTTCAGACACGGAGCGTGACATGTAAACACAGAATCCAAATTTGCTTGTACAACCGCTGCTCCTCAAACCTGGGAATTTAAAACAATGTGAAAATACCCTAAGGTTGGGTAACCATTCCATTATGTGATTGCATTAAATTAAGAATTGCTCTATGACTAAAATGAATGCAATCTGCTCAGTTTTAATCAGAAGTGAATCTACGGAGTACACTATGTATTTATTAAGCATTCTTTCATCTCCTAAGATCTAAATTTGCAGTTGTTTTGTTGAAGTTATTCGCACACAATGCATTGACTAATGTCAGTCATGGTTCACGTTTTGCATTTACTTTTTTTGTCCAGCAAATGGCAGTATTTTGTATATGTCATTGAAAAAATTAACCTGGGAGAACTGTTGTCAATAGGTGGCGCTTCCCATGCGTGTTTATGTTGTCTTCACAAAGACACTCCAAATAACAATGTCAGTAAGGAAGATATGGAATATGGTTCACATAATAAAAGCAGATTTCTTCCTGTTTGCAAAACAGTCAATCACACCATAGTGATCTCACTGATGGAGGGCGATGTTGAATAAGCATTAAGCCACTGGCAGAGATCCTGTCGACATTGACGAGGGCACATACTGCTCAGACGAGGGCTATGGGCGGTCATCAGCTGCACAGTGTCCCAGGCTCAAAACTCTTTGTTTGTAAAAAAATATATATCTATCTATCGTACAACATCCATATAATCTATTTTCTGTCTGATTTTCTTTTTTAGGTGGTGAGTGGAGAAAAACCACAGCCCAGTGCTGGATCCCAGAGGAACTGTCAGCGTGGTAAGGACCCTTGAGACGTAGAAGGGTGCATGGAGGGTTCAAGGCCTGTGAAACCAGGGTCCTCAGCCTGCCTCTGGTTAGGGCTGGTGTCCGTGGCTGTAGCCTTCCTTTGTACTGAGGCCCGGACCACCCCGAGTCCTCTGCTAAGCCCCAGCAATGGAACTTGTCATGGTAACAACAAGTGTAATAAAGGGATCATCCTGCCCATATGGTATCCAGAGGATCCCTCCATGGGAGACAAGATCGCACGGGTCATTGTGTATTTTGTGGCCATGATCTACATGTTTCTTGGAGTGTCCATAATTGCTGACCGCTTCATGGCAGCCATTGAGGTCATCACTTCCCAAGAGAGGGAAATTGTCATCAAAAGGCCTAATGGGGAAACGACAACCACCACGATCCGGGTGTGGAACGATACGGTTTCCAACCTCACCCTCATGGCTTTAGGCTCTTCTGCCCCTGAGATAATGCTCTCTGTAATTGAGGTATGTGGACATGGATTCAAATCTGGAGAACTTGGGCCTGCCACAATTGTTGGCAGCGCAGCCTTCAACATGTTTGTCATCATTGGCCTCTGTGTGTCCGTCATCCCGCAAGGTGAAGTACGTAAGGTCAAACATCTCAGAGTGTTCTTTGTCACGGCAGGCTGGAGCATCTTTGCTTACATTTGGCTCTACATGATTCTGGCCGTGTTTTCTCCCAACGTAGTCCAGGTCTGGGAGGGTCTACTCACCCTGGCCTTCTTCCCTCTATGCGTAATCCTTGCCTGGGTGGCCGACAGACGACTGCTCTTCTATAGGTTTATGCACAAGAAGTACCGCACTGACAAACACAGGGGAGTCATCATTGAGACAGAGACCGAACGCTCCAAGGGGATTGAGATGGACGGCAAGTTGGTCAACTCTCACTTCATGGATGGAGGTGCAGCAAGCAATCTGATTGGTTTAATTGAGGGCAAAGAGGTAGATGAGTCCCGGCGCGACATGATACGCATCCTAAAAGATTTAAAGCAGAAGCACCCAGAGAAAGACTTGGATCAGCTGGTGGAGATGGCCAACTACTATGCTCTCTCACACCAGCAAAAGAGCCGGGCCTTCTACCGCATCCAAGCAACACGCATGATGACAGGTGCTGGAAACATCCTGAAGAAACATGTAGCAGAACAGGCAAAGAAGAGTGTCAGTGTGCAGGAGGTGCGCGTAGAAGAGCCAGAAGAGTATGTGTCTCGGATTGTTTTTGAGCCTGCGGTCTACCAGTGCCTCGAGAACTGCGGCGCCGTCATTCTGACCATCACCAGAAAGGGTGGTGACATCAACAAGACGATCTCTGTGGATTATAAGACAGAGGACGGGTCAGCTAACGCTGGAGCTGACTATGAGTTCACAGAGGGTACGGTTGTATTCAAACCAGGAGAAATGTTTAAAGAAATAAGCATTGGCATCATAGATGACGACATATTTGAAGAGGATGAGCACTTTTTTGTACGCCTCGGTAATTTGCAAGTGCTGGAGACAGAAGATGAGCTGCTGTCCCCCAACAGTCTCCCATACCCAAATGCCATGCTGGGCTTCCCCACCGTGGCCACCGTGACCATTCTGGATGATGATCACTCGGGCATCTTCACCTTTGAGAGCAACTTGGTGCACATCAGTGAGAGCATTGGTATTATGGAAATGAAGGTGCTAAGGACTTCTGGAGCAAGAGGAACGGTCATTGTGCCTTATCGCACCATGGAAGGACTTGCCAAAGGAGGAGGGGAAGACTTCGAGGACACCTACGGAGAGCTCGAGTTCAAGAATGATGAGACGTGGTAAGACAGCAGTTCTTTTTTTCTAATGGTGGTGGGACAGTTGCTTTTTTCGTTAATGTGTTGTTTGTGATTTATTGGCCATTTTCTAATTTTTAATCACCCATGGACCCTGAAATGAATTGAAGTGTCATAAATAAGCTTCTTTCTTTCTGTGCTTGTTTGCCACCTCATTGATTTGTGTGTTTCAATTTAGAATTGCAGTTTGATGATGGTAAACCTGTCATAAAACAAATGATTGCTGGCTTCAAAGCTGTTCGGCAGGCTGCCACATCCCTTTGAGCTTTGGATTTTGATACAAACATGTTGCCTTGTTTACCTCTTTATATCAATTAATTTAGAGCTCACTTTGGTAACCTGTCTGTGTGCTGCTTGCACTCGATACTTTTTGAATTTTTAATGCGTTTTTCTTTACATGGTTGGCTTTATACCCTTTCATCTCCATCTCCCTGTTTACCTGTCAAGAGATTTCGCTCTCATCAGAGTGCTTCGGTAGTGATCCTGTGTGTGTTGCATGCAACAGGGATTCAGCTTTGGGATTTGTCACAGCTTCTTGGAAACAGGAAGCCCTCAAGTAACCTCCCCTTGTTTCTGTAATCCCTGCTGCTTTTGTTTTGTTGAACTTTGGATTTTTGGTCTTTTTGTGTTTGATGTCTGCCTAAGATGAAACAAGGCAGCAGTTTAATACAATCTGCAGCCTCACTATTAGTCGTCAGCTAATCTTACACAATGGACCTTTAAAATACACCATTGTTGTAATCTTTGCAAAGTGAGGGATGGTCCAAACGGAATGAAGTAAGGACACTATGCTGTGTAAAGAAGATATATCCTGATGTCAAGTAGCGGAGAAGAGTCCATCTCAGCAATTATTATGCCGATCACCTCTCCCCAATCTTTTACTATTTCCCGACCATTCTGCATACTTATTCCTTTGTTTTTTGAAATAATAGTTTAATTTTGCATCATGAATATGTTTTTATTGTAAACAATTTGTCGTTCCATATCAAAAAACTTTTATTTTGAAATGATGTAAAATAGCAAATATTAATGAATTTGTCTCTTTCTCCAAGAATTGTGGCCCCCTACTGAACAAACTAGACATTTAGTGGCCTCCAGGTCATTTGAGCCTGAGACCCCTGGTCTACACACACACACACGCTGAAGTGACCATTTAAAAAAAAACACAAACAAAACAAAGTGTACAGTGCAGCTCTGTAATCTTCACAAATGTAGGAATCGGATCGGAACTCGTTATTGGCAGATACTCGACAGTAAAAAACCTGATCAGGACAGGACTCAAGTTTGGACAAGGTGGATATTAAAGGAGCTCAGCCTAAAACTTCCGCTACTGAGGTTTCTAACTCCGGATAACCTTGGCGATCGCTCTTTTTCTGCCTTTGACCCGAATGTCCACGCTGTTCGTTGAGTTGCAATATATTGAATTTATTGCTGTGCGTTTTCCATACATAAGGAAATTCCATCAAACAATCCAAAACAGTTTCATGAGGAGCGCCTCCGCGCCACAGCGGTCGAAAACCGCTTGCCCTTCCGGGTCAAAAACCTGACAAGGACAGTGATAATGCCACCTATATATACACCTGAGCTCCCCATCTGAGAGCACAGCGACCCCACGCACACATCGAGTGAATTACACCAAACCTCATAACACAATCAAACACATTCGGCTCCTATAGTGGACATTGATTATAATATAATAAATAATGCCGCACCACAAAAACACACCCTTTACAACTGAGTGGGCATATTCTGGCAGTGTTGCAATAACAGCGACGTTGTATAATGCAGTACAATAAGCATCAGGGCCGTGTGTTGTATTATATGCACTACAGCCCTTTGTCACATGTCTTTAAGGCAGTGCTTGTGGAGCCTGGCATGAGCACAGAGCTACGTCTCTGGAGAAACGTTGATTTGTTTATTTCACAGCGTGTACCCGCCCGCATCTTACACGTCAGTTTTTCAGATGCTGAATCAAATTGACATGACTCCATGACGCCTTCCCCAACAATCAGTAGCCCTCTAAGCATGCTTTGGCTGACTGGCAGGGTCTGAGCTCCAGGGTGTGGGTTCCTGAGGGCTGGAGCAGCCCAGGAGACTGGCAGCAGGGGGAAAGAGTGTCAGGGTGATCAGCGTGCTCCTGGGGCTCGCTGAGCTCTCGGCGTTTCATTTGATTTATGCGAGAGACGCTTTTCGGGGGTCGGGCCTGAAGGCTGCCAGCGGAAGAGAAGGGTGTGTGTGATGTTGGGAATGACTGTTATTATAAGATTGCTGTGATGTTGCAGGCATTGTGAGCAAATACACGCCAATCGATCAGTTCATTGTGTTGATACTTGGTGCTCGCAAGAGTGTGAGGACACAACTTGACGCGCTGGGAATTGATAAATACGAGTTGACGATATGTTGTAGAGCTGCAACAATATACCATAATAACAATCGATTGCGCAAATCATTTTGATAATAGATTATCGGTTTGAGACTTTCTCAATTTCGTTCCCTCTATTTTTCAAATAATAATGACATATTTGGTTTGTGGGACACACAAAGAAACGATTTACATTTTTTTTTGGATCACTTTCTGACATTTTGAACGATTTTATATAAATAGATCATTGCGATTATGACTGAAATTGCTTTATGATTCACAATATGAGAGGAAATGATGATTTTTACGTACTTATTCTCATTTTCATTTGAACAAATGAGTATTGTGTGATATTTGTGCAGATCTGTGAGAAACCTGTTTGAAAACTACGATTTTGGATTTTAAGATTTGATTCTCGATTGTTTTCAGACTAGTTTTGGATCACTGTGTCGTGACGTCACGCCTGGGGGCGTGGTTAAATCCTTGATTGCACCTTTGCTTTTGACGGTCGAGATCGTGGCATTGTTTCGATCGATATTCCAGTCGAGATTTATAACTCGTGCTTTTTCATCTTTCTTTAGCCTAAAGATATTCAGATGCGGTCCTGTAAAGTCCCGCAGGAAACATTTCATAGAAGCGATAAAATAATCCAAAACCAGTCTCTCATCTCTAAAACTCAGCTCATGTCTCATCTGTTTAATTTATATAGAAATATGGCAATTTCTCGCCAGGCAACACGAGGGAATTAAAGTAAAAAAAAAAAGTTACTGGTACTGGACCAAGAAATTGTCTGGAACGTAACCTGTGAAATATTGAATTGAAGATAATGTGCTTTCATTAGGAGAATGCGTCTGTACTGTGTATTTGAACAAACATTGCTCTGTGTTTGTCGAGATTTATGATTTAATCAAAACGCTGCATATCGATGAATTGTCAGGCTGGGAGGCAGGGGTTAAGGGCGGGGCCAAAGGTCGCGATGACCTGACCGTGGATCCTTTTTAGCAAAAACGGGAGCAATAGCGTTGACTTTGAATATGTTACAAATGCAAATTCTGACATTTTCAGTGACACCAGTGACAAGTGGCTGCGCACCATACAAATGAAAAATGATAGGATCAAGAAATAATGGGAATGGAATTCACCGTCTGTTGAATAAATGTCAAAGAAATAGGCTTGTTGTTGTTGTACGTGCCACTGTGTTGTCACTATACAGTTTTATTCTCCTCACTGACAAACAAACAGGACACCACAAGATGTATCGTCGGTATTAATCTAACTTTAAACAGCCGGCGTTGATTAATGTACTAACTCCAGAGTAATGATGAGTGTTGTGTTATTACTCCAAACACCACAGTTTTCCCACTGAAGCAGTTGAAACAATTAGATTTGTTCAAATGCATGAAGATGCTTATACATATTATTATGAAACTCTTTCCCTCAACCTTTAGAGGCTTTGGAGGAGCGTTTGTAGAAACGGCAGACGGCGGTTACAGAAGTCATAGCGAATTTCCATAATTACACTCGGATCGTGATGAATACGATTCCGTGCGCATCCATAAAAAAAGACAAAGAGGAGCCGCGGAAGTGACAGCTTCATCCAGGAGCACAGTGGAAGATTCATGAGGACATTTCCATACACAAAACAACGGGGATGAATGTGTAGAATAGTCGCTGAAGGCGTAATTATGATGGTGTTTCTTCTCCTGCCTTGAGAACTCTCATTAGGGTCATTTTCGCACTCGTGACATCAAAGTATACAGAATATTCTTCCCTGTCTCCAAGTCACACATTTATTTCCATTTTTACAGTAAAATGGCAGGATTCGCCCTTAGTGTTAACTCAGTGTTAATTGTGACAAATGAATGAGGGTAGTGTGTGCTCCCTGGCTAAAGGGTAAAGTTTTTTGTTTTTTTTAAATGTCCTTTAGGGCAATTAGAACAAATAATGCTCCAACGATTCCTTTTTTTCTCCCGCTGTTTTACGAGGCATTGACTCTCACTCTCTTTTGACACAGTTTGGGCCCATTGTTATCAACCAGAGTGGAAATGTATTACAGTCCTAATCTGCCGCTCTGGAATACATCCCTTCAATTCTTAGCCACACAACAGCTCTCAGCATGAAGTGCAAAGTAGATTTTTTTTTTTTTTTTTTTGGGTAAGCACAGAAATGAACTTGAATCTTGGCGTCTTTATATTCTTTTATATTATCCTGCTATTGACACACAACTAAAAATGTTCCTCCTCACGGGTGCTTGTGAGTTCCACGAGTGTTTCCTCACTTCCTTTCCACACTTCTTCACTTCCATATATCCAGAGATATCTAATGAACTATTCATTTACTTACTTTTCATATTCTTTAATGTTATAAAAATCACAAGTGCTGCAATGTCGTCTTTTTTTCCCCCCGGATAAATGAACTATTTTAGTTTTTTGGTGCTTTGGTTTGACTTGTCCATTAATCTGTGTATTGATGTGCCTTTGGGCAAAACACAGAGGTGATGAATGTGCCTTGAAGTATACGGAGTATGTTAGAAATACACTGCATATGTAAGGACATTTGAGGAAGAGACCTTAGACTGTGAGGTTTGATGTAGTAGTGAAAATAATCTTAACACGAGCATACAGTATTTAAAAAACAAACAAAAAAAAAAACATTTTAAACCTTTTCATGACCACTTTTGTTTTTCCCTGAGGGGAGGGGCCTCAGGAACCACTGGTGTATCCTCACATGGCGGCTGAATGGAGGTCACATGCTCGTGTTTCCTTTGACCCAGTGGAGATACCACAGCTGTGAGGTGCAGGAGCTCCGTCCCTGGAGAGCTGGATGTTTAACTAGGCACTGATGGATTCAAAAACAAACAAATGGTGTGCAGCAGACAGACCAGAAGCAGCTAAAGTAATTGCCACTGTGGTCACGCTGTATGAGCATGACTCTCATGCTTGTAAACCTGCCTCGTATTTTTATATAAATAACATCATGCAGGGGTTTCGCTCGTGATTAAATGCACAGCTTTGCCTTTTGCCATGTGATCCGCTCCTCCTCCTTCCCTTGATATACCAGGAATGTGTAGCCGTCACCTCTGTGGGTGTCATGACTGACAGAACACATGTCCATGCTCGTCCTCGTCCTGCTGACCGCTCCGCTCAGCTTTTCACTCCGCCAGCACTTTCCCTGACACCCTGGAATAGACCCCTGAGGTTTACCTTACCATACAGCCGAGCCCCTTCACACAACCATCACCCCCTCCAGCTCGGTTAACACACTGTGGGGTTTTATTCATAGTTCTCATAGTTTCTCTTCTCACAACAATTGACTTTATGCTACAAATGGAAATGGACCATATTGACGAGCAAATCGTACCTTTTTGGATGGCGGCGGTGAAGTTAGTTTGTCTGCAGTATTTTTGTGTTCCCGCTTCATTCGGTGGTGCATATCGACACAGCACTTTTCTTGTCTTGAAAACCACTCAAAACACTTCACGCCACAGTTTTGCCATTCACACATTCACACCCATTCACTCACACGTTCGTTCTTCTACATTCACACACTGCCAGCACAGCCTGCCACAGCAACTTGGGGGGTGACGCGTCATCATCAAGTGTCCCATCGACGTGTAGACTAGCGGAGCCGGGGATCAAACCCCCCGACCTTTCAGTTTGAAAGACAACCTGCCGCACCACTGAGCCACAGCTTCCATTATAGCTCACGTCCAGTGAAAAGTGAAGCAGGTCTTTGTAAACAAAAGCCACACTGACTCACATGTGGCTCATTTTGTGGTTGGATCTGGTCTGTGAGTTTTTGGCAGATAAGGGATCAGAATAAATTGTATTTCAGCTGCTGGAACGAAAGCCGAGCACAAGGGACTTGTTCCAGAAAGCAGGGAAAACAAGAAAATATCAAGATGTGCTACTGGTTATCATGCTGGAGGCGTAGTGGTGGATAACTATAAATCATAGTGAAGCAGCTATTTAAATGCTGCTAAAAGCAACAGCAACATGCTAATTTGTTCACGTAAACATTTGAATTTTTAACCGCTTAATCCAGTTTTGCAACATTATGATTTGTCATGATCTGATCAGTAACAACTGAGCTTCAATAAAGTATAGAATTTATCAGGGGAACTGGAGAGAATTTGTTGCATTGGATTTTGTGTCTGAGCCAAAATGGTGTGTGTGTGTATATAGCTGTACTGCTAGCATTGTGTGATGGAGTACCTTCCACACACAGTTTTAAATATTTAATCTTTCAAGAATAAAGTCGTAGTATTAGAATAAAATAGTCATAAGAAAAAAGTCATAATATTAATCATAAAAAAAGTCGCATAAGATAAAAGTCATAATATTATGAGAATAAAGTAGGTGAAGTACAGTACATCCAAGAAAAACCTAAAGTATGAGTTAAATGACACATTTTAAAAATGACATTCACAATTACAAGTACACAAAAAACCTACTCAATTACAGTAACACGACTAAATGTAATTCAATGCTTTCCACCTCTGCGTATATAGAATGAAATGTTGAATGTAATACGTTTAATAGTAAAAATAAAGGCAAATAGTATTTCATTTTGTCATGTTGCTGGCAGCTATGCCTCCACCACACATGCTGTGTTTGGAGGTTGTGATCCATGGTTTCATATAACATGATATTAATAGTTGGGCCGTATGTAATCAATTGGGGGGCCCGTGGAACACAAGTTTGACAGCTTTGGTCTATACACAGCCTTATTCCACACCTTAACTCAGCCACAATTCAAATCTTTGCCATAAACCAAATCACCAGCTCCTCAGAAATTAGCTTCTGCCTCATTAGGACCAGGTTTAGGTCTCCATACTGGTCCTCACAAGGTCAGTGTTTATGCTAGAGAAGGTCCTAAAGATGTGACAAATACAAGAACACACACGCACACACGCACACAGTGGTGGAAGATTCATGACGTTACCTATCTTTGCAAACTTATTGTAGCTTTTGCACTTTGGCTTCTGCTTACAAATGGTGTATAGAATCACACACACACACACACACACACACACACAGATTGAGTGGCAGTAAATATGCTGGCCCTGTGTTTGTTCCTCCCAGTTGGGGGAATGCAATTAAGTTAAAGCTTATTTATAACACAATTCAGTGAAGGGCGTGTCGCCAGCTCCGAGCCGCCCCCTGAGTGTTTGCGTGTAAATCTGACTGAGGGTCATATATTCAGCCTCCACAAACTTCTGACAGTCTCTCAGACCTAATAGAGTTAGGATGGAGATAAGTGCATCAGTTTTAGCCGTTTGACTGTTAGTGCATTCAGCTACAATGTTCCAACAAATAAACAATGCAGTGTTTTTATTTATTTATTTCATTTTAAAAAGAAAAAAATGTGTCATCTTTTTGTATTGTGATTTATAGTGCAACCTCTCCTGCCCAGTACCTGTAACGGCTCTACTCGCCTCGGCACAGCACAGCATGGTTAAGTTGTGTTTCCACTAGCATAGTACCTGGTACTTTCAAAAAATTTATTTTATTGTTGTCTCACTTGGTTTACACACTGATAAAAAAATACACTGAAAAAAAGAAAACGCTTGACAAAATTACTTCATTTGGATATGCCTTAATGAATCTATCTATCTTATTCTAATCTGATTTTCAACCATTTAGTTTTTTCAGTGTATATTCTCTCCCTCAGCTTTAATGTCTGATGTAAATGACTTCATTAAGCTCTAATCTGTGTGTAATGGTATTTGAATGACGACATTTAGAATGTGCCAGACTATGAAATGCAGTTATATGTAAGTCATGTAAATTATGTCACTGAAAAACATTCGTTTTCTCACCCACAACTCGCCAAATCTCACATTTATACAGAATATTGGACTCTGTTTTCCTCACGTTTCCGTCCTGCTAATGAGTTTGATCCCGATCTTGTTGACTCTCTGCATGTCTCACTTTCACAGCCGCCAAATCCAAAGCGTTTCTGACACAAACAAAATCCAGATCC
Organism: Solea senegalensis; assembly: GCF_019176455.1. Classification (NCBI taxonomy): domain Eukaryota; kingdom Metazoa; phylum Chordata; class Actinopteri; order Pleuronectiformes; family Soleidae; genus Solea; species Solea senegalensis. The sequence continues at coordinate 6,105,415 of NC_058036.1, forward strand.
TCCCAAAACACGTTTTTTTTTTTAAAACTGTAACATCCACCGCAGCGCAGAGAGCTTGTTGTTGTTGTTGTTGTTGTTGTTGTGTATCATCTGCAGCCTGAGACCTGACTTTACTGTGGTGTTAGCCGTGTTTCTTTCTCGGCTCGTTTGTGCGGAGACTGCTCAAGTCTCTGATTCTGCCTTCAGTCGACTCTGATGAGCTGTAAATAGGAACTGCCTGCTGGGAAAGAACTTTTCATGTTGGCCTCCTACAGTGACGACTGGGATATGTGAACATTTTTCCTCGCTGTGATATCTATAGCTTGACACCAAAAACTGTGCAAGTGTGTCACCGGGAATCATAAACCAAGGAAATGTTTTTTGTTTTGTTGTTGTCTTTTATTTAAAAAGAAATTCCACTGATTTTACTTGATTCAGCCTGTCATGCCAACAGGTTTGCAGATATTTAACAGAAAGTTTACGTCACCCAGCAACAGATGCGAGTCTAAGGAGAGTTTGCTTTTCCCGTTGCATTATGGGAGATGTAAGCCACTCTCGACTGAATAAAAACAAACAAAATCCCTCAATTTTATGGATATAGAGGAACAAATCTAGTCTGACAAAACAAGTCTGATATTAGTCACACTCATAACACTAATCACCAAAAATGTGCTTTTTAAAAGCAAGCTATACATTTTTTGTACATTATTTTAGCATTATTTTTTATGTAGTGTTAACTCCTCACACTCATAACGCTAAGCACCAAGAATGTGCTTATTAAAGAAAATATATATTGTACCAAATATATTATTGTATTCTACTTTCATTGAGCTATTTTTTTCACCCACATCTGAGCTAATTATTGATATCAAACACTGATTCGTTTTGAAAGATTCTAACCCTTCAACTGTCATGTTTTTATCGTGATGCCACCATGTTTTTAGATTTTCAATACACTACATGCTAAGTAAAAATGTTTCTGTTGAACTATTACAGCCTGGGCTGTAATAGAACACTGCATTATTTTTTGTGCAGTGTTCAGTGTCAACTACTCACACTCATAACGCTAAGCACCAAAAATGTGCTTTTTAAAAAAAATAAATAAATAAAAAATACATATATATGTATTGTACATTATTGTATTCTACTTTCATTAAGCCATTTTTTTCATCCCATCTAAATATTGATATCAAATACTAATTAATGTTAAAAGATGTTGACCCTTTGAAAGCTAGGTTTTTGTCATGATGCCACCATGTTTTTAGATGCACAGAAACAGAAACACAGAAAATATGAATTGTTTTCAATATACTACAGTCTTTCGAGTCCTGCCTTTTGCCCTATGTCGGCTGAGATTAGCGCAAGTGACCCTCATCTGGAGGATAAAGTGGTAGAAGATGGATGGATGAATACCTAAAAAAAACCAGAGAAATATACCTTTTTGCATCCATATACTTGTCATTATGGTAGCAATAATTGAACATTTTTTGACAATTCTACAGCCATAAAATCAAACTACATAGGTACAGAGGTTCTGCCCCTGCGACTGGTAATCGATACAGCTCATGTCAAGAGCAGCTAAGGTTGCACTGGTCCTGCACCACCAGCAGCAGAGAAGAGAAGCTGTTTATATGAAATAATGGAAAAGATTTGAAAGTGTGAATTCAGCTCAGGTCACTTGACGTCTGACCGATATGCAAAATACTCTGAAGGGAGTCGGGCATTGGTAAAACCTAATGAATGAATAAGTGGAAGAAACTTTATCTTAAAAGAAACACAGAAAGTGACTCCGTAAGAGCTTTTCCATAATCTTAATTTTGACGTGGCAGTGGCAGCTCACATTTGAATCAGTGGACTGTAAGATTGTTGTGCTGTGATGATCTCAGATACTGTCGAGTCTTTTGTCTCCTCATTGGACAAAGCAGCAATTTAATGTAGCACTAAAACAAGTCAGTTAATCAATAATAATGATAATTGATTTTTCTAAATGATGATTGTTTTCCTGACCGTTTAAGGACAAACGGTTCTTGTATTGATTGACGACATATAACATTCATTGAGGGCTGCAAGTATTGATTATTATTGATTAATCAAAAAAAAAACAAACATTTAAAACATGTTTTGTTGTTTCAGTGATAGGTTGATTAGTTATTAAATGAATAAATAGCTGCAGACACGTGTGACCTCCTGTTTCGCTTTGAGATAACTCACTTCGTATGTTGTAATTGTTATTTAATTTATTTTTTGTCCTTAATCCTGATTAATCCTGGGCTTTATTCTTCAATTGTTATCTGCGCTTGGTCATTTTTTTCTGGACTGAATGTGTTTTCACCCATTAATGCCTCACCTCCTCAGAGGGATTAAAAAAATGCACCCTTTTATGTAGCCCCCTTTAATGCGTAGCTATTCTCATCTGGTTCAATCGGTCAGTCGCTCAGCTGTGACATGCACAACCCTGGGATGAGTCTCAGCTGAAACTCTGGGCTGTCCACTCTCTCTGTCTTGTCGTGAATTGGTGAATCCCTGCAGCATTTTACGATGCCCTATGTTATGTACTTTTTGGAAGATTATGCCAGAATATGAGATACACAAATGTGTATCTCACTTTGTTCAGCTGTATACCACAACCAAAAAAAACTGAAATGCATGTAAGAAGTCCGATTTTAGTTGGACTAAGACAATATTTCTTAATGTCATGCAAACACATTAGTCCAACTAAAATCGAGCTAGTCTGAGTCGGACTAACATACCTGGATAGTCCTATTACTGCATGTGTATGCTTAGTCAGACTGGAGTTGGACTTTCCCTCCTGGTCTTTGACCTGCAAGTAGAAGGAGACGACTTATAAACTGCAGTAATGTTGCTCAAATCATATGTATTTTTTAACATGTACAGCAGGTACGAAACATATATATCTTGTCATCATCCATCTCACTGTTGCTGTTTGTTTTTCTGTGACATATAGCTCAACAGGAAACTGATTTTATATGCACTAGTTATAGAGAGATACAAGAGTCAGACATACCAATAAATCGATTTTCTCCGCTGCGTGTATACTCATACTCGGCAATTTGTTTGATTGTCTTAGTCGCACTATGGCCTTAGCTCAGTTAAACTGTGCATGTACAACCCTCCGTTTTTCAGTGTAGCGACGTTTCAATCTGGTGTCGCCCGGTGACATTGCACAGGGGAAGTAACAGACTGAGCTCGTAAACATCTACACACAGGTTTGAGTGTGATTGGAAACACAAAAAACCTCGGCGATGGGCAGTTAAATGGATAAATGCATCTTGTCCCCTCCCGCCCCTGCACTGCCACTAAATACACACAAAGTACTCCCTCAGTCAGGTCTGATAGTTTTGCTTGACAGAGCCTGTTTTTAGATGAAGGACACAGCAGACGAATTATGTTACTTTGTTCACAAGCAGTCAGATTTTTGTTTGCGATTATTAGACTCTTCTTTCTCCATCCCTGCGGTGGGTTTGCTCATTTTCTTGAAACAGATTGAAACTGTGCTTGTTGTGATCTGATTCTAGTTGTTACTCTCCAAACTCTCCACAGTCCCAGGACTCCACTCCTCTCCTCTCCTCTCCTCTCCTCTCCTCTCTCCTCTCCTCTCCTCTCCTCTCCTCTCCATGTCAGGCTGGGCCAGCATGCTCTGCAGTCAGCTTGGGGGACCTCCTTTAGGGGGAACTCGCTCCTCCATATTATTCCCACGGTGCTGCAGCAGAAAATGCGCCAGAATGCATCAGTAGTTCCTCGCTACCTTTTTCTGTCCATTTCCTGCTGCATGTCAGCCACACACACACACACACACACTCCCTTTTTTCCCTTCCTCATCATTTTCCTGTTTTGGGAAACTGCTTTTTTGTGCAGTGATTCATGTTTCGGGTGTTTTAAACAATCACAGCTTTAGTGTTTCATCGCTAAATGGAATCTCATACTTCCTTTAATTGAACATTTAAAAATATGTTCCAACTCTGAATGGTGAGAAATGACTGTGTTCATGTCGTGTCAGATGGAGGAGGAAGATTTGTAACATGGAACCTTTGTGTGGCAGCAGCTTTGCATATATTAGAGGCAAAAAAAACAGCATAATAACAATGTCAATAACAAATTGGTTTAATTATATAGAACGTGGCACTTTGGATAATGTGGGACATCCATTTAGAGGCTTTCGAAAAAAAAATCCAATTTTCCCAGTTGTAATTATGGCTTGGATGTTGAAGTGAACGCCATATGAAGGTCTAATAAACTGGTAAAGTGCTGCAGTGTGATATGAACACGGCATCTGGCTAAATAAAAGCTTGGAAAAAAATCCATCTCCCACTAGGTTTTATCTCTTTGATTTTTCAGAACACATTTGTGAATCACAGAGAACTTGTTTTTGTTCAGTTTTAGGTAAACATCTGACTTCTTTATCTTGATAAACCTGCATTTACATTTTCTGTTTTTTTCGGGAGTTGCTTTAGAAAAAGGCTGCCCTCGAGGCAGAAAGGAAGAACTCCAGATGGTAGAAATACTGCTCAGTCATTGTTCATGGTGTCTGATGTTTAGCATTCAGCTCATAGTTGACTTGTTAAGTTTCCTCCACATCATTTTCTCACTGTTTCTCTATCATTCGAAGAGCTGTAGAGAAGTAGAGAAGATTCAGGAGACGATGTCAAACCGTCTATAAGTTGCATTACTGTATTGTATATTCACTTATCATACTTTCTTTTAGTTGCTGTATTTGAATATGAAACCCATTTTATATCGAGTTAGGATATATTGAAAATAGGTGGGTCAAAATATCAATTTGTCGATATGTCCTCAACCCTGCACTTTTATCTTTTAGCCATACGATTGTCTTGTAATATACAGTATTCATTATCACAGAATCGTTGTATTGGGGGTTATTGGTATTGGGGACCATGTATCGCGTCTCGTAAAGTACCCTGTGATTCTCGACCCTTATATTGAACGTATATTCTGGGGCTGCACACATCTGTAACGGTTGTAATTGCAGAATGAACCTTGAAGACTGTGATCGCCTTGATTCTGCAGTAGAAATGTCGTTCAACAGTCTTGTGTTTAGACTAACTTCCTGTCTGTTGCTCTCTCATGCTTCCAGACGCAGATGGAAAGACGTAGTGCAGTGGCTTATATCACTCCCTCGTATGTCATCATCATTATCAGAGCTGTCAGACTGAGAGAACCATGTCACTGACCAAATTTAACACAGAATTTAACTTAAAGTACCACTGTGTATCTTTTATTGGGGTTTATTGGTCTAAATTGAAAGAAAAAAAAGAAAGAATGTTTGTATGTGTGTATAATTTCATTAGAGGCCTTATACACAGTATGTCCTTTAGGCAAGGGTCTCGCTTTACAGCGGCGGCCATCTTGCACTGCCATGTTTCTACGGCAGCCGGAATGGACAAACCAGCCAGAGTTTAGTTTACGACGCAAAAATAAATAAATAAATATCTATATAACTCCATTTCTTACTAAATACTACATTCTTACATACTACAGCTTTTCCTTTTTGCTCAATTCCTGCCGTATATTTCGAACATTCTAACTGGAAACTCCGATTTCATAGTTGGAATCATTGTACTCTCTGATCTTGAGAGCCGGCTGCTGATTGGAGACTCGTGTGATGGCTTGTCTTTAAAAGAGCGATGACACCACTGAGGCAGTCAAACCTCGGTGCAGAAACCCATGTAATCAGCGGAGAGAAATCTTTACTTTACATCCCCTCCTCTATCATCGCTTTCCTCCGCGTCTGCCTCGTCTATGTCTCCCAGAGGAAAGTAGCCTCGGAGGCAGACGCCTGTCTCTGCTTGATGCCTCGAGGACAGAGTTGAAGACAAGGCTTGTGTGTTTTCTCCATGATTCCTCTGTGCCAGTGAGGGGATTGTGAAAGATGTTGACTCAGGAGAGGAGTTTGCGCCAGGCGGCTTATCGTAGCAGTAAAGGGTTAGAGCCTCGTCACACTTCACATGTCCATATGTCTGCAGACGTCATCTGTGGTGTGCGTGATGTACATTTCTGCATTCGCCAATTTCTGCTGTGTCACACTGACCGGAACTAAATGTCAAATCGTATCCCACTGCTGGATAAACAGGACATTCCTCTTTGTATTTGAGTAATATTCAAGTTATACCTATTTTTATAGCTTTCATCTCAAATGAAAGCTATAAACACACATTTGCAGTTTCTTTATTTATTTTCCCCAGTCTCCCTTTGGTGCTAAATTCAAATGTGTCAGATCCACAAATACATTTGGGTTTGCCAGCACATGTGACACAAAGGGTTGTAATATACATTATATGTGTATATATACTTTTATATATATGTATATATGTATATATATGTGTATATGTATATATGTGTATATATATATGTGTGTATATATATATACATATATAGGTATATGTACTGTATATATGTATATATATATAGATATATGTGGGTGTGTATATAATATATACACATATATGTGTATATGTATATATATACACATATATAGGTATATGTACTGTATATATGTGTATACACATATATATATGTACTGTATATATATACACATATATGTGTGTATGTATATATATATGTGTGTATATATATACACATATATGTGTGTACACAGCCTTCTTAAGCCCACGTATGAATGAAGTAATGAATGGGTAGTGGAGTAATTTTTTGGGTATCTTATCGGTATCTCCCTACTGGTCAAAATCACTGGATTGGATATCGGACAGATAAATATGTAAAATCCAATCCAATCCAAAAATCCTATGTATCTCATGCTTCACTGTGCGCTTATTTCTTCTTTTTGGACAGAACGATATTTGTTTTTTCAGTTGGACAATTGTGTTTTTGAAATGACTCGGCACAAATGTGTTGTTAACAGCTTCAATGGTCAGATATCGGACTAAAATCTGTATCGGGAGATACTCAAGTTTGTGATATCGGTGTGGGACACACAGACGTGGTATCCCTACATGTCCATGTTGTGCTTCTAGGGTCCAGAGATGGGTAGTTCTGTCATGTTTAAGGACGCAGGAAAAAGATGTAAATGCACTGTTGGGATCAGAGCTCCACTAAGGCCTGCAGGACCACTTTCCTCTTTACAACACTCAACCTAATCCCCTCCAGTATCTCCTTTCTCTCATTTTACTCCCCTTTTTCTTCTTTCATGTTCCTTTGTCTCTTATCGTGTTGCCACTCTTGTTCCTAGCTCCCCTCACACTTTCCCTCCCTCCTCACGTTTTTCTCTCGGCTGTATCGCTCCCTGCCCATTTTCGAGCAATCGTTCTTGGATTTTATCTTTTTTTTTTATCCGCACACACTCCCCTTCATCTCAGTGTTAATTTCTTTTCATTTTAATTATTCTGATTCCATTTCATTTCTTCTCACCCCCACCTTTGTTCATATTTATTATTTATGCCCGCAGCGGTGCCTTCCCCTCTTTATAGATGTTGGCCTACTTCTGTCTCAACCTGTAATTGTGCCTTGGATTGAGGGCTGTTCTGAAGTTTGCACCCACATCCATTAGTGTCACAGCACAGCAGCGGAGGTGTCAAACTTGTGGATTCAAAGTGGTTATGCACCCATTTCACAAAGGAAACCTTTCACGATAATAGCAGCGCATTCTGCTGCATATTGTACTAATTATCTTGACGAGGCCATGGTGTATTTTTGCTGTGACAGTTTTAGAAAAGAAAGTAAAGTACTGTGAAGAATGTTATTTGTCTTTAAAATGACAGGAAAGCTTCAAATATCACCAACACAAGTTACTTCAGGCTTAGTTTTTACAATCGAGAAAATTTTCATTTTAACAAAAAAAAAGTCGGTTTCCCCATGAATGAATGAAATCAACCAAACAGTTTGATGAAAATACAACTGTATTCTGGAGAAACATTCACAGTTTAGTGTGTTTAAGCTCTTTTTGTAATCTTCTTCCTTTCCTTTGCCTATCATATCTTTTTTCCAAAACATTTAAATATAAATAAAGGTGTCAGTGTAACAGTTGGCCTTTTGCAGCCTATTGCAGATTATTTCTGAACAGTAATAGAGGATAAAAAGTCTTTAACCCAACATAAGGGGAAATGAGATGGTGTCATTTTTGGATGTAAACTCCAAAAACTACATTTGCCTCCCTGCCACAGCCGTGGCACCTGTCATGTTAGATTTCATCCAACTCGGGTGTCGCATGCCGCGCTCCTCAACGCGCCCCCCCTACTGAGGCAGCGACAGGACAGCGGCGAGGACGAGGCGGTGCTGGTGGAAATAAACATGCAGCGAGCGAGAGGAGATGGAGGCGGATAAAGGGAGAGGGAGAGGCAAGCCAGTGTGTGTGAGGCAGCGATGGCGTCAGCGGGAACAAGGTGCAGAAAGATAATGATGGAGACAAAATGAGAAGCCGAGGAGAAACAGAGGAAACTGCGGAGTTTGTTTGAGAAAGAGAGAGAAAACAGAATCTGAGGGAGACGAGGGGAATTGGAAAATGTGAGGGCGGGAAATGGGAAACAAATAAAGAGAGAGGAAATGAGTGAAAATGGGAATGGATGAATTAGGAATGAGAGCAAATATAAAAGCCCTGAGCTCCCCCAGATTCATGTGCAGTACATTGGTAGATTGATGAGGTTTGACCAGGTGCAGGGATGAAGGAGGAGGAGGAGGAGGAGGAGAAAGCTGAGGTCTGGTGACTGTAGATGGGAGTGAATTCCCTCATGACAAGCACTGATTGTAGCTGCTCAAGTGTTAAGAGATTAAGAGTGAGTGCAGATTTGCAAAATCAGCAAAATAGTCAGTGTCACATTGTTTGGAAAAATAGACACAAAATGATAACATGCACACATTTATTGAGTCAGTGTGTTCTTCTCATATTTTTTATAATAAATATTCATTAAATAATAACTCAAATTAATTAAATAATACATATTAATAATTACTATAATGTGTTTTCTCTGGGACGACGGACGGAAATTAGCATTGTGCTAAATCTGGCACATTCGCTGCAATTGATTGAATGTTCGTTAATGTGCACGGTCCCATCCAAAAAAAAAACCCGACACAATGTAGCACATAAAAAAAAAAACACATGAAATTAAAAAATATTTTAAAAAAAAATCTGCTTCTATTACAAGTCAAATTACATATACATATACATATGCAATTTGAAATTTCGGTCAAATTAGATTTGCTTCTATTGAATTTAGACTGTGATGTTTTTGGTGCACACAAATGTGCACATTATCTGAGTGTGAAAGTGAAGGAAAGTCTTTGGGGTCAGTGAAGCAGTTTCCGCTACACTGAAATACAAAGAGAAGCAAATACTGTGACCACGTCGCTCCCATTCTGGCCTCTCTCCACTGGCTTCCTGTCAATTTTAGGATTCATTTGAAAATGCGCCTCTTTGTTTTTAAGTCCTTGAATTGGCACCTGAGTACACATCAGACCTCTTAGAGTTGTTTATTCCCTCTCGGGCACTGAGGTCTCCAGATCAGCTTCTCCTTGTCATTCCTAAAACAAGGCAAAAAAACCCAGAGGTGACCGAGCCTTCTAAAAAACGAATGAATGAGCTAATGAAAGCTAATGAATGAGCATGTCAAACTGGCCCCCACCCTGGAAACTTTTAAAACTCACCTTTACTCTTTGGCTTTTAACCCAGTATGTGTATGTATTTGTCTATATCTATTTCTATGTGCAGCACTTTGGCAACCATGTGTTTTTTAAATGTGCTATTTAAATGAATAATCAGGAATAGGCACATGGACTGTATTCCAAAGTGAATGTACTGTAGGTCATGTTCTAAAGAGTGAAGCCAATGTGGAAGTGTATGGAAGGTGTATATTCTTCTCTATCAGGGGCCGAGTCAACAGTTGTTGTTTTTTTTTTTGCATGAATTGAATCTGAATCGTAAAAAAAATACGGTTTTGTTTACAAAGCGCTTGATCAGAATGTGAGATTCAGCGTTCCTGGACACGTGGTCGCGCGCACGTAGAACACGTGTAATTATCTTGACACCTCGAGCACAATTAGTTGCACCACAAGTGGCTCCAGTGGGAAATGCTGCGTCTTTCCATTGAATTAAAAAAGGACGGCACCGATGTCAGGAAAGAGCCAGAGCTTTGAAACCAGGAACAGCACGTGTGTTTCCTCTTCTCCATATTGTCAGAGACCTCATAAAGAGAAGGCACCGAGCCTTTACATGGGCCTAATTAAAAACTACCAATGCCATGAATTCTCTTTGAACCGGTGCAGTCCCAGTGGACAGACTTCAGTGTCACACTTCCCTCTGTTCTTCTAGCCACTGTTTCCTTGTAATTTTCATCAAAATAATGATCATGGAACAGGCTTTGATTGTTTATGTATGTCATGGTTATATGTTAATTAATGCTTTTACGTAAGTTTTGGAACAGTGTCATCACGTGAGAACTATTGCTATTGGCGGTTTGTAGTTTTTAGCATTCTGGTATCGGCTCAGCTCGCGTGGAACCTTGCAGGTACAAACAAACCACCAGGTACCAGGTTTTATCCCTAATGGAAAAGCTGAAATAAAGTGAGTCTGAGTAGAGTCGAGCCAAGCCGAGCTAGAACTGTATAACAGAAATATGACTATTTTCCTTATAGGATACCTGAAACATTTAGTCAGCATCCGTTGACATTAATTTATGAGTAATTCATCTGAAACCAGGCCAGACTGAGGAAGCGCTTGCGTGTATACAGCAGCGTCGCAGGGACAGGAGGGAGCAAACTGCTGAAAAACTTGGTGGGTTTTTTTTTAGCAGTAGAACTCACTCCTGTAATGTTTCCTGGCCTCTTCTTTGTGTTTTCAGTCATCATCAAACTTGTCTGCATTGTGCTGTGTGTGCACAAAATGTCACCGGGCGACACAAGATCTAAAAACCGCGATAGTGAGGAGCACAGATAGAGTCGTGGAGAGCTGATAGACGACATTGTGCAAACTCATCTTACAGCGGTTTGAATGTTAACAGCTGTTTGTTTATATTTGGGAGTTACACACTGCAGCTTTAAGAGCAATCATTTTACACAGAAGCGGTTGGATTTGGGTGGTTTTTGGTGGAGGTTTGTACTCTCAGTGGCTCTCTAGTTTATTTATAAAATGATCAAACCTCCTGAACTCGCTTGGGTAACCTCATACTGATGCTACATTTTTGTTTCCACACTTCCATAAAAGGAGATAATGTTTGTAAATGAAGTCTGAGACGTTTAATGTTTCCCACGGCCTGGAAGGTGACACATTTAACGGATCGCTCAGGGAGAAAATAAGCTGTGAATTATGTGAATTGGGTGAAATGACATCGTTCTGTGTTGTCTTCACTGTGATGAATTAAGAACACATTTACTGGATGAAATGTCCTTTTTTGAAATACTTTCAATGCTTTCCGGGCAATATATCAATATTTGAGCTATATCGTGACATGAGAAAAGATAATGTCTTTGTTTTTGAATATCGTTATATTGTGATGACTTTTACTGGTTTTAAAGGCTGTTTAATTGGTAATCATCACATTTATTATGACCATATTTTAGGTGTTTCTAAATATCCTTCATTTAACATCAAAAAGCCAATGAAATAAACCAGACAATTCAGAGCCATTTCTCCTTATTATGAGATACATTTCTCCTTATAACGTGATCTGTATCTCGTTTACAACAAGCTCAGTTTTCACTTTACATTCGGCACGTTGACTGATTTTCACGGAACGCTTTGCCAAACTGCCGAGCGACAAAGTGACTCGTACTTCGTGATACATTAACAATGTGAATTTTGCATTGTTTTCCAACTTTTCTAATCGTACGTTGCTTGTTAAAGTGATTATAATGGCAAAAAAGATCTCGTTGTAATGAGAAAAACAGGAATATTTTGTTATGATGTGAAAACTGTCTCGTAACGATTACGTTTCTTTCTCCCCTGTTGCTGCTCTGCGCGTCTGTGTAGATTTAAATGAAAGAAAAGTTTAGCGTTATTTTCCTTTCTGATCACCGAAGATTACAAACTGCAATTTCGGTATAACATCAACTTCAAAGTGCGCAGAAATGCAGGCATCTCTCACTTAACGGCACTTTCTCTTCCACCTTCATCATTCACGTTTGTTCCTGTCCTCTGGGATATTTAAAAACGGAGTTGTTTTGCTTTTTTTTTTCATCTCTGCGCTCATGAGAATCTGTTCTTTGATGTTTTGACATCCTCAAAATGACTCCAATTCCTTTTGCCACTATGATACCAGAAGATTTCTAGCAAAATACATTTTTTTTTTTTAGGAATAAATGAAATTCAACAGAAATATGTCCAGCCACAAAATGTACTGTGTGAAATGTCAACGTAACCAAAGCGATCGCTCTCTGCCGTCATTGCTCCACATTGTGCTGATTAATTTTTGTTACACAAATCTGCCACACCTTCCTCACACCTGCCTCATTACCCATCATTTAAACATTATACTTGTGTGTAATGTCCGCTTTATAGCAGACGGTTAACAAAAAGGTTCATAGTAAAAGAAGAACTGATCTCCTCTCCCTTCAACATGCCTGTTTTTCCTCTGACATCCCCGACTCCATGACCACACAGTCACATCCTCCACCTCTCCTCTCCTCCCCTGTGGATGTGCTTTTATTCTGTACACTCCTTTCCAGCAGCTGCTCTTTACAGCCTACTTTCAGTGCAGTGAGAACAGAGGCTTTGTTTCTGCTGGAGCACTGCAGTAATGGGCTGGAACATGAGCCAACTTTTTTGTCTGGAGCAAAATTAATGCCATTTATTACTAAGTAGCTGCTGCTGCTGCCGCCATTGCAAGATGTGGATGTAGAGAAAAGGGGGTAAAAGGGTAAAAATGTCATTACATCCACGAAAAGATTCCGACGCTGCCTTAAGATGAAAATTGCGACTAAGTTCCACCATGTTTCTCCCTGATTGTGACCAGCATTGTCAAGACAACAAAACCCGGAGGCCTGACTTTTTACACTAAAATGAGCTTTGTTTTATTGAAACACCAACAGACCATACCTTAAAATTAACATTTAAAACTGGCCCCTATCACAGGTTGGTCAATAGTTGATGCCATTATTGAGAAAGTCTAATTTCTTGCTTCAGAGGAGACTTCTCTGAACTTTAAAATGGCCATAGAAACAACATTTGCAGTTACTACTTGAGGCTGATTACCCCCACCCACCCCCTTAGAAGGATTGCGTTTCTCCTTTTTAAATACACATGAATCCTCAATTTGTGGTGAACAATACAGGGACACACATTTGACTTGAGTGCTGCACATCCATAGAGCCGTGGGACTCGCCAGGAAGATTTAAAAGCAAATGGTCAACACCAAAACACCAGATGTCATGGTATCCAGAATTTTAAGCTCCACACATGATGCCTCTTAGTTGTTATCCAAAATAATCTTGATGAAATAAGTTTAGTTCTGGCTCCTGCATAACAACTGAAGACATACTGTATTTGCAAAATTGGTATAGTGCCCTTTTTTGTTCTTTTTTTTCTTCAGACAATAACATTTATTCATGAGGTTTCTAAATAAAGCAAAGGCCGTCAGAAATCCTTAATAACACAACACATCATTTTACAATCGAGTGTCAGAATCTGGCAGTCATCTGCAGGAATAATCAGAGCAAGCTGTAAATCAAATATGCAAATGAATAATCTGGTAGGCACAGGGAGTATGAAATTGCCATCTGGTGCAGCGAGTGTACATTCTTCAGTTCACATCACTCCTCCTGATAATTTGGAGATATCTGCTGTGGCAGGTGGCCGAAGACTCTAGCAGGGATCCTGGCCTTCCTGCCCTGTGCTCCCGCTACCTTTGGCTCGGCCCCCCACCCCTCTGGCAACGCTCCTGGCCCCTCGAGCCAGAGGGAGAAGAAGGCGTGGAGGCGCTGCGACCGGGCTGGACGGTGGGCGGAGGAGGACTACACCCAGTGCCCGTATGCCAGTGAGCTAACTCGGGTGCTGCATGAGCTCAACCTGGTATTTACTATTATTGTTATTTTCATTCAGTCAGTTGTGATCATAGTTTATGGTGAGGCTGTACTTGCTTCTTCTATGAAGTTGTAATAACTTCATAGATTACTGAAACCAACGTCTCTATTGAGGAGTTTGTTTGTATGACCTTGTTCACGTCTGATATTAAAATCAGTCCTGAATGGGTCATTGCATACGTAAACCACATTCAGATGTGGTTTTGGGACACGTGGCCATATTTCAGAACATGCATGAAAGGAATCCAGTCTCAGGATGGATCAGAACCTGCATACTCTAACCCACTGCTGTTTTACAGTAATATTCAGTCTTATCAGCACCAAAATATTAACACTGATAAACATGTGATTCCTTTTTCTTCTAATGGTTATGGTCCTGTTTCATTTAATAGTAGCATTGATTTATTCAAGCTGCTCCTGACACTTTTCTCCGACTCTTCAAAAACATAAATGCGTTCCTCAAACAGACATGATGTCCGCGTGTGTTTGAACACAACAGATTTGATCTCGCGGTCACAGGAGTCACATCCAGGAATGCGTGTTAATGTCATGTGTGAACAGTCGCACAGCTGTCGCCAAGGTGTCCGGTCTGAAAAGGGGCCAACATGTACGCGCTTGTGAACACAATTCCACGCGTTGACAAGCTTACTCCTGTAATTACTGCACCACGTCAACCTCACAAAAGACACACGTGGCGTTTGTCATCTATCGTCCTGTCAAAGCAGTTTTATGTCGTGCTGAATTGTAATTGTTGTGTATTTATTTATTTTTTCTCTTTTTAAATCAATTCCAGATTACAATAAACACCACCAATGCTCAGCCGTTAGGCCAGCAGTTGGTGGCTTTCACCAGTAGGGCGGCACACTTCACTGACGTCATGGACGTCATCTTTGTCACACACCTGGTGGAGAGACTGACGAGGCTGGTGGAGAAACGCAGAGATGTAAGAGTGAATATGAAGAGATGCATGAGTTGACACTGTAATATAGTAGCTGGGACTATGAAGTGCAACGATCTATTGTGACTCCTCCCATTTAATGAAGAACCACTTACAGCACTTACTACTCCAATTTTCAGAAGTCATACATTATGCTTGATCAGTTTTGTTTTTTCAAGAAAAGTGTGGACTGGCTTGCCAACAATTATCTGAGACAGATTCCATCACAATCCTCTTGGAATTTATTTATTTGTCATTGATTTTATTCTGTGTTTTTGATTGTATAACTTTGCTATTTGTGTCTTTATGTGATGCTGCCTATCTTGGGCAGATCTCCCTTTGAAAATAGGTTTTTAATCTCAATAGGATTTCCCTGATTAAATAAAGGCTGATAAATAAATAAATCCGGGCAAGCAGACAAGGACACCTTAGAGACAGACGGATGCCCCAAAAGACACGGCAACATGCTGTCGTTTTGGCTTCAGTGCTTCAATCGAGTCCAGGCCGCTTTACTTTTCAACTCATAAGATTTACCTTTACCTTCAGTGAATTTCTCCTCCCATAAGCTAGGACCAACCGGGGGTCTTTATTTAATGCTGAAGGTCAGGTTGTGTGAGGCAAAGGGTGTTGAGCTTTAGTCGGTGCACAGAATCATTATTAGCGCTCACTTGTCCAATTTATTCATCACAGGTCACTCAGGGGGAGATGTTATTTTACCTTTAGATTCATCATTACAGTCACAACGCTGAGGAGACCACTCGCATTCATGCCACAAAGCACAGTCAAATGAAGCGACAATGAAAAGTACAGTATGTAAACAGCTAACTGCCATCTCAAGGAAGCAATTACACCCCATCGGAGCTGCTAATCTAAATTAAATCTCTGTATAATGAATTAAGCCACCACTGCATAAATGTGCCTATTGTTGTGGATATGATTGGTGTGCGTGATGAGTTGTGTGTGCGTTTGTGTGCGTGCTTGTGTGAGTTTATGGGGTTTTTGTTTGTGTAATTTTTGAATATGTCTCCTTGTGTTTCCGCAGCTGGGGGACTACATCTCAGACATTGCCAGTAACATGATGCTAGTAGAGGAGCACATTCTCTGGATGGCCCAGAATGAAGCGCGAGCATGCACTCGGATCGTCCAGTGTGTGGAGCGCATCGCTGACCTGGCACTGACGACAGATAATCAGGTCATCTCTAAGGTATAAATGGGCTATATAAAGAATACATTGCTTCTTTTTCTTTGTTATTTCTCTCTTCTCTTGAGACAAAAAAATTTGCTAAAAATTATTTTCCACCACCCACCAACACTCGCACGCTTATTCTTGTCTTCCCTCCTTTAGGTGTCTCCTAACATAGCTCTGGAAGCCTTTCTGATCAGCCCATCGAACTTTCTTGGGCTCTCCTGCACGGCGCTCCAGCGGCCCTCTCCATTCGCCCCCGCCCCTCTCTCTGACGGCCACTCCCACTCCGACAAGGGCGCACACAGAGAGCGGGATGCCATTGGAGAGTCACTGCTCAACTTCAAGTGTCACACAGTCAACAACAGCACCTCACCGGCGAGTCGTCTCACCAAGGTAAGGCGCAAGTTAATAAATGGTGTGAAACATATTCACTCACATCTGTTCACTGGATCTTTTCCTGAATCTTGCCTCTACATTTGTATTTTTTGATCGGTATGAACAGTATGGAAAACAAATCACATGGGAATGAAATAATATGACTTACATCTTGTACAGTAGCTTGTAGGCACGATAACATTCATTCTCCAGCATGAAACAGTGGAAGCACACCAGAGGGATTATCACCTGCCCTTCTAGCTGTTGTCGCCTATTTGTCCTGGCAAGATGACACCTTGTTTGTGTTGTCAGCGTGCCATTGATCAGCTGCTGATATGTGGGGCTGTAATAGGGCCGGGGTCTGCAAATAGGATTGTAATTTGGGAGTCATTGAATGTGGGCCACTCCCCTGTGATAGATTAGATGGCCTTGAACACTCGTCACTTTAAATCAGCTGCAGCTCCGTGGCTCCAGCTGCGGCCACCATGCTTGACAAATATCACATAAACAGATTTGAGGCAAACCTCTGCAGGCAAAACACTTGTCTCTCCTCGCGCCAATGTGCACGCTTGTGTGTATCGGTGTGTGTGTGTGTGTGTGTGCGCGTGTTTACTTCGCAGTCCGCATGCTTATTTCATATCCTTCATCTTCTCCCGTGAGATGGTGTCAAGGCGCTGTGGTTTGTTTGGAATAATATATTTTAGTTCTAGCTTCAGGCTATGTGTAAGATGAGCAAAGTCAGCGATACCACTACCAAATGCACCTTATCAAATTAGGTGCAACATTAATTTAGGTTAACAGGAACATGTCTGAGCCCGCGTTTTGTCGTTCTGACAGGGTTCATTTCACAGTGACGTTAAGACCAGAAAACTCAGTTGATTTCTTTGTGCTGAAGCTGGCTTGTTGGGCACAACCCCACGGGCTTCTCTTCATGTCTTGGCATTCTATCTTTGAGCAGCATATCTGAGAATGTGACTCCCAGTTTTATTTTCACAAAGTCCAAATGTGTGAGGATTTGTTGACATGTGAGGTACTCCAACGCTCCCCACCATTGCCTCATGTCAAGTGTCTGTGCTTGCAAAATATTGCCTGGGGGTCTTTTGTCATGAAATGTGTGGCCCAAAGTGTGTTTGTCCAATAATTCTGGCGTGTCAGTGTGCTGGTGACACAGACCTTCTTCTAAATGTACTCAAACCAGCAATTGCCATGCTGACTGAAGGGATAACTTGCATTTGGGAACAGTAAAATTCATTTTGGTTATGGATGGTGTCTTATATAGTCGGATTTGGTGTCTGGGTCCGAGTTGATAAGATATGGAACTTTGTTAAAGTGTGTTAAGTAAATGTAGAGTTTCTCCTCTTCACACATTTAATAATAGTGGTGATATAGAGGTGTCTCTGGCTCGACACTGGACGTATGTGTCCCGAATATGTGTCTCACCTTTGATGCAAAAGCACACAGAAGAATTCCTAATGCTGAGGAGATTAAATACAGAAGAAAACGTTGCTTCTCTATGTGTTAGTTAAACGAGTGGTTTGGTACCAGAGCGTCTAGATTCATATTCTGTACAAGCACTGAAAACTGTGACGTTCACCCGCTGTGATCCCCAGTAGCGCGCGCATGTGTGTGTGTAATATTTAAACACTCAACGACTTTTTTAATAATTCAACTTCTGCACGGTGGTTACTAATACATTTTCTGTGGGGTGGCAGTCAGGAGAAATATTTTTCATCGCTCCACACGCACTTTATGCTCTTAGTCTGAGGCTAAAAATACTCTCTCTTGTTTTCATGAGAACCAACCAATTAACAAATAGCCGGGTCGTGGATAAATATCAAATAATGCTTTGCCATGTGAAAAGGGAGCATTAGGCAGAAATGAAAACAGGCCACTTTAAGCATCTGTTTAGAATGCATCTAATCATTTTACTTAAATTGAGGACTTGCTGCTCAGCTTAACCTGCCAGTGCCACTTTAACCAGCTCAATGAGCTATTTACTGTAGTGAAGTGAGTAAATTATATTATACAAATAATAATCCTATATCATGCAGCTGTCAGCGGTTTTTTCTTTTTTTTTTTAATGCAAGAGGACAAAAATGGTCAGGAATGAAAAAAAGCTGCCACAAGGGATTCACATTTTGTAATAATCAGATGTGGGGAATCACATCACCTATCCACAGTGGATGGTTAGCATTCTCTTATTTTGAACTTTATATGCAATGATCTAGTCTGTAAATACTTCTTCTTAAATCATTTTTTACCATTCGATGAACGCTTGCCCCTTTTTGAATAAATTTTTTAGGTAACCACCTCCGTCCTGACTGCATCAGATTTATCACCAGTACGAGGCAGAGCCATCATGACTTAAAACGGTCTTAAAAAGAAATCACGATAGTAGTGAGGCTGCTGCACGCTGAAGGCTGTAGTCATCCCCCGTTAAGTAAATCTTGATTTATCAAGGCACGTTGACTAAGAACATCACATAAATGAAGTGCCCGTTTTATAGCTTCAGTCTGGGGAAGTGGCTGTAGGTGGGGACCGTTACATATGTTCTATTTCAATCAGTACTCCCTTGATTATTACCATAACCAAGACACTATATTGTATAATTGTCATTTTAAAGGACTACCTGTTAGCGTAACTGTTAGCAAAGATGGCGGACACCGTTTACATTCTGGGAATGAAGTCGCGTCCCCCTACGAGTGAGTCTAAAAAGTAGCGTTGCAGTTTTAAGGCTCGGACCAAGTGTCAAAGAAAATGATAGATATTTCTTGACTCAGGGGAAACTGAAGTTTTTTTCAAAAATACTACCCCTCGGTGTATGTGCATCGGTGGCCTGTGCTTATATGTTGGCATTTTATTCAGCAGGTGCAGCCAGATTTTGGCTATATTAGGCTCATTTAAAAAGAATATATAGAATTGTAGCACTATTTCCACCTCATTCAGTGTTTCCTCCCTGGATGATTCACACTCATGCACCCACGAGCTGCCCAGTTTCCGCTGCTCCTGCTGCTCTGGAGCAGATGTGGCTCGAGGAGCAGCTCTCGGCTCGAGAGCATTTCGACGGTAATTGTTGAGGGGAAACAATGTGAATACAATAGCCTACAAAATAGCAGTGAGATGTTCAAGCTCTAATCACCCCCACAATATCATTTTGCAATTCCTACACTGTGTCTCTTGCTGCCTTTTCACAGGGTGTGCGGAGACGACTTCACCGAATACTGCTCATCTTAAAGATGTCTCATAGGTCCAATACTTACCAATTAACAATTTTATTAACTTTATAACACTTTAAGAAACTATTAAAACACTGCCATGTGCACACAAACCAACACATTTCAAGTTGGTAGCTTGATTTTATTCCGAGCTTTTGTGGCCACTAATAAGTACACAGGATGTCATTTAAAATGTTCCTGTTCGTATGTATTTCCATCTTTTGTCATGTTCTTTATATAATCTACAGATATTCTAACCACTCGCATTATGTGGAACTTGAATATAAGGTGTAGTTTGGTGAGACATACTGACACATAGTGACACCATTTCAACAAGGATGACACATTCAAAGACGACCTTAAAGAGCTTCTAGTGGATTTATTTGACTTGTGTGTGTGTGTGTGTGTGTGTGTGTGTGTGTGTGTGTGTGTGTGTGTCCAAAAGAACAATCAAAGGCATGCAAATGGATCTGGTGGTTTCTGCCCCCACTTTCATGTGACCGTTTGACAGAGAGAGAGAGAGAGTCACGACTAGACTCACACAGAAATCCTCCAAAATGAATTTCTCTTCACTTGTAGTGCAGAGAGCCTGAAGACAGACTTGTTGACAATGTGTATGGATGTGTTTTTGAGCAGGATTCTTGCTCTGCTCACTCGAAGGACCGATTGTCTCTCACAAAAAGTGAAGGTGGACGGGTGAACGCGGCAGAGTTGCCTCAGTATGACACTGAAGCATTTTAAAAAAAATGAAACGGAAAACAGCAAAGGATGGGGCTGTTTGAAAATGTGAACTTAAGGGTGGTCGATATGGACAAAAACATGAATATAAATGAATGAATTTTCACTCAAACAGTCCCATAGAGTCATGACTATTTATTCACATATAAAGCAGTCAGTGTTGGCAAGCAGCTGGTTGCTCCTCAGTGGTTATAGAACCTGTAACAGTTTGTCCAGTTTAGTACAGACATTCCTTATGTGCAGTTTGTTCAGACTTTGAAGGCCACTCGTCTTCCATTTTGTACCAAGCTTATATCATGGAGGATGTCTGCTTAAAATGTATGTGTGATAACTTTATAACATCATGTTGACACCACCATCTTCTGGTGACTCTGCTCAAGTTTTTCCCAGGAGATGCAGATCTGTGTTTTTTGCCATATGTGAACAACAGAAGCCTTCTTTTTTTTTGTTTGTGTATTGCCTAATATGTGACTTCAAATTGGCTTCTAAAGCCCTGGGCCTTATATAATCCTTATTTTTGAATTTAAGTTGTTGCTATGACGATAAGCAAACCACAGCTTATTCAGATGTGACAAATCTCATAATTCTGGTTCTCACCAAGCTAGTGTTAAGTAAATCAACAAGTGTTTCAAAAGATGTGCTAAATCAGAACTGATGATAATATAGACGCAGTACAAATCCAGAAAGGGAAAAAATAATAGTATGAGCAGCAATCCTGAGCTGAGACTGACAGCCTGTTTTGTGAAAGTGTCCATCTTTTTCCCACCAGGAGTGTGAACTGTGCAAAATAAAAACACATGGTATTTCAGAAGCTTATAATACACACTGTGTGTACACACACACACACACACACACACACTCCAATATGAGTCATCAGACAGGCTGTCTAACGCTGCTCAGTTTAACAGCACACTGTGGGGACTGCATTACACACACACACACACACACACAGCACCACAGCTTGTTATTGCAGCGAGTTAGTGCAAAAATACAAACAGGCGTGAGCTGGGAAAAAGTTAAACGTACAGTCAATAATAACGGTATTTCAAACCATTCTACCGAGTAAATTTCATATCAGTTTATTGTAGAAGGTACCAGTTTCATATGAACAAGAACAGCGGCGCACAAACCCTTTGAAAGGCGACTTCATAAGTGATTAATAGGATACCTCTTAAAAATGTCCCCCATAAACTTCTCCGCGTCCCTCCATCCTCGCGTAAGTGGCTGAGTGATCTGCTCTCGGTCTCACCCTGGCAGAAGCTCTGGACCATTTAGAGCCATTTTGAGTCCAACTGGACCAAGACACACAGCATATGGTCCTGCCGTGCCGACACCTTGCCAAAGTGTGGCATAATAAAAAAACACAGCTTTACAACATCAGTGTGTTGCATAATTCACTCTGGCGCTAAAGTTTACACCTGCTGATTGATTTTGTGTATTTCGTCATATAAATAGTGATTGTTAATGAGGGAGACCCGAAAGGAAAGTGAACATTTATAATTAATTACTGCACAACGGTGTTCCTGTTAGACTTCGCTGTAGATGCCTATATTACCATGAGCACGCAGATGAAAGGCACATCAGCATAATTTCAGATGATTTGTTATTTTAAATAAAAGGTCGGCCTTCAGTAAGCCAAAATGTCTACAATAAAATGAAAGAAAGTAATATAGATATAAATAGATTAGCAGTGGCGAGTTTGCATATTTCCCCATGTGTAAATTACCGTAATAACCACAATGTTGGCTTTCACGTGTCTCAACAGTCAGAAACCGTTGGATTTTTTCCGATAGCTTATACCATTACGTAATTACGGTAATGCAAAGGATGAAGTGGTAGAAAACGAATGTTCTAATGATGCTAAATGAAACTTAGTGCAGGTGCCACAGGAAAAGTCAGGGGATCACCATAGGACTTAGCCCCAAAGTCCCATGACATCTAAAGCAAACTTCATGGCAATCCATCCTATAGTTGAGTTTCTGGTCCAAATGTGGTGGACTGACCAACTGTCCGCCTCATATCTATACCGTTATCCAAGAATATACTGTATATGCACCTCCCAAGAAACAAAAATAGCTGTTGAGTCATGACAATAAAGCAGAGAGAAATATCGGGTGCATGTCTCATTAAAATTAAATTGGAAGGAACTGCATTGTGTGAACGTCTATTTTTATTCCCCATCCATAGAGTCATGGCATAAAAACCTGACTTATCCATTGACCTCATAGATTCTCCTTCTGTGGCTATACAGGAAGACGGATAAAGAAAAAAAAAAGTGAGAAGAATCAATTTTACCCAATTGAATTCTGCGATCATGTCGCCATGTGTTTCTCACCCACATGTATTACAACCATGCACAGATATAAAAATAAACACCCACACACCTCTTTTCTATAGTCACTGAAATGTCTGCCTAGTTGGTAAGGATACATTAGAATTAAAAAAGATAATCCGTATGACCACCACCCTTTTGTATATTTTTGAAGAAATTCTGGTAGATATAGGACAAGATTAAATAAGACAGACTTGTTTTTTTCTGAATGCTTGAGCTGGAAATGATTACTTCATGTTGGACTTCCCATGGATTTTGTGAAGGCAATGCAGCATACACAACAGACAAGAAAAGCAAAAGCAAAATCAGATCTAGATGTTTCTTCTACTTTCTTGACCACCAATGCTTGGGGACCACTTCATCAACTGGCTGAAAACTCATTGACACATCAGTCACCTACATGACATTCGTCCCTTGAACATGACAAATAGGTTAATGGCTACATTTTCCTCCATCAACAAAAACATGGCTGACTGCCTCACACCCCAAAAATAATCTGCAATTAAAATGAATGAAGGTTTTCGGCGTCTCGGCGGATTAATGTGGTTCTGATCCGCTGACCTTTAGTTGGTGTCACACCATCCGAA
Organism: Solea senegalensis; assembly: GCF_019176455.1. Taxonomy (NCBI): domain Eukaryota; kingdom Metazoa; phylum Chordata; class Actinopteri; order Pleuronectiformes; family Soleidae; genus Solea; species Solea senegalensis. Next base: position 6,128,768 of record NC_058036.1, read on the forward strand.
AACCACTTAGTTACTTAGTTTGGAACAGATTCTGAAATTACCCCCTAAATTACCCAAACATATGGCATCTTGTCCTATTTTCCATGTCAGCGGGTATTAACCTTGAATTGAACTGCAGATATGGTTCAACAAGGCTGACTGTTTGGGACAAAATAAACCACTTCAGATCCCCCATATTCCTTGTCATTGACAGGTAATTAGTGGAGGCCTTTAGGCTCCATGGGCAAAGTATTCCCACCTCCCTCTCTCCTCAGATTGCCAGCTCCACAGTACACTGCCTTTTAATTACAATCACCCATCTTTGCATGGTGTGTGTGTGTCTTTTGTCTCGTTTTTTGTTTTTCATGTGAATGTGGTTGATGTTTGTGAGATGTTTGTGTTTGATGCGTCTGTGTGGGTACATGCACAAGCTGCCCTCAAGGTTAAGGACTATATCTGGGGACACTGGTGTGGCAGAACAGAGCCAGGGGCTGTTGCACAGTAAACACATTCTCTATGTCAGCACGAGCATCTAAAACAACCAAATATGACCCAGTTAGTCCTAATTCAGTAAACATGATGCTTTAAGAATGTGAATGTTTAATGTGCTCATAATGAGCCTCTAATTAGACGATGTCAGCGTGGGTTTTGTGTACAGTTCTCTAATAAGCAATGGATCATTTACAGTACTTATCTCCAACACGAGCAGTGCAAGCACTCTTCATTCGCTCGTTGACCTGTGTGGAGGGATCAAATTTTGATGAAATCTTTTCTCCATGTTTCACATGCAAATGACTGGAGATCAGTTGTTTGGGTTAAGTATAGAAGTCAATTGGCACTGGATGGGTCTTCAACCTTTATTAGTTAATTCACGTGCGTTATAATGAAGAGTGGGTGTGTTTTGGCTACATGTCATCTCGGTTGGGCGGGTGTATAGTTTGTGTGTATGCGTTTGGCAATTTTGGATTGACCAAATAATAGGGACACCAATCTAATGAAACAGAGCCTGAAACGGCAACCTCACAGTTAGTAGGGGTGGGTCAAAATATCTATTTTGTGATATATCGTTGTCCTTCCTTGTGCAATACGATAATCGATACGCCAGGGCAAATACCAATATTTTAATTAACAAATTAAGGTGCTCTAAAGCAGCGGTCCTCAACTAGAAACAACTAAAAACAGCGTGCGTAAAAACTGTCCTAAAGTCCGTTTCCAAAAGAAGCTCTCCAAAGATGTTTGTTTTTTAACTCATATTTGCTAATTAATAAAATATATATTTTTACCGAGTCTTTCTGTGGGATAGAGTTTATTGTAGGGTAATAACGGAGAAAGCTACGTTAAGATGGAGATGCCCCAGTCACGTTCAATCCATAGTCTTTATGCACTTTAATCTCTATGTTGTGTATATATATAGAGAGAGAAAGATCCTGCACTTTTAAAGTTTTCACAGACTGTTTTGTTTTCTTCGGTTAGACAGATATCGTGATGTATCGCTATATGATTGTCTTGCAATATATTGATTATCACAGAATCACAGTTGTATCGTGATATTATTGCTATCATGGACCAGGTATCGTGAGCCTGTTATTCTCACCCCTGACAGAAAAAAAAACAAAACATTTCAGAATTATTGGACTACATTATTTTGCCAGGTGTACCTGCCATTCTGTGCATTTCTTTGTTATTCGTGAATGCTTTCAGGACTGCGTTTATGTACATGCAAAGGTAGAAGTCAGAGCAGATGCATTATCCTCCATAGAGTGAAGGCATATAGAAATTTTACTCTGTCCCTGAGGAATCACACCTTTTTTTTTCCTCCCTCTCTTTTCTCTCTTTGGTGAAACAAACAGGCCTGTGATGCAGCAGTGAGAGGCCTTGAATGCTAAACACATCATAAGAGAGGGGAGGAGAGGAGGAGGAGGGGGAGGGGGAGAAGGTGTAGGACAGTGTGAGACAAAAAGAGAGCTGAGAGTGAAAGCGAAATGTGAATGGATGGGAAACAAAATGAAGTGATAAATGAAGGATTAGAGCTGGAGAGGTGGACAGAGTATCTTGGAGGGGCGAGATGTAAAGAAGATGAGGTGAATGAGAAGGAAAGGGTCTCCTCAATGGCAGAGTCCTGTCCATTTCATTGTAGTGAAGGACAGAGATGTTGGTGCCCTTTGTGGACAAGCAGAAGAGCTGATCCTCTCGACTTCCCATACAGACGCTGTACTGGACGAGCTGAATCTTTCATTCCACCCCATCTCTCTCTGTTGAAACACCACACCTTCACTTCTCCTGTCAGTCATATGTAATTTGCTGTGATGCTACTTTGTTGAAACAAATATGATTTTCTAGTGTTCAGTGCAGAGCTTACCGAGACTGTGTTGTATTCAGTGCAGTCTCTTACTGCTGAATAACAATGTTGTTTTTTCTCACTCTGCACCACTGGGAATAGATGAATGGAAGCATTCGCTCATCACTGACTGTCCTTTTTTTTTTTAAATGCATTAAGTCAGAATCTAATTTTCTCTGTGTCACTCGGCAATCAGGCAGGCTGAACCATATTCTGAGCCAGAGATGGCACGTCCTGACAGTTACTGTAGGAATGACAGTTCCAGCCTGCCCACCACTGCAGGAAATATATTCATTCAAAAATAGATATTTATATCAAACTGATAACTGAATCTTAATGGTTTCTTCTGTAATCGTGTTAAAGAGCATGTTTCCTGCCCGGAGCCTCACACAACTCAAATCACTGATCTCGTTGTCACCAGAGAATTTGCACAGTTCAAGGTGGAAATGGGAAGAAATTAGCTTTGGTAATATCTGTTTAAACTGTTATGGATTTACAGTGATGGGACGTGACAATCACAGGGTGTACCGACATGAAGTGGCAGAATTGTTTTCCAGTTACTGTTGTGTTTTACATCGTGTCCTTCAGCTGTTTTTTCTTCAAATGAACAAAAGACAAATAAAATCACTCTGCATGTGCAAAGTTTAGGACAACACAGCCTCTTCGATTCATAGCTATTTATGGTTGCACATGATTACTTTTTTTTGGGGGGGTGAAGTAGCTGTGAAATCATGAACCTTTCCCGCATGCTCCCAAACGCCGTTCTCACTTTATTTACCGTTCCTGCACATTGTTGAAAGGCAGACCGATAATGCACCATGCTACAGTTATACTGGGCTCCAAGAAGCCACTACAGCATCCACCCTTTTTATTCAGGTGGAGCTGCTACAGACAATTGATCGTCGTTGCTCACCTGTGAGGAAGAACGGTGCACACCGATAAACCATGTGCATACTTGTGCTGTTTTCTTGGGAAGTGGACAGTGTTGATTCACAGGTTTTTAGCCAACGGCAGCAACACGGTTCATGTCCCACTGTAACTGTGAAAGTAAATGACCAACATCTTTTTCTCTCTCAATAACAAACAGAGCCAGCGTGAGAAGACTGGCCAGCACTGCAAAGTCTGTTGTATGGAGGAGCTGCCAGCTGTTTGTGTGTGTGTGCGCGTGTGCGTGTGCGTGTGGCATTAATGGCATTAATGCGTGTCTTGTGTGTGTCTTGTAGCGTCTTGCGTGTAGCGTCGCGTGTCTTGTAGCGTGTCTGATAATGTGTGTGTGTGTGTGTGTGTGTGTGTGTGTGTCACTCATCACGAATGTGAGGCAAGAATTTGCCTAGTGTGGTGGGCCAACTTTATCCTGATAAACATTATTCTATATGTCTGGATATTGCATGTCCAGATTTAGACTGCTTTAATGATTTTGTCAACTCCGTGACAGCTGCTGACACTTCCTCTCTGGAGCCACTTAACCAGGCCTCCAAACTGACATGACAGTAGGTCATTATGTCCTTATATTCATAAGTTGGACTTCCTCCTTCACTACATTTAGATGATGCATCATCCAGTGTTCTCCTATGGGGATTTTGACCCTTTGCTGTGCCGAAAACAGAACCAACATTGGCATTTTCTTGTCAATTACCTAGCACAAATCCCTACTTTAAATGCTGACTATTCTTTGAATGTGAACATTATTCAAATGTTCCATAGGTTAAACAATAAGAAGTGATGATACTTTTTTTGGAACCTCCTGTATATTTGATTAATCAGTTATTTAGATTTTTGAATATGTTCTGGATTCTTTTTCACATGCAACAAAGAAATTGAAACTGGTTTGTGGTCAAAACGAAACTTTTAAGAACATCTCCATTTCAAGGTTTGGAAAACACTAATATTTTATGGACTAAACAATGAAAAGAATCATTAGTTGCAGCACTAGTAGAGACTAGACCATCACAGAAATATTGCTCTGCTATACAGCCTCCCTCAACCTCTCTGCCTCTAACTGTCAAAATAGCATAACGCACACAAATCCAAATACGCACACATGCACAGTTTAACTATTCCTCTCACTCACTGCTCTGCCTCCTCCTCCCTTCCACACCGTTCATCTCTGGGTCTCTTCATGTAGCTAAAAGCTGCAAATTTGGAGCCAACTGGCCGAGTTTCCCTCCCATGTGCCACTTACTCTAGTCCGTCCTGCTTTATCTTCGACCTTTGCTTTTGGTCTGCAAATCACAGCTCAGCTTACTCTTCTTTCTATCCTCCCTTCTCTCCCTATGCTCTCCCTCTCTGTCCTACAGTAGATGCCTCCTAAAAGTGGGGTGCAGCAGCAGGGATTCCTTTGCAATCCTTTATTTATTTTTTTACCCTGGTGTGTCTCTCTCTCAAGCTGCATTTCATCCTACGCTGTGCACAATGTGGGAAAACTTGAGGATACAGTAAGAACAGGTTGTTCAAGGTCAACGTAGTAGTGCATGACGGGCATGAATAAATATGTCAGAATAAACAAGTGACTGCATCGACTCGATCAGATCCGATATGGTATGCTGCCTCACATGATGTGCACAAAGATCACAACTACGACCTCTCCCTGTAAGCTGACACCAAGCAGCGATGGATGTGACATTCACGACCAATCCTTTGACAACTCTCTCAACTCTCAATCGGAACAGCAACAAAAGACGTATTTTGATGATGTCAGGGAGCAGAAGAGGATCACGGGCTTCAGCTCACTTCTTGTCAAGTTGCCTACACCACACAGCGATCAGCCTTTTTAAAAAAATGTCACTAAAGCTGGTAAATTTGAGCGTCACCGTAAAGCCTTTATCTGTCGCCTGTGTCAAAAACGTCACACGTCCTCTACCTGTTTCATAGTAAAAGCAGCAGCAGTAGTATAGTAAAAGTGTTTCTGTTTCCTATTTCCATTCATTTTGAAGGCATAAGGCTTTTATTGTGAAATATTTGCAGGACCAGCACATGTATGATTTCACACTGCAGATGCCTGGGATTTATTTAAGTACTACTAAAGTAGAATTTAGAGCATTTCAGTTTGTATTATATGTGTATAAGTGTGGTTGCTTTTTCCTCTACGGCGCTCCCCCTACAGTTTTTGTTGTACATATTTTTACGACACCACCGTGCGCGTCCGCCCGTCCATTCATCCATTGTCTACCTCTTTATCCTCACACTTGTAAAAACTGATGCTCCTCCTTTTCCTTCCCCTCTCCTGGCCATGTGCAAGTCATGGAGCCATGTCCATGCCGATGGAACAGGCAACCATCTGCCGAAAACAAACCAGCAACAGACATTGTTCATAAAAATGGTCAAGCAAACGCCTTCACAACAAACATCGAGATAGTGCAAATGCATGTAGAACAGAGAGTGTATCCCAAAGATAAGTGCAACAGCAAGAATGCCACGTCTGAAGTTTACACGTTATGTGGGCCATGGGTCAGTCATTTCCTCTTTTGCTCTTCCTCCAACAATGGATTCCTCTGCTTCTTTTTTTGGCCGGCTCCGTCATGATGAAGGTCTAAAATAACACTGTCACTGCCTTGACCTTATAGCCAGTATGTTTCTTGTGAGACCCGAGACTTTCGCAAGACCTACCGACTGCAAGATCAGGCAGCCCTGATCTTGCAAGGCTGGTTTCCTGTTACCGGACAGTAAGGGGGAGTGGAGACGGCCCCCAATCTCCTCACCTTTACCCACCACAATGATTCCTAAGCTGTTACATTAGGGTAAAAATGCGCATTGTTTTTAGATGTATACTTTCAATTTGCTGCTAGACGGATATGACAGTTTTGCATCAGGGTGGATGAACTCAAATTTTGAGTTTAGGAGAGAAGCGCATCTGATATTTCTTGTGTAAATCTTGACTTTCCAGCCTCCCAGTCATGTCATGGTGATCCCGCCTTCCTGCGTCTCCCTCTTTCCCCCCTAACTTCCTTCTCTCTTATCAGCGCCATCCACATTATGTTTTGGGGAAACAGTATCCTCTAATACTCCTAAGAAGGAAAGGGGGGAAAAAAGACCCCTTCCTAATTGCTCTGCAGTGTGTTTGCATGTTGCACCATCTGTGGAGCGTCTGCTGTTTCCCTCAATTAGAGATTGTAGATCAATGAGACTTGGGTTTTTACTGCACAGCCAGTGTTTGCTCAGATGGAATCTGCAGCAAGAGCACCGGCTTTCACGACTCATAATTACAGTAACGCTGCACTCCTCTCTTAACAGCGTCAACAACTCTCTAATTATTGTTATTTCTCATGTGGAAATAGTCGTTTTCACCCCCCTACTGTATCTGTTACTGGGCTGTGTAAAGCCGTACATTTGGCATGGCCTCCCAAAGAGTGTCCATAATTTTGGATTTTCTGAAACAATATAAGCTGCTTATTTTTGACGAGATGAGTGTGTCTCATACAGAGAGAGTGGAACAGGTCATTACACACACACGGACACAGAAGCATGCATGTGCGTAATGTAGATCAACATGGACATGGTTGCTCTCATATCAGTCCAGTCAAACAGTGCATGTGGCCATTTTTACATGTTTTTTTTTTACAGAATCTGACCAACATCTCATAGTAAATGATTTCTTTGTGACCTTTAAGGAACACCAGCCACAAAACATAAACACAAACAGTTTTCTAATGTGCAGCATGGCTGACTTTCAGTCCCGGGAGATTCGATTTTCTACTCTGACCCATTAAACACTGATGGCAATGAGCAAAACCTGTCCAATAAATTATTTACCCGTCAGTCCATGTAACGTCATGTTTACTCTTCTTGTTTCATGTGCTGTGGACTCTTGTGAAGTGTTAATGTGACACAGTTTTCATGCACAATAAAACAAAAACAATACACACACGTAACTGTCCCACACTCTACTTTCTTTTTTATAATCACTGAAACTAATTTTGTTAATTTTTGTGTCAGCAACTGGAAGAATTATCACCTGATGAAAGGAGACAACAGTAATAATAAGACATGCATGCGGTTGTAAATATAGTATTATTAAATGTGTGACATTCAACATTAAATGACATATACTGTATACGTATATAAGCTTGTTTGGTGCTTCAATTACAGTTTTTATTTCCTATATTTTCGATTTTCCTTCCCGTCTGTTTGTGTATTGTGACGTATACGTCCCTCCATATCAAAACGGGCACTTTTACTTTGAAATTCTGTGAAATATCATCATAAATGTCTTTATTGTGTTATCATTTCTGTCATTTGAGTTTGTTGAGTCTAGAGCTGAAACAATGAATTGATTATTAATCCATTACTAAATTAATCGACAACTATTTTGATGATCGATTAATGGTTTTGAAGCGTTTTTCATGATTAAAACAAGATTTCCGATTGTTTACGAGTGTTTTCTTCATTTCTTCGCTCTGGATAACAAAGAAATCATTAAAAGTAGAGCTGCAACTAACGCTTATTTTCATAATCGATTAATCTGTCGATTATTTTCTCGATTAATTGATTAATCGTTTGGTCAATAAGTTATCAGAAAACATTGAAAAATGTTGATCGGTGTTCGTCAAACCTGGAAATGATGATGCAAAGAAATGAAGAAAATACTCACATTTAAGAAGCTTAAACAATTGGAAATCGAGTTTTAATCATGAAAATAAAGCTTCAAACCGATTACTCGATTATCAAAATACTTGTCGATTCTTTTAGTAATCGATTAATCAATTAATAGTTTGAGCTCTAATTAAAAGTTAATCTTTTGGTGTGTCGTTTGAGAACATCATCATTTCCAGGTTTGACAAACAGTTTTTTAGGTTTTCTGATATTATGGACCAAACGATTAATCGAGCAAATAATCGGCAGATTTAATCGATTATGAAAATAATCGTTAGTTGCAGCTCCAGTTGAGTCGCTTATTAGGTTTGGCAACATTCGGCATTTCCGACCGTTTGTTATCAATGAATCAATGATCTTACGTTACATATCCCCGATTATTTTGAATGTTCCGCGACTGACGTGAAGACGCGATATTTAAACGCTGGCAGTCACCTTCGTTTTCTTCCAGTCGACGGACTTGTTTGAGAACAGGCTGCAGGTTCATGTAGAGCCGGTGGCTGTTGCTGAGCAGCTGCAGGAGGTGGCGGGAGCGTATCGGACAACCCGTGTAGTAGATGAGTTTGCGGGCCGAGGGGAGTCCATCGGGGAGGATTTCGAACTTCTTCCCCTGAGAGAACGGAAAGGAGAGAAATAAGAAGTGACATGAACGCTGATTACAGGACCTCGGGATGATTTACAGCAGTTAATAAAACAAGTTTATGAAACAGGAATGTGCATGTGAAACTGTGCCAGACAGAGGAACTGTCTTGCAGCCAAACACAAAGCAGAAAGTGGCCACTTCGTGTGTCTGTTTCTCATTTCTTCGCACTGAAACAAAGCCTTTTTTTTTCAAAGTATTTCAGGGAGAGGACATGTTGGCTGAATACACGGAAAAACTAAAATGTCGGGTTTGTGCTTTACTCTTACAGCTGTCTTTAGTGTCAGCGGGGTTGTTTTCAATCAAGACCTACGGACATTTCTGTAAGGGTTCGGACTTTCAAATGCGACGGCTGAGTTTGAAGGCTGTGAAAAAGCAAAGAGTTGCACATTTTTGACCACGGGACGGAGGATTCCTTTCATTTATCCAGACGTTTGTTTTTAGAGAAACCAGCTGATACAAAGTCGGTTTAAAGTAAAGAAAGGTGGAGGTATTCCAAGTTTTACGGTAGGGAAACGAGTTCATAAAAATGAACTGACATTCTTTGACAGTGGCTTTCCCATAAACATGAAAGATCGTTCTCTCTGGGCACAAGTCTGAACGATTTCCTGTTCAAAACTGTGGACTGGCAGGAAAAAGTCTGGGTGGGAAAGTGAAGGAGAAATATTCTTCTTCTTTCAACTGCTCCTCTGCAGCTCCTAGTGGCCACCGGTGAAACACGCACGTCGCACTGGGCAGCAGCCAGGTGTGAGCGAGCCAGAGTGAGTGAGTCAACACCGGGAACAGCTGCATCACATGTCTATTTTATAACCCTTGAGCTATTCACTCTGGGTTTTTTCCTTTTTATGTGAACCACTTGAAACTTATTCTCGATCTGCTTCATATTCACTCCCTTCATTTAGAAGTAGCTGGTAGTAGCTAAGTAGTATGTGGCTGCCAGCAGGGACAGGACAAGGCAAATTCTGATATTACCACTTGCCAAAGGGCTGTCCTGAACAATCTATACCCACTTTACTCACGTGTTTTTTCCGAGTGGAAATCAAAGTTTTTGTCCTTTGTAAACTGCTCTCCAGCATCAGTGATTTTACATCATGGCACAAAGGAGTTGTTGATGCTCCGCCGCCTCGATCAGTAGCAGCTCCTGTGTCCCCGCACAATAAAACACTAAAATGCTGATTTTCTCTATGAACTTTGGTGCAGAAGTGTGCGCACTTGCCAAACTTCATCTAAATTGTATATACCGTAAACAACGGTGCGGCTAATTTATAGATTTTTACTGGCTAACGGCCACCGGGGGGCACTCTTTAGCAGTAAACGCAAAACTGAGACAGGGGGGAAAGATTATGCGCTGAAGATGAAGACTTCAGTGGCTTTAGTGCGCAAGAAGAAGATGAAGATATCGACCAATGACTTTTTTTTTTTCTGGTAGGCTAAAGTGTTTTCTTTTCTAACCAGGCGTGTTACTGTCGTGTTGGTGCAGTGTTTATTCTCTAACCAGGCATGTTAATGTTGATGTGGCATGTTCCCCCCGTGTTTAAATGACGTCGTTTTAATAAAAACAACAACGGAAAACGTCCGTGTTGCGTCTTTCTATGTAAACATCTCATGTTACAACCATACGCGGTGTTACAGATGGGCCCACTTTTGTCCGTGGCCCACTCGCGATCACGGACGCATCATTCAAGTCCATGCATTCATTAACAAACTCCTTTGATAAGAGATTGAATCCTGGCGCCACTACTAGTTACAACATGAAAACCTGCGGCTTATATTCAAGTGCGGCCTATATATGTACAACATTTATTTTCTTTTCAAATTTAGCAGCTGCTACCTTAAAGTGGTCAATCAAGAATATAATAAACTGATTGGAGTGAACATTAGCTGCAGCCCTAAAAAGGAGTAGCTTTTAAAAAAGGAATCTGTGGATGTTTGTTATTAATAGCCACAAGTTAGGATGCTCTGTTTCAACTCATGAGTGTTTTACGTCTGTGTTCCAAGATTCTTATTTATGGCAGAGAGAAGAAGAAGATAACCACACTCCAAGAAACCACACATACTGATTCAGCTGCTTCCCTGCTGACAGTAACTCTATTCCAAAGGAAATACAAACAGAGAGCAGACTAGTGTCGAGCAGGTTATTAAATGGTGTTCAGAAACCACTTAGAAAAGTTTCCTCTTACATGCACAACACACGATCAGTCCGTCTGATGTCTCCGCACGAGACAGCTGGACAACTTTCTCAACCCTTTTGAAACAGATCTCCCCGACGGGCCACACACATGGAAACGCTCCGTGCATCGCCGCTGAAGGTGACGACTTTCAGCCTTCAGTGGGCGCACATCGAACCCTCACAAGCTCACGCGAAGCATAGACGTGACTTTGTTTTCCTCTTATTGCGTCAGAACACTGAATTCCAAACTTCTATAACACTGAGCAGACAACGTGCCCCTCCCTCCCCCCTTCAACCAATGACACCAAACACAAGCTCAAGTCCTCCAGGCCAACAGCCTGTATCCAAAATACCCCGAAACATTTGCAACATCTGGTGTTTATTGACCCACACGTCCACTACGCCCTCTCCGGCGCACTGGGCCGTGTTGGATGACGTGACTCAAGGGTGGGGCGGAGGAGGGAGCCTGTTATTCGGGAGAAGGGTGGGACGTGGCCACGAGAGGCCCTTCGTGTCCACATGGAGACCACAGCCACGCCATCGCTGGTGCACTGTCACGACGCGGCGCGTAGCAGATGCAAGGAAAACCACCAGCGAGTGATGAGGAAAACAGGATGTCTTCACCGTGAAGGGTCCAAACATTGAGGTGACAAAGTTTCTAAGTCGGGAAAACCCGGCTGTAAAGTCCATCCATGTTTATAAAGAAGTAAGGAGCTAAGAAGCAGTAATTATTAGCCAGACTGCCAAAGAAAGTGAAAGTACAGGTCCAAGAGAACTACATGGAATTGATTTATTGAATAAAGTGTGTCCTACTCCACTGCAAGCATCATTCCGTGTCTTTCTACCTTTCATTTACTTCAAAGTATGTCCTTCTTAAAGGTAACAGAGCATAAAATCTGCCGTCAGTCCAAAGACCAGTCTGATTGGACGTAAACATACAATATAAATTCAACTTCCAACTGCATTATCTACGTGTATCTATTCCAACTTTAAGACACCTCAGTTGGACTACCAAACGATTTGAAAAGTCTGACGAACACAATAATTCCAATAATAATTCTTTGAATGCGTCATGTGAACATACTGAGTGAAACTGAGCTTCTCTGCCTTCCTGTGATAACAGAAAACGCCGCGTAAGCAAAGGAGAAACGTTTGTGCTCAAATTAATGACAGGCCGACTCGGAACAGGATTTCCGTTAAAACGGCACGAGCAATTATTAATGAAACGGAAAAAAACCAAGAGGCTCGTGCGTGTACAGTACATCATCGGAGGGAAAATACTGCTGCTGACTGCAGGGAAATACACTGTGTGTGTGTGTGTGTGTGCACATGCAAAGAAAGTCTTTCTAAATCCCTGATTTGTTCCAGAGAACTTGCAAGGCTAAGATAAAACAGCGGTGTGGAGAGAAGGGGGCTGGCGTCAACATTTCCACAACCATGAGCATGAGCTAAGCGTTCACAAACGCCGCCATAAACTGGGGGAATGCTCGGATTTCATCATCACTCATGAAATGAGTTCCTTTCAAGCACAGTGTGTGTGTGTGAAGAAAAAAAGGTCCTGATGATGCACGGGACTCACCACGAAGACCAGTTTGCCCACGTTGGTCCAGGGGAAGTCGTACAGCAGCTGCCTCACTGAGCCGACGTTCTGCAACACAAAGGAGAGTCAAACCACGACAACAGCGCGACATCTGTACTTCGGTGAGCTCGAAAGAGGAGTTTCCAACTTGATCATTGCAGTAACTGAGTCGTCTCACAAGTCATATATCATGTCTACTGTCCATGGAGTTCGGACCGTTTTCTGTAACGTCTCAAAAGCGACTGATGTTGTTTAAAATAAAGGCCAAAAGTGGATTTTTGCTATTGGGCATTTTAGCCTTTATACGATCAGTGTGAAAGAGGAAGCAGACAAGCAGCTGATAGTTGTTTTAAATTCACATTTAAAAGGTTATAACAGTCCAACAGCTTTGTATTTACACAGCAAAATAAGCAAAACTGTTGGTGGAGCCATGTTGTTTCAGTAACGCCTGCGATATTCAAACCACGAAACATAAACACCGCAGATTGATTTGTGATACCGTGAAGATTTCCACTGCTGCGGGAAAGTTAGAACTTGGACCAGTATTTGAAATATCAGGCAGATGGATGGAAACTCTATGAGAGAGATGTTTGTTTTTCTATGACTATTAAAACTCAACCATTAACAATAGTCACATTTCGGTTTAGCAAAGGGACATATAATGGAGGAAGACAGTAAAAACCCACATTAAACTGTACCTGGAATATTTGAATTCCACGTAAAGTCAGTCCTAACGTGAGAGACGCCTCTACTTCTTTCTTGTCCTGTTGAAAGAAAATGAAATGAGATTAATTAATGGTGTCAAATCCAATCAATACCAAACATAAACAACATACAAACTGGCCATGAAGTTATTTTTTTATTGAAATAAACCCCGAGCTGGACGCTTCACACTTTCTTTCTTTCGCCTCATTACTCGCCGCATTCAAGCGGGAAATTCGTAAACTTATAATTATCATGTACGGGACGTCCCTAAAATCTGAGCGTCCGGAAAATGAATAGGCCGTAAAAGTAACAAACAGGCTCGTCGTGAGTAGTAAATACTCCAAACAATTTGATTTGAACGCATCAAGGTTCCTGCAAACCAGCGACAAAAACACAGACATCACTCTCTGCTCAGTACTAGTATAAATATTGACATAGATAAGTTGTAATAATGGCGTGAGATATTCTGCCTCAACAAAACACAAAACTAGAAATCATCGTCTAAATGTACATATTTCCTGTAGATATTTTGAATAATTTCTTGCATACTTATGTAAGGCTGCAACTATTTTCATAATCGATTCATCTGTAGATCATTTTCTCGATTAGAGTACTTTTTTGTCCGAAAAATGTCCGAAAAACGTGTCTCCGTCTAAACATCAAGTGTGTCAGTGGTCGAGTGAAAGGCAATGATTTTCACACACGAAATAACCAAAACGAACTAAATAAAAAACATTTTCGTTAACTGAAATAAAAATAAAAACTAGAGTACAATAACGAACTGAAACTGAATTGTGTGTTTACAAAACTAACCAAAATTGTAGCAGTTTTTTTGTCTGCCTTTTGGGTTCATATGAAGTGTATTTTTTTTGGAAGATTGTATTTTCATTCATAATAAAAATTTTTCAATTTGTTTTTGTTCACAATGTGGGACATAAGGCTATGAAAGTTAAACATAACATTGGTTATTGGGTTGAGTTGGTTCATCGAAATGAATCAAACCACTCGTCTTTTATTGGGTTTGTTGTTGAGATTGAGCTGCTGAGACTCCTGGCTCACAAGCAATGTGATGTGTCTGATGAGGGTTATTTATTACTAGTTATGTTATGTTCACGTGTGTCTTTAGTCTGTCGGCTATTTGATTTTTACCTGACACACAAACTGCATCCAACCCCAGCACTATGATGCACATTTTAATTTCTTGTAGACTGATTCAGAAATAGTTGTTTATCTGTCCTAATACATTTTAAAATTGGGTTTTTATGACACACTATACGTACTATGACCTTTTTGCATCACTAAATGCGAAAGCTAATAGAAACTAACTTATTTAAAAAAAGAAAAAGGCAAAGTCAACTAAGTGAAAACTAAAACTAATGAAAAATCCAAAAACTATTATAACCTTGGTGCGCAGGGTATAAAACAAAGCCCTCGATCTCTCACCTTGTAGAGCCTGTAGTAGTGGACAGTGACATCATCGAGCTGTGCACACTCCTTGATGTATTTGAGGTGAGCCTCTGAAGCTGTGAGAGCAAACTGGTCCTTGTGCATGTTCGGGATGTGCCTCAGGATGTACTCACGACCACGTTTAGTGATCACCTGAGCGGGATGAGAGAGAGAGAGACAGAGGAGAGAAATGTCAGGCTTGGTCGCCTTGAAATTGTACAGACACGTTTACAGCAGATTGGCAGCACAAGTTGCCAGTGAGGATAATGAGGTCGCCTGCTGCAGGGCGAACAGATGTCAGCCTGCAGAGATTCAATGAGAAACACACTTTCTCCGCTTTAAATGTGACTTTGTGAAGATCTTTCCGAGTGAGTTTTCTAAGCGCCTAAATCTGCGAGGGATTTACTGTGGAGTGGCGCTCATCGTCAAAGCGGCTTCCTGTCGACGACGGCGTCAAGCGGCGATAAGGAGGCAGGGGGCTAATCGCAGGAAGTGGAGGGCAATCAGACGGGTGTGGCAGCCACGGCCGTGACGGATGATGACGGTGGAGGTTGATGGAGGAAAGAATAGCGGCTTCTGCCAGAGCATTTTTCAAGCTTAAAAAAAGAAGGAAAAAAAAAAGCGCGTGTGCCACGACCATGGACAAAAATAAACGCGGCGTCCCAGTTCTCATTATCGCACATGCTCAGATGTGGAGCTGTCCCAACTCACATTTGGTCAGTGTGATTAATAGCAGGTGGCTACAGACCCACATACTGTGGCCTACACACCGCAGGGCAGGACACTGAGCACTGTCTGCCTCACACACCACTTTTACTGTAGGTTTCAGCTCCAGTGATACAGCAGTTCACATCTGCTCTCTTTCAGCTTGGATTTATTTGAGTGCTGGATGTTTTTCAGAGAAGCTCATTGCGTGACTCAGTGAAATATCAGACGAGCTTACCGCAGAGGGATTTTACCATCCTAATACATTAATGTGTTTACTACATTACTAACATTTAACATCAAGTCTTTTTTTTTCTCTTCTCTCTGCCGCAGTGCTTCAACAATCCAATTAGAATGAAAATCAGTGGTGCACAATCCTGTTATTGCATAACAAAACTGTCTATGGCATCATCAGTTTATATTTAGTGTTACTGCTCTGCATAGGCACAAAAAAAAGAATATAAGATTAATTGTGTTAATTATTCATTTGGGTCCATTTTTAAAAAGAGAAGAGTGTGCAAACCATCAAAATTCTGTTGAAACAAGCTTTTTACAGACATCACCTTCAGCTCTATGGGACTTTTTATTATCTGACATTTCAGAAAACAAGTTAATTGTGTTCAAATCAAAATGATGCAACAATAAGACATGATTCATGCGAAGTGTTTGCGGCGCACACGCGAGCTAAAAACAAACAAGTGTCTGCTCTTTAAATAAGAGCAGGAGAGAAAAGTGTGTCAGGTTGTGTTTGTAATGTTACAGGATGTGGTCAGGTGAGGAGAGGAAAGAGCCAGAGGGATCTGGAGTAGACAGAAAGGAAAACACGGTGTCCTCTGTAAGAAGGTCGGTCCATCTTAAATCATCTCTGCCTCTGATAAGTTTCAGGACAGATGAGAGTGAGACCAACTCACCCACGGAGGGAAGTAGGCTTCCGGTTCAAAGTACTTCCCAAAGTGCTTGTTGCGCTTGAAGTTGCCGAGGTCGGCCTGCAGGGCGAACGCTGCCAGGAGGAAGTAGGCCTCCTCTCTCTGGATACACTGAGAGAGCAGCACCTGTTTCCTCAGGTGCCAGTAGTAGTAGTACCTGGCTACACGGTCACTGCGGGGCAGAAAGAGAGCAGGATTACCCAGATTATATGTTAACTGCTGCTTATTGCAGTACAAGATGACTCATGGACGTTTGGAGGCAGAGACCAGAACTTTACCTATACTTTTCCTTTGTCGTATTCCAATAGTACTAACTAACGCTACAGATAATGACATGTCTGTGATTTCATCCGCCAAACAAACACATTTGAGCGACGTTGGAGCGCCACTTGCCTGATTAATCTTCCGTTCTCCACGTAATACTGGGCTCTGAAGTGAATGATCATAGGAGGACCAAACTGGTCGATTCCCTGAAAAACAAAGTGAAAGTTCATATTACTGACAACCACGGTGGAGAATTGAACGTGACACAGCCGGCGACGTTAGCTAACGACATAAGCAAACACAACACTTTAACATGTTCAACACGTTTATCAACTGACACTAATCTGCTGTGAGTTTATGTACACAGAGATACCAAAGTTAAAAAGCAGCAATAGCTCTTGGTGTGAGGTGAGGTGGTTTACTTCAGTGTACGAACGGGTCTGGGACGATTAGCCTAGCCTAGCATAATGAACTGTGTGTGGATGGAAATAGAGACCCTTGCTGGTTTTTAGAAAAAGCAACAAAAAAAAGCAACAAAAAAAAGGACTTATTTCAAGAGTTCACCAACTCTTGACCCAGACACATATAAAACTATAAAAACAACAATTTGTGGTTTGTGGAGGAGTGAAGGACGCGAACTGTCGTCTGGAGAACAACAACCAGACACAGTGACTTCCTGGCTTGTTGTTGTGGCTCCAGTGAGGTTGCCAGATTTGCTACCATCGTCCTTCCAAACAAGCTAAAACCTGTGCTCAACAATCGCATCTTATTATCAGCATTTTTTTTAAAATCATTTGTAATTGATTTGTGCATTTAGGAGTGATTGTTACCCAGACACATCAGTGCACACTCACATATATACAGTAACTATTAAAATAAAACAGAAAAAAAATATGTTTTTTGTAGCCCCAGAATAAGCAATTTATCTGTACTTCAGTCAAGGACCCTACTGGCATCTTGTGCCATCATGTTTCTACAGCAGCCTGAATAAGCAAACCACCAGAGTGTCCATTCTGCTCTTTGAAGTGGAAGTTTACTCCACAAACAAAGAAGAACAAATTCCTTTCTGGTATGCAAAGGCCACCATAGTTCCCCTGATGTGGTTAGAAAGGGGGATGGGTGGGTGGAGGAGTCTCGACATGAGATGTCACCGATTTGTACACACTAGACTTTTAAATTAATACAAAAAGAGGAGACGAGATATTTCCACTTCCTGTGCGATAAGAATATTTGGACAAATCTTGTAAAATCCCACAGAGAAGAAGCTCCAAATCCAGGAAATCTTACAGTTTTCAACTGTTCTTACTGGAAAAACCCTGCATGTTATTTCTTACCTTGCTGGCTTCTCGCTTCCATTCTTTGGGACAGTACTTGGACAGTTTCTGATCCAGCTCCATATAGATGTGTTCATTATCTGTCAGGAGGAGGAGAGAGACAGGTTCAGCTCTACGTACAGGTGTTTATGTGCACTCAGAGCGAAATCCCCTGCTGAATGTGCCTTGTTCAAAAGACCGAGTCAGAGCAATCACACCAGACAGCGTCTGCACTTCCCTTTGTGCTCCGAGCCTCTGGTGTTCCATCTCATTTCTTCACCTCACTCTTAATCTTCTCCCGAAAATGACGCCGTTCATGAGCTGCAGTGTGACGATCTGACAACTCAACAGTTTCTATGATATGAAAAGCTTAAGTAAAAGACGAGCCGCAGCCGAGCGTCTCATGACAGAGATATTTTCCATCAAAGGAATCTGGGAAAATTCAACAGCACGAGCTTTGTATGCATTCTATGAAATCACATATGATCGTGGATTCGTGGATTTGCCTCGTTTCCACTTAAACGTGCAACACTTTATCGGAAATGTTCGGGTTTGTTTGGTGATGATTTGACATCTCCGCAGCTGAGACTTCTGCCGCCATCTCATTACAGCCGAGGGCAATGGCTTTCAGTTTGTGGTGCTGCAGGAATCCAAAAATTACACTTTAAAAAACTCAACAGAGACGACTGTTTCCAGGAACAATATCCCTGCTGCCGAGCACCACAGACCTCATTGTGAGAGGGGTTTTATTTTTGCAGTTGTACCCTGGTACAAATCTAAGTGGAACGCATGTTTTTGAAGATTATGGTGAGCCATAATGACGCTTAATTTTTGTCTGTTATTCTGTCAGTTTTCACAGACGGGAGCGTAATTGTCAGATTATGTGTACGTGAGACGTTAAATACAGAGGTAATGTGTGTCCGTGCATGTACATGCGTGTGCTGAGAATCGTCACAAGATCTCTTAGGGGGAATGTCAGATTGATGGAGAAATGAAACTGAACTGGAATGTTGTTACATGATCAAACAGGTTCCAAGAACCATGGGTGATGGATGGAAATGTTTCTTTCTGTCTTGTCAAAAGTCTATCAACACAATATTCACAGTCGACAGGCTGAAACCAGAAAAAACCCTCGAAAAAAATCTTGCTTTTTCAGCAAAATGTTCATCTTTTTAGCCCTGCACTGCCGAATCCAAAGCAGCTGTAGCGTTTCCACTCCCTTGTGATGAGAGTTCTTGCAGTTGGGGGTAAAACCCAACGGCTACATCCACATTACTCCACTTTCACTTAAAAACTCATATTCTTCTGCAGACACACTTTAAAAATGGAGGTCTTAGAAAATATTGAGGCCACTTTCACTTCCTGATTCCGGATCAACAAGTCAATTTTCAGCAATTTACGCTAAAATGCTATTTTCAAATTAAAACACAGGAGCTCGCCTGAGCTACCAACGAGTATATCTTCTCGTCACAAAAACACAGAAGTGGGGAATGATTTGCAAAACCAATTTAGCACCATCTCATGGGTCAATTGGAGAACTGTAATTGAAGCTGATCTCTTCCGTTTTCATGATCGCTCTTCTTCTGCGGTCTGGGGTGACACACAGGGAGTGGGTGGCCTCTGTTTGCCTTGGGGATTTCACGCCGTTCAGACAAGCACTCCTGGAATGTCCCCACCATCAGACCCACTGGCTCCTGCTCAACTGACCTGCTGTGCTGCCATTGGCTCATGTGGAGGCCAGCTGTCTGAAAAACACTGCCTTTGCAATTTACTCTCCATTTACAGTTGCCTGCAAGTGTCACAGGCTGTCTGCTCGGCCAACGGGACAGACACAGTGACTCAATCCAGGCGTGCGACCCTCGCTGAGTCTTATCACAGTAAAAACAACCTCAGACTGAATGCACAAAGGAAGCCAGTCAGGACGAAGGAGCCCTGGTTCCCTGGAGACCGACATGACAGATAGGTGAGAGATGCTACGTTTAGGACCGATTCCTGGTTCTCAGCCAAGTTATTTGTCTGAGGAAAGTAACTGTCTGGTTCCTCAGTTTTTATGTGAATGGATTCACTCCACCGTTGTATCCACATGTTGTCACATCACTGGGAAACTCACACATTTCATAACAGAAAATAAGCTTTGGCCTCACAACTGACTAATAAAGCCTAATAAAGTTTATACTTTATTGCTCAACACTTTTGATAACTGTCACTCAACAAATTATACTCTGACCTCTTGTGTTTGCTTGTTTATTAATAGGAGGAAGAAACAGTGAATACACTATTGGCAAGAGGATGATGGGAGCACAAGAAACAGAAATGGAGAAGATGTTTTGGTCTGAGAGCAACATAAGTGTAGAAAGGCGAGCTTAAGTCTCCTAGTTCTGGAATGGAGAGGTGAAGAGGACAAGGAAGCTGAGAGTGATCTGTTCAGCTGATGGGTAAACTAAAGAGACAAAGGGTACACAGCTCAAGACAACACATCAGACCACACACAAACACACACCATAGGTGGGAAGCAATATTTGAAATCTTACTCTGAATGACGCTGAGACCAAACAGGTGACAATCCTTCAGCCTCAGAAGGTCACACACCTGGACCAACAGTTCCTGGCACAAAGTCTTCACCTGTGGAGGACACAAGAGGAGGATCTAAATTATGCTTTGCTTTTTTTGCATCTGTTACACAAAGACAAACATAAACACACATGAGATAGCAGAATGCAGGTAAAGTAGCTGGCGGACCTCTTGGAGACACAATATAATGTCTTGCCTGGGGTCAGATGAGAGGATCAATACCTCACTGGCATAAAGCCTGGAGAAGTGGACACAGATGTCCTGGTCAAAAGCGGCTCTTGGTTTTACGAAATAACATGTTTTTATGGTGTTCCTTGTCTTTATGATCGCATAAACTTCATATTTACACAGACACGAGAGTGTTGTTTAGCTTCTCATTTCCCAAAATTGGCTGGTAGGTTGGTATTTTACGACATTTTTTGAAACAGAACTGGATATTTCTTCTTCAATTACCCTCCTGAAAGTTTTGAGGTCTTCTTCATGCATTTAAAATCAGCTCTACTTCAGGTGAAATGACTCCATGTCTACTCACATTGACTATGACATTGAGTGTGTCATCATTGGGCAGAAAAACACAGACACAGCGACGGTCCTGCATGGTTTTGTTGTTGTGGAAGTTCAGTTTGTTCATCTTCGTGTGGCTGCGACAGGACAGGCCCCTCCGCCTGCTTCCGGGGCTCTGGGCCCTCTGACCACCCGCCTCCACCGGCACCAGCAGGGGCCGACACCAGCGCTCAGTCGCTACAGCCCACAACAGACACACAAGCACCTATGATGGGCTCAGCAGGCCAAGTAGGAGTCACAGGGCAGGGCATGAGGACGTCAGCTGCTGCCTGACACTGTGGAGACACAACAAAGAAGGCTTAATGTTGGTACATTCATATGTATAGATGATAAACATCCTGGTCCGCAGAATAAAATAGGCAGAAAATTGATTAACTGACTTAAAAAAAAATAAAGGACAGATGAACACAAAAGGAGGACAGCATTCCTGTATAACCATGATTCTGTGACTGCAGTGCAGGGGAATGTCGGTGACTCCAGAGGAACATGTGAACATCTGTCTGGACAGGAACCGATGGAACGCAATGATGCTACGAATGCACACACAGTCTGCAGAGTGACTCATGTAGTGAAAACCCAACAATGTCTATCACTTTCTCACTTGGAACAACTGCAGAACCTTCATTTCAAGGCGTTTTGCAGACAAAAATTAGGACACAGCTGCATAAAGTCCAAGATGTTAATACATTGGACAAGGGCTGCAACAACTAATCAGCTAATGATATCAGTGTCAGTTAAGAAAAAAGTGATATTGAGCCTATTAAAGATACCCCAACACGTTACTTTATCTTTACCACTGGCGTTGTTTTGAATTAAAATATGAATTTGTTATTTTTAAAGGCAGAAGGTAAGCAATGCTGCATGGATGTTACATAAAATCAGCATGGTGAATTTTAAACTGAAGTGTTTTCACACTAGGTTGACAAATGTGTCTTTATTCTGCTCTTCACACACCTACAGTTGCAGCGAGAGTGGCGAGTATCTGTCAGCATGAACTGTGCCCGAGGGCGAGTGAGACCAGCAGGGGGTGTGAAAAGTCTCAGACCAGACAAAAGAATGTTTAAGAACAATCACGGGAGATTATCACTTCATCCTGTCGAAAATGTGCCTCACCTGGAAGCCACGTTGTCATTAAAAACAGACAGGACAAATAGTGGGGTGGGGTCAAAACACAAAGAGGAAATGGATTTGAATTGTAAAAGATGAGGAAACTGAGGATTTGGGGTAAATTCCCACCACAGAGATGGTTTTCTGCAGAGCAAAGTTCAGGTCAGTCACACGATATATTATCTTTAAGAGGAGAATCCCTAAAACGAGTATTTCCACATCGAGAAAGAACATGTGAGACGTGACACAGGAAATAATGATTGAATGATGATTTTTTTTAAGTAGCTTTGTTGAGATCTCAGTGATCTCTGCCTTTTCTGTTTTATGTTGTTATGTTGTCACGAACGCTGCATCGTCTACAGCTAATGTAGTTGTATTTGCATCCAAATTAAAAAAAGGGAAGTTGATGACGGTTGATGTATATCAGCAACTTGTTGTGTGTCCTTTTGGCATAGCGTTGTGCGTCAGCCGACAGTACCACACACACACTGGCTCCCGGCTGATACTCGGAAATAATAAAAGTCGGTAAACAGAATATTGAGCTAACAGCATTTTGTGCTCTGTCTCTGCTAAAAGACTTGAATATGACAAATTCATGGTTCGTAGGACGACTCAACGTGCCAACACCGAGCTAATGGGGCAGACTCGCACTCACACTCATAAATCGATTCCCCACTAGTGCTTGTATACTGGGACATGGACAGAAGTCCAATCAAATGACTTAGTGACATACAGTACGTGTCACTAAGTCTTTCTAATTGGAAGAATTCACACATGGTGATAGAGCAACTGCCAACTGAACACCTATGAGGAGCTTTTATTGGCAAGTTAGTAAACTCGTCAGTTGCTGGAAAACCAGGGAGGGAATCCTGTGGTGTGAATTGTTAATTCACACCACAGTGAATCAGTTCACTGCAGTGTAAGGCCAAAGCCATATTAAAGACATGACAGTGTGGTCAAAGATTAAGATTTGTGGAAAACTTTTAAATCAGTGAATAAGATAATAAAAAAAACAACGAAAAGAAACGAGCAGCAGGTCAGCAGTGGAAACATCACTGACCGAGGCCAATAAACAACGGCTTCAGCTGCAGTATTGGTCCTTCTGCCGCAGAGTAAGAGAGTGCTTTTTCGGATAAGTGCCCATTCAATGCGACTGCTGTCCACACATAACACCACTTTGGTGCTGCACAGACAGCGAGCATTGTGGGCAGAGCAGCAGTAAATCCACATGCTGTTGACATCCAGCATCAGCTCTCATTAAAGCTGGTCATTGGATGTGCAGTGTGGCGGCCCGAACAGCCACTCAGCAGAGTCTGCTGATGAGCCATGACAGGGATAGTTCCCTGCACTGCTGCTGACATGGGCCTGACCCATGACTACTCCACTGCACTGCACAACACACATGTTTTACAGGTAGACGAGTAAAGAGAGACATGTGTACATCAGGTAAACACATGAACTCATTGGGTAAATCTCCCGCTCTGTTACTAAAGCCATATGTCAGGAGCTGCTACGGAAGAGTCGAGCTGCAGGATGGCAGGGAGGTTAATTAGTACTAAGATCTTTCTAATTGGATTACTTCCATCCATCACTCACTTCTCCACCAGTGATTCCAGTAAACAAGGGTCAATTGCTTTCAGAAAATACATTGCTTACAGGTGCAACCTTGTTGTACACAGTTCCGTTTGCCGGGTTGGTGCAGTTTCCAGCTCCATCTGTTTGTTTGCTCACTGAAATTATAAAATAGTTTGAAAACCAAATCGAAATATTCCAATCTCAATGTCATCAGATGATGGCTTTTGTTCTTTGCTGACTGACAGAAGTGGAAGGTGAGGAAAATCAATCATTTAGTAATTGATTAGGCATTTCAGCATTAGCATGTTTTGCTAAGTGACATCGGTATCGCTTGTTTTCAGACATGAACTCTGACTAATGACCAGATATTTGGGTCTGGACTTTCTCCAGAGTGTGTCACTCATACATGACAAACACAGCAGGAGATTTTCTGAGTGCGACAAAAGCACAAGAAACTGAACTGAGAGGATCTCAGACTTGTACGGACATTCGAGTTCACACAAACACCCCTCCAGGAATAATCTATGGAGACTCTTCAGAGTCAGGAGTTCCTCCTGTTTGTCTGTGAATAAATGTCACCCGCCCTAATCAAATGTGTTCATGAGGTAACGTAGTGGAAAATCAACCGCAGCAATGGACAAGGTATAAGTCGAAAGGTATCCAAAAGTGGACATGGCAGTTGTAATTGTCCCAGGTGTGAAATCTGAGAACAAGGTGTAAAAAACCCTTGAAGCAGAGCCACATTGATTATCGTATATATTTGCAACCAGAAAAAAGATTACTGACTTACATTGACGTCAATATAGGACGTGCATTGGCGAATACAGTCATTATTGATGGGTTTAAGAGCCAGTTGCGTCATGTCTGCTCTCCACATGAGACATCACCACATGGAGAATGTCCACTGTGAAATTAAAGGGTGGCTTCTCTTACACACTACACGGGGACCAGTGTGTCTGAGTGACGAGAGTGCCGGGTAATGAAATGACTGCTGCTTTCCATCACCGCCATTCGAAGTGTGACGCAATGCTGGAGTCCATCTACATCAACAAACACAAACAAAGAGCAGCCAACCGAGCTTCCTCCTGCCCTTTCAGCCTGAAACAGGGATTGTGTCAACGTGGCAAACCTCAGAGTCAGGCTGGACACCAAATTCCACACCGGGAAACAGAAAGAGAGGCCCTCTGTCACAGCTAAACCTCTCTCTTTCTCATTCTTTCCCTCCTCCATTGACATCAGATGGGTGGAGAGACTCCGCGTCCAGCCATTGGAAGGTGAGGCCAAAGAAAACCTCCCTTTGCTTGGAGAAAGAGGAACGGACCCAATAAAGGAGGCTGTCATCATGTTGATTTAAGAATAGCTTCAGGTGTAGTGTGTGTCAAACTATAGGAGACAGGGGGGAAGAAGAGGAAGAGGCTGCATACATACACAACAGAGGGGGAAATAGAGAAAGCAGAGGGGAGGGAGATTGGACTTAGGGAGCTCTTAAAGCTCAGGCATGAAAAAGGAAAAAACTGCTGCAGTCAGGAGAATTCCTCTCTAACATCTGCTTCTCATTCCAACAATGGCGGTCTTTGATTCCTGATGTCCGCAACGAGCAGCACCGCCACCGGCTCCATGTGCCTACAAACGGCATCCAACAACCTGGAGCGGCACACATAAACTATAATTCCTCCACTGCAGCGAAACAACATAAGTCTTATTTTAACTAGCTGACTCTCTTTGGCTTTACCAGCTTTGAAAACTCCATGGATGCATGGATCAGGCATAATCATATAGGTTTTGTAGGTGCACGAAAATTCAAGTCAACTCACTTTCCAATACTTACAAAGGCTTGTTTGAATGTTTTGGCACAACTTTACATTTCAATTTATTGTGTAAGACATTTTTCAAGTAATAGGACAAACATAATTTAGCTCAAGCTGCTCAAATTTTGGCATAAGCTGCTTTTTTTGCCTTATGCAACAACAAACTGAATATCTTTGGGTTTCTTTTAGAAAATAAGATATGAGCAGATGACACTTTAGACTATGTAAAGAAAATGTGATGGGTACTTTTATATTAGTAAAAAGTCACTGAACAGTCGAATGTCACTTTATACTAATCAACCTGCAGCTGACATACATTTCCAAACACAATCTGAAGTATGAATCCTTGACTTATAGCCTAAAATGCATTTTGTGAAGTTGACCATACCTCAATAATCACATTTTATGCAGTTTTCCTCGATAACCAAGAAAATAACTATTAGCTGCAGTCCCAGGTGTGTTTACATTGCAATATTAATATGCTACGAAGAGCTAAAGCATTGAAACTTAAGTAAAACTAATCAAACTTCAAATGAAACTGTAAAGCTTTTATCTACAGATCTTAAATATCCTGTTGCAAAAACTTTTTTTTTATTCTCAGAAGAACTTACTAGCTACAAAGAAGCATAAAAACGTTGCATAAATATTTCCCGGCCCTCTGAACGCCTGTAGCCATTTCAAATTTACATAAAACTCCCATTTAGAGAACGAAACAAAGAAACGAATGAAGTTATGTTACAAATAAAAAGGAAGCAAACAATAACTTTGGTGACAGCGCCAGAAAAAAAGAAAGAAGCAAATCCTAAGTTTGTGCAACCAGTCATGTGGGAGGAAGCGAGTTTCATGAGCTGCAGATGCTGACACAAACTGCCCTCACTGAAATATTTAAAGGCCCTCCATTTAAAAAGGGCACAGCTTTTATAAATCGTGTCAAGGACTAAATCCGAGAGGGAATTGGTCTTTTTTTCCTTTCCTCGGTTCGCTGCCAAAAGATCTGTTTATTCAGCTAATGAGAAATGTTGCTGAGCTGACGAGTGGCCCTTAATCACATTGGTCACAAGAAGGTATAAGCTTTTTAGAGCAAGGCTTTCCCTCGTCTTCCCCAGTTTAACCTTCTGAGTGTTGTACATGAGGAAGAAGTCAAGATCTACCAGTGCTTCTAAAACTGTGGGCTTTGGCTTTACTACAGGTGGGCCGCTGGGGGTCATTGGCACATTCCCAAAGTCTAAGTTGGGAACCCACAGGTGGGATTGTGGGAGATATTTCTTGGGTGGTCAAATAAATTAGCAAAATACTGTCCAGAATCTAACTTAAGACTTGTTTAACAACTTTCATAAAAGTAAAATGGAGGATGGATGGATAACTTGTATATGTCTGGTTTACCCATTCAAGAGGACATTAGGTGTATCAGAAATGGCAGTGAAAATAGTCACTTTTCACTGCCATTCGCACACATTTGTGATCTATACATATGAATTGGGTCGTTTAGCAGTAGTTTATCTTCTTTAAAAAGAGCATTCGCCATATAAAATGTTTGGGAATCACTGGCGTTTCAAATGTAGAGAGTTTTTTTTAAGTTTTCTGTTTGCATATTTAAAAACCTTGCTCTGCCATTTGTTACATTCATGTGAATGGACAGTTAGATGGATAATCTATGCACTTTTATAATGTACAATCAGAGTAAAAGTGGGTCTAAAATAACTAGCGCTTATAACTAATTAAATAATGACTTATCTTTTTCAAGGCAGTTCCCTAAGCTTACAAGTGAAATTACCACGTCACATTCTACAGTATGGATATGCAAAGACCTGATTCAGGGTTCAAATGTTATTTTCTTCCACTTGATGAAATAAATAATACATAATTGAAAGTTCTGTTTGGCTGCAGAACATTCCCAGAATCTAAAACGGGCCACAACATTCTTAGGATTGGGAAAGATTGGTCTAAGCATCTATTTTGGTTTGGTTTCGATTGGTTTTGGTCAGGAAGGTGCAATCGCATAGAGGAAAAACACGACCCTGAGAAGCTACCCCGACTCTGATGATGCTGTCTTACACACACACACATATATATATATATATATATATATATATATATATATATATATGTATATATATTAGTCTATCTCTGCTGTCAACAGACTGTTGACAGTGCAACCTTTGCTGATATTATTAGAGTCTGAAAGCATGTTGAGCTGCTCCCCCATAAATACCTGGATGGCCAGAGTGTGTTTTTTAGCCTTTAAGCCTAATCTCAGAGAGAGGGAAAACACTGAGCACTCTGTTAGACCTTGATTCCCATGATCCCCTGCCCACAAAGATCATCTTGCAGATATTTTGTTGGTGGCTGTCAGAATTCCCCCTTTTATTTCCATCCAGCTTGCAGCAAAACAACAACGTCAAATATAAGGTCTGGGAACATAAACTTGATTTTAAAGACACGTTGATGACATGTAGCAGCTGAATTATAGTAACTACTGCACTACCCGCATCTCAGGCTTCAACTTACTCATCATCACTGTCTTGTGTATCTTCTCTCTATTGGCGTGACTGTCTTTAGGCATGCAGATGCAGTTTGTTTAGCGATATATCTCTTGCATTTCTTATCCAAACACAAGCAAGGTCAGCACTGCACACACCAGCCAAGTTTGAAGCCTGACCACTCAACAGATATGTGAATGAAAACCGGGAAACGCTTGATCTGGTTGGTTTGTTTGTCTGGACTGCTGAAGAAAATGGTGGCGCGAGCGATACGAAGAAGGGACTACTGTGATTTAATATGCCAATGTTGTTTGATGTTAAGTTATTATTACAAAATGATATGAAGTAGCAGCATTACAATGATAATGACGATGATATCTTGCTGGCAAATTGCAATATGAATCATGATTGGTAAAGCTTTTTCCACTAAAACAGTTTAGTATAAAATTAGTACTAAAGAAATCTGTTGTTAAAACAAAAATGACTTAAGAGTTTTGCAAAGTGGGATGGATTAGAGTATCAGCTACTAGTTAGTTATACTGTGAATATAATATCATTAAAATATGCAAACTTGAAGGCACAAAGTAAAGTTCAAATTTCTGTTCAACTTTCAGTACAACTTAAAAGTTCTATTACCTTCATGGAAAATATTGTTCAATGTTCTGGACATCTGGCTTCCATGTTGCTCTGAACAAGGAGTGACACACAGGTTTGTGCAGCTATCCTTTTAGTGAGTCCCACTGAGTTCCATTCCACTGGACATCATGACCAAAGCCTTAGCCCTAACTTTAATCATTACCAGTAAATTCCTAATCCAAACATTAACCTAACCACAACACAAAATCTAAGACCTATAGTTAACCAGTTCCTCAGGAATGAGGTTCTGCCTCATTAGGACCAGGGTTTGGTCTCCATGAGGACTACTGGGGCTGACAAGGTCAGTGTTTATGCCAGGAAAGGTCTTTAAGCTGTAACAAACACAAGTACACACACACTTCAAATTGCCTGCACTTCCAGACGTGTTAGAACAGAGTCAGCAGTCGCTCCCTTCCCTCCCCGCCCAGCATTTAGTCTTGGACTGTGCATGAGTAACACCACAGAACTAGCAATCGCAGCGCTGCGCACCACAAAAACGTCAACCTGACTATTACATATGCTCAAAATAGAGCAAGCAGCATTAAAGGAGAGGGGTTAAAAGTGAGCTTCAATTATAAAAACCTTAAGTGAACCGTGTTTCTTTTTCTTAGCCAAAGATCTTCTGCACTGACAGAATGAAAGGTCCTGCTGCAGTGATCTGATCTGTTTCCTGTGTGCAGTTTTTGTAACAGGGATTGTCTCCTCTATTGTTTACACTGTCACACCTGAGGGAATTCATGAGACTGAAACGTGGCAAGGCTTTTTACTCAAGAGAATAACTGAGTTGATGGGCGGCATTTTATGAAAACAAAAGAATAAATGCCAAACAGAGTGTGTAACAAAGAACTACTTTCATCTCAGCCCTTTTCTTTCGCTGTCAAGGAACTTCAAGTAAACAAAAAGTAAAGACAATCTAAGTCCATAATTTGGCTTCATCCACCACAAACACGAACAAGTTACTTACATAAACTTTGGTCCAACACTAAACCTAGGGCTTGGAAACTCCTCTACCAACAGAAAACTACAAAAATCAGCAAAACATCACACATAAAAGCTCTGAAAGCTGGAGTGAGATGTGGGTGAGATAAGTTGATGATATCCTCAGGGGGCGCTGGCAGGTTAAATCTCCGTGGTCCACTTCCTTGGAAGGACTAAAATGAGGAAGCCAAACAAGCAGAGGAAAAGACAAAGAGCAAGACACAAATGCAGGAAGAACTGACTTCACTTTCTTCCCCCCCTTTGGTGTAATTGAGATATAATGGATAGTAGGGAATCGGGCTCATTAAGGTTTAAATTAAATTAATGTGTCTTGAGGTCATCAGGACTGTCCAGTAACAAAACGCAACGATTATTTTGAAAAATACAATAAATTCGTAGGGGTATTAATCATCAGAGGCTTTACAATATGATATTACTGTGACACTTTTGCCACAATAAGATATTACCGCAAATTATATTCCCAAAGGAAAGCGTTGTCAACAGCTTTTTAATCTCAAATCCAATTTTTAAGGCCTCGATTGATGATCGTCAAAAAGCTGGTGTTGGTGTGTAACCTTTATGTGTAAGGTGCACGTCTTCTTCTTTGTCTTTGGTATATTTGTGCGGCTCCGTAGAGGCCTGGCATATTGTCAGCGGGGGGTTTCATCTTGAAAGGATGTGTTTAAAAAAGCTTTTTAAGAGCAAAAGAGAAAAAAGATTGTAAAGGGAAAGTTCTGTTTCCTGATGGATAAGGCCTAAAACTCTCCTGAGATACAACATGTGCATCCAAAAGCAGCCACATGAATTAGATAACATACCAAAACAGAGAGCCCAGGGCACCTGTATAACTTACAAGTGAGACATTTAACTGCATACACACCCACTGTAAACACAGAGGAGATAACACATGAAATAGGATGGTAAGATAGGGTTTCTGCTTCTTTATTGCAACAACAGTAATCGCATACTTCTTGGTGGACCGGTGGCACCCGCATCCTCCCCTACATTGTCCTCACACTCAAAAAGATTATTCCTCTTCCACCCAATCGCCGAGCAATCAGGTCAGAGGCTGGTGACAAATTCAGATAAATTCAAACAAAAGCATTTATGTACAAGCGCCATGTAATAAGTGTTTGACAGGCAACTTTCCTTTTTCAACTTTGTAACTTACTGTTTTTCGTATTCACAGCAGAGGATTTTTTTTGCATCAGCAGCAGAGAAAGCCAGTCCCGAAGGCAGTGATTCAGCTCGGCTTCTGATGCTGACTTTCATGCGGCGGGAAATCAATAATTTCAGGAAAACAACACGTCCCCCAATTCAGTAAAGGATCTGTGTTACAAACAATGCCACGTGTGATGTGTGGATTCTACTTGACTGCAGCGTAGAATGAAGGTAAAACCTCCAGGGTAAGAAATCAAAACAGAGATTAGTAAGGGTATAGTGGAGGGGAAGGATTGCCTTGTGCAATTTCAGGCAGCCCCATCACACATTCCTAAACTGATTCAAGGGAATGAGTCACCGACAAACGTACACTCACACACGCTAACCACCTTTGTTCATACATTTCCTTTTTGTTTCCTACTCAAGCAGTGCTCTTCCTGTCCAGCCGGCACCTGCACTATCTCTCTTTCATTGACTCGAGCCGAGCCAAGACTGTGTCACAATCACAATAACACCACTCTGTTTTTCTTCCAGTTTTCCCCGTCCACAGCTGGAGCACAGACACAGTATGACGGAGAATGAGCCACAGAACGAGGCAGCTGATTAGCCTACCATGTGTCACGGTCGAGTTTCAAGCGGTAAACGCTCTTCACAGGCAATCCCCACACTGACTGTGCTCATGTGCAGAACGAGGATAACTTTGAAACGTATACATTTTGCAATTGCGTTGATTACATTAGCACAATTACCTCATTATGACTTAGCAAAAGGACATATGAGTAATGGATTAGTTGAAACAACCAACCACAAAACACAAGCATCCTCCCAGCTCAGGTGCCCTTGAGCGAAAAAATATCAAGCCAAAAGCTCCAAGGGATTATGGCTGCGACTAACGATTATTGTCATTATCAACTGATTTGTTGATTATAAGAAGAAAAGGGTGAACAATGTTAATCTGTGTTTCCCAAACCCTCAAAATGACAGCACCCTCACATATTTTGTTTTGTCCACAAACCAAACATATTAATTTTACTGCCAAGGAGGAGAGAAGACATGGGAAAATATTCACATTTATGAAGATTAATTCACTCAACAACTCAAAACGTATATAGCAGTCAAAACAGTTGGCGATTGTTGCATGAATGCATGCATGATCTGTCAGATAATATAGATAGAAAATTTGACTTAAGAAAGTTAAACAGACCTGGTAAGGTCAAGTTAAGTGTTAATGGGCATTCAACAAGGGAATTCCCATCTCATTCCTGTTCCTGTTGCCCCCTGGTCTAATATTAAACTGAGGAGGAATTGTTGGCATTCCTGGGTGCTAAGAAAACAACTTTTCAGTTTACACATATAAAATTAAAGGGGGCTGATCAGCGTGGGTTACTGTGGCATTTTCAAGTTCTGACATCAACAACGTTGGCGCAGAGGAATTACTGGCATGTTAATTACACAGCAATAACAAAGGAGGGATTCTGCCCTCTACAGTAGCAACGGTTGGATAATAACACAAACTCTACACACCATCACCACTAGGGATAGGATGATGTAGTGAAGTGCATCATGACTTTCCATGATTAGGATTAGGGAAAAATATACACTGAGTGACATTGCCAACATACAGTGTCAGTGATTTCTTCTGCAGTGCCATTAGGTGGAGCCTGCTTTTTGGTCGCGTGGAAAAAGCCCTGCCCCCCAAACACTGAAAGTTTTGGTTCTTTTGCAATGGTACTAGCATGTTTTTCGCAAAAAAAATTTCGGTACATAATTTTAACATCCGATAACATTGTCTGAAAAGTTGTAGATACAGAGAGAGTTGTGTTATGTTATATAAACACAACTTAGAATAGCAAAATACTTAACTTATATTGCGAAAATATGTTACATGTGTATAAGCTCATTTACGAATGTAAGAAAAAATTGACCAAATTCAAAATTTAATGGTATTATTCCATGTGAAGAGGTTATAATTACTGATAAATAATAATAAAGTAATAATACATTTATTGATACAACATTTATTAATACAACATAAAACCACGAACCTACAGAAATAGGAGGAACAAAGTAAGTAAATAAAAGTTGTCCCAACGTCACAAATTAAATAATTCTGCGTTATAAAAAGCGAACTTAGCATAAAATGACCCAACATCAATATTTTTTATGGCACCAACATCATCACAGTAGTGAAGCAAAACGCAACACAAATCTGAGCCTTGCAAACAGCTTAAAAGCTTTCAAAACCCAATTACACCAACTCGAATATGTTAAATTAAATTAAAAAAAATCGAGTTCGTTTTAAAAACTCAACATAATTTGATTTACTGAGATGGCGCAACGGAGAAGAGTAACAGTTAACATGTCCAGAGGGAAAGGGAGAGAAGCATCCAGCATGGCAAAGAAAACTCACCATTTAACGACAAAACAAATTATTCCTTGACACGTTTTTAATCCAACCGGGCGGTTTTTGTCTTCCTTGAAACGAGAACAAAAACACTAGGATAAAAGAAATCCACGCAGTTTGGGGAAAAGACTTCAGGAAGTTTGGGAGAAGAGTCGTGGAACTGCCGCGTTCTCCGAGAACCACATTCTGTCCCCGCTGGATCTGTTGGGACTGGATAGGAATACATGTGCGGCGGCTCGAAGAGGAAACGCGGGGGGGGAAGAGTTTACAAGACGAACCTATGTTTGTCAATATCAACAATGTCATAGCTAAATAGTTACAGTCACGAACTTTTAGTTTACTATTCATGAAACCTGGCGCATAGTTTGTCGCATTAGAGAGTGTTTTATGACTTTTAATGCCGCAGTGCTCCCTGCATATCTCCCCACTGAAACCCAGATTTGGTATCGCCCACGGCTGCCTCTCATTCCATTCCTACAGACTGGAATTGTGCCGCATATTAATTTTGGAAGTTGAGTCTGGGAGAAATAGACACGGCGTCGTCTATGTGTATTAAAATCGCTTTCAGTGTTTAAAAAGAAACACTTGAGTGTCGTTGAGAAGTTATTTTCGTCGCCATCGCTCTGCAGATGGCTTTATATAGCCTGTATTCTCTAACCAGGACTGTAAGAAAAGAAAAGTGGGGTGACCCACTCCCAAACATAACCAAATGTACAGTATGACATCATAGAATTGTCTCACTAAGTGCAGTAGTGATTTTAGGAATGGTTGCTTAAACTAAACAAGTCCTAGTGTCATTCAGATTAAATGATATTAATGAGGAAGAAAGAAATTAGAAAATTCTCCACACCTATCATCATCTGGGATTATTGGTGGACTAGAATAAACAACTAATAAGAGAAGTCTTGTTGTAGAGTCATGGAATAGACAACTTTCTTACCTTAAACTTGTTATTAACATATTAAAAAAGATTATACGGTGCAGAGATGTAGAGTGACCGATATATACAAGTTGAATAATTACAAGCGATACTCAAACAAATTTATATAAACAACTTGTCTGCACTGCACTGATATATTTTGTATAAAAATAATGTATAAAGTAAATCATAAAACTCAAGTGCGTGACAAGACAATAACTGACGGCAGTTTTGGCCCAGTTTTGGCCCAGTTAATATGGTAATTCAGCAAGGTGCTTTTATTATTTTATTATTGGGGTCAACTGATATCTTTAAGTTCTGGCTATAGAATATGGTCTTTGTGTTTTGATGGTATCACATGTGGTAACACAGTGAAGATGTAACTTGATCAAATTCCTAATTCAATATTTGGAAGAAAAATTGAAGATATTGTCCCCCTAAAAGCTTCATCTCCATGTTTATTAAGACAAACTACTTGCACACTGCGCCTTAATGCCTCTTTTATAAAGCCCCGTCCTCCCCCATCATGATGTCAGCTACTGGTTTAAAAGTGGGGAGAGCGCCTCTTAGTTGACATGGTGACCTGTAATTAGTGCTCCGGGGCCCCGGACTCCACTCCGACTGCCTGTCAGGGAGAGAAATGGAGTGCCAAACATGAAACGGGGCACGGAAGTGTGTGTCTGGTCAAGCCAAGCTAAACCCCCTCTGGCCCAGACTGCACACAGCTTTGAAGTGACATCAGAAAGAGACCTGCCAACAACAAAGCTACCTGGAGACTATTATCTTCAAAAAAAAAAGAAAAAAAGCAGACCACAAATCCATAATCTCTTGATCCGACAATGTACTGATCAGGTTACTGTAACGTTTGAAGCTGCAAAAAGGGTCAGAATGAAGTACCATTTAGAGGATGATTGGAGTGGCAATGATGCCAAGAATACAATCCCAACATTACCTTTGATCGCTAAGTGATTTAAGCAGACATCGTTTTGGATATCCAAGCAGTTTTTTCTCCTTGTGTGGTGCCCAATTCATAATTCATATGCAGACTCTTCGTGGTAAACATGGGATAATCTAAACATGTTCTTCCAGACATGTTCCACCACTTACATCATCGCTCTGCCTCCCTCCCCAGACCACAGAGTGGCTTCCACTCTTTGTCTGCATCATCCCTGCATTGATTTGATTAGCTTTCTCTGGCCAGGCTGCAGATACCGCTGGGAGCAGGTTGGAGCTTTTTTTGTTGAGGCAGTGTCTGACTAATTGAAATAACTCCCCCTGCGTTTCTGTGGTCCCCGGGGGAAAGATGAGAAAGCCGCCCACCACACTTCAGTCACTGTGAAGAGTCCTTGCCATCAGCACTTCACTTGGATTAACGATGCATGTGCAGCAAGCATCACCCCCGAAGCGAGGAATATGGGCCAATGTTGCAACAACTTACAATTTGCAGATTGAAACAACCGGATGTTGCTTTCAGACATGCACTGAAGGCAAAAATCCAATATACTACCCATAAGTAACATTGTATAACTGTATTATAACTTTAAAATAAAAAAACTTGCCACACTTTTTAACCCTCTTATGACCATCATGTTATGTTTATTTGGATTTTATGGCAGTATAATTGTCCAAAGATGTTCAATGAGTAAGTACTTCTGCCCTTCTTTCTAAGATAACGTTCACTTTCAACGGTCATTCCGCAGGAGTCCTGAGGGCTACCGTAATGACAAGTACATGGGCGCAAAGGTTTTAATTTTTCAATTTTCTAGATATCACAAACTGCCTATAGGACAGGGGTCTCAAACTCCCAGCCCGAGGTGGCCCATGGCCCCCCTACATCCAGCCCTTTACTTGACAAAAAAAATGAAACACAACTTGGCTCTTTTTAATTATTTGTTTTCCACAATTAGGACAGTAATTTCAAGTGCAAATTAAATTATAAAAACAACTCTAATAATGAATAAATAAATAAATCCAAAATGATAACCTTTCTTCTGAACACTGAAGTGGCCCCCCACTGAGATGACAGTGCCAGCAGTGGCCCCCTGCTCATTTTAGTTTGAGACCCCTGATCTAGGAGTTATGGTATTGAAAAGTATGCATGCCAAATCCTGGAGTATGCTCTGGTTGTTGCAATCTGCACTCACACTATTAGATGTCACTAATTCTTACACACTGGACCTTCAAGAAGGTGCAGTGTTAAGAAGACAATCAGTGATAAAGTGATGTCCACATATGAGTGGACACCGGCGTGAGTGACAGATGGTATTGTCCAGTAGGAGACGTCTACGAACATCCAGTTGCAAAACCTCAACATAGTGGGTTTTTTTTGCCGTGAGACAGTGTTGTGTGGAAACAGAGAACATTTTTTTGGGCATTAGTGCGTATTTGAACTAAACTTGACGACAGTTTTGTTGTTGTTTTTCCGCCCGTTTACTTTAAGTTCACGTCTAATAACAAGCATGTGTCTTCAAAACCCAATAGGCGCTTGGACGCGAGCTCTAAAAGTTGTGTGTTTAATTAAAGCAAAGCAGATGTTGTCTAATTGTGGTGCTTTGGTGCTCTGTGATGTAAGGATACCTACCAGTCCTGCAGAACAATGCTGGATCAGGAGAGGTGGAATATGCTCCCTGCTTTGATCACACAGCACCGTGTCTGTGGTGTGATTTTTATTGCTCATATTTATTTCATGTGAATTCTTCTTGGAATGACTCTGGATGTGAATCAGAGGCACAGCTCAGCTCAGCTTCCTCTAAAATGCTGTCAAATATGTGCCATGTGCAATGCTAAACATGCGCTAGAACATGGTTAGGACTATTTCGTTCAGAATCAGCTGTTTATCATGGACGACGGATCATCTTACGTGATTTTTGTATTCCCGTAGTAGCCTCCGCATTAAAACCAAAAAACAAAAACGTTTTTTTCATTCAACTATGATTGGACAAATGCGGCAACATCTTCACTTCCAGGGGAGCTCAGCTTCCATGACAGTGTGTGGGGGTGCAATGAATGTGCTTTCTTGCTGTCCACACAAATGCCGAGTTAAAAGTAAAAAAGTTATTAGTTAGTTATAGTTATTAAAGTAATACACAATAAGGGCAGTATAACTAGAAATGCAATACAAATAGACATCTGTTTGAATGATAGTATCTGATATGTACAAATTATAGAAAAAATAAACACTGTTGAAATATCATGTGCAGAGGAAGAAAGGACATTAGCTGTGCATCTTGTGCAAGTAGAAAAAAAAATAGTAGCAAAAATATGGACCATTTTAGTTTGTACATATACACTGTACAAAAAAGACACTATCATAGCATTTCAGTTTTATTGCGTTTCCTTGTTCTAGTTGTTCATCTGCAGAATTCACGCATCAACAACTGGGCCTCAAATGAGCTTCCCCTGCTTCAAAGACCAGCAACCGCCATTGTGGTAGATCACTTCTGAAGCAATAAAGGCAGGTGTTGGCTCAGTTGCATGGGATTTTTTGAGGCGGTAATTTCACTCCTTGGGGAAATATTATGGAGACAGTGGAGGGGAATCTACATGGAAGATAAATTAGAAAGTGTTACGGTCAGAGGAAGGCTACGGTGCACTCTGGAGTACAGTAACTCTGTGCTGGAGTGCAATATTGAAACAGAACACTAAAAGTTTTAAGAATGAACTTGGATGAACATCCTACAATATTGGAAGGAGAGTGCGGCTGTAATTCTCGAGCCCCAGTGGGCTATAAAGTTAGCGGGAGAGCAGGAGCATAAGAAGGAGGCGCGATCACTGCAGGGAGACGTATAGATGTGGGTATTGATCTAAGTTATTGTGCCCTAACCTTCTTCAGATGCTGTCAAAGGACCTATTAGTTTCTTCCTAGTACCAGTAATGGCATTGTAATCAGACAAAATGGTGCAAGGAACAGACAGCTATTGATAATGTCTAATTATCACACACACACACACACACACACAAACTTGTTGTGGTGCAGCTTCTCAAACCAAATGCCAGAAAGTCCCACTCCATTCCCCCTCAATATTTGAACCTTGTTTGTTCACATTGTTAATAAAAATGACAGCGTTTGTTTTCCCTTTCTCTCTCTGTGGTCATTGTCCGACGGAGACAATCGCCGTTGTTGTACTGGTGCCACAAAAGGGCCAAGCGTTCGCCGCTGAAATAGTTCAAGTCGTCCCCACTCGCGTCTGCGTCGTCACCAGCTCGTTTTCTCAATGCCCTTTTTTCACTGCAGGAGGAACGGTGCTGCAGAACAAGAGGAGCGAGAGTGAGAGAGAGGAAAATATAAACAAAGACAGAAAGTGAGGGAGCAAAGGATGGGGGTGGGGGGGAGGGGGGGGAGAGTCTGAGTCACCAGATGGTACAGTGAAAAGAATACACAATGGTAACACTACACTCGTTTCTTTCAGTGTGCTTATCTCAGCGTTGACCGCAATACGACATGCAGCTCAGATGCTGAATGGAGCATTATGTTGGCATCATTACATTTTTATTATGATGTGAGGAACTCATTATTATTATTATTACAATATTACTAATCATATCAAAACTATCCCAGTGATACTGTTTTATGCATACATATACAGTACATTGTAATGATAGCAGTATAATGGCAAACAATTACGACTCTAGCACCATCTGACCAACTTTGCTATGGAGAATATTCTTCAGTTCTGGCAAAACCAAGGTTCATATGTCATCAGGCTGGTGGGAAACTAGATAAATATTAAGCTTAGCCCAGCACAACATCCCTGAAAACTTGCCCTGAAACTGCACTGCTAAAAGTTTTTAATGATTTGATCTTAGGTGCTGACTCAGGTAGTCCTGCCGTCCTGATGCTTTTAAGACATATCAGCCGCCTTCGACACTGTGGACCATGTGTCTCGAGCAGTATGTAGGCATCTCAGGCTCTTTCCCCTGCTGGTTCAGGTCCTACCTGACAGATCTGAGCTTTTCTGTGCGGTCACTTTTCCTCTTATGTGGCCCCACTGACCTGTGGAGTCCCTCAAGGCTCCCCCTGGGCCCTATTCTTTAGAAATAAAGTTTTAGTTGAGTTGAGAATTAAGTTACATTGTTTAAACCAGTGGTTCTCAATCTTTCTATACCACCTATTTATATTGAGCTCTCGAAGTAACACCATTATCACCAGTGTTAAAGTACAGTGGTGTAAATAGGCCAAGCAAAGTCAGCTATGGACTTTTTGGTATAATGAAATTAGATTCAAAATTCGTCAGCTTCACTCCGATCACATACTCTGGTATATAAAGAAGAACAGTATTTCTGATTTCCATCCAAGTACCACCAGAGGAAACTTGCGTACACGTACCACAGTTTGAGAGCCATGGATATTCTAAACCATGTTATTTGACAGTAACACCAAAAAGCATCAGATTCACCCAAATATTATTGTGAAATAATTCAAAATTGGCCCTTTGATGGCCTGTGTTACAGTTTTCAGTGAGGGTTGAAAATATATGTATGTGAATGGCAAAAAGATGATAAGCTACTTCAGCATATCAACTTAAATCTGGTCATTTTTTGTAGATTTGTCTGGTGGGGCTGTACATGTGAAGCAAAACCACTTTGGGAATTCTCCCTTCTGTAATTTACTTAGATTAATGATTCCCAAGCAATGGCTCGGGACCCGAAGATGCGTCGCAAGAGACTTTTTTTGGGTCCCCTCCAAAAATTTGCAGAACTTCCCCAACCTTTTATTCTCATGATGTATTTGTATATGTTTTTTAACATATTTATATATATTTAACAAACATATCTTGGAAATCATTTGTTGGGCCTGTTACAGAACTGTAAATAAGTCACTACATTTTGCACCAATTTTGTTTTTGTCATGAAATGACAATATTGTGACTTTGGTCACGATAAAAAGTGGGTCCCCACACAGAAAGTTTGGCAAACACTGGCCTTGGACACTGATACAGCAGAGGAACAGAAATAAAAAGTAATTACTATATAGAAATACTATATTTTTGTTTTCTTAGAGAAATACTATTGCTTGTACAATTGAACTCCGTCAGTACTCTTTTTCCCCCCATCATCATGTTGTTTCATCTTACTGTGAAGCTCTCTTTGGCTACAGAATTTAATATGTGTCTGAGTCTGAGGGACACTGTTATGCTTTTATATAGCATCCACAAGGCTAATGTAGCAACATGGGGTTGTGCTACTGGCTGCAAGTCAATACAGGCTCGATCTAAGCACCAGCTGTCATACATGGCCTTGTTCCTGTCTAATCACTGGCATTTTGTCAGTTTTGTCAGTCCTCTGTGCCCCCAGCACACAATACATTCTCCCTTTAGTTGGGCTGATTTGGCAGAAAATCAGTACCATACCAACATGGATAACTATCTTTTTTCCCCCCCAGACACCTTTGGTAAAATACAGCAAACAACAGTGTTTGATGCTAATCATTTTTGGCACCTGTGTTGAAAACAAGCCATGCAGCCATGAATTAAATATAAACTGAAGGTGTTAGAATAAAACATTCTTATGTAAACCGTTTCATCAAATGCATCCTTTGGAAACAAATTCATGTAAATGATCGTTCAAATCATGCATTATTTATACACACATTTCTATGCTTTTCTTGGGATTTGGGGGCGCACCAACAACTCTTAATCAATGGAACTGGCAATGTAATTGTAACTGTTACAAGTGATAGCGTAATATAAGTAATACCTAATTTTATGCACATTTTATGTCCTATTTTATTATTTATCATACCAAAAAAACACTTTTAAAAGTAGTCATCCCTAGCTCTCCAACCAAAATACCATATGGTAAGTTGAAATGTCTGAACTCATTAACACAATGTGTGTTTGTGTGTACAACATTAGCACGATTCAGATAATCAAAATTAAGACATTTCATGACACAAATTAAAAATGTATTATTAATTAAAATGGACTCCACTCATGAACCAGTATTGCAACCCAATGTGAAGGCACCGTCCCACTCTACAGTAAGTATCTCAACAGTCAACATTCTCACAACAGGTACCTTTTTAAATGATGGACATGGCAGCGCTGAGCCTTTCTTTCATAAAGACCCCTGACGGGTATGTGCTAAATTATTCATTGAATGCAATTCTGAGCATTGTGCGATGCAAAATTTATCCGTGCTTTGCCCATGTGTGGCCTTTCTGAACACTAAAAGATCAGGACAGGAGAGTATTGACGACCGATATATGGCTAATGGGCATTTTTATAACAATCGTAAACAATTATTGATTTCTTTCATCTGCCACTGCTGGTCCAACTTTGCAGTGAAAGGCTCGAGCCAAGGATCAGGAGATGTGAGTAACTGGATGCTGGTCAGTCATAGCTGGTCTTTATGCCTTTGAGCAAGGTTAGAGAGAAGCGATGGGTGGATGGTTTGGTTGTCCTCAGGCTACATTCAAGCTGGGTTAATCACAGGCTTTGGCCTTAACTGTCACAGTCAGATTAGTCTGTGCTTCACTGATGGATAGACAATAAATTTCTTTCATTCCAGTGCGAGTTCCTGCAGCATGAAGTCGTTGTAAGCATGTATTGACCAAGCGGCTAAAAATAGCACAAAATTGCACCGCGCGATCCTGCCACCTGGACCTGGTGTAGAGGTTGCTCTATATATATCTGTTTTATATTAATACTGTGTGTTGTCTGGGAGCCAAGGTTAAAGAGGGCCAGTGAAAAGCTCCTGAGCAAGCGATTGCCGAGTGAATGATGTTGTGCACAAACACAGGACACCTTGAAAACCTCATTCACCCCCAGCTACCGTCAGCCAACCGAGATACAGGCAATTAGCCACACTCTGAAAGAGCCGGGTTTATTGTTGTTGCTTCCCAGCACATCCGAACTCCATTAACATGAATTAGGATGTTTACCTTGTGGTGAAATCTGAACAGCAGCTCTCAGTCAGCAGGTTATTGTGTGGCCCGCCACGGGTCATCGGTTGTTCCTGACTCATAAATCACCTGACACTAACCTTGTCCAACATCTCGCATCAGGTTTATGGAGGATTGTGACAGCGGGGATAAGAATATGTGTTGTTAGGATTAGGGGTTGATTGTA
Source organism: Solea senegalensis (assembly GCF_019176455.1). Classification (NCBI taxonomy): domain Eukaryota; kingdom Metazoa; phylum Chordata; class Actinopteri; order Pleuronectiformes; family Soleidae; genus Solea; species Solea senegalensis. Next base: position 6,170,694 of record NC_058036.1, read on the forward strand.
ATCGCTGATCCTTCCCGTCCGCAGAGGTCACAGAGCTGGAGGCCATGGAAACAAACAACCCCGCTCACCTCCTTCAGCTGCTCCCCACCCCCCCATTACATGGAATGTCCATGAAGGTTCGCCCCAGTCCTCGTTGTTAGCGCTCAACACCCGCAACGCAAACACACTTTTTGCAAAGCAAAGTGTACATTTCAGCGCATGCACTTGAAGTGAACATTTGACGGGCACGCAAGCTGCACATGGACAGGTCTTCATGGCACTGGACACTGAACCGTGACCCTCCCTCCTGTTACGACTCCCTCCCCCTTTACTGCAATAAAAACATTCTCTGAATATGCGAGTTGGGGGTTGAGTGCAAGTAAAAGTGGGGATACAAACAGAAATTGAGAATGATTTCACAGGACAGTATAAACTTGATCTGCTTCTCTACTTTTTGGTGGAATCTTGACCAATTTAGAAATCCATCCTCTGTTATGATGATCTTCTACGACTTAGGCCTTGTTAAGATTTGTAAACACGGATTTGTAAGCAGAATCTGATCCTCCTGACCAACTGTTTACATCCTATATTTGCAAGTGATCAGATCCCACCTGTGTGTCCATATTGACACAATCTAGTCTAGTCTTCCACATGGATTTCCATAGTTACAGGCCACGCCCCAGTAAAACAAGTCCTCTTTCTTCAAGGAAGCAACAGAAATGGAGGAGGCTGCTGAGTTATGTCGACTGTCATGCTGCCATCACCGCTGGAGCAGGGCGTGAGGTGCACATTATCCTGTTTTTTTAAAAACTATCGTCTTCGTTGACACTTTGAAATCTTATCTGAGCGACAGAGATGTTCACATTAAAACGGATCGCATTCCAAACCACCTCCGCGTGGTTTGAATCAGCTTTGGGAAAATCTGAGCTGTGCTTTTTTTGCTGTCCAGACTTCCAGAAAGAATCAATATGCTGGATATGCTAAAAAATCCGAGTTTGGCTGCAGTCTCAACAAGGCCTTAGAAACAAAGAAAACAAAGTGTAACACTGTTCTTGTTCAGATAAATGTAATATTTTTCTTGTAGGTTAATTCATGATGCAAGATGTTAAGACAACTGGATAACTTCTAAGTAGAAACTACTTTAAAAAGAAAAGTCAGCTGTTGTAGATTTATTTATTAATATTGCAGAAGCCATTTTTGACGATTTATTGATTTAAATGAATGTGTTCAGATCAGAGGTCAGACAAGCAGATGACGTGCCGTCAATATTCACGTAACCACCAGATCAGACCTAACACCTCGGGCTCTTGGTGTGAATGTGTCTCCTTCTGTTTCTCTTTGCATCCATCTGTTCTGTTATTTTCCACAGTACGGTACAAAATAAAGCAGACGTGACGGATGATAACCGAGGGATAATCCTGCCATGTCATCTCTGTATCAAACCATTTATGCCGAGCAGAGAGGGCAAGGTCATGGCCGGGATACAGTGAGAGAAAATGGCGTCTGAAAGTGTGTCTGAGATCCTTGAGTAACCTTGGTTTAAGTGTCTGTAAATCAGAGTCCTTGTCTTAGGACAAAACAGGATCAAACACAGGACATGATGCAGCTGCAGGGAGAATGCCATGTTATGCAGAGACAGGAAAGCGGGCAAAAGCAAATATTTGCCCTCACCGGAGAGGTGTTTGGGTTTCAGGTGCCGTGTTCAAAGTTCAAAAACCAAAATTGGTCAGTGCACTTCCCAAACTTTCCCAGCCGAAACTGAAACAGGCAACGTCAGTGAGTGCAAACATGAATCTCATGCCATCACGTTTGATTCCACAGGTCTTGCTGTTGTTGGACCTTGGATTCTTACGCGAGTGCCATTTGTTTTAGCTGCTGGGATAAAGAAAGATATGATGCTCTCAGAGTCGGCACGGAGGATTACAAATCCTGTTGACGCATGTCGTCAAGGCTGGGAAAGCTTCCCCGCGATTCGCTGTCAGAAATAATACACACATCGATAAAGACAAACCAACTGTTCTCCCACATGCCTGACTCCCTGCGTGTTGTGTCTCCACAGGCAGAGATAGCACCGGTGCCAGGGATTGAAGGGGAAGGAGGAGGACGCTGGATTAAAATTTACCGAGACGGGGGGTTTGTGTGTGGGTCTGTGAAGTTTTCAAGGATTACACAGTGAATCATCACAGTTACTGATATGAGACAGCTCTTAAATCCTAGCGTTAATACTGCAGCAGCATATTTATAATAACAGTGCTCGTCGTGTTTATGTGACACCTGAAGTGGAGATATTTGTGCTTTCAATCATCCGCCCACTCTGTGCTGAAAAAAAAAACATTCGCAATTATATAATATAAACCCTTTGTATTCTTTAATGTGTGTACATACCAAGTTTAAAGTGGTAAATTGGCCCTCTACCAATGCTATAGTAACTTTTAACATTGGCAGATTTATTATTTAAAAGTCATGTTTTAAACAATGGTTAAGCTAGCTGGCTATAAGCTAATGTTAGCTTAATACTCCAATTAGCTTAGTTGAAAAGTGTGATATATTTTTTATACTTACTCAACACAAACCCAAAAAACTTACAAAGTGGCACACAGTTTTCGATTTTAAAATAACTATTCTCAGGTTAGCTCCTTTAGTACTTTAATTTGAGCTACATTTTCTTTGTTTTGATAATGGATGCATTTAATTTAGACAGAAGGGATTCGGAGGTTTTCAACTGAACAGGAGCACAAGAAAACAAGTGGTACCATGAACTAAAGGGGAATACCCTTTGGCCTAAATCTGACATTTAAAGGTAAAATGTCTGTATGGAGAAAGTGCTTACTAATCACATTGCATAACGAACACGAACAAGTCTTGACGCAGGCAAATTGCAAGCACAGAGCCTTATATTTACGTAAATGCTGTAAGTAAGACTATTAGCAGGGTATTTCAATCCTGGTTCTGGGGACCCACTGCCCTGCATTTTGTAATCCTGCCCCAAAGTTTCAAATCTGATTTGATTTTAAAATGTGGCCAATTATGTGGGGCATGTTTTAGATGTTTCCCTGCTCCAACAGTCGGGAAACAGCGGGGAAACATCTGAAACATGTAGATCAGTGGGTCCCCAGGACCAGGATTGAGAAACCCCGTGTTAAGAGTTTGCAGCATACACCTCTGTGTATTTTCAAGTGGAGTGGACGGTTTGTGGAAGAGTTTAACAAATGGTCAATAGTCTTATTGTGTTTTATTGGTTATTGTTCATGTTTTTACGCCTTGCTGCAAAAGGGTCTTTGTGGGACACGACAAATATGACCTAACTCAGAGTTTCTCGATCCCACTCTAACACACCTGATTCTAACAAGCAGCTCAACAGAAAGTGCTGCAGAAGCCTGATAACAACCCATTTATTTGACTCAGGTGTGTTGGAGCGGGGAAACATGCAGGACAATGGGTCCACAGGACCAGGATTAAGAAGCAATGACCTAACCAAACTTAAAAATCCATGCACAGATACATTATATATCATAATGTATAATGTGCAACAACAGAACTTTTGATAGCATGCATATTTCTACTGTGATTTTGTAATATCTTTGTGCATGTCTCATGGAAAGTATAAAACACTGCTTTCCATCAGTCCATGTGGAACAAAAACAGAGAGTGTGTGCTCTACGGAGACATTGATTTAGCGCTGGGGGGACAGGATCTGAGAGGCCATGCTCTTTTCTTTTTTTGTCTCAGAGGGACATATTGAGTGAAGGGACCGTCCTGTTCAATCTGCTCTCCGGAGCGCATGGAATCATGGGCACACACAAAGGCTCAATGTGTGCATCTTACGTATCCTTTTAATGTGTCCCACACTGTCAGACGCGGGGCTAAATATAGGCAGCATGAAAAGTTTCGAGGCCCTCGAGGTGTGTTAGAGAGAGACACGCTGGTCCTGCAGTGCATTTGCTTTTAAAGGTTTGAACCATTTTTCCCGTATAACATGAATCATGTAAAGAACATTGTGCAGGACAAGCAATTGTGGCCCCCATTTTTCACAAGGAAACTAGGTTTTCAAATTAGCTTTACAAGACAGCTATAAAGTGGTATGAAATTAATGTCGAAACATCATTAAGTTCATCAATTGATTTAATTATTCAACTTGTAATCAGGGGACACCTTTGACTTCAACCTCAACTTTATTGTCATGTGCACTAGAGACATCAAGTAAATGGTAATAGGTGTATGCAATTAGAGAAATAATAGATAATATAATAACTTAAAGAAATTGCTTATTAAAGTGACATAGAATGCTTGTATCACACATATATGTTAGTTATGGAGGTCTATTTACATATATTAACTTGTTTTCATGATTAAAAACCTCCTAATCGCTGCAAACGAGCCGATCAAAATATCTCCTCACTGACGCTCTCGTCAGCCGCGCTGTTTCAGACCAAAACCACACCCCCAGAACGTGGACTGTGTTGTGATTGGCCAGCCAATGAGAGCTTTCCTACGTCACTTCCAGGGATAGGCCAGCTCTCAGATACACAGCTCCTCCTCTGGCACGGTGGATGCTCTGCATCTCAGCAGCTACAACGAGAGTAATTCTTCTTTTTCTGCGGTTGAATGTACGCAACCGGATGTGCCCGGACTAGTGCCCGCACCAGGAGGTGCTACGGTGGTGAGAGAGTGGTGAGGATTTCTGATGACGACATCAAATTAAGGAAGTGCCGATCCGCTTCGCAGAGCCCAGGAAAACAATACAACACTATTTTCTCAGCAGTGGCTGAACTGTTTGTTCTGAAACTTTAGGGTTTCATAAATGAGGTAATGACGCAGATACACACACATAAACGCAGCGTTAATTGGAGCATCCGGTCTATGTCGCCTCTGAACGCGTCATAGCAGCAACAACGTTACATTAATTATAAATTGGATTCCCATTAGACACATGGTGACTAAAGGGACTAGTCCACTTTAACCAGGTTAGAGCAGACATCTGTCTCAGGACCCACATCGCAAAGGAGTCAAAGAGACACCAGGTCCCACGTGTATCCATTACGTTTTGAATTAGTCAGTTATGTTAAAATGTGTTATTTTAATCACTAACATACTCAGCCAGCTGGGTGTTGCATTCAGGGTGACAATAAATGATTCTTTTCATTATCAAATCATCTGTAGATTGTTTTATTGTTAGTTATTTTGTCCATCAAATGTGGAAAGCACCTGATTTAGCCGTATATTACTATGTATTCCACTCACATAAATGTAATAAATATACATATAGTGGAATGTACAGTGTATATAACGTACAGTATATAAACATATGTGTAGTATATTACCATTTAGGGCTTGTTTTTGATGTTTTTGTTTGTTTTATCCCACTTAATTTATAGTAGGGGAAGTAGATAATCCTTTATTAGTTAAGATGGTGTTGGAGAATGTGGGTACTGGTCCCACTACAATTTAAGCTAATTCCCTTTTGACTTTAGGAGTTGTGTGTCATCAAAGTGCATTTAATGACTCTGACAGAGAAAAACACAGTGGAGGAAAGATGGGATACATCGTTAAGGCCCCCAGTGAAATGCATGCATGAAACTGAGCGATAACAACAAGCAAATGAAGGTCCATTGTTTTGCCGAAGACGAGAGAAACACATGACTCTGATGGACAACCACTGCCTGTCCCAGACACCCGCTCGTCCTTCTGAGCACACTGAACTCTCAGTGAGGCAAAGACGGAGAGGTTTCGTTGCAGTCAGTAACGTGGGGAGATGTGACATTCACAGAGCGGTAGGGGCACGTCTGACAGCAGGGAGCAGGGGATGGAGGGCCGGGGTTTGGGTGGTGTCAGTGTTCACACCCCACCTCCCACCACTTTCCATCAATTACTCCATCTCCATCTGATTACATCATCCTCCACTGGGACTGGCGAGACGCCCCAGTGACAGTAGCATACTGTCCACATCACAAGCCAAAATGATGCAAGACATTAAAATAAAAAAAAAACCCTGGAACACAGATCTTGTCCTATAAGCTGCCACCACTCTCTCTATCCGTTTCTGTTTTTACATCCATTTCTGTCTCCCTTATGATTCAACACAACTGCAAAGAGAGTTCAGTCAAAGGTAAAAGACTTGCTTACTTCATGGCTGCCTGCCCTGCCTTGAAAGCACACAGTAATCTCAAGATTGACTGAGCTGAAGCAATAAAAAAAAAAAAAAAGTGAAGCCAAAGCAGCTCAGCTTTGATCGTGTATCCCACATGGTTTTCTGCATGTTTTCACCCTTCAGGGAAGGTTTCACTCACTCAAGTAGAATGTTACATAAGCTCAAATCATTCCCCTAAGTGTTTTTTAAATGGGACGCACGGGTCATCTCAGCACCTCTGATAATATCACTGCTAGTGCTGTTCTGAATTACTTCTAGTCTTGAACCCCATCTCATCCCATTCATTCTACAAATGTATCTTGAGAAACTTCTTCGTCGCCGTTGTCGTCTTTCGCTTATCCGATCTGGGTCGTGGGGGCAGCAAGGAAGCCCACACAGCCCTTTCACCAGCCTCTTCCTCCAGCTCCTCTGGGGGGGATCCCTAGGTGTTGCAAAAACCAACTGAGAGATACAGCATAATCTCTCCAGCATGTTGGCTCTAAAGGCCCTGGTATATTTCCACGCACATGCCTTGTCACATATCGCGGACCCTGGTATACTCGCGCTGGTCCTGTTGTATCCCACTTCACCATTGGGTGCAGGAAATTGGACACAATTCCTATCAAAGAAGAAGACAATAATACTACTGGTCGGGCAGGGGGGTCAACCGGTTCGATGGTCACCAGGTCGAGGCCTGGATGACCTCTTCTGTTGTCAAAATGATTTTTCTGCTTGGTGGTTTATACTCCACCTACTGGTGGCCCTAAACCATTCTGTCTTGTGCTCACCCTCCTTCTCGGGTGTTTTGATGACAGGCTGACAACACCTCCAGGGGGCTTATCGGGCAAAACCTGGTGTCCCACAGGGGGGCACCCTCAGCTCTTAGCCCTTCTGTGCCACGGATGCTATTTTGGTGGCCCAGGTGGCGTCTATCCTCTTCATCCAGAGCCACCGCCTTGCCTGTTCAGCTGCGTTTGAGAGGGTGTGATGGCTTGGCGTTGGGTTTGGCCTCAAATTCTCTGGGGCGTTGTTTGTCCCACAAAGCCTCTGCAGCCGACTTCCACTGGGTAAACCTTGATTTTCCAGCCTTGTTGCTCAGCTCAGCTCGGCATACTTAAGGCTCTTTTGTTCGTAGGCCTCCTCCACAGCATCCTCCCAGGGCAGCTCTATGATGTACGCCTTGTGAAGTAAGGAGGACCAGAGCACAAGGTCTGGTATGAGGTTCGTAGTGGTGATCTCTGGTGGGAAGCCCAGCCTCTGACCCAGATCCACCACCGATCTCCAGTCTTGTGCTCCTCCCAGCTGACCAAGGAGCAAGCAAGGTTGCAATCTTTTGGAGTATGAATGGGCCTTAACGTGTCCAATATTTCGTTTTTATTCTAGAGTCATGGGAACATACTGTGTGATATTGTTTTTTAATCCTGCACCGTTGCCCAGAAAACAGCATATACAAGCACTTTGTATGTGATGAGTCAGACTGGGGCTCACATTTGAAACCATCCACTGTTCAAGGCAGCCAAACCCTACACTTGCTAATTGGGAGATTGTGGTGTTAAATTATTCTGCTTGAGGAGCTCAATCTGAGCAGAGAATAGTGTAATAAATGTCATCTACCAATGAAATTACTTGAATCAGAAGATTGTTTTTTTAAATTATTCATAGTCAACTTTCAGGAAAGCTTTTTTAGCCTTTTGGAAAAACACAACACTGGAGGCACTGAAGAGAAAAACAGCTCTTCTCTTTGTTCCAGGTGGGCTCTGTTTTCGACGTGGGGTGATGTTGCCATTAGTAATTTCACCTGTCATTACCATCACAATTAGTACTCCCTTTTTAATCTGCATTTCATCACTGAGCACGACAAGAAATAGAGCTAATGGTTTGGAAAAGATTAGTTTTTCATTTCTGTAGTGACTCACACACACTCAGGGTTTTCATACTACAGAGTTTGTGATGCATCTCTTCTGTCTTGTGGCTTCATCCTTGGTTTTGCTCCATATTTGTTGCCTTTGTCCCTTGTAAAACACTTTTTGATGTTTGTTTAAAGTGCACGAAGAGTGAATGGACTTCATTTTCCATGCCACTGCATGAGCTCTTAACCTCATTTCTACCCCGTTTAATTTAAATTTCCCAAAAGGCTTGTTTGAAAGAAGGTTGATGTAACATCACATTTGAAAGACTTTTATATTGATCGACTTGATCTAAGGGTTTTTTTTGTGCCTCATACAAACGAGCAACAGGCCTCAGAGGAGGAGAGAGGAGTCGTCCATGACAGCAGAGCACGATTAACTCATGGGTAGAAGTTTCCTGGCTGCTTGTCAGACGTAATTGTGATTCTTTCAGAGAATGAAATGAGCACTGTGTGACTCACGCTGTGCTCCGTATTCCTCCATGGAGCCAAAAAAGGGGGCTCACCCAGCTGCTTGTCTCCCTGTCTAAATAACATCTATCACTCAGTGTGTATCCATTTGACTTGTTGTCAAATCCATCATGGTTTTCTCTCGAAAATGTCCTTTAACTTAGGCTCATTATTTGTTTGTTTCATTTTTGTTGGCAATTCAAAGTGTAGGACTCTTTGCACTCCCTCACTTGTTCTTTGTGCTGTGGTTTTTTTGTTTGTGGGCGGGCCTTAGTAAGCTGCTTGCTGATTGGCTAGTGAGTTTTGCAGCTCAATGGACCGGAAGTTGTCATGGGCTTGGAATTGCTATCTGTCTTGAACTCGTTCCCCAAGTTTTCCCCATCGTCATCCGACAAAATATTTGTAAATAACTACGTTTGTCAGACTTCCGGTCCATTGAGCTGGCGCTGACATAGTATCTTATTATTATGACTTAGTTTCTTATTATTATGACTTACAATTTCATTGTTTTGACTTAGTATCTCAGTATGACTTGGCACACCGGTGGAAAACGGGCTTCTATACACACATTACATGCAGATTAACCAAAATACTTTGCGTTTATACGCGGTATTTCTTCTTCTTGGAACAGACAAACAGCATGATACCACCTCCTACTGGCCACAGGTAGTTACAGCTATGGTATCACAATTAGCATAAGATTTGAAATTGTGTCTAATATCTTTTTTTCAGTTTTGTTTTGGTCTCTACCAACTCGATAAAAACATTAGCTACGCTATGATCACGACCATGTTGCTAACTTTGTTGGTCGTTTTATGCAAATTGTTGGACATCACAAGCAAAAAGATGCTACAAAGCATTGTAGTAGTGAGGACAACTGAAATTTAAGGCGGGTGATAAATTCCTGTGGGTTCATCATTCTGCACAAAGCCATTAGTAGCTTTAAAGTTGGGAAGACATTGCAAAAGCACATAAACACAGCGGCTATAATCATAAGCTGCTCACAAGTCCTGTTGATTTGCTCTTCATCAAGCAGATGGAGGCTTGTTTTTAAAGATCAACCTCATCTCTGGCATTAAACATGTTGTAAATGTTATAAATACCCAACTTTGTAGTTGAAACAAGTCTAAACTCTTCTGCAGCCAAGCCAGAACAGAGGAGGAAGGACCACTCTTTCAAAATAGAGAAACAAACCTGACAGTACATTCCCCGTGCGTGACTAAACAACATCCTGGTGCTGACTCAGCCCTGCAGGCTCGTCAGGTACTATACTACCAACATTGTTATTCTGATTCTGATGATTGGCTCACCACATTTCGTGTTCCAGTGACGCAGCTTTGACTTTCCTTCTCTGTCATACAGTACATCAACATGACAAGACATGAGAGGAGACAACGCAGTCTTTCTCCCTCTACGTCAGGGTTTCTCACTCCAACACACCTGATTCCAATGGTCAGCTCGTTAGTAAGCTCCGCTGAAGCCTGATAACGACCCATTTATCTGGATCCAGGTGTGTTGGAGCAGGTAAAAACACCTAAAACATGCAGGACCAGGAGTGAGAACCCCCTGCTCTACGTGAATCTGTTCCGGATTAATGTGGAGGTCTGTGATTCAGACGTACAGTTCCTGTGTATGTTTAATTGTCTGGTTCTTGCTTGTGGTTGCAAACTGATCAATCACACTTCACAGTCAAGTGCAAAACCTGCTGCCACACTGCAGACGCCTGTTTAAATATGTAACAGGCTGTAATTACAACCTTGGTAACTGTTTATTTGTTTATAGAAGCTTTTTTTTTTTGCTTCCCTTTTATAGCCTTGCTCTCCATTGTAAATGAGCTTTACTGTCCCTGGCAGGATGGCATTTGGGGGAACAAAGGACATTTTGTGAGCTATTAATCCCCCGCAGGTCGGTCTGTTTCTCTGCCATCCAGTAATGGGCTAATTAAGGAGAACAGTAACCCGTGGGAGCGCCACCCACCTTGTGTGCACCGTGCAGTGAACCCTTCCTATTGTCTATATTGTCGAGTTCAAAGGAGGTGCTTTTTTAAAAATGTCAATGACATGGGATGAATTCCTTTACCAGGTTTCCAAAAGAATCTTGTTTCATTATGAGACAGCAGTAAAGGGCCTATGGCAGTGTAATTAGGTAAATCAGATGTAATTAGCGGGAGCAGCTAAAAAATAATACTTAGTTAAAATACCTAGATTATCTAAATTATGGCAGTTAATCATTCACACCATCACTAAGGCCGTAGTTCAACTAAGACAGGCTACCGGACAACTTGCCGAGTCCAAGTATACATGCGGAGGAGAAAATGGATTTATTATGAAGTCTGACTCCGCCTCCGTAGGGTGGCACTGTATCTCTGTGTGAGCTAGTGCGGATTGAGTCAGTTCCTTTTCCTTTTGGTGCATAGTCCGACTCCAGTCCGACTCCAGTCCGACTAAGCGCATACATGCAGGAGTAATCAGACTATGAATCTCATTATCCAGGCATGTTAGTCCGACTAAGACTAGCTTCAATCCAGTCAGACTAACGTGTTCACATGACATTAAGAAAACCAAATTATTGTCTTACTCAGACTATAATTGGACTTTAAACATGCATGTAAACGCAATGAACGATTGTGAAGGGGCTAATGCTGGCTTCCATTTGAAGTTGGAACTTCACTCAGAACCTCAAATACCCCAAACCTTTATCATTAATAGCACTTCTGTTTTATTTGTTTCACAGTGAGTCAGTCGTGCATTTAGTCCCGCTTACTTTTTAACCATAGATATGTTGCTACACTATTTGTGTGCACAAAATACCACATTGCAATAGCCAGTGTCTGGGCAGACTGACAGTAGATACACATACGTATTGTTTTTAAACACAACATGTGTAATTCAAATGCTGAACACTATACTGTCAGGTTTTGGACCTGGACACATTGGTTTTCAGTTGAAAAGAAAAAGTGGTTTGGGGGTTTAGTTATGCTTTAAATCTTCTTGTTCATGGGTAAAATTTTAGAACATCTAATTTTCACTTCTCCGCGTTGACTGTGAGTGCAGAGTAAACAGTAAATCTGGCAAACTGAAGGGGTTTACAAAGCACCTTCTCATTAGAGAGGAGGACAATGTAATATTTACTCACGATTCGTCACTCTTGTGTATATGGAAACCTCAAACACAAACGAAATCCGAGGGCTTGTTGTAGTTTCTCCTCTTTAAACACATTAGGCAATGATTAACTGGTGCCCGGCTTCCTCTCTGGGAGCTGCTTCACCTCCGGCTTTCACTGTGTGATCTCGTGCTGTGCAGCCCCCACCATCAATATAATACTTCAGTGATCAAACCATGAACCCCCCCACACACACACGGGCAGAGAGTTGGCTTCAAAGCACCTGCAGACAAACCCCTACCTCCTCACAACCCCATTAGTCTGTCTGTCCCGACTGAAAACTGATTCTTACGCGCTGTCAGAACCCCCCCCCCAAAACTCCAAGTGTGCAGTGTGTGCTTTAATGAAAGCTTTTGAAGTTTAAAAAACACTTAAATGATGAGCTTTCGGGAGCTGTTACTACACTCCTCAAATAAGTGACAGCTTAAAAGGCCCCTATGGGAGTTCTGCAAAGTCAACATTAGTTTTAACAATGCATTTAGAAAAAATTTTTGAAAGTTCAGCATCAATTATTAGAGTGCCTGCTTAGCAATGCAAAGCAATGAGAACTCCATGGAGCGGGAATGGTGTGCTGTGACTTTTCTAAGCCTTTTGAGAAACCTTGGTGACTAAAATCGCAAAAAACTGGGAAGAATTTCGTGACGAGGTCGAGAAAATGATCTCAACCCAGCCTATTTTGGAGCCTCACAGTGTCGTCATACTTTAACGTAGAGACCTAAACCTATAACTTTATATAACTGTTATATATCTGCTCTACCCCCTATTTTTTCTTCTTCTCTTCTTACAGCCTTTAGTGTAAGTTTTAGACTATTTTGCCAACTGTTTATGAAATACTTACACACACACACACACACACACACACGCACACCAATTTAAAACAAGCTTGACAATAGTTGCTCATCATCAAATAAGTCTATTTTTTCAGCATAAGCTAAGTGGCCAAGAAATTCTGTTCCAGCAGGTTTAACAATGTAATAAGTAAATGTGAACCTACACATTTATAGAACAGGGGTGTCGGATCAAGTGGGCCGGACCAGTAAAAATAGTAAAATAATAGCATAATAACCTATGACCAACAAGAACTCCTTTGTTTCACCTTTAATGAAGGATATTTTTACAAAACATGAAATTTCTTGAGAAATATAAGTGAAATTTTACTATTTACACATCACACTGGATCTATAAAGGCACAAACATTTATTCACAGGTATCTGGAAGTGAAAAATATTGCATTTGACATTACAATTAGATTGTAATCGTAGTGTGAAATTTGAACAAATTCATCCTGTGGGGCGGATTGGACCCTCTGGCGGGCCGGTTCTGACACCCGGGCCCTATGTGTGACACCCCTGGTTTAGAAGATGCTATCAATGACACTCCACTGGTAATTCCTATTTCAATCACCTCTCTACATGGTATTTAGTGACAACTATTGTTCTGCTAATTCTTCCTTCAGTCACTCTGGCACCAGATTTGGAGGCCTCAGGGTTTTGTAAACAATCCTCGCCTGTAGATATGTTTACGACTGTTGCTCGAAAAACATACTTCATTGTGTCCCCGCTGCTCCTGATAATCATGCCATCGGTCACAATGCCTGATCTGAAGCTGACTGAGGTCATCCACTTCCTGCTGATTGTCGAGGAGATCAATGTGGCGGTCGTGATAAATTGGGTCAGGAAACTGGTAGATTAGAAGTGGTGAATGGAGCTGGAGCAGCGAAGGGGACTGGGAATATGGTCAGGCCTCGAGGTGGAGTTGGAAACGATAATGGCAGTGGAAATGGAAAAGTGGTAATGGTGCTGGGAACGGGAACAGGAATGATGCCGGTTTCTGTATCCACATTTCTGTCATAAAACATGCCTTAAAATATAATTTACAGCACAGAGTGCTCAACATAGCTCTTTAACCTTTGGAGTAACACAAAAAAACGCTTTCAAGAGTGGAAATTATGTCTCGCAACCTCCACTATTTTGGGCCTTAAAGTTGCAATTTTCTACTCCTGAACAAAAGACTGCTTTTAAATGCTTGCTTTTCCACTAGCAGTGCAGTGTTTCTCAATCCTGGTCCTGCAGGTTTTAGATGTTTCCCTGCTCCAACACACCTGATTCAAAGAGTCAGCTCATCAACAAGCTCTGCCTGGTAACGACCCATTTATTTGAGTTAGGTGTGTTGGAGCAGGTAATACATCCAAAACAAGTGGGTCCCAAGAATCAGGATTGAGGAACAATGCACTCGTCCCTCCAGTTGCTCAGCATGAGCGATGATGAAGATTCTCTTTGAGGCACAGAATGAAGCCACCTGCTTTTATACTAAATGCATTCACAAGACAAACTGCAGAGTAAGGGAACGATCGTATCCGATTGGTCAAGGATAAGGAAGATTAAATCCATTTCAGCCAAGGCTCAGGGACAGTCTTTGTTGTCTCACGGCTGAACTCTTCGTCTTTGGGACCTCACTGACGCTGCAGACACAGGAACGCATTACAAACAGCCCCTGGAACGACGCGTGGAATAAACACTGTGCCTAAACAGGACCAGATGTTCACTTCAGCAATGAACCAAAGAGTGCTGTGATCCTGCGCTGGGCTGGGCTGATCCCCAGCGTCACCGAAGGCAAACCAGCTCCAGCTTTAGGCCTTAGCAAAACAGTTCCCTTCCTGCGCCTCACAGGAGCAACTTTTCCTATTCTGAGAGACCTATATACAGCGATGAATGCATTTCAATGAGAGGATATTAATATTAGAAAAGAGTGAAGTGCTGTCTTTGACTACGAGTTCTGTTAGAGCACGTAATCGAGTTTGGCCTTAGTGCGTCCTGAGCTAAAATATATATTTTTTCACCTTTTGACTTTGACAAAATAAGCAATAACAAACTGCGTCTAGGGGGAAAAGTTTTTAGGCTTGAATGCAGTAACATACCGTTTATTTGTGTAATAGATACTTTATTCATCTCACAGAGAAATTCACAGCACTGTCTCACCTCCTCTATCTGTGGACGTTTGCTGCATCATCAGTAGTCGCGTATCATTAGCATGAAGCATTGTTATGAACAGATAGTGCTAATAATAGCTAAGCCGGCTAAAGTTAACTACATTTTACCAACCTCAAGAAGTAAAAACTTTTTTTTTGGAACACATACAACTTGTCTGTGTCTTCATTGCTGGCTCTGATATTACTCTTAAAAAGGAAAACAGCATGAGGTGCAGCTTTTAGCTCAATGGTAATATCAGAATGCTAACACACACACACAACAACGACGCTAATGCTGCTCTTCAGGAGCTGTCCCCCCCCCCAAAAAAAAAATCATATTAAGAGTATTTCAACATCTTGATTAAAAATATTTAATCTGACATTGAGAACAGTGTGAAGTGTTGTTTTTAATTTAATGATAAAGGGATTTGTGGTCTCCTTACAAATATCACAACTGTAGCATTAGCGTGACATAGCTCAAACTCAAGTGTGTGAAGTAGGAAAAAATAAGTACCAGTATTTCTCTTATCTATATGAGGTATGTCTGTATTACTAAATAAAGGAAGGACAGTAAATAAAGGAAGAGTTTAGTGATGTCCACATCTACTTATTTAAATATTTAGTCCATATTAAAACAACTACTGGGCTTTTGTCCATTTTATTTGGTGTCCTGTTATGCTGTCAAATGTGGCCAGAAGTCAGTAAATATACAGTTACTAAACATTCAAAATAAAAGCTCTAGACCAGAGGTCTCAAACTTACGGCCCACCACTTAATATTAAGTTATTATGAGTTATTTCTGTAGGTTTTTTGATTCCTTTTGCATCAAAAAGAGAATATCGTGATATAATTTTAAGCTTATATTGCTCACCCCTGCTATAGACACTAAACACTAGACTCTAGCGTGGATGGGTGAAGGTCATGTCACATATCGTGCACCCTTGGAGATGAAACTGAGAAGTACTAGTACACAAATAGAAGGGCTGGTACTTCAAATAGTAAAATTAAGAAGTATCAGTACTGTGTACCGGACGGCCAACTTCAAGCACTGCTCACTGCTAATTTTGATGAATTTAGGTCAACCTAGGTGTCAGTTATGACCAAGTAAGTATAAATAACAAGTTATTAAAAACTCCAAAAGAGCAGGTAATTACTGTGAAACTGGTCACATGGTTTGCGCACAACTTGAAACCCACTGGTTGTGTAACAACGGGCTCGAACATGTGGTCACTCTCTGTTTGGAGGGAATGGAAGCGGTTTCCACCCAAAGATCGTGGGCGGGTCCTGGGAACAGACTAAATAAAAAAAACAAAAAAAAAACAACATGGTAGAAAACAAGACAGATTTCCCCCAGGAGGATTTTTTTTTATATCATCTAACAACACAACTCTGAAACCATAATGCTTGTCAGATGAATAAATGACGCAGCAGAATGTGAAAATCTGTTGTTTTCTGTGAAAATATATACATGGACCGTGGAGACTAATCCCACAAAGTTGTCTCTAAATTTCCTCAGCCCAAGTTTTGGGTTACAACAAAAGCACGTTTTCCACTGCCAAGAAAGCTATCAAGGTTCTGCAAAGTCATCAGCGCCCCCAGGTTCATCGTCTTTGCGAAATCAAATGTCTTGTTGTCTTACGAAATTCAAATCTACGACCAGCCCTCTCTGTATATCCTACTGTGACTTAAGCTGCCAAAATGAGTCCTGTCATCCACACAAAAGTTATACAAAGTGTTTGGGATAAGAGAAGGATTAGTATGGACTTTGTTTTGGCCCTGGTTTTGATCTCAATCAACACCTGAGGAAGTGATCAGACTCTTTAGCAGCCACTATACCACTATGTTCACCAGCTGCTGGGGGTGGAAAAGGAAAACAAGGAGCTGAGAGTCGTTATAAAGCTCAAAACAGATTCTGGTGACATGCAGATGTTGATTCAGCTTATATTCCTGTATCGGTTCATTAACATTAAGAACCCCTGGTGCCATAGGTTTCACTGTTAAAACATACAGTAGTCAAACCTTGAATATGTGTAACATTAATTATCAGTTCCTGTCATTTAAATGTTGTGCGTTTGCATTACCTTGTACACCGTGTTTGTTTGGAGAAGGCATTTCACGTTGTTGCAGGATGAAACTTCACCCTTCACATCCTTATCTCTTCCTTCCACCTTCATGACGAGAACAGTTCCTTTTTTTGAAGTGTGGTTAAATGACATTTACGACCCGAGGGTCATGCTTTCCCTTCTTTTCCCTTCTTCTACGTGTGTGTGCTCAGTCTGCTTGTGTGTGATGGGTTGCAGGTGTGCACGATTGACTGATTGTGTGTGTGTGTGTGTGTGTGTGTTGAGGTGGAAGCTGATTGGTCCAGCACAGGAGCGCTCAGTATAAGAGGCAAGATCATGCCAGTGCCAGTGGACTTCCCTTAAATCGCTCACAGCGACACCATGTCAGATAGTGGGTTTTTTGTTTTGTTTTAAAAAGCACTTTAAAATGTTTGTTTCCATGTGTTGCTGGTGGTTATTTTGGGAGCTGTCTTTATTCATGCTGATCAGGTTTTTCCCCCCTTGAAGCCTGGTTGTAAAAGTGAGGTACCGACACATTATCAACAGTGTCTTTGCTGAGCGTGCTCTCGTCTCCGGGAATAAGCCTGGGATGCGAGCGCGTGCTAAAAGGCGCACCAAATAACTAACTCTTGCCATTAGACGGCGTTTTCCGGCTCTAAACAGTGAAGTGTGAAAACTGTTTACTCTCTGCACCAAAGCCCATGGAGAAAATCAGTGATTTTCTGACAGCACACAGGAGGTGTTAATCCACTGTTGCCTTCATTAGTAACTTCAAATGTGTCATCTAATGACTTTGGTGTTTGAATTATTATTTTTTTTTGATATATCTAAGACACACAAACGTACCAAATGAGGCAGCAGTGGATTTAAAACACACATGTTTCTAAGCTATTTCAGTGGAATTTGATGAGGGAGTGTGGAAAGTGATTTCTAGATTAGAGAACGTTATGATTGAGTGAAATTGAGCAGGTGTAGATTTTATAACCCCGACTGGCTGCAGTGTTTTTAGTGATCTAGACCATGTGGGTCACAGGCTGGTTCATGTTAATATCGCGTTTTACAAACACGTAAAATAAAAAAAAGGTCATAGACTGGGTGCACGGTACAGTGAGCGTCATCTGGGTGACATATGGTGAGAATTGTAGTATCTGCAATCTTTCCAGGGAGTGTGTGAATTGTTGTGAGTGTGATACCAAAAAATTAAATCGAAAGTGTATATATATATGTATGTAAGTATGTATATATACATATACATACAAATCTCACGACTGAAAACCCCCCCCCTCTCTCCGAAACAACCCCCAAGTTTTCATTCCTCCACGCCGGCACGGGACCACAGGTCAACCAAAATAACAAGCGTCATTTGGCACCTAAACATCTCGTGCATCTGCGTGCGCGCCGAGGCTTTGATAGTTTCTGCATCGCCCACAGGGAGGAGCGAGATTCCTCGTCTCAGAATAGCCGGCTGTTAAAGTAGATGTGTTTAAGTCTGTGAGGAGACGCAGAAGTTGTCCTTCTCATGTGGGAATGTAGGGGAAACTGCAAATAAACACTGGTGAACACGAAATCGGTCAAATAAGTCTTCGCTGAAGCATTTCAACAGCATTACCAAAGTAGATAACAGTGAAACGTTCTGCCTTTTTTTTTTTTTAATTAAATCGTTGATGGGTTACAAATCTCTGCTGCATTAGAGCCTAAATAACGTCTTAAAGCTGCAGTGCGTAACTTTTAGGTGACACAGTTTGGGCTTTGTGAACAGGAATGATGGAATAGTCGCTATAGCATATATATATATATATATATATATATATATATATATATATATATATATATATATATATATATATATATATATATATATATATGCTGCGTTGTTCATCTGAAAACAGGTAAATGCACACACATTGTCCTCAGTCAAACGGTATTTTGAAATTCTGCCCCCCAAAAAACCTCACATACTGCGTCTTTAACAACAGCGCAGCAGCGCTCGTGCTTAACCTGCACATGTCCGTACCTGCAGGTGACTTTTTACTGAAGACATTTCACACTCGATTGCAGGCGACGCTGCAAAGTCCGTCCCGTTTTGTTTTTTGGGATTAGCCGATCAAAGATCCAGGTGTTAAAAAAAACCCAACAACAACTTCTTTTTTTTAAAGCTAAAAAATGAATCCTACCTGAATTCCATGTCAGCGTATGAGTGGAGATACAAAGATAACAAGAAAAAAAGGAGATTTCTAGAAGTTTGGTAATTGATTTTTAAGTCAGTTTAGTGTGACCTGTAAAAAAAATAAAAAATAAGGAGTGCATAGGTGAATGATTGGGTTACTGCTGTCAGGGCAGGGAGGGGGGGCGGGATGTGGGGAGAGCTGTGAACAGGTTACGGCCTGTCCGACATTTAGAGCGCTGCCTCTGAGCTGACATGTAGGAATGTGTCTACATGTAGAGCGTGAAATGTGCGCGGCGCTGCCGCTCCGTGTGCTCACGATGACCAAAAAGAGTTTATCCGTGTGAGCCGGAGAGCTCAAATTTAAGTTTTGAAGTAGGAATATTGTAACGGTGGTGGTTACATTTCAGGTTAAGAATCATTTGACCGAAATTTTGCTTGACGTAGGTTTTCATATTGTGTTTGATGAGTTCAGCCTGTTATTTAAACAGTGTAACATTTTACTATCCAAACTTTACTACTTACCAACATAAATGTGTAAATTCCCTAGATTATTATACAATATAATGCAGTTTATATAACAGATTTTCACGTTTTGTCAATCAGTCAATCTGCAAATCAGAAGAGAGGGAATCATCCAAAATGTATAATCGCCCATTTTACCAAGTATGCATCGGGTCGTGTAAAACCATATATCCCAGAATGCATTTTGCCGGAGCATATCATGCATAGAAAACACACAAACACTTGCAATAAATCTTTTGTTCGCAGTTTTAAGATAATTTGAGGCGAGAAATGAGTCATTTAGAATTCAAAAATGTGGTTTGTGTATTAAGATAATGGCCACCCGCCTTGTATAGTACATCCTTGCATACTACGGCCGAGGAGTCCTCCTCTTGTTGCAATCTGCAGTCTCACCACTAGATGTCACTAATTATCACACACTGGACCTGTCAGTGCCACTTTAAAAATGAGTTTCTTTCATGGCTCATACTTCATATACTTGAACACATTTTATGAAAATCCAGAGGGTCAGGGTTTTTTTTTATTCTGTAATCCTGTTATCTATCAAGCAAACTGACAAATGGACAAACATAACCTCCCTGGCAGAGGCAATTAAAGTATGTTTTTCCTTAATTATCTCCACCAAGGAGGCTAGAATTTCATCTAAATATGACCTTAAAACCTCTTTTTTTTTTATTAACATAATTGTCAGACGGATTCATTCACCTTCAAACAGCAAGTTTATCAGATTCGGATACGACAAAGGCAGCAGGAAAACAAAGTGAAGTCCTCGAGTGAATTCTTGGAGGAGACAAACTCCAGTCATCGCGGCGTGAACTCTCCTGACCTCGGCTGCCTGACACTCGACCTCTCACCCGCCGCTGTGACGCTGATCGTGGCATCAGAGGGCTGAAGATGAAACCCTTTAGTCGGGGGGGAAATGAATCTTCCACATGCTGCTGGAGGAATGTCACGGTGCAGACGGTCCAGAGTTCCCTCCTGGGAGTTCAGGAATTCAGGCACCTGTGAAAATCCCTTTATTTTTCTTGATCCTCCTTAAGTGCATCTGCAGGCCTGTCAACTGCAGAACAAGAAGATTGCTTTACCAGAATGCACTAAAGTCAAATATTCACCCCTCAACATCACTGTTATGTAAGTGTAGAGGTTTTGTTTTTTTTGTTCCATGAGGTATCATCACCTTTTCACTAAGTTCTTTTTCACTGACTGGAATTTAACACCGACTTTCGCTGAGGCCTTTTCATGTCCCGCACAGTCCAATCAGTGTCAGCGCTGCCTGTCGTCCAGGCGACGAGTGGGTGTCACATTTCATATCCTCCTATTTCATATAAACCTTTTATAGCAGCGAGACTGCGGATGGTGAATGACAACGGATGAGGAGGAGGAGGAGGAGGAGGAGGAGGAAGAGGGGGAGGGTCCCTGCAGAGGAGCTGCAGAAGAGAGAACTTTTTCATCAAATCACTCTTTCATCTTCAACATCGGAGAAAGTTCCCGCTTGCACAAGAAGCACAAAGTCAAAAACTCGACTGTCTGGTCTCTTTTTCATGTGGTCTTGTGTTTCAGCGAGCACCGGTTCATCAAATAAACCCAGTTATTAACCCTGATAACAAGGAAATGAAAAGTGACTGAAGTAACAAAGCATGTCAAACTAATTAAATTGGTGTTTTAGTGTGTGTTTTTATTTATCTACATGTGTTGTCTCAAGTTTCTTTTATTCTAAGTTGACCGGAGCTCTTATATAAGCCGTGCTTAGTTTGTGTTACCCTACAACCAGCTGTTACCATGGCTACTGCTTGTTTACCCTGTTTACAGAGAATATACAATGCAAATAACCATCAGGATCACAACACCAATCCCCTCCTGAACTATTTCAAATATTATATATTTATTTTCGTTCATATACTGTTTTATGTTTATTTTAATTCATATTTGTTAGCAAAAAATACCTCAAAAGAATATTTTTGTCCTATTCCACAAGTAAAATTGTCACCCAGCTTCTGATCTGATTTTCCTTTTGAACTATAACTATAATGTTTTCACATGTTTTTGGTTTTTACAGACCACGACTTCACTGTCTCTACTTTTCTAGTGTTATTATAAATTTCAAAGCACAAAATAAGTGTTTACTTCCTGACAACAAACAGACACAGGCGGCTTTTAGCAAAGAAGAGGTGGAGACCAAAACAGAGCGGAAAGAAGAAGAGTTATCTCATCAGTTTGTGTTGTGTTTACAGCTTGATCTGCAGAAATGTCTAAGGTTAAAGTTTAATAATTGTCAAAAATAAAAAAAAACATGGCAGAAAATATGAAGTCAGACACTTTGAACATGTTGATAAGATAATCCTTTATTAGTGGGAGAATTTACAGCAAAGACAGTAAAGGTCACATCTAATGAATGTACAATATAGAAAGACATCAACTATTAAAATTCTAAAAATGTAATAGAATGTACGGCATATAACCAAAATACATACAGTATAAGCTTTATTTACAGTGTAAACTGTGTTTATTCACCGAATTATGAAGAATAAGGAGAATCTGTAGCAGAAGGCAAAGCAAAAACAGAGTAACTCACTGTCACATGCACATTAATATTCCTCTAACGACGTCACGTTCTGACTTTTACTGGCGTCCTTGAAGGGACAAACGCAAGATGAAAGATTTCAGTCAACAGTGTCGTAAATAAACATGATATCAGACGGAATGGGTTCATTTTTAAGATTCCTCAGCAGTGGAGAAACGATGAAAAAGTTCTGAGTTCTCATGAGCACAGCAGCAAATCTGTCCTCGTGGTCAGAACCACGCGTTGATGTTATCGCTCCTGCAAACATGGTTCAGACTCGCTGTGACTCAGCACTGCTTGTTTCCACCGTACAAGCGTCCACTTCTGAAGACACACTGACCGTGTTTACGGTCATGTAAAAGCTCGGCCTTAAAAATAATGTTTAGTCGTTATTGGATTCAAGCACATGACGGTTCTGCTCAATATCAGCTTAAATGCTAATATCATAAATGGGTCAGTTAATAAATCAGGAAACTATGGACATGCAGGTGAATTACAAACTGTTAATTCATCTCATTTACTGTAAAATACTAGTGTTGTAGTCAAGACCACCTAAACCGAGACCGAGAGAAGACCAAGACTTCGTCTCCGTTAGCGGCGCTTTGCAGCATTTACACGTTGCGCTGTGTTTTCTTTTGGAGGTATTTATGCACAAAAAGTCTTTGTGGTTCAGGTAACCAAAATTTCTTATAGATGAGTTGGCTGACATCTTGTCACGGCCTCGTCCCCTGTCACTCACATGCACTTTTGTGGGGGTGAAAAGGGGAGGGGTGAAAACAATTTCAAATGATAAAGTGAGTCAAGTTATTGGTTGCACCCGAAGCAATACGATTTACGCAAAATCACAGTAAATGATATTAATAAGTTCATCCAAAAATGCACAGGCAATTTATTGACCTTATTATATGACCTTCAAAAAGTGGTCTTGAGACCGATCTCGAGTACTACAACACTATAAAATACAGCTGTAAAATAGATCCAACCTCAAGTCTGTGGTCCTCATTAAGTTTTGTGTTGAATTAATGATTATTAAAATACAGGGCTGAAATGGATTTATTATAATTGGCGGTCATTGTGACCATCATAATGCCCCTAAGGTGCACAAAATGAAGGGATGAACTACAGACGGTCAACGCCCCAACGGCTAACTACACTGTTTGACCTCAGATCTGCTGACGATTGTGCAACGCCGTCGCTAACGGCGAAGGCACATGATGATACAAGGTCTGTGTCTCTATGTGAATAACGGTGCATGTTATGGATTTTAGTCATCCTCCGCGCTCACATGAACCCTTCCATTATTCCTGGGCCTTCCCCTATAAATACATGTTGACAAACACCAGGACCCCGCAATTAAAAAGGCCTCGGAGACACACTGACTGCTGCTGCTGACGGAGTTCAGCGATTGTTCCCCCCCCGTCCGTCCGTCCGTCAGAAAAACCTTGTAATTACCTCGTGGTGATCGAGGCATCTTCTCTCTCTGCGTCTCAGTCAGGACGGTACGGAAATAGCCTCCGTCTGTCTCCGTCTCTGTCTCCTCACAGCCCTGCAGAGCGACTCCGGGCTCCGTCTCTTCGCCCCGGAACCTGTTTCCTGACACTTTGTTTCAAGCGTCAACAGGAAAGACGGAGCTTTGTGGCAGGAAGTGTGTAGTAAAGCGTTAGGGAAGTGTTCGGGGTGATCTTAAAGTGCTGGGGGATCAGAGGATCGGCTGCTCGACGTGCTGCACAAGTGGCTGAATAGACATGTTGTTGTACATTGTTCATTCTGTGGACATGAAGCAGACCAGAGAAGGAAAATGTCTCTTTCGTAATGACAATAAATAACTTGTTTTTACCAGTTTGAAAGGTTTGGCGGCTTGACTTTAAAGAATAAATATCCATGTGCTGACATTTCATCCCCGCAGCAAAGGGAACTGTTTGTTTTCCCTCACATACGATTGCTGGAGACGGGGCTTTACACATCCTAAAGTACATAAAGTGAAGCTGAAAGGGGTGGGGCAGCAGAGACTTAACCTTCACAGAAATATTCCAGCGGCATTGCTCCGGGCCTTGACCCCGCTGTTATCTGGCTGTTTTGTCGTAAGCTGCTCGACTTGAAGGAGAGTCTCGCGTACATGAGCGTCCACGGGTCAAACGGGGAAGCATCGGTCACAGTGTCCGTCTCTAAATCCGCTATTTCTACTTCACTTGAAGTATTTAAATAAAAACGACAGTTTGTATAGTTGCTGTGCAGACTATGCTATGTTCAACCTTGTAGTAATTAACTAAATATAATGTGTATATACTGTATTTTATTTACTTTGTCTATCGTCATTATTATGATGACCGTTTTACGCGAACATACGACACATATGCGCTGCAACAATGGGCTCAGCCATTTCTCACGGCTACCGTTCTGCACGCGCGTATGATTTGGTTGTGTTTACCCACAATGCCCTGCGTTGTAGTCCGCTTCCCGCATTTGGTTCACTTGAAGTGATCCGAGACCTCCATTTTCATGCGGACGGATGTTTACGTTTTCAAAACCAGCGCCGACAAGGGTTCGATTCCTAACTATACCACCTATTTTTTAAATATTTACTGCCTAACCCTGTATTTTTTTGCCCTAATCCTAACCTCAGTAACACCTGTACGTATTCGAGTTGAATATAAATACTGCACCAGTGTAGTAAAAACATACCTTTACGTCGTATTCAGGGGTTGGAAAAAACAACCTATATGTACGTTTGAGTTGGAGGACAGGTTGTTTTGAGGACTTGTGGTCCCAAATTGCCTCTAACTTTTAGGTTTGCCCTCACTTTTTCTGTTGTTACACGCGGCCTCTTCCCCTGAGCAATGTGCCGCCACATTTTGGGCTTAAAAAATGTTGAGTTACCCACATCAAGATGGCGGGTAGATTGACAGTTTCACCCGCCAGTCCTATAACGTATTTGGCGTGTGGTCGGGTGTTAATTCCATGCCAAAGTATTCCCTCGTGTATTCCTATGAGGTGAGATAACAAATATTTAAAGAGATCAGGTGAGAAGTTACACACTAGAGCTTTAACCTAAGACGCAAAAATAAAAGTTTCTTCCACAGGAGAGGCTCGAGCCCTCGGCTGGCAACCACTATGCTGCTTACACTTTGTTGCATCAGTTTGAACATAAAAGTGATGTCATTTATAATCAGCCAAGTGGGAAACTTTTTTTTTTTTGAGTGCTGTACAAGAATTTGAACCAAACCAGCATCGTCCAGCCCTTCCCTTTTTCCTTTTGTCCGTCTCCCGTGAAGAGATGTAAGACGCACAAGAACCGTGCGAGAAAGGAATTCGGACGTCCAAGCGTGCGCACACACACACACACCCACTCCCGAGCTCACGGCCAGATTTGTGCTCATTCCGCTGACCTGTGGTGAGGTTTAAACTCTGGGTGTGTTTCATGTGTTCGCTCAGGGACTTTCAGAGGGTCCAAGAGAACCAGATGTGAGTTTTGCATCAGGTGCTTCGCTCCAAAACAAACCTTCAGATCCATGGAAACTGCGCCGCTCACACAGTTTAGTTTAAAGTTCTGGGGATTTGAGTAAACACCTTCCTCCTCCTGACCAAATAGTTCTTTTGTTATTTTAACCATAATAAGCGCCTCAATGCTACGGCACTCGGATAAATATTACGTTTTATAGCGTTTACTTAAAGTTTAAAGTTCTATGTAGCGATAAGGAATGTTATGAGTAGGTTTTGTTTCGGAGCAGGTTACGATGAAACCAGCTGTATTCTGTGTTTATATTACAATATGTCACCATGACATTCGTATTATACCCTGCCTGACCTGTGTGCACCCCCTGCTGGCCACCTGTGCTGAGAACCAGCATAAGCAAGGCAGTCCATTCTAAATGAAAACGCATAAAAAAAAAAAAAAACTGAAAACAAAGGAGTCTCTAAATAAAATCTACAATAATATCCTGCAACAAACTCCATAGAAAAAATCTGTGTTTGTATCTCTCGATGCCACAGGAGCTGCTGAAGTCACATAATAATACATTAGCACTTAACGATGGAGGCAGCAGTAGATCAACAACCCCTGTGTTGTGTGACGTGAAATTGTTGGTTTTCTCTATGGAGTTTGGTTTGAAGATGAAGTGGCGATATTGTCAACTTAGGCCTTTAGCGAAGTGGCTAAAATAATGTTTCCCTGTGTCCTTGTTGGAAGAGTGTAACAAAAAGGAGGACTCTTCATCTCACACCTTCCTTTCCCAAGCACATCCTATCTTGAACCGTCAGTTGTGTTAGTTAGTTTTAGTTCAGTGTCACTTCCTGTTTTATTTTGGTAAGGGGTTCTCTCTACTTCCTGTTAGCACCTTGTCTGTCTTGTTCTGTGTCTCGTCTGATTCCCTGATTGTTTTCACCTGGCGCTCCTCACCCTCACTCCCTAGATATACTCCCTTCTCCCACTTTGTGTTGCCAGTGCGTCGTACGTGTGTTGTCAGCGTCTGTGCCACGTTTTTCCGTTTGTCGAGTAAGTTTAACTTATGGTCTTGTTGGTTTTCTCAGTCTTTTCAAGTCTAGTTTAGCTTAGCTTAGCGTTTAGCTTTTTCCACTAATCTTTTGTTTGCTGATTGACGGAGTCAATAAAGCTTGTTAAAACCTTCTTCTGTTTGGGTCCCAGCCTTGTGGGAGTTTGTAACACATCCAGGAACTAAAAACACTAAACTCTGGCTGCTTTGTCTGTTCAAGCTGCTGTAGAAACACAAGATAGTAGCATTCATACAGCAGGACCCTCGCATAAATACAAAAAAGAGATTATAGGACGACAATGATAATGATTTAAAAGTTATTTTACACTTATATAAACATACTTATACATTGTCTGTCCATAAACTCTCTCTAAGTGGCCAGGAACAATACTCAAAAATAACACTGGTGTTTCAATGTAACTTTAATTTAAAAAGATAACCGGAAAACTCTTCATCTTGTTAAAATGAGTTTAATACATATGTCATTTTATTGTTTCTTTTAGGGTGTTTATTCTTCTTCCTTGCATCCTGGTTCTGGACTGGACCTAAACATGGCAGCCAAGCCAGCGTCGCTTTTTTCTTTCCGTGTTTATAATGCAGGAAGCGCGAGCAGCTATTTAAAGTCTCCTGCATAACAGTGAAAGAAAGGCAGAGACGAGAGGCAGGGCTTTCCCTTCTGGCGTGACCACAATGGTTTTTCCCAAAAATATACCTGCTCCAGACTGAACGAGAGACACAACAACAAACCTTTTGTGTTGTTTTTTTTGTCTTCTCACCATGTAATGTAAGGAAAGGAAGTGACACACGAGGGCAAAGATATGGGTGAGGATAATAAAAATAATAATGTCTGACTGTGTATGTACACAGTGAAGAAACAATTAGTCACCAAACCGTCAGACCTACTGATAAATGTGCAACGGCACAATGGATGAAACAAGGCTCCAGTTCATCCTCATGTGGAGCATTTACAAAAAAAGCCACTTTATTAGGTACACGTGTCATCATGTGTTTTTATGAGTTACTGTTGCTTTTCCATGCCGTTTAACTCGGATCTCTTGCGTCAACAAGGCATTTTGGCCCAGATATCTTCTCTTTTTTCGGACTATTCTCAGTAAACCCCCGGAGATGGAGTGATGATGATATGATGGATGATGGAGTGTGAAAATACCAGGAGATCAGCACATTCATTTCCCACATTCAAAAGCACTTAGATCACCCTGATGCTCATATTCAACTAAAGCAGGTCGTTGATCAAGTCTACAGGTTCACATAAACAAGCAGTTTCATAGTTGTTCCTAATAAAGTAACCAATAGGTGTACATTTTGAATTATTTGTTGTGTAAAGCATTAAATCGTTGATTTGCATCCACAATGCCACAGTTGGTGCTCCTGGTGGGATCGCTCCCTAGAGGTTGGAGGTTCATATCATCAACATGAAGTTGGGTTTAAAAAATTAAGACAAAAAATTGCCGTATGTGAAAGTGAGATTTTTTTTTTTAGACAAATTCTGGAGAAAATAAAACCAATTTTACTTAAGAATATGAAAAATCTGTCTTATGAAAAATAAAGTCACCATCTCTCACCATCTTCACTTAAGGCTTACATTTAAACCTTCAAATCTTCTGTATACAGGTCCATTTTCATGTTCACACATAAGACTGTAAGACATTTTTGGGACTTGACGTGCTAAAGTTCAGGAGACTGTTGTCAAAAAAAAGGAACAAGACAATGGCAGCTTCTTTGTTTCCCCCGGTTATCTTCTGCACAGCATTTCAGATTGATGAATAAACCATTATTACAAGCCCAAACAGAGAAATCTCAATGTCTTCATCTTCTCCATGGACTTTTTAATGGTCTAACCACATGGAGGACATCGAGGGGACACGACAGCTCGGAGAACAAGTGCTGCCTTGTTGAGCGCTCACACTCGCACCTCTCGGGCCTCAGCAAGAGAGAGGCAGGCTCGTATAACACTGCCTTGTTTTTCTCATGGATTTTTGCGGTTTGAGCAGAAGCCTCTCTGGCCACTGGCCCGAGGACTCAAAGCCAGTCCAAAATAAAAAAAATAAAAAAAGCTGCATATTGAGCCTCTCCATCCTCATTAGATAAACCTTGTTTAGGCCAGAAAAGTACTTTGCCAATCAATTTCACATACTGTAATTCATCATCTGTTGGCTCAGACTTCTATTATCATTATGTGATTCAACAACAAAAAAGAAGAAAGATGGTTCCTGAAATTAAATTGATTTATAGTGACAATTAGATAAATCAGATGGATTTTGGGAAGAGAGACCGAGAAAAGAGAAGTGTGGGAAACCAGAGCCTGAGAGTTTCTGTTTGTGTTTGTGGTCGGCCGCTCGCCACTGAGGTGGAAAAAGTGACTCAGGTTGAATCCGTGGACGCCGTCGCACCGTGACTGCAGATAAAGAGGAGCCTCTGTGGTGAAGCAGACTCAGATCATATCTCTGGATGGAAAGGAACATGTGTTGAATTATAACTTTACTTATAACTTTGCTTCCTTTTGACTACTAATACAGGACATAAGCATAATGGCGGTGATTGGCCTGGACCTCACAAGATGGAGGAGGTAAAGTGGAAGGTGGAAGAAATGTCGATAGGTAGACGGCCCCCAGCCCCCAACCTCCACGCAACGAGACATTGAACCGTCACAATGACTCAGAAGCTGTTGAATTAGGTTTAAAAAAAACAAAAAACACTGCATAATCCTGCTTTAACCCAATGATGATGCTAGATGATAAACTACAGGAGGTCATGAGGATGACAAATTTTGTGCCAAGCTGCTTTGGTCATAATCAAACTATACTATTAACCCTTAGAACACAGAATTTGTGCTTTTTTGTCATTACTATGTTAAAATGCACAGTGTTGGAAACACGTCACAGTTCAAAGTTCACTTGGCTTCTTATGAACAAAAAGACAAACTCATTTTGTGACTTCGGCACAAATATTGCCACTTTATATCACTAGTGAATACGCACTAATACTCTAAGTCCATGGTTCTCAAAGTGTGGTACTCGTGCCACCACTGGTAATACTTGGAGGAAAATCAGAAAGACGAAAAAACACCGCATTTTTTTAAAGCCTGAATATGTGATCTATAAACAGGATGTCCATATAAGGAGATGTCGTTTATTCCCACGGCAATTTACCATGGGTGCACCTCCGAAAATTTGACCCTTTGATGGCACTGGAGTAAAAATGACCAGGGTTCATCCTCTGCAAATTTCACAGCAATCCATCCTCGTCTCAGGGAAAAACTTCCACTGAACCAGATACAGTATTTTGAGCTGCCGCTGATTCATGGAGGAAGAATGAGAGAGTGAAAAATAAGTCGGCGAGATTCATCACCTGGGAAAGATTTCACGGGATTCCATCAAACAGATGCTGAGATACATTAGTCAGTAAAAATGAATCTGTGACATCAGGGTGGGTTAAAACAGCAAGAATCATCCATATATATATATATATATATATATATATATGAAATCCTCTTTCCAAGTGTGATGACTCAGCTGTGTTTGTGTTATCTCTGTCTCTGCAGTCATGACACAACTTCCCCCTTTTTAAAGTGAGCACAAGGACAATAGAAAACCATATGGACCGAAGCGAGTGAAACAAACGCGAGCGGGAACCCGCGGCGCCGCCACCTGCGTTCACTTTGCAGTGCAGAACTGCAAGACGGCCGCATGCTTTTCCCACTGCAGAGGAATGTGTGGCTCGGCCTGATAAATCAAACCCAGAGCAGAGGCGGCTTTTTATGAAGCATGTGCTCGGAGTTTTCCAGGTGCACGACACACTGCGACCTCCCAGCAACACAGCACGGGGCTGAAGCGGGGGAAATCCCTTCAAACACCTTCCTCTTCTTATAATAATCAGAATTATTATAATACTCTAAGTCCATGGTTCTCAAATTGTGGTACGTGTACCACCAGTGGTGCGCGAGCTACCTCTGGTAGTAGCGTAGTTAGCGTACAAATACTTCCTTACTGTACTTACAACTCTTACTCCACTACATTTCCTAAAGAAAATGTGTACTTTTACTGCGACACAAAATAAAAGTTGCGTTGGTGACGTAATGCCTGTTTGTTTGTTTGTTTGTCGCTAGTTGTTTTTAGCCACAACAGCTGTTAGCCACTTAGTTGTTAGCCGCAGATTTTGGCTCCAAGTGGACTTAAAACACACCAGCGGCTTGTTGTTTACCGTGTCCGACACTGACACTCTGGTCTCCTGTCTCCGGGTTTCTGTTGTACACTTTTCAGCTCTTTTCAGCCGGGTTTCAGCTCTCAGTTGTTAGCTAGCCTACCGATAAACCACAGATTTTGTCTCCAAGTTGGATTAAAAACACGAATCACCTTTTTATTAAAGGTTCACATGGTTTAGTGTAAAAACGTGGCGTCAAGATTGAGACCAGACTCTTAAAAGTGATCAATAAACATCTCCAGAATCAATTTACGGGGATGTCGTATATAAAACGCTGCATAGGAATACGAGACGCAGCCGCTGGGGAAAAAGGAAATTACAGATACAGTTGTAGCTTTTTATTTGCGTTTGCGACGTCACTAAAAAGTGCCGCGCATTCAACCTGTAAGAGTCGTGTTAATGCTGTGACACAACAGGCCCTGATGTGGAGGAAAAGCGACATGTCATCCACTAAAAGGAAGCAGCTTCAGTCTGCTGTTTGTAATTATGAGTCTGAGCATTAACCAAAAAAAACAATGCAACAATGACATCTGCTGGTAATAATTCGTTATATCTTAAAGTATCACATAACATTTATTCTACTTATATGTATGATTTTACACTTATATATATAATATTATGTCACTCGCGCTGTTGCAGGAAGCCAGTGAATCAGTGTCTTTGTCACCAGAGAGGAGTTATTAAAACACCTGTACCTAGTTGCCATTTTGTTGGGTTTTTTTTCTCAATAAAACGTTTTGTTTTTTCTGCAGTAAATCATAAATAACTGCCAAATATTGAAAGTTATTCTGGAAAAATGGGCAAACGCACTTAGTCACAGGACACTTTCTGGCCCTTTATGGTTAAAATATTAAAACATTTTGAGGCATAGGTGTTAAAGGGTTAATTTAAAAAAACAAAACAAAAAAAAACACAGTATGTTACATGACCACAGTGGAACACAAAGGAAGATACAGCAAACCTGGCAACCAATATTGAAATTTGGAAATCAATAAAATACATAAAAACAAAACAATATGAGTCTGCCTGATTAAATAAATGATAAAAATAATGTGTAAGATTATGATGAACAGATAAAATCTGTGAGGTAAATGTTTCCATTGTCTGTCTGCAAGCCCATGATGTGATACAGATGTGAGCCATGCCCCAAAAACCTTCTATATATATATATATATATATATATATATATATACTTTATGGTTTGACACAACTCTTCCAAATGTTGGATTTTTTTATTGTCCACTTCTCCCGGAGCTCAGAAGCGTCCAGCATTTTAAATTTCTTCCAGCTGTGAGCATGTTTTTTTTTATCCCCTCCATTGTACATTTGTGATTATTAAACATGAACAATGGAGGTTCATATCTGTGTCAGTCAATACAAAAGGAGACTGAAATCAGAATTAATCCTTTATTCAAATAAATGTTAAAACAATGAGGAGCACAGCTGACTGTCAATGCTACAAGCTGTAAATGTGGTCAGGTCAATAATGAAAAAACAACCTCGTTTTACCTCCACAACAGAGAGTAAAGAGATTTTTATGTTTGTTTCGTAATAAAAAAAGCATTTAAATCATAATAAGAGTGTTTTGTAGATTTGAAACACACACACACACTGATGCTTTACAAAGTTGAAATGTTACAGGCTGTGCTCATGAGCGAGGACATTTTTATTCAATGTAAACTCGATTAAATCAACTTTGTAAATTCATGTTAAGATCAGACTTTTTTTGTTTAGACTTAATCCAAAGTCCACTTTGAACTTTGTTGGTTTGTTGCTGTTTGTTTTCATTGTCCTTGCACCGTTCCACACACCTGAGCAGTGTTTGGACCCATTTCTAAAAAGAAATGATTCATCTCTTTCATTAGATTACGGCATGCACATACTAAAGAAAAAAAAAAAACTAAAGAAAGAATGGAAGTAGCCTTTCTGTCCCAAAAATGAACACATGAATCAGGTTTTGTTCTTGTTTGGCCAACTGAGGGCCCCACAAATCTGTATTATTAATATTATTGATATTATTGTATGTCTATCTTACACTACGACCTACACCATTATATTATTAATAGCTACTTTAGAAAAGTGACATTATTGTCCGTGTTTAGGCAGCGTGGGAAAATCTCAACGAATTAACTTCCTGCAGCAGTGATAAAGGTCCAATATGTAATACTTGACTGACAACCAACAGACCTCCAATTTAAATGGACACATGAAAAAAGTCACTGTAACATTAAACCTTGGAGTTTTAAGTTATAAATTTACAACACGTGGACGTTTTAATTTTCTTTCTTTTTTTTTAATCACTCTCTCCCGCATAATTGTTATGGAACGGTGTGTCAAAGATTGTTAATTCACGGTTCGTAAAACACACTATGAAACATAAAATACTTGCACGTACACTTCAGCAGAGGAGTAAAACTCGACGATGAGGCTAAAACACAAAGCCTGGGATAATAATTCATAGAGAAAAAACATATAATACATAAAAAAAAAAGGAAGAAAAGAAAAAAAAGATGCATAGCATAAACAACCCGGCAAAATCCAGCTCCACTGCTCTTCATCACTAAACCTCAGCCTGGCGCTTTTTTGTTCCCGCACGTGAAAACAGGTGTCAGGAGTGTTGTAGCCTTTTTTTTTCCAGCCTGCTGCTCAGGCAGAGAGGGCGGCAGCGGTGAGTCTAAAGCGCTCCCGTTCAAAAACAAGGGAAGGAGAAGAAAAGAAACTGGGTGTTTCTGGAGGGCCACGGTAAAAGGAGGAAGGAGGAGAAGGGGAGGTGACAAAGGGAAGTTGAGGGCTCCCTGCTGTAAACTCTGTTGCTCGGGACCAAAGCTCCTCCAGCTCTGCTGTCTCCACGGCATTCTTTTCAAAAAAGGAGTACAGGCCATGTGACGCTCTAGGTGTCCTCCTCCTCTTCCTCCTGCTCCTCGCGGGTGCGCACCACCCTCTTCCTCAGGGCTTCGTCGGGCAGACCCTGACCCCTGGGCTCAGGGCGACCCTCGGGGGACCCTCGTCTCCTTCTCCTCCAGACATCGCCCTGGTCCCCGTCCTCCTCGTCGTCCTCGTCGTCCTCCTCTTCCTCGCCGTCGGCCTCGTGCGCGTCCTCTTGTTGGTGGATTAACCTCGCCTGCTCCATCGTTTGTTTCTCTGCGGGCGGGACATTAGAGAGACCTCAATCATTTCAGCAGTGTAAAGATCACAAGCAGTCATCGGGACACTCGAATGAAACTCACTCTGGTAGTAGTCAGGCGAGGAAAAGCGTCTTGAGGGGAAGACAAAGTCTGCGATGAACACCAGTAACTGCAAAGGACGAGGACAACAGCAACCGTTAACCACCGTTTATTCTCTGCCCTTTTCACTGCTGCAACAATCTAAATCCAAATCCAAACACTGATAATACAAGCGGAATAATTTCTCACCAGTCCGAGCACAAGGCCAGAGAACAGAGTGGCCAAGCCGAAGATCACGTACGAGCCCCAAACAGGAATCCCCAGATGCTCGGTCATGTAATTGTGACAACGCTGGACAAGGACAAAAACTCTTTTAGCACAGGTTGTAAAAAAAAAAAGACCAGTTCATACAAACAAAGGGATGCCTTGACTAATCAATTATGGAACTATTTTTTTTGGGTTTTAAATAATTACAACAAGCACTGCTGATTTTTCTGCCTCGTAAATGCAAACATTCCCTGGCTTCTTTGCTCCGTATAACAACATCATTCATAATTAATTGATATCACCTACTTCATCCTGTTTTTAGTACAAGAAAGAAGAAAATCAAATATGTATTACTCCAATAGCTCTGAACAAATATGCCTGTTAAAATGAGGTTTGAATTCTACTTCTTCTAAGATTACTTTGTTAAAAAAATCAAAAAAAACTTTCTTTCATACTTTCAACTATATCAGGGTTTTTTCTCTGACATCCACTTCACTTTGCATTTAAAGCACGTTTTATTTGCACAGTTGACAGCGCTTTCTTCCATGAAAGGACTGTGGGAAGTAGTATGAACAATAACTAACTAGACAGAGTGTAATAACCTGTATACTGACAGAGAGGACTCTTCACTTACCCGGATAAACATGGAGAGCTTGAACAAAGCAGACATTGAATTCATCCTGTCAAAACAAGAGAAGTGACAGCGTGTAAATGAGATCACATTTGTCTGATGGCGACATGAATAGACTGCAAAGGCACAGCGACGCTAAAAATAGAGCTGACAGTTAGTTCAAGGTAAAGCTGTACAACACTGGTGTTGCATTACTGAACTGAGTAAATAAGAAAATTCAACTGTGTTTTAACTGCAGAAACCTCTCAGAGCTGATGAACTACGATTTGTCCAGACACCGTTTAAGGAATCAGATGAAGCCGTGAACTCGGGCAGTAAAATGTGTATTCTAATTATGATTATGGCCCCAAACAATTATAACAGAACGGGGGCTTTTATTCAGAAAACAGCAAAATAGAACATGGGCATTCAGTGGAATCACGCAGCGATGCAATAATTTACAGTGATTTTAAGGTAAATACAAAAGGTTCATTCAAACTTTCATGTTCAATGCCACTTTTTTTTACGTGCAATAAAATCCACTTCTTTATACTTCAAGTCAATGAGTAATCCGGATTTAAACTTTGACCCAAATAATTGTGATTAGGATTCAGCCATATTGTGAACTCACAAAAATGATGACGGCCCGAACCAAGATGAAATTGGCTCCACAGCTGTCCATTTCTGCTCATCGACGAAGCTAAGAAAGTCATCTTTCGTGCGCGCTCCCTGGTACTTCCGGAAGACGCCATCCTTACAGCTAGAACACACACAGACACACATACAGATACTGATTTTCGTTGCAATGATCCATCCACTTCCTGTTCCGATGTAGTCTCACAATTTCCCCGTAATAAACTAAATAAATACTGAGTTACGGGAAAAGCAGCTCATTTTCAAAATGATTATAAAGTAATTTAAAAGGCAGTTAAATCAGTTATCAAAACTAATTACAGATTAATATTCTGAAGACTAAAGATGAATGAGTGGAGCACAGATTTTCTTCAGTGACACTGCTAAGAGTCACATAAAAGAGGAAGTAATACAGACCACAATGTAACCAAGAACTCACTGATAAATAGTAGGAAGTGAAGTGATGATGAATCGTCCACTCAGACCTAAACAGAGGGAGGAGAAGAGCACAGTCAGTGAGCAGGAAGGAACGGTTCTGACTCATTATTAGACCGACAACGTCTCGTCGACAACATCAAGACTCCCTTAGAGGAAATGTCACAATGAGCAGTAGAGGAGTTCAACTCACAATAATACGCATTTTGCACAAACACCATAATACACCTGCGTTTGCACCTTGTTCACCTGAAGCTGTGGTTTGTTATTACACAGAGGGTTCACACCAAATTTGCCTGTTGGTAAAAGGTATGGGCCACACGGTTCACGTAGTGGTTCCATTTCTTGCCTTTCTACATGGAGTTTGCTTGTTCTCCCCGTGTGTGCATAGGTTTTTTCCGGGTTCTCCTGTTTCCTCCCACAGTCTAAAGACATGCAGACTTGGGGATTAGGCAACTTGGACACTCTACATTGACTGCAGGTTTAGTGAGAGTAGAGGGTTGTTTGTCTCTATGTGGTTCTGTGATGGCCTGGCAACATGTCCAGGATGTACCCCGCCTTTTTGGCAACTTTGCACACATGAACCTCGTGTGCGGGATAGAGAGGTAGAAGACGGATGAATGGATGGTAAAGGTTATTCAGACTGACCTGGTTGTTCTGTGACGTCCACCTTGGCTATGTTGACCCCCATGTCCTCCCCCCAGTCTGCAAACTCCTTCCACACCGACTGCAGCTGCTGACAGGCCGGACACCAGGGAGCATAGCTGGTGGAGGGGGCAAGGGGAAGAGGGAGGGAGGGTACGGACACATTTGACACGTTATAAACCACTTTCTTAAAAAAGAAGTCGATATCCGACATGATGTTGACATTTGGCTAGCTGTCAGCGCTAGTTATTAGCCTGTAATGGCCATATAGCATAGTAGTTACTACCATAAACACACATTTTAACAACTTGTTCGGGGTCAACAGGGGCAAATATTGAATAAGTTAAGCGGAACATCTAACTCAGAAGACACTGGAATTATGCAACACATTTACACAAGCGTTAACGACGATCTAGATACCCGTTTAGCCGTTAGCAGCGTGACACTCACAATTCAATCATCCATTCTCCGGTGAGGATTTCTTCCCAGTTGCCGTCGGTGACTTCTCTAAGGCTGTCCGGTTTGGTCCAAACTGGCACCGTCGTTAACTGTATCACAAGGAACAAACAGCAAATGAACGAGTGCTGTTTACTCTGTGACATCGCTGTGTCCGTGCGGCTGCTCGCCATGACTGACTGAGCTCAGCTCCACTTCCGCTGTGCGCCTGAACGTACGAGTCACGTGGTTTGAAACCAGCGGAAACAGGAAGTTATATTTATTAAACGTACATCCACACAAATCGAAAAAAGGTAGTTGTGTAAAGTTTTAAAATTACAAAGATAGTCATATATCGTCAGTGCCTTTAATGATGACGCAGCACTCCAAGGCAACTCAGCACTGTATTTTTATTGTAATGTAGACTTAAATCCAGCAGGTGGTGCTGTTGTCGATACATTAGAGCACATTTGAATTACTCCTATTTAACCAGTAAATCCCATTGAAATTAGAGCTCTCTTTTACAATGGAGACCTGGCCATAACAGCCATACAAAACCAAAACGTTATAAAAACACATACATGATGACACAAATTAACAAGAAATGTCATTCCCCCTTCACTGCATTCTTTATGACACTTAAAAATCATTAATGGATATGATTGATTTTAGTTTTTTTTTGGAGATTATTCCATGACATGGTGCTCAAGGAAATGCTTTTTTGCCAGAGTCTGTCAAACAACATTCTAGAGTGTCAAACTCATTTTTGTTCAGGGGCCACATACAGCACAATTTGATCTCAAGGGGGCCGGACCAGTAAAAATAGCAAAATAATAGAACAATAACCTATGAGCAACAAGAACTCCTTTGTTTTTTCTCTTGTTTTACATTTAATGAAGGATAATTTCACAAAACATGAAATTTCTTGAGAAATATAAGTGCAATTTCAACAATATCATGCCTAAATGTGCTATTTACACAGCACACTGGATCTATAAAGCCACAAACATTTAGTCACGGGTATCTGGAGCATTTGACATTACGTTTAGATTAGTGTGAAATTTCAACAAATTCATCCTGTCGGCCGGATTGGACCCTCTGGCGGGCCGGTTCTGGCCCCCGGGCCATATGTTTGACACCCCTGTTCTAGAGCAACCACTTGGAGGCGTGCATATGGTGATTACTAGAGCTGACACAGAGAGAAGGGTGCTGGGATATTGTGGGAGTTTACCCAGCAGAGCTTTATAGATGAACATATACCAGTGCTGTTGTCTATGAAACAATACTATGCAGTGTATGTTTTCTGTGCTATGACATGAGACCGAGTGCAAGAACCCAACTTTATCAAATTATCTCACAGCTGGAGAAAATTTAAGATCAGAGACGATTTCAGAGGGAAATACTGAATCACCAAATTCCAGAAAAGATAATCCCCACTCATCAGTTTCTTTGACTTTGAATAATGGCTCTCATCTTTTACATATAAAAACACAAAATGGAGAACTATTTGTGTGCTGGTACTGCGGCGCATCCATCACAGGGACACACAGAGACCACATGTTATTTATCACGTCATACAGTTGAACCAGTTCCCCTCGAGGCACCGGCAACATCAGAAATGATCCAGGTGAATGTGGTCAGGTGCTCATCCTCTTTGTAGAGAAAGGAAATAAGTAAACACTAATCATTTCCATCATTCTGCTCTAGGTCAACATGATACGGGCCTGGTCATCAGATCCGAGCTCAGCAGGAGCCTGAGGCCAAACCCCACTAAACTAAAGCCTGGACTCTTTTGTTTAGTCTGTACCTCAGACAATTTAAATAAAACAAATTAGATTTTTTTGTTTTCTCAAATCAGTACCTTTTTTTTTACTATTCAACATTTCTAAATATACATATATATATACATACATATACAGTATATATAAAAAATGTCTGGGATATTCTATTCTATTCTAGAGTGACGCAGTTAGTCAGTCCACCACATCTGGAGTGAGATATCTGAGACTAATTACCATGTAATTTTGTACATGTTTTTCATTAAATGCATCTTAATAAGAGCACTGGACCAGTCCTCGTGGTCATGGTGGATGTAAAGTGGAGTGGTCACCAGGGTTTGCCGAAGGCAGCGCTGCTTTACAAGAAATGATGTCTTAATGAAACACAAAAGGGGAAAAAAATAGCCAAAAAGCAGGTGAGGGTCAGGATATGAAACAAACAGGGACAATGAAATAGAGCAGTGCAACGAACAAAGACACTGGGAAGCACAAATATTACACTGTGTGTACTTTTAGGACCTTACCTGGCGTAAACACTGATCTGGTCAGGACCAGTAGTCCTTGTGGAGACCAAAACCTGGTTCTAATGAGAGTGGACCTCATTTCTGAAGAACAGGCTTGTAATTTGGTTAGTTTAATGTTAGAGTTAGGCGTTCCGTGGTTATGGTACAGTTCAGTTCATGCAGGAAGTACTGAACTCTTTTTAATGAACTGATTCTAATGATTCAGTACACTGAAAACAACTAGTAGTACTAGAACTGTACTTTTTATATCAGAAAATTACCTTTGATACTCAAGTACAGCAAATGTCATATACTTTAAGACTTTTATTTAAGTAATATTATAAAAAAGTGACTTCAACTTCCCTTTAAGATACTTTATAGGACTGTAAAACCAAACATTAGTGAAACTAATGGTTAGTCCTCACAACTTTAAAGGGTTAAGTCTTGGTTTCAGTTTGAGTGAGGCACTTAATTATGTCTGTGAGTGTCATCACCAAATGCTGTGCAAGAATGTGTGTGTGTTCATTATAAAACTGGCAGGCCCTGATTTTTATGGCTTCACACATCTGATAGAGTTTTAAAATCTCCACTCTTACACAATTATTGTGCAGTCGTGTTGTGTTCCCGCCGCCATCAGTATTGTCTGTTTTTATTGGAAGTAACATGAGAAATATCCTGTCATAAAACAAAAAAAATACCAGGAGGGCCAGCAGACGCACTGTGGTAATCTTCCTGAGTGAGATTTTTTTTTTTTTTTTAAAGGGTCCACAAATCATCTTTTACAAGACTGGGTGATTCTGTTGCTTCATAAACACTGATACTCTCATACTTAAAGCCACTGGGTAAAGACACATTAAGGTCCTAATTATCCAAAGTAATGTTGTACAGATTACATTCGTCATCTCCAGATGATGAATCACATCACTTGCCCATGTTATATTTTCCATGTGAAATATCCTAATGAATGTATTTACTGTGATATCATGGAATATTGTGTTATAACTTTAAGCTCATATTGCCCACCGCTACTGAACAGCTGTTTTTCCCCCACTTTTTCTTTTCTAAATCTGGCGCCGGGACTGGACTGGCGCCCTATCCAGGGTGCTTCCCGCCTTTGTCAGCTGGGATTGGCACCAGCGCCCCCTGCGACCCTCATGTTGAGGATAAAGAAGTAGAAGATGGATGGATGAGTTACGTAACCAGTTGTGTTTGCTCTGTTTTGCTATGACTCCTTATACAACTGGTAAACGGTCTCTTATACCGATTACGTTTGGAATTTAGTGTCTCCCTCGTCATTGTAATCTGGACTATACTGTAACCCTATAGATTAAATTTAATTGTTATATACTATATCTGCTCCTGGTCTCTTCTGTCTCTACCTCACCTCCCTCTTGTCCTTTGTCTCCCCTTTCCTTTGTCACCTATTTCTCCTTTCACCACAACCTGTCTAGGCAGATGGCTGCACATGGGATTTCTTCCTGTTAAAAGGGAGTTTTTTCCCCTCCACTGATGCCAAGTGTTTGCTCATTGTCTCTTCTCTCCATAATATTGTAAAGGTTTTTGCCTTACTGTGTACAGAGCCTTGAGATAATGTATTTGAGACTATGCACATTGAACTGTATCAAAGAGTGAACGTCTATATTTGACTGACTTAAGGACTCGTGGCCACCCAGGGCTTTACTGTACATGTAAGCCTGAGTAATAAAAGCCACATATTGCGTCTACACTCGTTAATTGAGATGTTAATGGTTCTACTTTTACAGCTTCATGACTGAAGGGCGTCTGATGCTTGTTGTCACAGCAGGTCTTCGTTGGAGGAAATTACTCCGGCTTCTCTCGCTCCTCCTGCTTGAAAAAGAAAAAACAAAAAACTGGCAACACTTCACTTTAACTGCAGTGTAAGTCACCTTAAGTGCTTTATAAATGTGCTCACTGCCTCCCTGATGCCTCCATTATCATCGCGTCAGGAAATTAGCCATTAGGCCTCAACGTCATGAATCAAGCATGTGCTTCTTGGAGCCAGAAATAATGTGAATTTGCCGCCTGCTGCTTCCTTCACTGAGTGCATCTACATTGTGTTTTCACTCATTCGTGGTGCGTTTGCAGTCTGGTTACTGTTTCAACAGCGGAACCACAGCATTTTATCAGGTCGGCCATCAAACTGTGATCTTGAGTAATGTTCCTGGTTTCTTGCTAATATCTCAATGTGTCACCATGGCGACAAAGTATGCAGCACTTCCTGTGCAAAGCCTGACTGAAAGAGAGGTATTTGCGCCCTGAATTGAAAATGATAATTTTCTGAGCAGGAATGTAAACTCTCTCTCCTCCAAACCACATCAAAACACGAAATATTTAGACACAGGATTAAATCCAGTTTACAGTGAACTATGATTTTCCATCAACAGGCATCTGTTTTGAAATAGTTTCATGACCATGATCCTCTGCTTTTTGTTGTTGTTGTAATCATGCGTTTGTTTGTCAAATATATCACATTTCTCATTTTCATTCAGACTCTTTTCATTTTGATTTAATCTCTGTATTTGATGTGAGCTTCAGTTCATCTACAGTTTGATCCAAGCAACCAATATTCCTATTTATCCAACTATACACTTTATCTTTTATTCTATTCCTTTTAATTTTGTATTGGTAAAAACCTTTGATCTGCAGTTTTTGTATAAAATGTTATGTTATGTCCTTGCTAGTACAAGTTATATACATATATTATTATATTAAGTTATATGGCAAAAGATGCAAGGTTAAATGAGAACCAATGTTATTGGAAATGGTCCATTTGCAAATGAAAGTCCTAAAATCTTTCCAGTGGCTGTTGAGACACAAATGTAAACCTCATACTTCTTAGTGAACCAAATTTGTTGTGTTAGAATTTCAAAGCAATTTGTTGAATTGTTGTTGAGATTTTCGTCTGAATTAAAAGATCATTGGAAATTAAGAAAACATAAACCTAGTATGAAGCCAAAATGTAAGAAGAAGCTGTTTTTGTTCAGTGTTTCACAATCAGCTTCACGAAGAAGCTGAAAAATGTCTTCATCACTGTCCTCTGTCTCTGTGACAGTGAGCATCTTTGTTGTAGAGAATCCGAGTGACAGCCAGGCGGACGACCACAGGGGCTGTCTGTTGGGGCCTGTTTGTGTCTGTTGCCATGGCAACAGCCAGGCTGCGATGATGGCGGAGGTAAACGGCTGCTGCGTGATTCTTGGACAATGAGGGCGGCCCGGGCGGAGCTTAAGTTTGGCATCCGAGCTGAGAAAGTACCAGAGAGGAAGCATCTGGTGGATCTGTAAAGACTCACGACGATGGCCTCAGCTGCTCCAGCTGCTACCCACAATGCACCAGCATGTGCCGGGTTTAGCTTTTAAAATCCTCTGAGCCTGTGCATTTGTTAGAATATATTCATTAATGATGCTGCAAGACTGTTTTAATGGAATGAAACACCAGTTTATTTTACTTATTCTGTGCAGTTTGGCCATAATCTAAAGCCAAAGTGATTGAAGTGAATTGTGATGTTGAAAAAAGTAGGAAAAAAAGAAGAAATCCACTATGAAAACTTGTGGTTTACTGTAGTGACGTGCCATATTATGCAGCCCTGTGCGCCAGTAAATAAGATTTAAATATATAAAGACAAATCGCATGACACAAGTTTTGAGAAGTGTTTAATCAGATGTCATTAAACAAAGGTTTGTCATTGCTGTATCACGGATGACATAAAACACACACACTCAAAATTTTTCCTCTTGATCAGAACACAATTTGCTGGTTTGTATTGGGACTCGTGAGCAACACTAGCATCTTCGATCCGGTTTCCAAGCATCATTTTCTTTGTTTACTGTGAAGCCTTAACCTGACGATGGAGCAAAGAAAACACACGTGTCAATAAACACCACAGGCCTCCAGGAATGGATTTGCTTATGGCCGAAGTCCAAGTGAAACAAATGTCAGGAAAATGTATGACAGGAACAAACATAAGCAAATGAGTTGATGGATGAATGATCGTGTGTACCTCTCTAATATTTGTAGCTCTCGGATCCACCGCGACCAAAGCCTGAGAGGAAAGGGACAAAGAGAGGGAGTCACATTTACTCAAAAAGGAAAAACAGTTACAGGCCAGTGGTTGTGACAAAAGTTCTTTTCTAGACTCAAATAACATATTGAAGGATTTTTCCCATTTAAAAAGCCAAAAACATGTTTTGTGAAGCCACTGTGACCTTGTTGTTTGGCCACCCAAATGTAGATAAAGACACTTCTCATTGACTACTACAGGGTGTCTGTAGTAGTCAGACAGCGGACAGTGGAATAAATCCCTGGACTACATTAAGTCCAAGATAACTTTTGGACCAGATGTAAATACATTTACATTTATTTAAATATCATGTTCATGACTTTTGAGCATCAAACAATTCTAAGACAATATCAAACATTGAAAGATGACAGTGAACTTGAACTTTGACCTTCGACCACCAAATTCGAATCAGTTCTTGTGTCCGTCCAAGTAAATGGTTGTACCAAATTTGAAGACATTTCCTCAAGGCATTCTTGAGAGTTCATGTCTAAAAGACGACAACCTGGCTTCTGGCTGTCGCCAAGGTGTGCAAAAAATAGACATCTGGCTCCAATTTCCAGCTGTGTTAACGGATGCTATTAATTATGTAACGGCTGGTTCACAGAGTGTATGTGTGTGATCCTATCAGGTGACAGAGCGTGTTTGATAGCAACATTTACAGCCTCAGTGGCACTATCACATCACAACTGGGTGTCTTCCTGGACGACCAAAGGTTGACTGAGTTTCGTCTGTCACTCGGAGTCAACGCGAGCTCATTCCTTAATTAAAGCAGAGGAGTGACGTGAACATCCTTACCGCCAGGTCCAAACAGAGCACTGTAGCAGGGGTTGTGGCAGTAAGGCTTGTCATCGTGCTGAGGAAGAGGTACATTTACACCTTTAGTTCTGAGGAAGGTTGATGGTATACATACACAAGAAGGAAACCAGACACTAAGCAAATAATAAATCTAACAAACAACACATCAGATAAGGAAAAAGAGAGGAGGTCGAGTTCCAGTTCCAGTTCCAATGTCTTCCAATCTTTGTGTAAATTCCTCCTCCAGCTTTTTAGCTCTTTGATTCAGTTGTGACATTATTTAACCAGTCACTACGAAAACAAGCCTTATGCATATATACAATCAAAGTCAAACTTAAATATTGTAGATTGGGTTGTCCACTTTATCATGAGACTCTTTTTCTTCTTAGAAGAAAATGTAATTTGCATGATTCAAAGTCGTCGTGTCTGTCATGTAAATCTCACCACTGCATGTGAGCCTGCTGACAGGGTCTTGTTGCACTTCTCACACTTCAGACAGGGCCTGTGATAGTCCTTCCCCATTGACGTCACCTTCTCGGCTGCCAAAAAAAAAAAACAACAATAAAAGACACAAATTAATTTCAACTTCCACTACAAAGAGAGCTATTGTCGCCTGTAGAGGAGAAAGAAGCATCACAGGGGTCAATGCGGTGTCTGCTGGTCACTTAAGGACTCTCAGGCTAAAGTGAATATCAGTTTTAGATCAACTTTGCAGATCATTTTGAGCTGATTGCTTGGGTGTGGTGCTTTAGTGTCCCCAATGAATCTTTCCTTTTCCCTCATAAACTCTGATAAAGACGGTCTTTATCTGCACCAACAGCCACCAGGAGGACTGTAAAAGAGGGGAAGAATCAATGCTGTTTATTGAAGTAGATGGACATAGTTAAGATGTCTTTAAATCTGTGTGCAAAGATAGATCACGACTGGATCACATGCGTCTCAAAAAGCAAAGGATGTGGTAAAAATGTACGTATCATCATGGTCTGCCACCATCTCCTCAAAGAGATGTGTTGTAAGACTTTCTAAGTTCAGGGAGG
This sequence comes from Solea senegalensis, assembly GCF_019176455.1. Taxonomy (NCBI): domain Eukaryota; kingdom Metazoa; phylum Chordata; class Actinopteri; order Pleuronectiformes; family Soleidae; genus Solea; species Solea senegalensis. Next base: position 6,215,689 of record NC_058036.1, read on the forward strand.
AGAGCAAATGCCACATGGGCCTCAAAACCCAAACAATATTTGGATATGACATGATATTTCCTCCCTAAAAATAGCCTGATGGGGCATGACATTATGTAACAGGCAGTGGAAAACAGAGACAGGGTGAGGTCAGCCCCTCGGAACAATGTGTTCGGAATGACCCAAAAATAATTACTGTACTTAACTTCAAATAACACAACAGTGAACTTTGTGAGAGAGCAGAGCGCTCCTACCTGTCCACACCTCAAAGTCCACCAGCATCAGTTACGCTGACGCACATGTAATTCAATTTCCTCCGGATTGTATATGGATCAGATAAAGCGTGTGTTTTATATGTGTATGGGTTGTTTGTTTAACGTGATATCGTGACAAGAAGCGGGCCGTGACGGACAGTAGAGTGCGTCCAATCTATTCTCTGCATCAACTCATGCAGTCTGGATCTTTATGGAGGCAGTCCAGAGTAAACAAATACCTCAAATGTGAATGGAAAACAGAAAGAAAACACAGCTATTCACATCAGGCCATCCACAGAAAGAGCTTAATGGAGAGGTTGAATAACAGTTTGTCCGCCTGAAAACAAAGAGGCTAAAGCGTTCACAGATTCTAAATGTAGGAACTCTCTTTGCACTCACTAAATACTTAAGCCTTGACGTATTAAAGGAATCATTCATTATTCTACGCTTCTTGCTTTCTTATTTACAGTGTTAATTAAGAAAACTGATACAGCTATCATGACTACGCTAAGGCTACGCCCATCAGGTAATCAACTGAAAGGTGTTGCCGTGCAGGTTCTGTTACCCATTTGTTCCTCCATCTGTTTCTTTACCTTCAACTAAGCAAACTGTGGCATAATAGCGCTTTTCCAGTTGCCTCGTACTGTGAGATTCAATTTTGAAAAGCGAATGACGTCACGCTCGAGTTAAATGCATTCCGGTTTTTACAGAACTTCCCAAGTCGGGTTTCTCAGTGGTTAATGTTAGCATTTTAGTGATATCAAGCTAGTATAGTCCTTTTGACACATCATCAAATGTGGTATTAACTATAACATGTCCACAGACACCAGTGGGACTGTACTGTGTGTATTCAGTGGTTAATATTAGCGAATTATTGCTAGGTTTGCTAACTAGCAGGCTAATCTTGTTCAGTATGCAGTATTTCATACGTAAAAAGGCCGTATCAACATGTCCACAGACACCACTAGTGTTGTAGTAGGACCACCATCTTGAATAGTGAACTCCAGGCATGATTATTTGGAATTATAACATCAGGGGGCGCTCCAAATGACTACTGTGATGTTCTACAATCGGTGTCTGCAGAGGTTACCATGGGTGTTAGCGCTTTTTTGTGGGGTCTTTTTCATTTTTTTACCATTTTAAACAACTACGAAAACACAAAGTAAACATTTTCGATCCATATATTGGATATTTTAATTGCTAATATTACCTTAAGAAGTCAAAGTTTCTTGTTAACAATGACTGATGAAGATAAAAGCTGGAAGCAACTGTTGTGGTTTAATTTCAGAAGATCTGGAATTCAGTTAAGTGTTCATTCACAATTACCACATGGTATCCCATAACTCAAAGTCATAATGGAAAACATAATCCAGTTTCCAGCAAAAGCAAACTTTTTTTGTTTTGTGTTGGACCTGGACCAGGTCTCCCCACCTTCAAACAGTGAAGCAGCAGTAGCCTGATTGTTTCCATCTGAGGACTGTTAACATTTAGACAAATGAGGAGCAGGAGAGTGGAGTAGTGAGGTGTTCAGGAGACAATCACACGCTGAATGACACTTGGTAAACCCGTTTGCTTTAGGAAACTGATTCAAGACAATGATAAAACAAGAATAAAAGGGGTTTTGTTTCAGGCTGCTTTCCCCTCAGTCATACTTCATATTTTTTTCTTTTCCTCTGCATGACAAAAATTGTATGGTTGGGTTTTTTTTTTTTTTGGCCGAGTCAAAAGGGTTTGATAGTTTTGGCCAGAAGGGGAAGGTTTATCCATTAAAAATGGAGAAATGAAAGGGATGGTTCCCCAGTCCCCCAGTAAATTCATTTGACTGACAGTCCAAAGACTTGGCTTCGTGTTTTTTATTTGCCTCGGCCTCTGGAGAAGATCTATCCTGTTGCACTACAGAGCAGGAGACAATGTTGTAAATGGATTAAGACGAGGGTAAAATGGAGTTGTCTACATCCAGCGGATGGAGTAACTGCTTCATGCGTTAATGGTATCCTCATGAGAAAGAGGAAACCTGCCTCTCCTGCTTCATCCAGCCGTTAATCATGTAGTTAATCAGACATCAAGAGGGATAATTCAATTCCTGCAGGGAGCAAAAAAAAAACCTAAAAACCTAAGTACTTTCTCATATGAAATCTTAGAATGCAGTCAACGTTTGATGTATATGATGCATTTTACATGATGAGCACAAACAGCTGCTCAAAGCTGTTCCCCTCAAAATATAACAACACAAAGTAAAATGCAAACTGATAATAATCTTTGGATTTAATTCTAATTATTTGGATTGTTTAGTCACATGGACATTTCATTTCAGACAAAAGTAGATCAGTATACTCGGTAAAATACATGTTATGTTAGTAAAAAGTTCTACGGTTTGCAGACTTATTCATGCCAGTGTCACATACTGCATTCTCTAATTACAAATGCAGTAGTTTTTTTCATTTTTAAGCATGAATCACAACATACACACACACACTTTAAGTTAACCCACTACATCGTTACAGTGCTTATTACTGACTTACGCACCAATTATGACAAATTTGCATTATTATCATCGTTTTGAAGCCTTGTGTACATATTAGTCATCAATGAATGCACTTTTTTTTTAAAGTGGATAGAATCAATATCGCTACATGTGTGTGTATATATATATATGTATATACACATACATACATATATATGTATATAAACACATATGCATGTATATGTATAATAACCATATTTAAAAATGAATACCGATTACACTTTGGTATTTAGCATGTGCTTGTTGTCTTCCTGTTGCTCAACATCAGTTTCCTCCTTCCTTATTTGTGCAGAAAAACCACATGTTCTTGCAACAATAAAAGTAAACAAATACATGACTGAATGAGAAAACTTACCGAAGTAAACTTCTTTATTGCATTTCGGACACTTTGGCATGTTGGTGGAGCTGGTGTGGATCAGCCGGTGAGAAGGCTAAAGTGTAGTCAAGTGTAGTAGTTCTCCTCCTGTGTGTGAAGTGAAACTGCAGCTGTACCTGTCAGCACTGACGCACCACGCCTCAGATTGAAGTGCAGATGTGAGCTGCTGCCTCCTCTGCTTATATAACTGCAACCGAAACGTTCTGTAGATTTTTTTTTCTAACAGAGGGGGCGAGGCTTGTGTTGAGTCTGAGTGAGTGTTTGTGCAGACACGCATGTTATTGTGAGCTCAAATTACTCCCCACATTCTCTGGCATTTATGTTATGTTTTTCATTATTTAAGATAGGAAAATTAGCCAACCAATCACTCTTTCTTAATATAGAGTAGTGTAAGCGGTGCAGGGGTCACAAAAGGTCACTGTCTGTGGTCCTGCATTGTACTAGACTGTTGCTGGATGCATCCTCTGTTTGTGTCCTGATAATTTCTCACTGAATTAAGTCTTGAATTAAATATGCTTGAAAAGGAAAATGCACATATTCAAGCTTCACTTAATGTCACATTGGAAAAAAATTATTTTAAAGTGTTGTTTATTGAGGTAAGTATACTGTCATCTCGTGCTGGTGGTCTGGTTGCCTACAAAAATAAGTATTAAATTAAATAATTTACTAACTTACTGACAAACTACTTTTAAAAAACAGTGTTGATATGTATCTTTGCTCATTTTTAGGTGGGGGTATACGGTCATGGTTCTCAAACTGTGGGTACACAAGCTTCTTCTGGTGTTAGTTGGAGGACAATCAGAAACACTGTTCTACTGTATATACCAGGGTATGTGAAAATGAAACAAATAACAAAAAAACGGGTATAATTTCAAAAAGCGATACAAATCTGTTAAAATTATGGAACAATTCACATTTAATCCTTCATTGTTTACTTTTTGGAGTATGACGTGAGTGAAGGGGAGCTCCCTGTTGCTCCATCAAAATCTATTTGATATGTGACTCCACTGGTGTATTCAGTGCTGAATGGCAACCCAACCCATGTTGATGAATAATCCAGGTTGAGGTGACAGCTACGAACACACACACACACTCACCTTTTTATGCAGCCGTTTGTGATGATCTGTTTATGACCAGTAATATTATCGATTTGACTTGGACTCTGAGTTTGGGTGTAATCATTACAGCACCAGCAGATCACACCCAATTCCATGGCCTTTTCTGATCTAATCGATTGGACATAAAAAAAGTTGTTGTTGTGTGTTTGGCTGAAGGTTTACTATGTTTAGATCGTATGTTTTATATAATGTCTTTACATACAGACACACTTTCAGAGAAAACTGTCTGATTCCTGCCATACTTGAGTAATTTAAAAGTTGTAGAAAACCTCTTACCATGGCAGCCAGACAAAACATGTTGTCATGGCAACTACAGTGTTGACCTTTAGTACTTTCATTGCATGCCTGGTTGACAATTTGAGCTAATCATAGTTGGTGTTTTGATCAACATAAGCTTCAACTTTCCCTGAAAACCTTTGACCAGAACTAAACGATCTGTCCACACAGCTAATTGCAAGTGATCAAATCACATTTGGAAATGGTGTAGATGCACCCACATCTGTGATGGGGCTTTTAAACAAGGACGCAGGAAAAAGGTGCATCATCTTGCCAAAGTCGCGTTGCAAAGACAATTTGAAATAAATTTGCAAACAAATATGCATTTCAAGCCAACTCAAAATGTGGTTTGAACCAGAAAAATTATGTTTTTAAAACCTATCCGGATTAAACCTAAACCCCATTAGCTGTGAGACTTAAGCCATCCTTAGCACTGGACATCCATCCATCCATTCATCGTCAATCTGAGATCGGATTGTGGGGGTAGTAGCAGCAGCAGAAAGACTTCCTGGCCACATGGTCCAACTCCAAACGGGGATCCCCAGGCCAGCGAGGCGATATAATCTCTCCATCTTATCCTTGGACTGCCCTATGGTGTCCTCCCAGTTGTGTCCTCCTGTCTATGGAGGCGCCCTGGTGGCATGCCCGAACCACCTCAACCAGCTCCTTTTGAAGCCAAGGACCAGTGGCGCTACTTCAAGTCCCTCCCAGGTGACGGAGCTTCTCACCTTATCTCTAAGGAAGACCCAAGAGGACTGGACATCCATCCGTCCATCCATTGTCTACTGCGTTATCCTCTACTTGAGGGTTGCAGGGCTGCTGGTGCCAATCCCAAAAGGTGGGGTACAACCTGGACAGGTTCCAGGGCCAACATATAGAGAGATACAATCATTTACTCACACACTCACCCCTACGGCCAATTTAGAGTGTGCAATTAACCTCTGCATGTTTTTCTAACTGGAATACCCAGAGAGAACCCACGCGCACACAGGGATACCATGCCACAATACCGGGACGTGAGCCAGCAACTTCCTTGTTGTGAGGCAACAGTGGTAGCCACATGCACCACTACGTAGCCTAGCACTGGTTCTATAAATTGAACAAAATCACCATGATCAGCCATCAAATCCTTTTCCTGCTCTGGTTCACAGACCCGTCTAGACCTGGTATTAACATATGTCCTGGTCAGGTCTTAGTACAGGTCTCATTTTCAAACTGAATGCGTCCTTACATCCAATCACAGAAACCACATGTGGCCATATTCCTAAGCATGCATGAATCAATCCACTAACGTGTTAGAGACTCCTTCCTCGGTTGAAGTAATCTCATTGGCGGCGGTTTCAGGGTTATTATCTTGAAACTGCCGCAAATCAGCAGCAGCAGTTTCAGGGTTATTATCTTTACACTAATCAGTGCTCAAATATTAATTTATTTATAGCCACCGCTACAATATCAACAGTGATTGCCTTATGACTTCATGTGACAGCGGCACAAGTAGAGCTTTGATTCACCGGAGCTCCTCTCGCTTCGGATCGCTAACGACAGACGTTAATACCAGATTTGAATGGGGCCACATTGACGCATTAGCCTGTGGGATTTGGTGATTTGGGCATGGCTCTAAAAAGTTAAAGGATAAGAGCTTTATTCTTGTGATATTCCTTACAGGATGGTTTCCATTAAATCGGGGATGCTGGGAAGAAGCTCTACAGAATAATCACAGAGCTAATGTCTTGCAGCCACCAAGGTAGTTAAGGGTCACGCTTCAGCAACTAGCACTCTAGTCTCCCGTGGTCAACTGGGCTCTGGTCCAGCCTCTGAGGTTGATGTGTCTCTGTGTTAGTGCCTGGCAATTACAGCTCTCAGTGATCGGCCCTTCTCCCTCAAATTGAAAAAGACTAACATGGCGCTTTCATGTTCCTCACCACTAATCAAGGAGAGTGAATAAACACTAACTGTTACCACATGAAGACATTTGTGTGCACAGTCATGCACAGTGTCAGGATTCTTAAAAACCTCCGTGGAGAGTCGCACAAGCAGACTCGGGGCTTCAGTTTTCAGATGTTGTGCTGGAAGAGCTGCGTACAGTGGCAGAACTGAAGGGTTTCTCTGAGGACACCGGATCATATCTTGTCTGTGAAGGATCTCAGTCATCCAGGTCATAGTCATCTTCTGTGGTTAGCTGTAGATGACTGGACTTGCTTGAGTTAAGATGAAGTTGTTTACCTTTCATCCAAGAGGCTCTGACTAAGCTGGGGAAATAAACTGGTATTTAGCCTCTGAGGCTGAAACCTGTGTCAGGAGAGTCAACAATGGCGCTTTTCCATTATACAGTTCTAGCACTACTTGGCTTGACTCTACTCCTTGTGCTTTTCCATCAGGGATGGTACCTGGTGCTTTTTTTGGTACTTGCTCTGGCGAGGTCCCAAGCGAGCTGAGCTGACACTAAAATGTGACATCGACTGCTGGCCACAGATTGGTCAGAGAGTGTGATCACTGGAACTAGTCATGGGCACGACGTCGGACACAAGAACCAAACCCACCTTTTTTAAAAACCGGCAAGGCACTATGAAGTAATGGAAAACTATGTGCCTGATACCCAAATCGAGTAGAGCTAGAGTACAGTAATACTAGAACTGTATCATGGTTGTCACGTTATTCCAGAAATGTAGTTGTGTGGTTTTCATAGCTTTAGAACAACCTTTTGAACTGTACTTTGGCCTTGCTTTATGGAGGCTGCGATCTTGTGCCACCATGTCTCCCGAGTCGAGAAATCAGCCAGATCGCGTAGAAAGAAATAGTTAAAATCAATGGGATTTATTGAACAAATATTTATAAGTTTAAAGCCAAAAACTCTGTTGATTGTGTGGATGGACAACAAATCAGGCAGATTTGACTCTGGTGTGGCCTGCAGACACACGTGTGAGGTTTTGTATTTCAGTTTCGTAACATTCACAGTAACTTTGGGAAAAGACGTACATTCAGACCTGTAAATAAGTCAGTTTGAAATCGTATTCATTTCACAAGTGAAAACATGGGCTGGATTTGGCTTCTGTCTACCATCGAGACTTCAAAGCATAGTGTCATTTTTGTCCTCTGAGAGAAAAGTCTCCAATTTCATCGTTCCAGTAACGTTATTTAAACACATAGAAGTCTTGTGGTGGCCTTTGACCAGTGGATTCAGAGACGATCCACTCAAGTCGACCAAATTCACCAAACACAAAGGGGCAACTGGGAAGGAGATGGAGACTGGTTCACTTATGAGAACCACAATAATGTAATCGATGAAGTCTAGAGGGAGTGGAAAACTCACCGTAAAATCTGAAAACAACAATCTCCCAAGTTGTTTTAGTTGTATCAATATTTCCTGGGATTTGCTGAATTTATCGCAACGGCACTGTTATTACACATAGTGATGGATCGGGTACCATGCAGAGGAGAGAGTGTTTTTTTCTTTTCTTCTTCTTTAGGGAAAAGTAAAACAAGCCGTAGCAGAGTCGACCATCACTCTGCCAGATCTGTCTGGTGAAAACCCAGAGGGGGGAGACGGACGAGGCTGGGAGGACGACGAGGTCGAGGAAGGAGCACCACAGCCTGTTCGAGGACACAGTTTCTATTCATTGCCGGAGCAGCTGAGTCACATGGAGGAGCTTCAGGAAACTTTGCACACACATCGATTTAAAACATTGGACAATGTACATACAAGCATATCCTGTCAATTCTGATACAAAACATGTAGGAGATTGTTAAGTCTGCAGCAGATGCTTGTGCACATGAACTGCAGTGGACCGTGTGTATCTAATTATCACACAACTGATCATTAGACCTCAACATTCTTGTGTCACACAGGCATATGAAAGGTTTCAGGCAAATTATTCACCAGTTTGACAGGATCTTCTTGTCCCCGTCCGCCTCTGTGCTTCAGCCACAGCAACTGTTGGAGCATTTTCCACCATTTTACTTACAGAATCTCAGTGAAAACCTCCTGCCGAAAGACCTGAGATCTTGCAGATCCAGGGTCAGACAGATTCACACACTCACACTCTTTATCTCTCCCGGAAAAACATGACATTGTCTGGGCTCTTTATCTTTGATGCTCCCGTTACCTCACGTTTCCTGTGATCTGAGTCAAACGGGGGGAACTCGGGATCATCTGGAGCTTTGTTGACGCTGGTGGTGGACGATTAAGCGCCTCTGGTTTGATTAGAGTGAAAGCTGTGCACTCTCGTCAACTTTTGTAATCAGAGGAGACTTAAGACGCAACAATGCACGCCGAAGTTACGCACACTGTTTAGTGTTTGGATGTAAAATGAGAACTTGTAAAGGCCACATCGAACCTTAAATGACTGTGTTAAAGAGCAGTGAGAGGAGCACTTCCTGGTTGTTTTTGACAAGTGCAAATGTGACACACTCTTTCATGACGACTTGTCCTTGATTGCACCATCACTCAGTTCACTCACATGTTTGTGTTGAAACATTTGTCTTGCATCACACGTTTGTTTTTTGGGGGAGTGTTTTCTCTCTTTCGTCATGTTAAACTTAGCTCCTTACCCTCGGGTGCTGCAGTAAATACAGTCCTTACTGCTGGACCGGCTTCACAACATCTCTCAGACCTTTTTCATCACATTCCTGTTGGTCAAATTGTGGTTAATGACAGAGTTTCATGGCTTCAAAACATTTCCCGTCTGCTGTTCCTTTATAAAGGGTCCACGATGTGCTCATCTGGGAAAAGGCTGGCTTCTTTTATCAGGGCAAAAACATTCAGTTTTCTCTCTTTCTCTCTCACTCTGTTCTTCTAAACTCTTATTTTCATTCATAAAATGTTCTTTTAGATGAATAATATGATATGTTATGTTGTGAAATCATAGTGGTTGGCACTCTTGCCTTTGCAGCACGAAGACCCGTGTTCGCAACCCAGTCGGTACAAGGGCCTTTCTGCATGGAGTTTCCTCCCACAGTCCAAACACTTGCAATATGGGGATTATCCAAATAGGACCCTCATGTGGAGGATAAAGCACGAGAAGATGGATGGATGTTGTGAAATCAAGTTTGGAATAGCCTCTTTAGGGGTGTGTGGTCTTGGAAGGACCATAACAGCATGGCACACGCAAGTGGACACTAGTATGATTGACAGCTGGTAATGTCCAATAAGTGGTTAACTTCTAGTTGCAAAACCTGACAAGGGCCAATTTGTGAGGCTTCAGAACAGGAGTTCAGATTGTTATGGTTGACGTCAGGACCATGTGAACCTCAGTGTGAAGCTAACCATGCAATTGAAGCTCGCGTGCCAATTGCACACTCATACGCAGTGACCGTCAGGATTTTTTTTTTACGTAAAGTCACACTGGCACAATGGATTATCCCAAACCTTAACCACAACCAGTCAATCTAACCTATTACAATTTAAAGCTTACACCCTAAACTTAACCTGTTCCTCAGAAATGAGATGCTGCCTCACTTGGGCCAGGATTTGGTCTCCATGAGGACTACTGGTCTTGACAAGGTCAGTGTTTATGCCAGAAAAAAGGTCCTAAAGAGGCAACAAATCCAAGTACACACACAAGTGGAAGTCATTTAAATCTTCATGGGAAATGTCATGGCAGGAAACTGGGCATCATCAAGAAGAAAACATGGCTGCAGACATTTAAAAAAGAAAAAAGAAAAACAGATTATATAAATTCAAAACAATCATTTCAGCCCATGGCACCCAATCTTTGTCATTAAGGTCCGTTTAAGGCTGGAATCTGGCATGAGCTCAAATGTTTTTGTAGGAAATAAATAAACACTGTGGTGAGCTGCAATTTCCTTGACAACTGACAAATGTTTGCTGGGTTGTGTCCGCTGCTATGGCAACAGTGAGTTGCTTCAAAACAGGAAATGAAGAGGCTGAAGAGAATCATTTCCTTTTAGAGACAAAATCAACCCTCAAGTCAGTGATTTAAGCTGCTTGTAATGTAAAGACAACAGAAACACACACATTTTCAACCGTCAATAAGCTGCATATGAACATTTAAATGATAAATTATGATAAATCTTTTTTCTTATTGTGGCTTATTGTTTGGATGTTACTTTTATCCATGTTTTTTTTACGCCTTTTATTGATTTTGTCTTTAATTTATTATTCTATACAGCACTTTAGTCCACTGTAGTTAGGTTGGATTGGATATAAGTAAATTGATAGGACTGTAGTTCACATTAAAAGGGGATTTACAAAAACTGTCAATTATTAATATATTAGTAAGCTAAAAAAATCAGTTTGGTTGTTGTTTCAGCTGCTCTTGGGCATACAGCATGATTTGTTTAAGAGTATTTTGAGTGTGGACTTTCATTTTGACAGCATTATTCATTCATTACAACAGTTTTTTTTTTTTTTGCAAAAGCCCTGCCCCACCTTTCAAACGGCACATGCAGATATGCCCTTCTCTTGCACTCGGAAACGCTGCTGCTGCACAAACGTCACGTACTTCAGTTTCAGTGCTTGTTCTCATGCTGCACTTGGAGACCGTTTAGAAAAATGTCTTGAGACAGAATCCAATGCACAAGTGTCTGAACTCTCTGTTTTCCTCAGTCACTGTGACTCTTCATTATCTATTATCATTGATCGCATTTACGAAAACAAATCGTTCTACTCAGTGTGTGTTTGCAGAAGTGGTGAAGTTTAAGAGATTCCTTGAATGCATCTTGAAGCTGCTCCTCTAAGCCCAACACATTGTAGATCCCACAGAAGGGATGACATTTACTAAGGTCTGTGAATGCATCAATGTTAACCATAACCATAATACCATAGAACAGGGGTGTCAAACGTACGGCCCGTGGGCCAGAACCAGCCCGCCAGAGGGTCCACTCAGGCCCACAGGATGAATTATTTTTATCTACTGTAATTGTAATGTGAAAAACTTTATTAATTCACTTTCTAGATATCTGTGACTAAGTGTTCGTGCCTTTATAGATCCAGTGTGATGTGTAAATGGTACATTTAGCCATAACGTTGTTGAAATTGAACAGAAAAATGTCATGTTTTATAAAAAGATACTTCAATAAATGTAAAAACAAAGGAAAAGATTTGGGAGTTTTTGTTGTTCATAGATTATTATGCTATTTTACTGGTCTGGCCCAGTTGAGATCAAATTGTGCTGTACATGGCCCCTGAACAAAAATGAGTTGAGCAAAACAAAGTTCCCCTTGAGGCAAAATAAAGCTCTAATAGAAAAAAGACAGTAAGAAGGAAAAAACATTCCCATAAAAGTGTCTCCCACACACTGAAACCAGACAAGAAACCTCCATCCTCATATCAAACCACTTTTCACTCAAAGGTGACAAATATTTCCCAGCCCTATAACTTCACACCTGCTGCGAACAGTCTCTCAGTTGTTCGTGACTTCCCCTCTGGTGCCTCCTGACACGTTCAAGTTTCTGCTCATTAGAACCTAATCTCGGCAGCGATGCCAAATCACGCTGCTTTATTTCAGCACCACTGGACCCAGAGAAGGGTTTTTTTTTCTATTTGTTTAAACAGAAATTGCAAACACATTGAAGCAAACATGGGATTTGCAGACGGCTGGAGCACGACTCATTTGTCAGTTTTTAGGACCTCGACGAGCCTCGTCTCACCTCGTTGTAGACTTGGCACGAAATCACAGTGATCACGAGTCTAAAAAAATAAATATCTCCCACTCCCACTGCTTTGAGACCTGCAGCTACAGGCCTGCATTCCTTTTTCTGTCCTGGCTTTTTTGTTGAGTTCACAGGAGATGACTGCATGGTTTGCTGTCTGTCCAGGCGTCACCCGGACAAAAGATTGAAAACTCATGAATCTGCTTTCTGCAACATTAAGTCACTACAGCAGGGTTTCTCAGTCCTGGCCCTGGGAACCCACTGCCCTGCATGTTTACACGTCTCCCTGCTCCAACACACCTGATTCCAATGGTCAGCTCGTCATGGAGCCCTGCAGAAGCCTCCTAACGGCCCATTTATTGGAGTCAGGTGCATGTGTTGGAGCAAGGAAACTAAAACATGCAGAACAGTGTCTCCCCAGGACAAGACTTGAGAGACACTTGTCTTTAACTATGAGTTGTAAATCAGTCAGTGGACTTTAAATGTTAATATCTAATTTGTTTCAGTGGCTCTCTTGCATGCTTTTCACTCAAGCTTACTGCATGAAAGTCATTTTACATCGGTCTGCTCAAGGTAAGGCAAGTTTATTTGTATCACACTATTCATTGGGACGATGCCACTTTTTATGTGTCCAATACTGAAATCGCAAACTCGAGTGTCTTCCAATACCGATATTAGTCAGATACCGTCATTTTAGACCATTTATGAACTATGAAGCTGTCATTTCAAAGACATAATTCTCCAACTGTGTAACAAATATTGTTCTCCCAAAAATAAGACATAAACAGCCTCAAATATGACTGGGCTAAAATGCATTTGTTGATTTTTATTTACATTTTTTAGAGTCTGTTCATAGTGAAGCATGCGATATATAGGATTTTTGGATTGTATCTGATTTTACATTTATGTCCAATATCCGATCCTGATATCCGATTTTGACCAGTATCGGATCAACACCAATACTGACCGATACCAATTCCCATCCCAAATGAGCTGACAGTATGTGCAGACCTCATGGCTTCAGGAAGACCTCTCCACACCCTGCTCTTCTGTTCTTGTTTTGGTCAAAAGAGACGACAAAGATGACCGTAACCATCAAGGTTATTTGAAGAAATCTGTCAGTATCCAAACATGTATAAGTCATTTCTGAAAGTACGCAAGACAATACAAATTAAGGTGATTTCCAGGTAAGAAATTGGCCACTAATGGGTTTGGCTACGGGTGTCTGGGAATGATTAGCCAATTAATACCAAGTCAATAAATGATTCATTACAATTTACTTTGCACTGTTTTATCTATCTGAAACTTTATAAACGCTAATTATAAATTGACATATAAAATAAAACCGCCCACTTGTAAATGTTTTAGGGCTACAATAAACGAGTAATCGTTTAATGAAAATGTCAGAAAATGTTGATCAGTGTTTTTCAAAGCTGGAAATGTCTTGTTCTGTCCAAAACAAATCTTTTCTGTGTGGTTAATACTTCAATTTGTGCAAGTTGCTGAAAAGTAAACAATTTTTATATGCGGGTAGGCCGGTTGCAGTTGGTCATCAGACTTCATTCAGGCTTAAGTCAATAAAAATGTGTGATTCAGGGGCAGGTGTCAGCTGGAGAGAGTAATCATTTTAGAGTGAAATCTGCTTTAATGAGCGGGAAAAACAACACACACGTTCATACAGTTGGCAGGTCTCCAGAGCAGGTTTAAAAAATCGCTCCCAGCTTCTCTCCTCTTCCATCACGCAGCAGTTTTCCCTTTGATTCATGGTCGGTTTCAAGCTCAGCTGAAATTGTTCCTAAATCTCAAAACACTGTGAGCATTCACTGACATAACTGCTTTATATGTTTATTTTTATCCCTGTAAATGCCACATAAATCCCCCAGCGAGATCAATCACCCGACTAACGACCCGTGGAAGTGGCTGAAATGACATGCTGGTGCTCTCGCTCCCCTCGTAAGTCATGGAAATGAGGCTGCGGGAACAGTAACCAGTGACGCACTGTAAATTTTAACCAGGGGTCGCTCCATGGTCGACGCAAAAACTGATAAGAAAAGGTGCAGCCGTGTTCTTTAGTACTTTTTTAATAATGTCACTGAGGTCGTTTTCACACCTAATGGTCCGCTAGGCTCGGTACGATTGGGGGTTGCAACATTCAGCCGGTCCGAGTTTGCTTTCACACATTCGCACTTTAGAAGCATTCCCCTCCTCGCCTGAGGTGGCGCTGCATCAAGAACTACTGGAGAAGACAAGACAAGAAAAAACGCGCTCATCTGTTGATTAATGATAAACAACAAGTGTTCAGTTGCATATTCATGCAACAATCATTAGTTTGGAATAGGTGTATTTGGTGTTGACGTTTTCAGTTGCTCCATCTTCCGTCTTTTGAGTTATTTCCTGTCATTAGTTGTGTTTCCATTAGCCTTGGAAATGTGCAAAACATAAATATCCCAATAGAAAACTGGTAATGGAAATGCCTCAAATTTCAGTTCAGACGGGACGTCGCGCAACTGTTTCGGCTCATACACAATATACGGCAGACATCAAAATTGTACAAATACACATTTATGTCATGAAAAAGTGTAATACAAACACTACTGTTGTCGAGTTGAAGGTTTCTCAATCCTGGTCCTCCTGGACTCACTGCCCCAGCTAACAGGGAATGTTCCCAAAACTTAGGCTAATGCTACGTACAAAAAAACAATCCATGTTTTCTTCCTCGCGCCAACACACCTGATTCGACTGAATGGGTCGTTATCAGGCCTTTGCAGAGCTTGATGATGAGCTGTTGATTTGAATCAGGGGTGCTGAAGCAGGAAAAAACATCTTAACATGCAGAACAGTGGGTCCCTCCATGGTCATTATCTGCCACCCTGATGTGTTTCACCTGTGTTCAACTAACCCTGCCTCCCTCGTCTATTTAAGGCACCTCTGAGCTCACCAGTCTCACTGTTGGCTCAGCTCATTCATGTTCCCGCTCTTTTGTTTCAGCCTCATGCTTCCTGGTCAAGGCATTTTCCACCTCAGACCCTTTCCCTGCTTTGGAATGTTTATTTAATTTGCATCTGTCCTGCATTTGACCCCCCTCCTAAACAGAGTCTGAATAAACAAATACTAAACCATTTTCTACCTCTTTATTGGCGCCAACAGGCAAAGGGCAGAGTAAACCCTGCACACGTCATCAGTCCATCACAGACAAATCAAATCACGTGACCTGACAGACGTCCGGTCATGTTTTTTATGTTTTTATTTTGAAATATTCACTCTCTTTCTTTGCACCTGTTCTTGCTCTTGCCCCGCCCCCCCAGTGATTGCTTGACACGCCTTAATGACCCGCACCTGTTTCTCGTTAACTTACCTCTTCAGTTGTATCTAAGTCTAGTTTAGATTCCACTCTTAGGTTCTGGAACTATTACAGGTCGCTGCTTGTATAGTCAACCAAGGGAGGTGTCCGTGTTTCAGGAAATTAAGAAATTGCCAAGAAGGCAGTTTGAAAACTCTAAGAGGAGAAAAGTGTAGTTACAAAGGAATGAATTGAGCAGTGGCAATGATATGCATGTGATGAAATAAAGAGGAAAAAGTCCAAAATATGGGAAAGAACAGACAGGAAGAAGTCATAAAAGGGATGAGAATTGGTAATAGCAAGTTAAACAATACATTAAACATAATGGTTTAAAACCCAGTTGGGTTACACAACTGTTAAAGGTAAAATGTGTTACTTGTGATCAGCTTTAAAGACATCATCTGATGTGGAGATATGGAGGAGGGGAGGACATTTGTCATATTTACAAAGTAACACAAAGTAGAATTTGCTCTCAAGCCAACGACACTTGAAGCAGGTCTTCTAATGTGCAACAACCACATCAGGCGTCGCAGTAACCTATTTTACTACGAATTTTGTACTTTATTTTTTGTATCATCACCCAAAACCAGACGCTTCATCTCGGAGATGTTATTTGAAGGTCAAAATCCAACATTGTGTCGTTTTAAAATGACTGTAAATCAAGTGTAAAATAGCTCAAGAACACTCTTTGAAAGATCGTCCGACTGTTGTATGACCATCATTTTGTACTTTCACGCTACTTGACTGACTGAATGTGCACTGAAAGAAAGGACCTTGTCTTGAGTACAATATAATATGCTTTATCTGAGGCTAAAAAAATCCTACAAACATATTGTAAAGCAATCACGCACCTACACAAACACACTTGGCTGTACATCCAATTTCTGCCAGTAAACCCTCCAAAATGCTACAAACTGGGCCTTCTTGGGTCACACCCTGGCCCTCCAAGTTATCCTGCTAAAAATGGATAATGATGGGGATAATTAATGGTCCAAAATGACTAAATGCAGCTCGTACAAAAAATAATAATACTGCACTTTGATCTCTACAACTGTAGGGTTCATTGGGTAAATAAGGGAAAAAAAAAAAACAGACCTTGAGATATTTATGCTTCAGCGCTGCCGGAAAATCAATCAACATTTTTTTCGGGATAGAATCTGTGAATGCCAGTGAACACGGAGCTGCAGCCCAGAGAGACATTAATAATCCAAGTCTCTTTGTCTGAACTTCGTACACACTGTTGTCACCTGCCAACCTAAACACAAGGTAAAGTTTAAATTATAGAAGCAGACAATTCCCCAAGTTCGTTTCTTCCTCCTCAGCGCACCTACTGCAGTGTTTTTATGGAACTGTAATCCTGTGTTGAAATGCACAGTTTGAAAGAATTTATGGAAACTTGACTGGTTGATTGTTTTCTGTGGCGGCTTACAGATTGAATCCACAAGTACCGGTAAATCAGTGCAGCTGAAACATGCACATTGCATTAGGATCATGGTTTTTTATGTTTAAAGAGTGCATTTTTAAGTTGTCGCCAAGGCTCAAAGAAAGAAAAAATCAATGTGACATTTTGGCAAATCACGTTTTATGTTTCTGTTCCTCATATTTCCCCAGGTTATTATTGTTGGGGTTTTTGTTCATCTCATACTCTCCTCTCCTGCCTCGGTTTAGTTTTGTGTCTTTTGTTTCATTTTTAAAAGATGGAAATGTCCTGCCTTTAGAAAAAAAAGAAGTATTTGTGCAGTATGCTACTAATTTGCCGCGCCATTGTTTGAAAAGTGTGGGATTAGAGTAGGGATTAGCATTGCCACACTACCCAGCATTGCTATTCGGCAGTGTCTGATACATGATTGACAGGGGCCACTTAAAACCATCCAAACACAGGCGACACCTGACTGGATGTACGAGTTTTGATTGAAAGTAAGCAACGCAACTGTTGCTGCTTTTGTTTTATGCTGAAAACCAGTTGCTTCACGAGACCTGTGAGTCGCAGCAGATGCCTCTGC
Source organism: Solea senegalensis (assembly GCF_019176455.1). NCBI lineage: Eukaryota > Metazoa > Chordata > Actinopteri > Pleuronectiformes > Soleidae > Solea > Solea senegalensis. The sequence continues at coordinate 6,233,170 of NC_058036.1, forward strand.
TTTGCCTAAAAGTAAAAGTAGCCTCGGCTCCAACTTAATGCAAATGAGTGTGGAAATCAGTGAACACGCACAGTACTATAAGGCAGTGGTTCCTAAACTGACATCGACTTTTAATTATAGCATAATAATAATGGCGATGATACGTATGATAATAATAGCCTCGAAACTGGATCTGGATCCTGCAACCTGCAAGATGAGGACACAGCGAGAGAGAGGAAAGGAAGGAAAGGCACAAACTAGGGAGAGAAAGAACAAGGTCAATGACACATAATAAACATGGTGTTTTGTTGTACAGATGCTGACAATAGCAACACAATCAGGATAGTCATCTGAGCCTCGACCTGGCTCCTACTCCCCTGCCCAACAAAAATGGGATTTGATTGTCCATTCATGTGTGTGGGTTAGGGTTTGAATCACTGTCGTTTTAAGCCCAAATCACAACAAAGTGTGGAAACACTATCATGCTGATAAGCATGTCTGTAAATAAGTAACATATTTGTGGTTGGGAAACATGAGGTCACACGTCTGTGATGTGCAAAATTGTACAACGGCAACCTGAGATCTTTGGCAAGTGGGTCGCACTGTTCAGATCTGCAGCTCTAAGCGTTTACCTTCACAAAACATTCCCTTCTGGGTCTCATTCATCTGGATAAAGAGTGTCCTATGACCAAACCGGTGCTGGAGATATTCTAATAGTAATCGTGTGTGATGTGGTCAACATCTGGCAGCTCAATAAAGCTCTGCAGTGTGAGCTGTTTCTGGGCGAGGGACCTGGACACTGCCCTGAGCAGAACACCAGATATTCACATGTATTTTGTGGGCGTAAGTGGAAATGTGTTCTGACAACGCTCGACAAATGTATGTGTGTGTGTGGTAATTATAGAGAAAAGGCAAAATGGCAGGGAAATGGGCCATAATCTACCTTTTATGAAACACAATGCATTCTTGGACTTCATGATTTAATGTAGGGCAGCTTTTAACGGTTAAAAAAAATGGAATTCTCTGAGCTACAGATCGCTGCACGGCAGAAGTAGCAGTAAGAAGATGTGCCCAGGGCTTGTGTGATGACGCACAGGAAATGATCCACCCATCCCTTCTTTCCATTCTCATGAAGCCCATATTCAATTTATAGTTATATTAGTCAGCTGTACAGTTATAACAGACCTAACAACCCTGCTTGGGCCTGGTACCAGATTATGATTCGTCCAAATCTGAAAGCAACTAATCCATTTTGAATCCTCAGATCCATTCACAAAAACCACATTTGGAGATGGTTTGAGGATGAATGTGGCTTCATTTTCTGAGCTGCATGAACAGAATACATCTTCAGGATGGACTAGAGATCAGCTCCTCAACTGACGACCACTGATCCACAGCAGTTTCTGTCCGTTTTTTACACTAATCAGCAGCCAAACATTGATTTATTTGCAGCCACTAATGCACTTTAATTATTGCTGGTGACCATATAATTTATTTTTCCAACAGTTCAAATAATTAGTTCAGGTCTCAACAGCACAAGTGTTGCTTTAGCCCAGTTCCAGGAACTTTTACTACCAGGAACCTATGGCGTTTTGCCACTACACGGTCCTCGCCTCTTCATGGAACCACAGGTTTATTTTGTTTTTCCTTTAGCGATAGTACCTGGTTCCTGGTTCTTTTTTAGTAGCTGCTCTGGCGAGGTTCCAAGTGAGCTGAGCCAATACTATGTGTGTCACTGGAAGAGGCCTGAGCAAGACGTCCGACACAAGAATCAAACTGAACAATGCCGAACTGTAGATCAGATAAAAAGACATAAAAATCCAGAAAACTTGCATTAATCTCCAACATTTAGAATGGAAAGTCTGGTGTATTTAGCGACAGCGCTGCTGAAAGACTGCGATCGTGACCAAACGAGTGACTAGTCACTCGTTTGTGTGTGTCTCCTGATCCTTGACTGACTTGATAGAAACATGACGTTGGCGTTGACGTCTGTGTGTATTTGAATACAGCTCAAATGAAGCTCTGTGGGGGTACTACGTGCCTCTCATTCCCAGCCAGTGACTGTTCAGTTTTGTTTTTAAACTGTTTTATAAAAGAATTTACAGCTACATGAGCTGGAGGAAAAACACCTCGTTGAGCTTATCTTTTGTTTCATGCTACCTTTTTGAAAACCCCAATTCCTGTAAAAGTGGTCTGAAGCACATGTGCCAGTGATATCAAGGAAGCACTCTGTATGTAACATGTCAATAAAAGGGGAACTGGTCAGCGAAGCTCATCACATGACCTCTAAAAGACATTTTCCTAAATACTGCAGTGTGTAACCACTTTCTATCCAGCTGCTTGTAAAAAAATGTTGAGGTTTTCCTTCATATAATCATCCTTCATCCAAATCAAATTAAGGCTCTTGTGGTGAGGGGATTTTTTTTCGAGCCACATATCTGGCAACCTCACCAACCTTCTCCAACCACGGGTTAGTGAATAATCAAGGACTAATAACATGTTATTTCTGTACAAACCTTCAGACATGCGTTGGACCATGAGTAGGACGAGTGTGATGTTTTCAAAATTCTAGTTTCTGCTGAATTGTATATGTTTCAACATTCAAGAGGTTTCCAAATCTTACAAAAGAAAGAGAGTGAGTGAAAGAAAGATGTTGGAAATAACCTGGAATGCTGCTCGTCTGAGAAACCCAGGTCTCCATGGTTACCGCTTCCTCATAACACAAACAGGCCTCGGTCCTCTTGCCAGGCAAATGAAAGGCAAATGCAGAGAAAATGTTTTCCCAACTGATAGGCTGCTGAGCGTCCCGGTGGAGTTTCAGTATGTGGGAACACTGCGTGACCACTGCACAAGTCTGCGGAATTATATCAGAGCAACAGCTGCGGCAAAGTGCGTAGGACAGAGACCCTGTCACCGTCCGCGATTTTACAGACTCACTCCAGTTACGTCCATCTGTCCAACAAAAGACAATGATGCAAAACAGGGCAATTCTATATCAAAGCAAAAGCTGAATTAACAAGAACACTTTTGTGCCTCCACAAGGATCGACACATATGTACAATCAAAAAATGATTCTGTAGCTGTTAGGCAAATTTTTCCATTACTTTAAATAGGATGAAACAATAATATCTTAATGGAAACAACTTCAGTCCTTTGACAAGAGAGAAAGACAGCTATAAACCAGCACACCATGTGAGGGCAAGCAGTCTTCTGGCTGAGAGAGTGGTGGGAGAATCAAGTCACTGCAATCAGGTGTGTGTGGCACTGATTGGCGTTGATTAAGCCCAGGTGTGGGGAGTGTTCATATACCCTGAGTCTCCAGTGCTCTGTGCTCACTCATTGTCTCGCCTTCTGAGGTAGTGAGAGGTTCACCCTGTGGCTTCCTAAGTTGTCGGTGTATCTATAAACACCAACTCAGAACTTTGTGCGTGTTTGATGTCAATTGCCTGTTTCCCCGTGTATAAATTGTGGTGCTGGAGAGTTTGTTGTTGTTTGTGTTTTCAAAGGTCTCCTGGGCAGCCTTTGCCTTTCGTTTCAGGTTTTCTGGGTCTCCTGGAAAATTCTGGTTTGGAATCAGCCACTTGGCGGCGGTGGTTTATTTCATTAAGGAAGCCTGTAGGGGCTCTATACAATTTTGCTGCCTTTCTTTCTCCCCTTTCCAATCTATCGCTATTGCGACTTTGAGACACCCCTGGGTCCGCACCTGTGTGTGTGCCCGTTTCCTGACAGAATGAGTAAGCCAATGGCAGACACAGCGGACCACTTCGCTAGTGCTTCTCAGACTTTGTACCTCAGTTATAAACTAGCTATACATGGGCAGGCTATCACCGCACAACAAGCCCTTTTAGGCTCGCTGCAGGCAATCACTGAATAACAGGTCTCTCATGACAAGCTGCTTAGGGAGATATGCGCACATGTACAGGCACCTGGGCCGGCTCCAACCCAAGTACAAACACCAAACCTCACAACTCCCCAAGCACCTCTAGTTCTCCCTCATGGCCCTATTGTAGTTCAGGAGCCCATGCTGGCAACCCCAGCCCGCTATAACAGGCATCCAGGGAGGTGTAAGGGATTTATCACTCAATGTAGTTTAATGTTTGAGTTACTCTACTCCTATGTTTAGCACAGACAGAACCCGGGTAGCATATATAATATCATTTCTTTCAGACAAGGCTCTTTCATGGGCTGCAGCCTTGTAGGATAGGAAGACTGTTGTCTGCGCTGAGCTGGGGCCCAGACTGTGCATCTCAAATGATAGAATCAGACTCCATTCAAGCCCAACCTTTGGGTCTTGAACTTCCCTGCTGCCACCAGTGCCTCTGCCTTGAGATCTCCCAGTTCAGTTGGTCTCACTGGTCCTACCTCCAGTGACCCACTAGGGGCCGTCTGTATTTGTTATCCTGAACTGAAACATCAGCGATGACAAGCTATATTGATGAAACTTTAGCTGCAGGTTTCATTCGCCCCTCAACATCTCCAGCTGGGGCCGGGTTTTTCTTTGTGGGGAAGAAAGGCGGGGGGCTTAGACCCTGCATTGATTACAGTGGTCTAAATAACATCGCACTTAAAAACCACTACCCGGTCCCTCTCATGTCCACGATGTTTGCGCAACTACAGGGTACCAAACAGCAGTTACACACTGCAGATTTAATAGTAGTTTCTGTGTTTTTAAACAGGTGAGAAAGTAAATCTCAGCTGCTTTTTTGGGGCATTTTAGCCACTTTTGTGTGATAGTTTTGGTTTTACGGTCCTCGATCTGAGAACTGAGGGAGCATTTTCCACCGTTTAAATAGGATAAAACAATAACGTCTTCATGGAAACAACTTTCAGTCCTTTGACAAGAGAGAACTACAACTATAAACCAGCACAGCATGTGAGGGCAAGCAGTCTTCTGACTGAGAGAGTGGTGGGAGAATCAAGTCACTGCAATCAGGTGTGTGTGGCACTGATTGGCATTGATTAAGCCCAGGTGTGGGGAGTGTTCATATACCCTGAGTCTCCATGGTGCTCTGTGCTCACTCATTGTCTCGCCTTCTGAGGTAGTGAGAGGTTCACTCTGTCGCTTCTAAAGTTGTCGGTGTATCTATAAACACCAACTCAGAACTTTGTGTGTGTTTGATGTCAATTGCCTGTTTCCCAGTGTATAACTTGTGGTGCTGGAGAGTTTGTTGTGACCTCAACCTTTTGTGTTTTCATAGGTCTCCCGGGCAGCCTTTGCCTTTGGTTTCGTGTTTTCTGGGTCTCCAGGGCAATTCTGGTTTTGAGTCAGCCACTTGGCGGCGGTGGTTTAATCATTTTAGTGCTTTATTTCATTAAGGGTGCCTGTAGTGGCTCTATATAGCCTTTTTTCTCCCCTTTCCAATCTATCGCTATTGCGGTTTTGTTATCACCCTGGGATAACATTGAGAGACTAATTTCCAGTTGGAAGCTTGTTAGCCTAGCCTGCTAATTTTAACACTGCAATTCATGTTCTGTTCTCTCCGTCCTACTGCTATTAACTATATTTGGTGCTGTGGCCTTTAGTTCACGTGTTAATAGAAAAACAAAGTCCAGTAAAACCAGATGTATTATGAAAACAGACTAAACAACGTCTAATTACCATTTGGAAGCTTGTTAGCCTAGCTTGCTCATTTTGACACTGAGTCCATGTAATATGACCTCAAGATGTTACTTAAAATATCACATTAACTGTTTATAAACAATCAAGGATTAAGTATCCACAGTGTTATGTGGACACCTCAAAATTTAAGATTAATTTGTCTATTAATACATATTTGAAGATATAAATTCATTTCTTCTTTTGATTATAAGGCTTTTGTTTTATAAGTCATGCATGAGCTTCAGCCTACACCTTTTTCCATTTATTTCTTTATTACATGTTTAATATGTGTCAACACAAATGTATTATACCTATGACTGAAATGAACTTCCAACCTGTGTTACACAAGTCTTTGTTGTTGTCTGTCATTGACATTCCAGCCATCGCTCGCCCTCCTCCACGTGCGACACCAAACTCCCTGCAGCGCTTCAGCGCGGTGCCGCTCCCCGTTTGTTTTTTCCACCGCGGTTTTGACAGCGTGCACACTGAGACCCATTGTAGACGCAGACTCGAGCTGTGAACTCAACAATGCGGGAAACTGCTGTGACCTCAGTGGGTGCGGCCTTGGATGCAGACAAAAGCGACACTCAGGGCTCCTACTGTACAGATAAAGTCAACTGATGTGAAATTCCATACGGAAATTAACCACATTTGACCCTGCGGTGAAGCTGAAAGTATTTTTGGAACATGTTTAGTGTGCACAGTGAGGTCATTTTCTTTTTTTCATGTATATTTACTCTGAAATGCTGCTGCATTCACAGACATTTCATCATGCATTCATTCAGGATTATTTTAAGGACTTCTATCACACCCACTGGACAGCTTTACACCACTGTTAAACGCTGCCTTCTATTTCATAGCAGGTATGTTGTTGATTTAAGTCAAACAGCAACTGTTTTGCGTCATGAATGGGTCCCTATCTGATAAAAAAGTTCACTTAAAGCTAGGGTTGGTAAGCTGTTAAAGATCAAGCTACGCGACTGATACGTCATGAAATATTATGAAAATTAGTGACACAGTACTGTACAGGCACTTTTTGTTTTAACAAATTAGATGTCTCAGAATGATCAAATCGAGCCATGTTTCTCAAACTGTGGCACGTGTACCAACAGTGGTTCACGAGCTTCCTTTGTTGGCACTTGGAAATCAGAAATACTGTTCTACTGTATGTGTATATACCAGGGTAAGTGGAGCTGAGGAGTGTGTAGAAAATGAAACAAATGACAAAATAATAATAAATTAAATAATAATACACCACTGTATTCTCACATATGTGATAATATTGAAAGACCTAACTAATATTCCCCTCTTTTTACCACCGTTTTGGTCTCCACCGGTTTCACACAGAAATATCTGGCTTTTGCTCCAGCTACAGTATTTATTCACTGTTCCACTCTGCTGTACAGTGGATCTTTTGCCTTTTCGGGTCCAGGTTTGTCTGCCAGAAATGTCATCCTGATGAAAGCACTGAAACTAAACCCAACCATGCATGAGGTCAAAGGTGTTTCCTCTCCACTGCTCAGCCTTTCCTCTTTGTGAGGAAGATTTCAAATAAGAGTGGAGCGGCCCACCTACAGTAAAAGCCTTGGATTAAATCCCAACAGAACTTTCTGTCCTGTTTCTCCTCTGCCTCTGCTTTCCAACTGGCTTAATGGAATTAGAGAAAAAAAAAAAATTACTGAAAGCTAAACGGACTGCCAACTTTCCTTTTAAGAACATGCCAACGGAGCCCGCTGAATTTTCCATATTAATTTTCTTTTATTCTTAGCACAATTCAGCTTTGTTGAAGGTTCAATAACGCTCCTATAAATCCTGTCGGTATGCAATTCTCATTTTACCACAGCAAGCACAGGAGAAACCTGCAGTAACGGGCAGAATAACAGGAAAAGAATGAGAGTGGGAGGGAGACGGGGGGGGGACATGATGATAATGATGACGAACCTACTGTTCCATGTGATTACTTCAACATCTGCTTCCTGTCTGTGTGAAGGGTGTGGCCGAGCGTCACGTAACCGATCTCGCATCAGCAGACGCACAAAAACGCTGTTGTGGAAACGAGAGTGGGCAGAGACACATGACTTCTTGTTGCTTTAGATGCTGCACTGAGTGCAGGAGGTCAACAGATCGGGGAGTGTTGCATGAGCTTCAGGCAACAATGTGATTCCAGAACTCACTGTTTCTCTGTTTTGTGTTCACACCAGCATAGTTTTGGGTACTTTTAAAGGAATATTTCACCGATTAACAGGCAAGAAGATCCTCAAATAGGCAACAAAAATGTGCCGGCGAGAGATCAACGTGAAACAGGTGACTGACTGGAACAGGAGAGCAGACGTTAGCAGATTCACGTGCAGTTAATCCCCAAAAACGATATACAAAGAGCTCAAAAAAGTAGTACTGGCGACGGATGAAGACGAACTCACAACAAGACACAGAAAAATGGGAGTGGTTAAATACACGAAGGAATCAGGGAGACGACAAACGGCCGAAACGAACAAGACACACGTGAAATAAATTGGGTAACCACGGAAGGGGAAAAAGACTTCAAAATAAGAGGGAAATTTCACAATAAAATGACATGGACAACGGAACATGACAGTTTCCCCTGAGTTGAGGAATATCTTCTTTCTTTTCTTCAAAGATGGCGGACACTATTTAGATTCTGGTCCTGTGCGGAATTAGCATTGGGAGTAGCATTAGCATTTCAAGCCTCGGACCAAGTGTCACTTGTGGGCACGTAACACAGTTTTTCAAAAATACTACCCCTATTCTAGTAATACAAAGCTAAATGTAAATTGGTGAAGTATTCCTTTAACTAAGTTTTGTCGCCACTGAAAACAAACTGGTTCAGAAGCTGAAGAGTTGGTTCTCAGCGGTAACGGAACGGTAACGTTCACGCAAACACATACTGCTTGCCATATACAAATATGGTTGACGGTTTTAATGTGAATTTCTGTTTTATTTACTCCCCTCGTGTTATTGGTTCCTACCTGCCCGTGTTGTCAGGTGGGAGATATTTCGGTGACGCACACGTGTGAATACAACGGGATAAAAACAAGCCTCTATCTTTACTCTTTACGTCGAAGACAGATACTGTGAGTGTGAGATCAAGTGGAAAAGCACCGGTATCTGTGCGAATGTGAGCTCCCTTTACCCAACACATGATAAAAAAGCCAACTCCCTTCACTGTGGGTTTGGCTGCTCCTGAGGGAGGAGTGGGAGAGGAGAACAGATCGCATCCAGAGAAGTGAGACAAGAGGGAGGGGAGGAAGATTCTGGCCGCAGGCCCGGACGGTATAGTGGCAGCTCGCCATGTTTTCACGTCTCTCCTCTGCTGGACGGCCCACCTGTCCTGAGTGATTGTTCACGTGGGGTGGACCGAGAGTGGTTTGGTCTGTCGGGGTAACAAG